>NC_074682.1:29691737-30431398 GCF_029448725.1 Salvelinus fontinalis | reverse complement strand
ATGCAGTATTTTGTTTTTTTATGTATTATTTCTTACACCGTTACCCCAGGAAATCTTAAGTCTTATTACATACAGCCGGGATGAACTATTGGATATAAGAGCAAAGTCAATTTACCAACATTACGACCAGGGATAAGACTTTCCCAAAGCGGATCCTCTGTTTGGCCCACCACCCAGGACAATGGATAGGATCCCAGCAGGCGACCCAAAACAACGGCATCGCAGAAGGGGCAAACAGAGCGGTCTTCTGGTCAGGCGCCGTAGACGGACACATCGCCGACCGCTCTCGAGTATACTACTCGCCAATGTCCAGTCTCTTGACAACAAGGTAGACGAAATCCGAGCAATGGTAAACTTCCAGAGAGACATTGTAACATTCTCCGTTTCACGGAAACATGGCTCACTCGGAATACGTTATCAGAGTCGGTACAGCCACCTGTTTTTTTCACGCATTGCGCCGACAGAAACAAACATCTTTCTGGTAAGAAGAAGGGCGGGGGTGTATGCCTTATGATTAACGAGTCGTGGTGTGATCACAACAACATACAGGAACTAAATTCCTTTTGTTCACCTGACCTAGAATTCCTTACAATCAAATGCCGACCGCATTATCTACCAAGAGAAATCTCTTCGATTATAATCACAGTCGTGTATATCCCCTCCAAGCAGACACCTCGACGGCCCTGAAAGAACTTATTTTGACTCTATGTAAACTGGAAACCACATATCCTGAGGCTGCATTTATTGTAGCTGGGGATTTTAACAAAGCTAATCTGAAAACAAGGCTCCCTAAATTTTATCAGCATATCAAACGTGCGATCCGGGCTGGCAAAATTCTGGATCATTGTTACTCTAACTTCCGCGACACATACAAAGCCCTCCCTCGCCCTCCTTTCGTCAAATCTGACCATGACTCCATTTTGGTGCTCCCAGCCTATAGACAGAAACTAAAAAAGGAAACGCCCATGCTCAGGTCTATTCAATGCTGGTCCGACCAATCGCTCACGCTTCAAGATTGCTTCGATCACGTGGACTGGGATATGTTCCGGATAGCGTCGGACAACAACATTGATGTATAAGCTGATTCGGTGAGCGAGTTTATTAGCAAGTGCATCAGGGTGATGTTGTACCCACGGCGACAATTAAAACGTTCCCCAACCAGAAAATGTGGATTGATGGCAGCATTCGAGCAAAACTGAAAGCGCGAACCACTGCTTTTAATCAGGGCAAGGCGACCGGAAACGTGACCGAATACAAACAGTGTAGCTATTCCCTCCGCAAGGCAATCAAACAAGCTAAGTCAGTATAGTCAGTATAGAGACAAAGTAGAGTCACAATTCAACGGCTCAGACACGAGAGGTGTGTGGCAGGGTCTACAGTCAATCACGGACTACAAAAAGAAAACCAGCCGTCCCAGACCCCGATGTCTTGCTCCCAGACAAACTAAACAACTTCTTTGCTCGCTTTGAGGACAATACAGTGCCACCGACACAGCCCGCTACCAAAACCTGCGGGCTCTCCTTCACCGCAGCCAAAATGAGTAAAACATTTAAACGTGTAAACCTTCGCAAGGCTGCCGGCCCAGACGGAATCCCTAGCCGTGTCCTAGGGATGCCGTCCAGACCAGCTGGCTGGTGTGTTTACGGACATATTCAATCAATCCCTATCCCAGTCTGCTGTTCCCACATGCTTCAAGAGGGCCACCATTGTTTCCGTTCCCAAGAAAGCGAAGGTAACTGAGCTAAACGACTATCGTCCCGTAGCACTCACTTCCGTCATCATGAAGTGCTTTGAGAGACTTGTCAAGGATCTTATCACCTCCACCCTACCTGACACCCTAGACCCACTCCAATTTGCTTACCACCCCAATAGGTCCACAGACGACGCAATCGCAATCACACTGCCGACTGCCCTATCCCATCTGGACAAGAGGAATACCTATGTAAGAAAGCTTTTCATTGACTACAGCTTAGCATTTAACACCATAGTACCCTCCAAACTCGTCATCAAGCTCGAGACCCTGGGTCTCGACCCCGCCCTGTGCAACTGGGACCTGGACTTTCTGACGGGCCGCCCCCAGGTGATGAGGGTAGGAAACAACATCTCCACCCCGCTGATCCTCAACACTGGGGCCCCACAAGGGTGCGTTCTCAGAACTCTCCTGTACTCCCTGTTCACCCACGACTGCGTGGCCATGCACGCCTCCAACTCAATCATCAAGTTTGCAGACGACACTACAGTGGTAGGCTTGACCTCACACTCAATGTCAACAAATCAAAGGAGATGATCGTGGACTTCAGGAAACAGTAGAGGGAGCACCCCCCTATCCACATCGACAGGACAGTAGTGGAGAAGGTGGAAAGTTTTAAGTTCCTCGGTGTACACATCAAAGACAAACTGAATTGGTCCACCCACACAGACAGCGTGGTGAAGAAGACGCAGCAGCGCCTCTTCAACCTCAGGAGGCTGAATAAATTTGGCTTGTCACCTAAAACACTCAAACTTTTACAGATGCACAATCAAGACCATCCTGTCGGGCTGTATCACCGCCTAGTACGGCAACTGCTCCGCCCACAACCGTAAGGCTCTCCAGAGGGTAGTGAGGTCTGCACATCGCATCACCGGGGGCAAACTACCTTTCCCTCCAGGACACCTAAACCACCCGATGTCACAGGAAGGCCAAAAAGATCATCAAGGACAACAACCACCCGAGCCACTGCCTGTTCACCCCGCTATCATCCAGAAGACGAGGTCAGTACAGGTGCATTTAAAATGGGACCGAGAGAGTGAAAAACTTTTATCTCAAGGCCATCAGACTGTTAAACAGCCATCACTAACATTGAGTGGCTGCTGCCAACATACTGACTCTTATCTCTAGCCATTATAACAATTAAAAATCGGATGTAATAAATGTATCACTAGTCACTTTAACTTCTTATGGCTGCAAGGGGCAGTATTGAGTAGCCAGATAAAAGATGCCCATTTCAAACGGCCTCGTACTCAATTCTTGCTCGTACAATATGCATATTATTATTACTATTGGATAGAAAACACTCTCTAGTTTCTAAAACCGTTAGAATTATTTCTCTGAGTGAAACAGAACTCATTCTGCAGCACATTTCCTGACCAGGAAGTGGAATGTCTGAAATCGATGCTCTGTTCAACTTCCTGCCTATACATGGGCATAAAACGTAAGAGTCTACGTACACTTCATAGACCTTCCCCTGGTTGTCAAGAGGCTGTGAGAGAAGAAATTTTGTGTTCATCTTGTTCTGAATTGGAATACAAGCTCTTTGTATGACGTGTCCCTCATTTCCGGTACTCTTGGCAGCGCCAGTTGGACAGTGGGATTGCCTTCTGTTTAGCTGCCGTTATGGACGACTACTATCTCCGGTTCGGATTTTATTTGATACATGTGACCATATCATCGTAAAGTATGTTTTTTCAATATAGTTTAATCAGATTATTAAAATTTTTTCGGGAGTTTTGCCGTGTTCCGTTCTCTGACTTTGTTGACGTTGGAGAGATCCGTGCCACTTGGCAAGTGCCCATGCTAAATGAAGAGGGAAATTTGCCGTTCCAGATCCAAACAACGACTGTTCTGGACAAAGGACACCTTGTCCAACATTCTGACGGAAGATCACCAAAAGTAAGAAACATTTTATGATGCTATTTCTAATATCTGTCGTGCATGTGAACTGGTCGTCGGCGCCCAAGTGTTTCTGGCTATTGTGGCTACGCTAATATAACGCTACATTTTGTTTTCGCTGTAAGACATTTAATAAATCGGAAATATTGTCTGGAATCACAAGATGCCTGTCTTTCAATTGCTGTACACTATGTATTTTTCAGAAATGTTTTATGATGAGTAATTAGGTATTTGACGTTGGTGTCTGTAAATATTATGGCTGCTTTCGGTGCAATTTCTGATTGTAGCTGAAATGTAAACTATGATTTATACCTGAAATATGTAAATTTTTCGAACAAAACATATGCTATAGAATAAATATGTTATCAGACTGTCATCTGATGAAGTTGTTTCTTGGTTAGTGGCTATTTATATCTTTATTTGGTCGAATTTGTGATAGCTACTGATGGAGTAATAAACTGTTATAGTAAAAAAAGTGGTGTCTTTTGCTAACGTTGTTAGCTAATAGATTTACATATTTTGTCTTCCCTGTAAAACATTTTAAAAATCGGACATGTTGGCTGGATTCACAAGATGTGTACCTGTCATATGCTTTATTGGACTTGTTAATGTGTGAAAGTTAAATATTAAAAAAATATATATTTTGAATTTCGCGCCCTGCACTTTGTGCTGGCTGTTGTCATAAATGTACCGACGTCGGGCTTGCACGCCAAACAGGTTAAACAATGCCACTTTATATAATGTTTACATAACCTACATTACTCATCTCATATGTATATACTGTACTCTATACCATCTATTGCATCTTGCCTATGCCGTTCGGCCATCGCTCATCCATATATTTATATGTACATATTCTTATTCATTCCTTTACTCTTGTGTGTATAAGGTAGTATTTGTGAAATTGTTAGATTACTTGTTAGATATTACTGCATGGTCGGAACTAGAAACAAGCATTTCGCTGCAATCGCATTAACATCTGCTAACCATGTGTACGTGACCAATTACATTTGATTGGATTTGATTTGACACACACATGCACCGACCCCCACATACACTGACAACCACATTACATTGAATCGAGCACAGAAACATACACACAACACACACACACCGTTTGACGCAGTTCTCGATCATGTCGCTGGACATGAGCTTCATGCGGTTCTCCAGGTGTTTGGAAAACTCCTCCTCGGGCCAGTGCAGGTCCCTGATGAAGGTCTGCAGCGCCTCCAGCTTCCAAAACATGTCCTCCGAGGTCCCAGAGCCATTGCTGCACACCCACGGCACACCCAAACACAAACAGGTCAGAGGGCAAAGGTCTCAGAAGACAGAGGGGTCAGGGGGGTGTAAAGGAGGATGCTGGTCCTCCACACCTCAACTACTGGGGTCAAAGGTCCTTTATTCTAACCACACACCGACCGACTGTTCCAGAGTAATGTCCTTCATTTTAACTCAACTTATAAATATCAGATCTTCTCTTTAGACAGACAGTCAGTTTGTGGGGGAAATAAAAGGTCAGGGTTGACTCCAACATTGAAATAACCATGCTGTAGCACATGGTTATTATAACCCTTTAGGTGTGAAGTGGAATCATGCAGGATTGTCACTGCAGATATCTCACAGGCTGACTTGTGTCTATACAGAGCGAGGGAGTAGAGAGGTAAGGGAAGGCGTGCCTTGAAACATGGCTATAATTTTGTGTTCAAAAGTAGGTTTAATTGATCTCTATTGAACTTGGTTTGTTTTGGGTATACACGATCAATCACAGAAAATACAACTCTTGAAGAGCAGCCCCCTCTCTCACCCCCCATGTCCTCAGGCTGGTGGTGCTAGGCGGGTATACTACAGTATAAGAGCTATTAAACACACCATGCAGTCCTGTCTGAAGTTGCTGTCATCCTGGGTAGAGCTGACTGGGATAGGGGGATGCAGGAAAAGCAAGAGGAGGAGGAGAGGAAAAGAGGACAGGAGAGGGGGCAGATCTCTACTATATTGGATGCCAGCTGCACTGAAGCAGTAGTTGCTTCAGAGCATTCAGCTAACAGTCCGCCCACCCAGTTACAACCAGATGGACTCTCTACCCACTCCTCCCCATCCCATAAAACACTAGAATGAAAACACCCGCTAACCACCAGCCCCACACACCCTATCCCACTGGCCATAGAAAGTCATGTGAGCCAGGACCAGTAATATTCATACAGAGTGCTGAGGCAACTGTGTATTCTATTAGCAATCAGTGGTACAGTCCACCATTCATGAGCACTATGGACAAACGACTTTATTCTCTACAGCTAGTGCAATTATGAAAACTGTTGGAGAGAGGAGGAAAGATACACATTGGACAGAAAATTCCAGATGAATTATGTCCACTGCTGCAATAGAGTTCAGTGCAACAAAGCCCAACACTTCCTGTGAGAGATGGTTTGGATCTGTATCTCTGTACCTCACAGCTCAACTGCATGCATGTTGAGGGGAAATGAGAAGGCATCAGATAGCCATTCATTTCAAGAACAAACAAGTCTAAACTCTAAACAAGCCTAAACTACTGTATTTAACCCCTTTGCAGTGCTCTTGGCATGAACATGATAGGATCGGTAAAGACCACTCTGCTTTAATATTTACCCCAGATTTGATTTGAGGAACGTAAGGGTAAAGTAGTCATATCTGGAATGTGCCATGCTCTAGCCTATGGAGTTGAGAAATAAGCTATTTTCCCTTACTTAATGTCTAAGCGGGTCATTGGGAGATATTTCAAAACGTAAAACAATATTTTAATTGTCAATGACCTGTGACATGGGGACCTAGGGGACATCTTCATACCAAGGCAATACGTTGCTGATGCACAAAAATCTAAGGTGAACTAGTTGAATACACACTCAGGGACATAGATAGCAGTCATCCATGACGGGGTGGAAAAGCTAGGCATTGTCGGAAGGTTAACTGATAGTCCTGCTACTGGCGGCAGATTTGGTACTTTGGGAATTTGGAGGTTGACATTTGGTATTTGGAGATTCACATTGGGCAGATTACTTGTTAAGCTCCTGCAGAAGAGACAGACAAAAAGAACAAAATAAATCCAGAACAGTGGTAATGTAGACACTGCTGCAGATCAAAGCCATGTGACACTGTACAGTAAAAGTAATCAAATACAGAACACAAGAGGAAAAGTCACATAAAGAAACCGATCATCTTCTGACATGATACATAGTATGTAAATACCACACATAAACAAGAGCAACAGTTAGAGAAGCAGATGTTTTCTGAAGCACATAGAAAAAGAGGACCTACTACATTCAGAATAAGCGGTGGATTTCAGAGACACAGAGACACATACAGTATAAAAGGAGCAGTAAGACAAAACAGCAAAGTTATATAAACACAAGACCTATAGTCTAGAAATATGCATTTTCTTTTGAGGTTTAGAGCTTTGTAAAGAGCTTCCTTTATGAAGAAAGCAAAGCAAAATGTAAATGGAATGACAAATCAATAAGAATTACTTACAAAGTGAAAAAGAGCAAATTAGAAACAAAAACTACACCGGAGAGCTTCTGTCCCTAGCGACATTTCAAAGCACACACTATGAACGTTAGACCATGAAACAAAAAGGATGGAAATATTGGAGATCGACTTCAACTAAACAGAACAATATACACTAAAGCTTAGAGCTTCTGACAATAAAACTAATCGTTGTAATAATACCTTATGAGACGTACCATCATATTCAGGTTTGATTTGTTTCTGAAGTTGGAATAACTAATCTCCAAGGCCTTTGTATCCTAATAAAAGTTGAGTTAATGCCTATCGGGATATGTTTTCCTTATCAGAAAAGAAACTCTGACTGAGGAGTGTGGTGAGGCAGTAAAATTTCATTAAGGACTGAACAACATGAGGTATAGTAGTCTTGTAAGAGTGTCTCTCTCCTGGCCTCTCTAGCCATCCTAAAGAGCAGACAGTTAGTGAGAGGATGGACGGTCCCTTACTTTACAGGCACCCAGGACTCTCCCTCACACCCCCTGGTGATAGACTGAGCGATGGAGGACTCCATCAGGTCCACATATCTAACCACCAGGGGAGAATAGAGGTCCTGCAGGTGTTTGTGGAATTTCCCGTTGCACAGGTGATCTAGAAGTAGAAGAAGAGAGAGAAAATAAAGAGATTATAGCAATAAACATTGTTTTATAGTTATATTGTTAATAAACATCATAGAAGGGCAGTGATTTAGGCAGAAGAGGGAGAGAGAGAATACAGTATTGATATTATAACATAAATGTCACAAAGGGGCAGGACCAAGCAGTGTTAATATAGCACAGAACAGCACGTGCTTTTGAAAATAATCTCTTCTGAATCACTGTTTCTAAGGTGTGATTCCTGGAGAAATGGCACAGCCACCTTTAGCTGTTTAAGATGGGTGAAAACTTTGGACTTTTGAGTGGGTGGTTAATCTCTTTCCCATTCCAAGATATGACATGAATCTAACTTGTTCCTTAATGTTTATTGGAGAAGGCCATTGGTTTATATAGGAAGAGAAACAGGAAACGTACAGTCTGTGCGGAGGAAGTCGTTGAGGAGCTGGAAGAGAGGGAAGCTGTCCCAGCTCTCAGGAGACTGAATCTCCAGGGCAGCGTCCATGTCCACAGCGTACATGGCCAGGAAGGTCTCAGCGTGCTCCGTCATCAGGTCAGACCACCAGGCAAAGGCCTAGACACACACACACACCACAGACAGGACAGAGACAGAACCAGGGAGGGGGTGAATGTTGAACACAAGCCCCAGTCAGGGTGTGAGGATATGGGGTAGAGTAGGCTGGACAGCGAGGGGGCAGAGCAGACTGGGAAGGATCACACACGTACTGGAGCTAATCAGAGCTCTAACAAACCCCACACCAGCAAAGCACTGTGGACTGATATTATGTGTAGGTAGGTAGGCACAGTGTACTTGGATTGTTGGCCGTTAAATGTAGTGATTTTATGTAGTTAACTATAGTAATGGATGTCTGTAGCCTTGCAAACCCATGTGTTCTCCAATAATGAGTAAAACCAATCCACAGCTCTTGCTGGTGAAGACTAAAGGGATCTGGGCTGCTTAAAGCCTTAGCTAGCCTCCCACAACGTGAGAAGAACTTTACAATACATTTATACACAAAGCCAAAAATAGCATAATGATGTCATAAAGCTGAGTAATTATGTTGTATTCATTTATTATTGATAATTAATCTATAGATTGAGGGAGGGTCACAGCCTGGCGTGGGGAGGGGGGTGCCTTAGGTACCTTTTCTCATGCAAACTGATGTGGAAAACTCCCTACATGCTTTGCTCTCCAGGACCAGGAAGCAGCTCGGGTTTCCACCATTCACATCATTGCCATACCAACAGAACATTCCTCTGTAGATGTGAATGTGACACAGGTCATGTCCATGCACTGCACTCGGCCATATAATAGGAAGTAGGCACACTGACCGAAGACTGCAGCACATAGCTTCTCTACTAACTACAGGGTCTTCAGAGGGACAATTTGTGGACAGACCAAGGTACTTGATATGGGTCTCCTCAGTGATTTTCAGGATGACTAGTTAGGGTGAACAATGCTACTTAGTAGGTCAGAAGGAGGTATTTATCCATGTCTGTTTTCATTGAAATTTCTGCTTCTGTTTATGTTGCTCCTGTGCTCGCAGTCTTGGCTCTGCTTATTTGCTCATCTTTGGAAAAACTTGACATTTGACATATTCCAAGAGGGGAAACTGATTAAACTTTGAAAAGCTTAATCATTCCAGTTATGTTGCATGCTTTTATTCCATATCGAATCAATATCCCCTGAAAAATATCTGCCATAGGGGGACTATAGCTAGCCCAGCACAGTGGTACGGCATTGCAGTCAAGTCCTCACTTACCTACTGTCTGCCCAGTTACCTGCCCACCCCATCCAAGACTATTTACAACACTATAAATCATTAGTGCTATAGTACACGCAGCAGACCTGTACAAGCTCCATCATCGTACACAGGGCAGGGGGAGTGAGTGTGGACTCAGGGGGAGGTTATAGTTCCAGGAAGGAGGGATGGACAGGTAAATTGGGGGCTCCATCCTACTGTATGTTGGGGGAGGGGAACTCAGGCAAGGCCTTGGCCTCTACTGCACACCCAGGCTCAGTGCTCAGGCTCAGCCAGAGAGGGTACAGGCTCTAGTGCTGCAACAGGCACCATCGTTCACAACAGGCTCAAAGGAGAAGTCCTGGACGACTGTACCAACACTTCAGAGAAAGGGGGCAGGGCATTTAGTGGACATGCACAAACCATTACAGGGTTACAGGGGGGAGGGGGTTCTCATTCAACTTCACCACGTACCTCTTTGCCCTGCAGGGAGCGAATATCACCGATCATACAGACAGTGAAAACACAGGGAGATGTACAGGATAGTAAACAGTAGTGTATCTACAGTATCAGGCATTCATATAAAGGGTTTCTGAGTGGTGGAACAATTCTAAGACGGAAGGAGGGATAGAGCAGAGAGATGGAAGAGGAGAAGCCGGCAAGAAGAGGAATGTTCTACATTTTCAAAGAGTGTGAACCGTAATTTGAAACCCAACTTAAAGCTGGATGGAGGGAGGAGAGGTGAGACATTCATGGTAGAGTTTTGGATTGAATCAAACCTTAAAAGAACCATACTGTGGTATATCTCACTTCAACATGCTGCTAGAGAAAATAAGACTAGTCTTTATGGCCCCATGGACATGCTCTATGATCAAAGTGATGTTGTGCAGCCTATAGTATAGTGGAGCTTTACAGATTCAGCATGTTAGCTGATGTTTCTGCACCCACACACAACAGCCACCCATTCCTCTCTAGTGTATTCCCCTCAACCTTACAACACTAAGGGCAGCCCTAGTCTCTGTGCAGGTCAACATGCGATAGATAGGGAGAGGAGGTTTGTGATGGGACTGAAGAGAAAGGTAAATAATTATACTGTACCGATTGATCTCCAGAACTTGTGACTGCAGCCTGTCAAGCATATGTCAGAGAGATAGAATAAATCTGCTTATCTGCATTAATCTTATCGATCCCATAGGATCACCTATAGATATGCTATACATGTTCGTCATGCTGTTTGTTTACATTAGTTTATTATACTTTTAGGAAATACAAAGGAAAGGGAAACCCTATTTAGTGCTGTTTCTATTTCATGATCCAATTTCTCAGCTAACACGGAATGAGCATGCATCACCTACAGTTCAGTACGACTAGGAGCACCTAGCCTACATTAGAGCTACCTATACTGTTCTGTTCTCTACTCTACTGTACACACTGAGCTGAAATGACTAAGGCATTACCATCTTTCAAGGCAACCAATGTTTTATGTAACATTGTACCACCAGGGTTATGAATGATGAATAAGTGAAGGGAACTGCATACTTCCTACTTTAAAATGCCTCCTCAGGTAGAAATAGTGCCCTGGTACAATGTTAACATTCATCTCCCATTAAGGATTTCTGTCTGTGTATTAAATATTTGATCAAAATGCATCCATACACACAGACAGCATTATATGTAAAGGTGTCAGGAAGGAATGTACAAGCTCCCTTCTCCATGCCATGAAGGAGAAGTCAGAGGAGGTAAACAAGGGACATAGACAAAGAAAGGGATGAGAGGAGGAGTTACCCACTCACCTCCGCATGATGTTCCTGGTTCTGCTGGAGGACCTCTATGACTAGCTCGGCCAGGCGAATAGTGTCCTCCAGTTTTTTGGCGGGCGTGACTAACCGGCCTACGTTCTCTGGAGCAGAAGGATGGGGGGCGGGGGTGGGGGGTGGGTGGTTAATTAGGCAGAGTGGGGTAGCTAACAGAATCTGTTAGAATGGTTTTTCCCATCGATATCGTTAACTCCAGAGATATTTTAAATGAAAGACATAATAAGTGCTCTGGGTTCTCTCTGGCGCACACAGACCACATTGACCACCAGCACTGAAGATGAGAGTATCATGGTTTCTAAAGCATGCCCCCAATGAACTGGTACATGGTGTGTAAACAGTCAGTGTGAGGTGATATGGGACAACACAGTCGGGTAGAAGTGATGGACTAAATCAATCCCATGGAGAAAACAAATGCATTGTTACACTATCATGCAAAATACTCTTGTGGTCTTCATGCTTTTGTTGCTTGAGATTTTCAATGTTGAGTTTGTAACAGATATCGCTGGTAAGATCTAGGGTGTACCTGGACACTTTTTTTCATATACATATTATCTGCTGACATACAATTGAATTAACAATTGATTATGGTGAAATTAGATATTCAGAACATTAACAATAATGTGGCAAAACATCATTGGACGGCTCAAATGATATTTTAAATAAGGAGATAGAACTATACAGAGTTAATATTGGTACATTATAATTTCATCATATCACGTTTATCATATCTGTCTAAATGTTGAAATTATACTTTCAGTGTAGCCTATTTATTCTTGTATATTTTAGTCACACGTCATATACTCTATGCCAGGGATCATCAACTAGATTCAGTCGTGGGCCAATTTTCTTCTGGAGCGGATGGTCAGGGGGCCGGAACATAATTACAAATCATTTGTAGACTGCATAATTGACCGCAAGAAGCCCAAACAAATATAATATTTTACTGAAACGTAATAATTTCAAACCTTCCTTACATTTGTATAAGTTCAGGTGGCTCTCTATTATGCATGGAAATACTTGGAAACAGATTCCTTAATTTAAAATCACTTGGGGCTGATTTCCTGGTGGTTTTACAGTCTTTTATTTCAACAAAGAAAATGTATTTTTTTTTTCTAAGAAAACTTAGGGGCAAAATAAAACCAACTACTGTCGGGCTGCCAGTTAGGCAACCCTGCTCTATGCTATGTACTACCTTGACTACTAAGTAGCCATGCAGCTAAAAGGACCCTGAACCCCACAGCATAGTTCATAAGGCTAACGAGAGATCATGCAGAAGATTCCTTACAGTGCCTTTATGTTGGTCCTTAGACCTTACACTGAAGTATAATGAGCAGAATGATAATGTGGTGATTATCATTATCAAATGTATTATACTTCATCCATATCCAATGTGTTCATCTGTTTTATGAAATATATCATGTTATCAGAGAATGGAATCTCGTTGTATACAAATGTAATAATTGGTAATAATTTTCCTCGTTGTGTACTTGAATACTGATAGCCAGATATATTTAAGCAAGCATTATTTCTCTCAACACATTGGAGATGATACCTTTTGTCTGCATATTTGTGAGAGATTGTTTTGCTTATGTTTCTGATGTATTTTGCTTTATTCAATACATGTATCATAGTATCAGGAAAAACAATGGAAAATCATTTCATGAATGCATCTACAGTATATATTATCCCAGTATGGTGTTATAAAGTAATGCAATCACTCCACAAATATTAGTGTGCTAAATGTTTGTATTGCATGTGTTTAAGTGTGTGTGTGTGTGTGTGTGTGTGTGTGTGTGTGTGTGTGTGTGTGTGTGTGTGTGTGTGTGTGTGTGTGTGTGTGTGTGTGTGTGTGTGTGTGCACGTGCATGCATGAGTGCACCTGAGTGTGTGTATGTGTGTGTTTAGGGTAGGTGTGTATTGGGGCTAAGCTAAAAGTCAAACAGGGCTTCACCTGGATCATTTGGATCTGGCTTTTTATCTTTCTCAACTAGAAAGAGAGAGAGAAAAGAAAGACAAGAAAGAGAAAAGAAGAGATATTTAGGTTTATAACAACATGGTTATTAGTTTATCTTCCAGAAGAGAGAAATAAGATGTCATGCTTTACGCTACTCCATCTGAGAGAAGGTAACTACAGTAGTCAAATGTGTTAGATAGCTTCAGCAGTTGAATGTGTTAGATAGCTACAGCAGTTGAATGTGTTAGGTAGCTACAGTAGTTCAATGTGTTAGGTAGCTACAGTAGTTCAATGTGTTAGATAGCTACAGTAGTTGAATGTGTCAGGTAGCTACAGTAGTTGAACGTTTTAGGTAGCTACAGTAGTTCAATGTGTTAGGTAGCTACAGTAGTTGAATGTGTTAGATAGCTACAGCAGTTGAACGTGTTAGGTAGCTACAGTAGTTGAACGTGTTAGGTAGCTACAGTAGTTGAAAGTGTTAGATAGCTACAGCAGTTGAACGTGTTAGGTAGCTACAGTAGTTGAATGTGTTAGGTAGCTACAGTAGTTGAATGTGTTAGGTAGCTACAGTAGTTGAATGTGTTAGGTAGCTACAGCAGTTGAATGTGTTAGGTAGCTACATCAGTTGAATGTGTTAGATAGCTACAGTAGTTGAATGTGTTAGGTAGCTACAGTAGTTGAATGTGTTAGGTAGCTACAGTAGTTGAATGTGTCAGGTAGCTACAGTAGTTCAATGTGTTAGGTAGCTACAGTAGTTGAATGTGTTAGATAGCTACAGCAGTTGAACGTGTTAGGTAGCTACAGTAGTTGAAAGTGTTAGATAGCTACAGCAGTTGAACGTGTTAGGTAGCTACAGTAGTTGAATGTGTTAGGTAGCTACAGTAGTTGAATGTGTTAGGTAGCTACAGTAGTTGAATGTGTTAGGTAGCTACAGCAGTTGAATGTGTTAGGTAGCTACATCAGTTGAATGTGTTAGATAGCTACAGTAGTTGAATGTGTTAGGTAGCTACAGTAGTTGAATGTGTTAGATAGCTACAGTAGTTGAATGTGTTAGGTAGCTACATCAGTTGAATGTGTTAGGTAGCTACAGTAGTTGAATGTGTTAGATAGCTACATTAGTTGAGTGTGTTTTGTAGCTACAGCAGTTGAATGTGTCAGGTAGCTACAGTAGTTGAATGTGTCAGGTAGCTACAGTAGTAGAATCTGTTAGGTAGCTACAGTAGTTGAATGTGTTAGGTAGCTACAGTAGTTGAATGTGTTAGGTAGCTACAGTAGTTGAATATGTCACGTAGCTACAGTAGTAGAATCTGTTAGGTAGCTACAGTAGTTGAATGTGTTAGGTAGCTACAGTAGTTGAATGTGTTATTTAATTACAGTAGTTGAATGTGTTAGGTAGCTACAGCAGTTGAATGTGTTAGGTAGCTACAGTAGTTAAACATGTTAGGTAGCTAAAGTAGTTCAAAGTGTTCGGTAGCTACAGTAGATGAATGTGTTAGGCAGCTGCAGTAGTTGAAGGTATAAGGTAGCTACAAAAGCGTAATGTGTTAGGTTAGATAGCTACAGTAGTTGAATATGTTTGGTAGCTACAGTAGTTGAATGTGTTAGGTAGCTACAGCAGTTGAATGTGCTCGGTAGCTACAGTAGTTAAATATGTTAAATAACTACAGTAGTTAAATGGATTTGGTAGCTACAGTAGTTAGGTAGCTACAGTAGTTGAATGTGTTAGATAGCTACAGTAGTTGAATGTGTTTTTTAGCTACAGTAGTTGAATGTGTTAGTTAGCTACAGTAGTTGAATGTGTTGGGTAGCTACAGTAGTTGAATGTGTTCGGTAGCTACAGTAGTTGAATGTGTTAGTTAGCTACAGTAGTTGAATGTGTTCGGTAGCTACAGTAGGTGAATGTGTTAGTTAGCTACAGTAGTTGAATGTGTTAGGTAGCTACAGTCGGTGAATGTGTTAGTTAGCTACAGTAGTTGAATGTGTTAGGTAGCTACAGCAGTTGAATGTGTTAGGTAGCTACAGTAGTTAAATATGTTAGATAACTACAGTAGTTAAATGGATTCGGTAGCTACAGTAGTTAGGTAGCTACAGCAGTTGAATGTGTTAGGTAGCTACAGTAGGTATGGTGTGGGGGCTGTGCTTTGGCAGAGTGGGTGGGGTTATATCCTTCCTGTTTGGCCCTGTCCGGGGGTTTCTTCGGATGGGGCCACAGTGTCTCCTGACCGCTCCTGTCTCAGCCTCCAGTATTTATGCTGCAGTAGTTTATGTGTCGGGGGGCTAGGGTCAGTTGGTTATACCTGGAGTACTTCTCCTGTCTTATCCAGTGTCCTGTGTGAATTTAAGTATGCTCTCTCTAATTCTCTCGTTCTCTCTTTCTCTCTGAGAACCTAAGCCTTGGGACCATACGTCAGGACTACCGGGCATGCTGACACCTTGCTGTCCCCAGTCCGCCCGGCCTTGCTGCTATTCCAGTTTCAACTGTTCTGCCTGCGGTTACGAAACCCCTACCTGTCCCAGACCTGCTGTTTTCAACTCTTGATGATCGGCTATGAAAAGCCAACTGAGATTTATTCCTGATTATTATTTGACCATGCTTGCATTTATGAACATTTTGAAAATCTTGGCTCTCTCTAATTTTCTCCTTCTCTCTTTCTCTCGGAGGACCTGAGCCCTAGGACCATACGTTGGGACTACCGGCCGTGGTGACTCCTTGCTGCCCCCAGTCCGCCTGGCCTTGCTGCTATTCCAGTTTCAACTCTTCTGCCTGCGGTTATGGAACCCCTACCTGTCCCAGACCTGCTGTTTTCAACTCTTAATGATCGGCTATGAAAAGCCAACTGAGATTTATTCCTGATTATTATTTGACCATGCTTGTCATTTATGAACATTTTGAAAATCTTGGCTCTCTCTAATTTTCTCCTTCTCTCTTTCTTTCTCTCGGAGGACCTGGGCCCTAGGACCATGCGTCGGGACTGCCGCCCGTGGTGACTCCTTGCTGTCCCCAGTCCGCCTGGCCTTGCTGCTATTCCAGTTTCAGCTGTTCTGCCTGCGGTTATGGAACCGCCACCTGTCCCAGACCTGTTGTTTTTCAACTCTTAATGATCAGCTATGAAAAGCCAACTGAAAATTATTCATGATTATTATTTGACCATGCTTGTCACTTATGAACATCTTGGCATAGTTCTGTTATAATCTCCACCCGGCACAGCCAGAAGAGGACTGGCCACCCCTCATAGCCTGGTTCCTCTCTAGGTTTCTTCCTAGGTTTTGGCCTTTCTAGGGAGTTTTTCCTAGCCACCGTGCTTCTACACCTGCATTACTAGCTGTTTGGGGTTTTAGGCTGGGTTTCTGTACAGCACTTCGAGATATTAGCTGATGTACGAAGGGCTATATAAAATAAAATTGATTGATTGATTGAGTTGAATGTGTTAGATAGCTACAGTAGTTGAATGTGTTAGGTATCTACAGTAGTTGAATGTGTTAGGTAGCTACAGTAGTTGAATGTGTTAGGTAGCTACAAAGGTTTAATGTGTTTAGAAGCTACAAAGGTTGAATGTGTTAGGTAGCTATAGTAGTTGAATGTGTTAGGTAACTACAGTAGTTGAATGTGTTAGTTAGCTACAGTAGTTGAATGTGTTAGGTATCTACAGTAGTTGAATGTGTTAGGTAGCTACAGTAGTTGAATGTGTTAGGTAGCTACAGTAGTTGATTGTGTTAGGTAGCTACAGTAGTGTGAATGTGTTAGGTAGCTACAGTAGTTGAATGTGTTAGGTAGCTACAGTAGTTGAATGTGTTAGGTAGCTACAGTAGTTGAATGTGTTAGTTAGCTACAAAGGTTGAATGTGTTAGGTAGTTACATTAGTTGAATGTGTTAGATAGCTACAGTAGTTGAATGTGTTCGGTAGCTACAGTAGTTGAATGTGTTAGGCAGCTGCAGTAGTTGAAGGTATAAGGTAGCTACAGTAGTTAGGTAGCTACAGTAGTTGAATGTGTTAGATAGCTACAGGAGTTGAATGTGTTAGATAGCTAAAGTAGTTCAAAGTGTTCGGTAGCTACAGTAGTTGAATGTGTTAGGCAGCTGCAGTAGTTGAAGGTATAAGGTAGCTACAAAGGCGTAATGTGTTAGGTAGCTACAGTAGTTGAATGTGCTAGATAGCTACAGTAGTTGAATGTGTTATTTAGCTACAGTAGTTGAATGTGTTAGTTAGCTACAGTAGTTGAATGTGTTAGGTAGCTACAGTAGTTGAATGTGTTAGGTAGCTACAGCAGTTGAATGTGTTAGGTAGCTACAGTAGTTCAATATGTTAGATAACTACAGTAGTTAAATGGATTCGGTAGCTACAGTAGTTAGGTAGCTACAGCAGTTGAATGTGTTAGGTAGCTACAGTAGTTGAATGTGTTAGATAGCTACAGTAGTTGAATGTGTTAGGTATCTACAGTAGTTGAATGTGTTAGGTAGCTACAGTAGTTGAATGTGTTAGGTAGCTAAAAAGGTTTAATGTGTTTAGAAGCTACAAAGGTTGAATGTGTTAGGTAGCTATAGTAGTTGAATGTGTTAGTTAGCTACAGTAGCTCAATGTGTTAGGTAGTTATATTAGTTGAATGTGTTAGTTAGCTACAGTAGTTGAATGTGTTAGGTATATACAGTAGTTGAATGTGTTAGGTAGCTACAGTAGTTGAATGTGTTAGTTAGCTACAAAGGTTGAATGTGTTAGGTAGCTACAAAGGTTGAATGTGTTAGGTAGCTACAGTAGTTGAATGTGTTAGATAGCTACAGTAGTTGAATGTGTTAGGTAGCTACATTAGTTGAATGTGTTAGTTAGCTACAGTAGTTGAATGTGTTAGTTAGCTACAAAGGTTGAATGTGTTAGGTAGCTACAGTAGTTGAATGTGTTAGATAGCTACAGTAGTTGAATGTGTTAGGTAGCTACAGCAGTTGAATGTGTTAGATAGCTACAGTAGTTGCATCTGTTAGTTAATTACAGTAGTTGAAGGTGCTAGGTAGCTACGGTAGTTGAATCTGTTAGGTAGCTACAGTATTTGAATATGTCACGTAGCTACAGTAGTTGAATCTGTTAGGTAGCTACAGTAATTGAATGTGTTAGTTAATTACAGTAGTTGAATGTGTTAGATAGCTACAGTAGTTGAGTGTGTTAGGTAGCTACAGTAGTTGAATGTGTTAGGTAGCTACAGTAGTTGAATGTGTTAGGTAGCTACAGCAGTTGAATGTGTTAGGTAGCTACAGTAGTTCAATATGTTAGATAACTACACTAGTTAAATGGATTCGGTAGCTACAGTAGTTAGGTAGCTACAGCAGTTGAATGTGTTAGGTAGCTACAGTAGTTGAATGTGTTAGATAGCTACAGTAGTTGAATGTGTTAGGTATCTACAGTAGTTGAATGTGTTAGGTAGCTACAGTAGTTGAATGTGTTAGGTAGCTAAAAAGGTTTAATGTGTTTAGAAGCTACAAAGGTTGAATGTGTTAGGTAGCTATAGTAGTTGAATGTGTTAGTTAGCTACAGTAGCTCAATGTGTTAGGTAGTTATATTAGTTGAATGTGTTAGTTAGCTACAGTAGTTGAATGTGTTAGGTATATACAGTAGTTGAATGTGTTAGGTAGCTACAGTAGTTGAATGTGTTAGTTAGCTACAAAGGTTGAATGTGTTAGGTAGCTACAAAGGTTGAATGTGTTAGGTAGCTACAGTAGTTGAATGTGTTAGATAGCTACAGTAGTTGAATGTGTTAGGTAGCTACATTAGTTGAATGTGTTAGTTAGCTACAGTAGTTGAATGTGTTAGTTAGCTACAAAGGTTGAATGTGTTAGGTAGCTACAGTAGTTGAATGTGTTAGATAGCTACAGTAGTTGAATGTGTTAGGTAGCTACAGCAGTTGAATGTGTTAGATAGCTACAGTAGTTGCATCTGTTAGTTAATTACAGTAGTTGAAGGTGTTAGGTAGCTACGGTAGTTGAATCTGTTAGGTAGCTACAGTATTTGAATATGTCACGTAGCTACAGTAGTTGAATCTGTTAGGTAGCTACAGTAATTGAATGTGTTAGTTAATTACAGTAGTTGAATGTGTTAGATAGCTACAGTAGTTGAGTGTGTTAGGTAGCTACAGTAGTTGAATGTGTCAGGTAGCTACAGTAGTTGAATGTGTTAGGTAGCTACAGTAGTTGAATGTGTCAGGTAGCTACAGCAGTTGAATGTGTTAGGTAGCTACAGTAGTTGAAGGTGTTAGGTAGCTACAGTAGTTGAAGGTGCTAGGTAGCTACAGCAGTTGAATGTGTTAGGTAGCTACAGTAGTTGAAGGTGTTAGGTAGCTACAGTAGTTGAATGTGTTAGGTAGCTACAGTAGTTGAATGTGTCAGGTAGCTACAGCAGTTGAATGTGTCAGGTAGCTACAGTAGTTGAATGTGTTAGGTAGCTACAGTAGTTGAATGTGTCAGGTAGCTACAGTAGTTGAATGTGTTAGGTAGCTACAGTAGTTGAATGTGTCAGGTAGCTACAGCAGTTGAATGTGTCAGGTAGCTACAGTAGTTGAATGTGTTAGGTAGCTACAGTAGTTGAATGTGTTAGGTAGCTACAGTAGTTGAATGTGTTAGGTAGCTACAGTAGTTGAATGTGTTAGGTAGCTACAGCAGTTGAATGTGTTAGGTAGCTACAGTAGTTGAATGTGTTAGGTAGCTACAGTAGTTGAATGTGTTAGGTAGCTACAGTAGTTGAATGTGTTAGGTAGCTACAGCAGTTGAATGTGTTAGGTAGCTACAGCAGTTGAATGTGTTAGGTAGCTACAGCAGTTGAATGTGTTAGGTAGCTACAGTAGTTGAATGTGTCAGGTAGCTACAGTAGTTGAATGTGTTAGGTAGCTACAGTAGTTGAATGTGTCAGGTAGCTACAGCAGTTGAATGTGTCAGGTAGCTACAGTAGTTGAATGTGTTAGGTAGCTACAGTAGTTGACGGTGTTAGGTAGCTACAGTAGTTGAATGTGTTAGGTAGCTACAGTAGTTGAACGTTTTAGGTAGCTACAGTAGTGTGAATGTGTTAGGTAGCTACAGTAGTTGAATGTGTTAGGTAGCTACAGTAGTTGAATGTGTTATTTAGCTACAGTAGTTGAATGTGTTAGGTAGCTACAGTAGTTGAATGTGTTAGGTAGCTACAGCAGTTGAATGTGTTAGGTAGCTACAGCAGTTGAATGTGTTAGGTAGCTACAGCATTTGAATGTGTTAGGTAGCTACAGTAGTTGAATGTGTCAGGTAGCTACAGTAGTTGAATGTGTTAGGTAGCTACAGTAGTTGAATGTGTCAGGTAGCTACAGCAGTTGAATGTGTCAGGTAGCTACAGTAGTTGAATGTGTTAGGTAGCTACAGTAGTTGAATGTGTTAGGTAGCTACAGTAGTTGAATGTGTTAGGTAGCTACAGTAGTTGAATGTGTTAGGTAGCTACAGCAGTTGAATGTGTTAGGTAGCTACAGTAGTTGAATGTGTTAGGTAGCTACAGTAGTTGAATGTGTTAGGTAGCTACAGTAGTTGAATGTGTTAGATAGCTACAGTAGTTGAATGTGTTAGGTAGCTACAGCAGTTGAATGTGTTAGATAGCTACAGTAGTTGCATCTGTTAGTTAATTACAGTAGTTGAAGGTGTTAGGTAGCTACGGTAGTTGAATCTGTTAGGTAGCTACAGTATTTGAATATGTCACGTAGCTACAGTAGTTGAATCTGTTAGGTAGCTACAGTAATTGAATGTGTTAGTTAATTACAGTAGTTGAATGTGTTAGATAGCTACAGTAGTTGAGTGTGTTAGGTAGCTACAGTAGTTGAATGTGTCAGGTAGCTACAGTAGTTGAATGTGTTAGGTAGCTACAGTAGTTGAATGTGTCAGGTAGCTACAGCAGTTGAATGTGTTAGGTAGCTACAGTAGTTGAAGGTGTTAGGTAGCTACAGTAGTTGAATGTGTTAGGTAGCTACAGTAGTTGAATGTGTCAGGTAGCTACAGCAGTTGAATGTGTCAGGTAGCTACAGTAGTTGAATGTGTTAGGTAGCTACAGTAGTTGAATGTGTCAGGTAGCTACAGTAGTTGAATGTGTTAGGTAGCTACAGTAGTTGAATGTGTCAGGTAGCTACAGCAGTTGAATGTGTTAGGTAGCTACAGCAGTTGAATGTGTTAGGTAGCTACAGTAGTTGAATGTGTTAGGTAGCTACAGTAGTTGAATGTGTTAGGTAGCTACAGTAGTTGAATGTGTTAGGTAGCTACAGTAGTTGAAGGTGTTAGGTAGCTACAGTAGTTGAAGGTGTTAGGTAGCTACAGTAGTTGAATGTGTTAGGTAGCTACAGTAGTTGAACGTTTTAGGTAGCTACAGTAGTGTGAATGTGTTAGGTAGCTACAGTAGTTGAATGTGTTAGGTAGCTACAGTAGTTGAATGTGTTATTTAGCTACAGTAGTTGAATGTGTTAGGTAGCTACAGTAGTTGAATGTGTTAGGTAGCTACAGCAGTTGAATGTGTTAGGTAGCTACAGCAGTTGAATGTGTTAGGTAGCTACAGCAGTTGAATGTGTTAGGTAGCTACAGTAGTTGAATGTGTCAGGTAGCTACAGTAGTTGAATGTGTTAGGTAGCTACAGTAGTTGAATGTGTCAGGTAGCTACAGCAGTTGAATGTGTCAGGTAGCTACAGTAGTTGAATGTGTTAGGTAGCTACAGTAGTTGAATGTGTTAGGTAGCTACAGTAGTTGAATGTGTTAGGTAGCTACAGTAGTTGAATGTGTTAGGTAGCTACAGTAGTTGAATGTGTTAGGTAGCTACAGTAGTTGAATGTGTTAGGTAGCTACAGTAGTTGAATGTGTTAGGTAGCTACAGTAGTTGAAGGTGTTAGGTAGCTACAGTAGTTGAAGGTGTTAGGTAGCTACAGTAGTTGAATGTGTTAGGTAGCTACAGTAGTTGAACGTTTTAGGTAGCTACAGTAGTGTGAATGTGTTAGGTAGCTACAGTAGTTGAATGTGTTAGGTAGCTACAGTAGTTGAATGTGTTATTTAGCTACAGTAGTTGAATGTGTTAGGTAGCTACAGTAGTTGAATGTGTTAGGTAGCTACAGCAGTTGAATGTGTTAGGTAGCTACAGCAGTTGAATGTGTTAGGTAGCTACAGCAGTTGAATGTGTTAGGTAGCTACAGCAGTTGAATGTGTTAGGTAGCTACAGCAGTTGAATGTGTTAGGCAGCTACAGTAGTTGACAAAACTTCACAGACATACAGATTTGTACAGACACTCTGAAACGCTGAGACACTAGCCTGAGGAGAAGTCAACATTAAAGAAGCAACAACAACAGGATGCAGTTAACAGTAACAGACAGACAGCTTTAGACCGTCGTGAACTTAGACATAAGACAAACAATAGCTGCTTGAACCAAAGACAGGACACATTGACCCGTTGTGAGTTGAGCTGAGTTAAAACACATATTATAGGAACTCTGTCTGCGTACACACAATCCTTTCTGTCCTCCAGGGATTGTCGCTCTGCCTGCAACTGCTGCTCTGCTCTACGGCCTCCATCTCCGTTTCTGGCAGTAACATAGTATCATACCTGTCTGTCCCAGCGCACAGCGCAGCGTGGCAAGCGTACCAAACACTGACACATGATCAGACGACTGAAGGAGGTAACACAGAAGCAATGTAAAAAATGCATTCAAGTCACAATGGTGGGCATGGGCGTATGTCCAACCAAAAGAAAGAAGCTTACAGACCAGACCGACAGATCATTCATGTGGGTCACAGACATATGGGTAACTGTAGGTCCCTAGTAGTACTAGCTTCTCAGACAGACCTCCACAGACCAGACTGACTCTCTCTCTCTCCCCCCACTCGCTCTCACAGACATGAGCGATAGACCAAAAAAAGCACAAAGGAGGAAGGAGGAGTGGACATCTCTGAGGGGAGTGAGGAGGGGAAGGAGGGAGGGAGGGGCTGATGTGGTCAAAGAAGGCTGAAAGAGGGAGGGAGGAGAGACAGGGGAGGATGAGGCAGGTACTCACGGATGGTTAAATCCATCACTTGTGACGCCAAGCAGAAGACAGGGTGCTCAAACATTTCCCTCTTTCTCCCTACAAAAGAGGAGGATTGGGACATGCAAGAGGCTGGGGTCAGATGATAGGGTGAGAGGTTAAAGGTCAGAGGAGATGGGAAGGTAGAGAACTGTCCTGGGTCATGCTCATTAGGGCACACCATAGGAAAACTTTTTGTAACAGAAAACAAAACAACAAGTTTCTTATTGGACATGTCCAGGTAGATCTTCGCTGTTTCAGTTTGTTTTCTTCCATTTGGTGGCCTAATGAACACAACAATGGTGAGTATTGACTTGGGTTTGGACTATGGATGACTGGGTCCAATAATGATTGTTTTAGGACTATTTTCTTGATATTGGACCAACAGCATCACAAGGGCAGGGGGACAAAGTCTACTTGGTATATTTTCAAGATAGTAAGGGATAAACACCCTAGTACCTTTGGTACCCTAAGAATGTCTTTCTATGTATTGACTACACATTTTGGATCAACCTGTTGACATGCATGTCAATGCAAGCTATGCATATGACTTCATAGGGAAATCAAAATGGTGTTATGCAAGCAGGAATAGAGTACTGTATATGGCATTTGCAAAAGGGCTGTTTTAAAAGGTAAAGTGTGATATGTAGTGGCTAGTCCATGCCTATAAAGACAAACCTTTCAATAATGTCCTGTAGCACATGCAGGTGACAGATGCTGGGTTGTCTTTGTCCAATCCCAACATTCTTTTTCATTGGCTTCAAAACCAAGTATCACAGAAATGTGAGGTGATAAATGTGGTGAAGCCAATAAGAGGAGAGGGAGGAAGAGGACAGCAGAAGACTAGGGAGAGGAGGGCAGTGGTCCGCCGGAGGAATAAGACAAAGGGGAAGGAAAGGGAGAAGGAGAAAGAGGGCAGAAAGGAGAGGGAAAGAAGGACAAGGGTCCCTAGGAAAGGAGAAGAAGAGAGGCAGGGCCGAGTAAGATTTATTTTAATAAATCTTAGATTGTAGGCCCTGGAGTCTAGGGAGGGGGGTTCTCTTCAGGGAAGATCTGCTTCTAGCTACTGATTATCTTTACTGCATAATGTAGATCTATAATACATACTGCGCACTATACTGTTAAATCACAACATGCCATAGGCCAGGATACAGCTAGAGTCAAGGTACAGCGAGAGGGGGGCCAGGCCAGTATATCAACAGGGCTTGAATCCAAAACTTTGGATTTGAATGCATTTTTACTCACAACACCTATACAGAAAGCCAACTTCACCTACATTACAGAACAGTACATTAGAGTACAGTAGAGTACAGTACAGTACAGTACAGTACAGTACAGTAGAGTAGAGTACAGTAGAGTACAAAACACCACAGCTAAAGCAGCTTGCCTGAAACAAAGGAGAGAGAAATGGCTGAGTGACAAACAAGTGACAATCAATCTGTCAAATGAAAAAATAGTGTATAAGCTGCTCCTCTTGAATTCATCATGTGAGAAAAAATATAATCCACATCTCTGGTAAAAAAAAAGAAAGATATATCAGTATGTATCTTCAGTACTTGTTTTCTTGTCCAGGTTAATATTGAAATGATTCCCACTGTAGGATGCTAAAATATGAATCAAAATGTAAAAGACACTTCCGAAAGAGAGCAGAATGGTTGACGCACCTGTTCCACATAGACACCCCCAGAATGACTCAAAAGTCTCTAAAGTACTGAAAGTGGTCATTATTTAAGTTACAATCATCAAAAGAAAAACAATCAGTTACATTTTTCAAAACAACAACAACCTATAATTTACCAACAGAGGTAAATGCTATTGCATTCTGAAGGTGTGTCTATATATGTAAGTGATAGATAGTTACCTTCCATTTGAGCGTATTCTGTGATTTTAGCGTAGTTGAGCTGAGCAGCCTGCTCCAAACATTTACGGATGACTCCCTTCACTTCCTCTTGTGGGACGGGAGTCACAATGTCCTTCATCAGCACCTGAAAGTGAGAAAAAGGGCAGGACAAGTCTTCCTTAGAGTCTCGCCACTGAATTACAGTTTAGCTTACAATAGTTTTCATTTTCTATTTCCTTTCTCAAGCATATATATGAGATTATGACCTGCAAAGTTTCTGTAAAATGTGAATCATTCATGACCTGCAAAGTTTCTGTAAAATGTGAATCATTCATGACCTGAAAAGTCTCTGTAAAATGTGAATCATTCATGACCTGCAAAGTTTCTTAAAAAGGGGAATCATTCATGACCTGCAAAGTTTCTGTAAAATGTGAATCATTCATGACCTGCAAAGTTTCTGTAAAATGTGAATCATTCATGACCTGCAAAGTCTCTGTAAAATGTGAATCATTCATGACCTGCAAAGTTTCTGTAAAATGTGAATCATTCATGACCTGCAAAGTTTCTGTAAAATGTGAATCATTCATGACCTGCAAAGTTTCTGTAAAATGTGAATCATTCATGACCTGCAAAGTTTCTGTAAAATGTGAATCATTCATGACCTGCAAAGTTTCTGTAAAATGTGAATCATTCATGACCTGCAAAGTCTCTGTAAAATGTGAATCATTCATGACCTGCAAAGTTTCTGTAAAATGTGAATCATTCATGACCTGCAAAGTTTCTGTAAAATGTGAATCATTCATTACCTGCAAAGTTTCTGTAAAATGTGAATCATTCATGACCTGCAAAGTTTCTGTAAAATGTGAAAGAAAAGATTGTAGTCATCTAAAGGTACAAACCCTTTCCAGCAAAGACAGTGTGGCCTTCAGCGCTCCCTCTGGACGGCCGAACGGGAAACAATATCTACAGAATGATAAGAGAGTAGAATCACAATGAAATAAAACTTACTAGGGAAAAAGGAACAATGATGAACAGAACAATAGATGAGGCCGGATAGTTGGATGGATGGATGACCAGTAGGAAGCAGTCACCTGAAGTTAGTGATCTGGTGTTCCAGGATCACCCGCAACCGCTCTTTGATTTCTTCAAAGCGCTCCTTCTCATCCACCTTCACTGTTCCCAGTCCATCAGGCCTGAGGATGACATCATACAATACAAACATAAACACAACGCAAACACAACATCAGCCCAGCCAATCATGCAGTTGCAGAGCCACCAGTTAGAGCCCCTACAAAATGGAACAATACAGCAATTTACACCAAAACAGTGTCATAATTTACTTCTCCATGATTGTACTGCTGCTTGTGTGAGTGAAACAGAATCGTTCTTCAGCATGTTTACTAACCTTCAATGTTTGTTATTATACAGTACAGTATCTTACCTGATGGGCTCTTGGACGATTTGGATTATCTTTTCTTTCTAAACTTCATACTTTTTCTTCCCCGTTTAGAGCCCACAGCCCCTGGTCCTAGGTTCTGGTGGACGCCAGGGCCCCAGGGTCCCTCAAAACCCATCAGTGGCCCAGTAACCTCTGCCCTCTCTGACTTTATAGGGATGCATGTGAGGATGAGCAACATCTACATAATGAGACTGAACAGGGCAGCAAAAGATGAGGACGGAAAATAAGAGAAAGAAGAGGAATAGTGGAAAACAAAGGATATGTAACTGATTAGTAAAAAAAAGAGATGACAAAATGATAACATACAGCACAAAATTATAACATGATAACATACAGGACAAAATGATAACATGATAACATACAGTACAAAACAATAACATACAGAACAAAATGATAACATACAGGACAAAATGATAACATGATAACATACAGTACAAAACAATAACATACAGAACAAAATGATAACATACAGGACAAAATGATAACATGATAACATACAGTACAAAACAATAACATACAGAACAAAATGATAACATACAGGACAAAATGACAAAAATAGTAATTAATCATATGCAAAACAATAATGACAATAACAATGGGAAATCCCAAAACAATAAGAAAAGATGCTCAGATGCTTTAGAGGACTCTGACCCTTGTCTTCTCTCACTATGGCCAGCTCTTCTTTCCTTCCTTCCTTCTCTTCTTTTGTCATTTGAAGACCTTTGAGTGCGTATTTGATGTTTGAAGTTTAGCCATCTCTCTTGCCATAGACTATGGTGGTGATTTAGAATAATGTGAATAGGTTGCCCTGCCTGAGACATGTAAGCCCAGTGCTGCACTTTGACCTTGAGCATTTCCTCTTGGTCCAATGTGAAGACTTTGGATTAACGAGCAGGAGATCCAGGTTGAATGGGTTGTAGACTTTACCTGTTTCCGTGGACATGGGATGCGCAGAAAGCAAAGCTGTAGTGCAGCAAGGTTGGGTCGATCATGGCTCCTCTGTCTGCCCTCTCCAGCAGGTCGCCTAGGTAACCCAGGTGTCTATGACACCCACGCACGCCATTCCTGGAGCAGTACTCATCCAGGACAAACACCTGGCCCGGACTGAACCATCCCTTAAACACCACATAAGAGAGTTTTTAGCAGGTTAGCACCATGATCTCAATCACAAACAAACACCTGGCCCGGACTGAACCATGACCTTGGCGCTAGCATCCCTCTGTGAGAGAGTTTCCCGATAGCGGTGGAACATAGGCGTACGGGTGTTTTAACAATGCATCTTTCCTACAATGGTCGAAGATGTAACATGTGTTTCCCAAAACACCACGCATAGAGACCGTTTACTAAATACGTCATTGAGGCATAGTATCGATGCTTACAGGATCAAAAGAAAGGCAGTGCTGCACTCGGATCAGCTTTCTCCAATCAAATCTTACCTTAACATTATAATTATTCCACAATACTGACTACAGATCAGCTCCTAGAGAGATATTATCACCCATGGCTGCACACATTGAAGCAGCTTATTCTAATGCTTACTCTATAATAATGCACTAAATCAAGATTTGGCACATCATTAGGCACCTGTTGTTACACATCATTAAACATATTGAGGCAAAAATTATAGAAAGCAGTCTACAATTAGCAAAATAGAAGTCAATTGAATGCATCTAACGAAACGACGCACTTAGCAGTTCTACAAGTGGTCTGAGGCAGTCGGTAAATAACGAGCGCTTTCAAGTGCAACTTAAGTAACAATGGTTTTGGGAAACAGTTTGGAGATTTGGTCCTATGAAGGTTCTCACGATGAACTTAGCCTTAAGATGCTTTTGGGAAACCATTTTATTAATGTATGCATTTATCCTTATTCCACGGTACTGTGGGTACGGAGAATGACACTCACCAGGCAGCAGAAGGTGTCATTGAGCCTGTGGTCCAACGTGAGCCTCTGGACAATCTCGAACAGGGAGGCGTGGTCAAAGCTGCAGGGGTTAGCCGAGATAAACTCATCCATGCCGTGTTTCTGAGCTCTGTCTGCGTCTGTGTGTCCAACCAGCCAACCAGCACAGGGAAAAGGACAGGATTCAGAGGAAGAGGGCATCAGTGAAGCACACAAAAATAGTATAGCATGTCTCTCTACCTCAACACAGTACAACACACTGGGCCAGTCTGACTAGAGCTCTTGCTAGGGACAATTCTAAACACTTACAGCTTTACATGATCAACTTGCAGCTTTTTGCTGTATGTGTTGTTAAAATTTCAATGGCTACCATTTAGGCATCTTAGATCCCAAACATGTATTGAGGAAGTTGTGGGTTAAATTGAATAGGATGCAAATCTCATTTGTAATGTGTATTCAATAGATTCTGCCATTCGAGAATGATTGGTGAATGTCACTCAGTTCCTGACCAATGATGGGTCGTGTGCTGAAAAACAAAAACAGAAATCAGAGAACAGAGTGATTTCTTAAATTATTGAGATGAACAAATAGCTCTGGTTTAAGGATGAAGGCTAGTCGATTAAAAACTGTAAGAGGAGAGTGTTTTCTATTCTACAGAGAAGAAAGTTTTCATAAAGGTTGGGTAGCGGACACTTTAGCGTCTAAGGAACTGCTTATCTTCTTACAAATGCATTCTGGGAGCTGGTCGAGTAACAAGTGCCCATGTTTTGACGGTATTTGATTAGTGTTGTATGATTGTTAAATATACTTTAAACTGTAGTGTATAAGTTGAGGACAGAGAACCATAAGAAAGTACAGGATATACTAGCATGTATGACCTTCTGAAACAACAATATGTATTCTGTCTGTCATGACAATAATGACTAGAATACCCTCATGTAATACAGTCATTGATGAGAAAAGCAAAAGCAGAATATCACCAGTACCTGATCAAAAATGAGACAGGCCTACATATTGCTCCCATTTCCCAGAGATACATAATATAAATAGTCAGATCTCGATCAGTGATGAGGTGTGCATGAAGAGGGGTACTCAATATAGAGACAAGAGTGGGGTTGATGTTCATGTTCTCCTCAGGGTGGGTGAGTGACAGATGCCATGTCCAATTGTGTGACACTGAAAGGAGTGAGGATGACGTGAGGGGGGCGGGGCGTGTGGATAAGGGAGTGGGCTTGGCTGGGAGGAGGGTTACTATAGCATCACTAACTGTCAACTCAAGTGACATCTGTCAGTCCCATGTTCATAGAAAGGGAGAGATACAAGGAGGATGGAGGGCCACGGCTGAGGATAGGATAGCTATAGGTTCAATGGCTTCTGTAGTGTAAAATTAGGAGATGTTTTGTTTCTTAATCTTTTAAATGAGTGGACTAGACCAAAATAATATGTATCCCTGGTTTCTCTAGGAACTGAATAAAAAGTCCCTACCACAAGTTAAAAGGGAGTGAGGGGTAAGCACAGGGTAAGAAACAGATGAAAGCCGGGGTGCGAGCGAGGTAAGAGCGAGGTGAGAGACATGGAAGAAATTATAGATGTGATAGAAAAAAAAATGTTGTAGGGGGAGATAGAGTTCAAAAGTGAAGGGTGTGAGGGGTGTGAGGGGTAAGAGGAAAGAGGAAACAGAGGGTGAAGAGAGAGAGAGAGAGAGAGAGAGAGAGAGAGAGAGAGAGAGAGAGAGAGAGAGAGAGAGAAGGAAAGAAAGGGACTGAGAGAATGACTGAGACAAAGGGAGAGAAATAGATGAGGGACAAACAGACTGCCAAGAAAGTGGGGGAGGAAGTGATAGTAGAAGGGGTGGGAGAGTTACAGGGGCAGGGAAGGGTGAAGGTGAGAGAACGTTTGCGATAAGGGCAGAGTGAAGGTGCGATGTGTGATAGAAAATGCTTGAAGGTGGGCGGGAGGAAGGGGGTGGGGAATATCTCTTCTGTTTGTTTTAAATGAGAAAATTGACTTTGATTTTGGAACAATAGACTGAATGGACTATAGGGGGACATTTTCATATTTTGTGAATTCTTATCGATGATGACGTCATCATCTAAAGACAAGATGATTGATTCAAAAGACTGGATTGTTTTTCCATACCGAACATAGGCAAATACTGTAATTAATTAATACTCACTGACAAAATAGAACAGTCTGACTTTTCATTGTGCTTTCAAAATGTTATGTCATGCATCTGCAGATCTATTTTCAACATTTGGATAAAAATGTTTGGGGCATTCCTTTTTCTCTTAGCATTTGCAAGTTGACAATACTTGAGTATGTTGCAGTGCATTCATGATCGTTATAGAGCACAACTAACAGGCATACCAACTACCGGAGTATCTCTAACAGACTAGCAATGCAATTTGATGCAGGTACATAGGTATATAGCATCAAGCCGACAGATGCAAAAACTAGATCATTCTTTTGGAGATGGCAGGGAGGGAAAAAAATATTAAAATCCTGTAATTCCATCAATGGAATAATACATGACAAAGGTGTTCCCCAATTCAGGCAATCAAAGGGCAATCAAAATGAGATCTGCTCCCTGCTAAAGGTGCTACTATGGGGGAATAGCTGCTGTCTACAGGCACATCTACCAAGGGGGTTCATCCAGAGTATTGTTTGGGAAGGGGTGGCAATGGCTACTCCTTGTCATTGGCATTCAGAATACTCCGCGTACATATTTGCCAACTCTCGTGAACAGAGCACTAAAGAAAATAACTAAAAACAATTGAGCCCTCGATAGTAAAGCATGACCCATGTTAGTATAGAGGAATCAGGTTACCCTGCTAAAAGGGTCCAAACTAATCTCAACCAAAATGTCCAACGTCATAGCTTTCCAACTGCTCTACTCTTTGAAAAATGGATTTAACAATATGGAAATGTTCATTCATTTGTTCATGTTGTGAAAAGCTTTTTCTAAAACAAAACAAGCTTGATTACAAGCCCTGAAGTTCTGTTAGGAAAAAATGGGACTGTCCACAACTGCTCTATAAAACTCAAATATAATTGAAACATTTATTGAATTTACATAACTGTTGATGGAGTCACAACTAGCAGCCATTTTGTGGAATTTTATTTTCTGATGGCATCATGTCACATTGGGCGATCTCTATGCTTTACTCTGAGGGGTCCTTGAACACCAATAAGATTAAGGAGAGAAGGCAATTATGCAAAAAAATCATAATAATAACCATCATATAAAGTAGAATCATTACTGAGCCAAATTATAAGCCTAAGAATCAAATACATGCATCCTAAACTGTCAAGAATGTAAGCTAATGGGTACTTAAAACTTCAAATTGAGAAGAAATCATACTTAAAAAGACATTATCTACTAATGTCTAAAGACATGAAGCGAGGATACTTAAGAGGGGGAGGAGGAGGATAGGGAAAGAGGAGAGAAAGCACGTTGCATTTGTCAGATAATCGTCAGGGATTATCTGAGCTGTGCCGGCTACAGGGAAGCACTTACCCTTAAGTCCAGCTAGAAGACAGCGGGGTAAGAAGGGACAAACCAGAATAACATAAAGACTAGCAACAAGGCTGGAGGAGAGCAAACACGAGATACCCTGACCTAGCAGCTGCAATACTAAAGAGGGGTAACAAGCAAAGCATGAGGAAGAAAACACAACTCAAAAAACAACAACCTGTACCAACATGGGAGAGAGAGAGTGAGAGAGAGAAAGAAAGAAAGATAAAGAGAGCGAGAAAGTAAGAGAACAGAAAGAGAGTGAGAGAAAGAGAGAGAGAATAGAGAGAGAAAGAGAGAGAGATAGAGAGAGAGACAGAGAAAGAAAGAAAGAAAGAAAGAAAGAAAGAGAAAGAAAGAAAGAAAGAAAGAAAGAAAGAAAGAAAAAGGGAAAGAGAGAAAAAGAGAAAGAGATCGATGTAGAGTGAAAAGTATACAGAGAAAGAGTGAAAAAAAGACAGATTGATTGAGATATATAATTAAAAGAAAGAGAGAGAGAAAGAGAGAGAGAAGATCGAGAGAAGATTGAGAAGATTGAGCAGAGATAGAGAGAAGTGGGTTCTCATCACTCTGCTGCAGTTGATTTAGTCTGGATTCTGATCTAGTTCTATCTTATTCACAATACTACCTCTAACATATATTATATATTACCATCACAATATGATAGATTCACTTTGCTTTCTCCAGCTTATACTAACTACACTCTTGGAAAAAAGGGTTCCAAAATGGTTATTCGGCTGTCCCCACAGAATAACCATTTTTGGTTTCTCGTAGAACCCTTTTTGGTTCCGGGTAGAACTATTTTGGGTTCCATGTAGAACCCTCTATGGAAAGGGTTCTAAATGGAACTCAAAAGGGTTCAACCTGGAACCAAAAAGGGTTATTCAACAGGTTATCCTATTGGGACAGCTGAAGAACCCATTTAAGTTCTAGATAGCACCTTTTTTTCTAAGAGTGTAGAGGAGAACTAGCCCATACACTTACCAGCTCCAGCAGTCCAACACCACCTACTAGTTCTAATATGACGATGTGTAAATGATGCCAGTATCCTCTTATGAATCTATGAGGAAAAATGGATGTAGAGTAATAACATAATGTGGCTAACTCAATAGCAATAGACCTGACATATCCATCTTATGTTATCACTTTATCAGAATAGTTTATTCTTATATGGATATGAATATCGAAATCCACTGAAAGCAAGGTGATGTAGTCTGGTAATGAGTTGCTGTTAGCCTGTAAGTTCACCTTTAGAAAGACTACTTTCCTATCATTCCAAACCAATGCTCCAGAACTGTCATTGCATTCTAGAATCAGACAAATAATTTGCAGCAAAGTTCAGAGAAGAGAGAGAGAGAGAGAGAGAGAGAGAGAGAGAGAGAGAGAGAGAGAGAGAGAGAGAGAGAGAGAGAGAGAGAGAGAGAGAGAGAGAGAGAGAAAAGTAACGGGGTGAGGTTGTGTATGTTATGGCCTCTGTGCCATTCAAGACCACCAGGGTGGGGTGAAACATGTACGCATGGTGTGGCACAGTGTTTCAGAGAGGAGGACGGTAGAGGAAGGAGGTCTGTGCCACTGTGATGGGGCATTGAATGGCATCAGTATGGCTGGTCTTATATAGAGGATGTAACCATCTAACGACAATAACAATCACATACTGGACAAAGAAACCAATGGAGACCACAGAACATTTATATTTATAGATTATATTTATGAAAACTGTTGAAAACTAGAGCTACTTATTTCAATGTGCTATAGATGAAGAGTAATTCATTAAAAACATAGATTTTCTATAGATAAAAAAACAGTGTTTTTGTCTTACATAAACAGTACAATTCCAGTATAAAAACCTATATGGGTGTTTTTATTATTGAATTGTTTTCTGGTTATAAAAATGCCAATACTATAAGGAGGGAAAAAAAGCTTTTTCTACAACCAATTGACTCTAACGAAAAAGGTTTGGACATTAGAACAATCCTTAAAATAACTAAAGGAGTTGAAGGAAAGATGCTCACCAAAATACATTATCTTTAGTAGTTAGCCTGGTTAACCAGACTAAACACTGCACTTGCCTTATTGAAACAATGGTGAGCACAGCATTCAGTCTGGTTTTAAAAGGTGAGTTCTTTAGTGTTGTAAAATAACAGAATGTGTGTTAATTTCCCAAGTTAAGTTAAACCTGTTCAGGTTTCAGTGTGTTTATGAAGTGTAAATTAGATCTATCATGTAAAACAACAACAACCTAAGCGTATTACGGCATACACTGAGTGGACAAAACATTAAGAACACCTTCCTAATATTGAGTTGCATCCCTTTTGCCCTCAGAACAGCTTCAATTCGTCAGGGCATGGACTCTACAAGGTGTCAAAAGCGTTCCACAGGGATGCTGGCCCATTTTGACTCAAATGCTTCCCACAGTTGTGTCAAGTTGGTTGGATGTCATATGGGTGGTGGGCCATTCTTGATACACATGGGAAACTGTTGAGTGTGAAAACTCAGCAACATTGCAGTTCTTGACATGAACCGGAGTGCCTGGCACCTACTACCAAACCCAGTTCAAAGGCACTTAAATCTTTTGTCCTGCCAATTCAAGCTCTGAATGGCACATACACAATCCATGTCTCAATTGTCTCAAGGCTTAAACATCATTCTTTATCCTGTCTCCTCCCCTTCATCTCCACTGTTTGAAGTGAATTTAACAGGTGACATCAATAAGGGATCATTGCTTTCACCTGAATTTACCTGGTCAGTCTATGTCATGGAAAGAGCATAATGTTTTGTATACTCAGTGTATTTGTGTAGTCTTACCTTTATATTGCTATTGTACAGTATCTGACCAGTGGGGATAGGTCTGACCAGTATAAGACCAGTGGGGATAGGTCTGACAAGTATCTGACAAGATGCTTGGTCTTACCAGCATCTGACCAGTGGGGATAGGTCTGACCAGTATATGACCAGTGGGGATAGGTCTGACCAGCATCTGACCAGTGGGGATAGGTCTGACCAGCATCTGACCAGTGGGGATAGGTCTGACCAGTATATGACCAGTGGGGATAGGTCTGACCAGTATATGACCAGTGGGGATAGGTCTGACCAGTATCTGACTAGTGGGGATAGGTCTGACCAGTATCTGACTCATGGGGATTAGGTCTGACCAGTATCTGACCAGTGGGAATAGGTCTGACCAGTATCTGACCAGTGGGGATAGGTCTGACCAGTATAGGACCAGTGGAGATAGGTCTGACCAGTATAGGACCAGTGGAGATAGGTCTGACCAGTATAGGACCAGTGGAGATAGGTCTAATCAGTATAGGACCAGTGGGGATACGTCTGACCAGTATATGACCAATGGGGATAGATCTGACCAGTATCTGACCCCTGGAGATTGGTCTTCCCAGTATATGACCAGTGGGGATAGGTCTGACCAGTATAGGACCAGAGGAGATAGTTCTGACCAGTGTAGGACCAGTGGAGATAGGGCTGGCCAGTATATGACCAGTGGGGATAGGTCTGACCAGTATAGGACCAGTGGAGATAGGTCTGACCAGTATAGGACCAGTGGAGATAGGGCTGGCCAGTATCTGACTAGTGGGGATAGGTCTGACCAGTATAGGACCAGTGGAGATAGGTCTAATCAGTATAGGACCAGTGGGGATACGTCTGACCAGTATATGACCAATGGGGATAGGTCTGACCAGTATCTGACCCCTGGAGATTGGTCTTCCCAGTATATGACCAGTGGGGATAGGTCTGACCAGTATAGGACCAGAGGAGATAGGTCTGACCAGCATAGGACCAGTGGGAATAGGTCTGACCAGTATCTGACTAGTTGGGATAGGTCTGACCAGTATAGGACCAGTGGAGATAGGTCTGACCAGTATATGGCCAGTGGGGATAGGTCTGACCAGTATATGACTAGTGGGGATAGGTCTGACCAGGATCTGACTAGTGGGGATAGGTCTGACCAGTATCTGACTAGTGGGGATAGGTCTGACCAGTATAGGACCGGTGTGGATAGGTCTGACCAGTATAGGACCAGTGGAGATAGGTCTAATCAGTATATGACAAATGGGGATAGGTCTGACCAGTTTCTGACAAGTGGGGATAGGTCTGACCAGTATATGACCAGTGGGGATAGGTCTGACCAGTATCTGACTAGGGGGATTAGGTCTGACCAGTATCTGACCAGTGGGGATAGGTCTGACCAGTATATGACAAATGGGGATAGGTCTGACCAGTATCTGACTAGTGGGGATAGGTCTGACCAGTATCTGACTAGTGGGGATAGGTCTGACCAGTATAGGACCGGTGTGGATAGGTCTGACCAGTATAGGACCAGTGGAGATAGGTCTGACCAGTATAGGACCAGTGGAGATAGGTCTGACCAGTATATGGCCAGTGGGGATAGGTCTCACCAGTATCTGACTAGTGGGGATAGGTCTGACCAGTATCTGACTCGTGGGGATAGGTCTGACCAGTATCTGACTAGGGGGATTAGGTCTGACCAGTATCTGACCAGTGGGGATAGGTCTGACCAGTATATGACCAGTGGGGATAGGTCTGACCAGTATAGGACCGGTGGGGATAGGTCTGACCAGTATATGACTAGTGGGGATAGGTCTGACCAGTATCTGACAAGTGGGGATAGGTCTGACCAGTATCTGACAAGTGGGGATAGGTCTGACCAGTATAGGACCGGTGGGGATAGGTCTGACCAGTATATGACTAGTGGGGATAGGTCTGACCAGTATCTGACCAGTGGGGATAGGTCTGACCAGTATATGACCAGTGGGGATAGGTCTGACCAGTATAGGACCGGTGGGGATAGGTCTGACCAGTATATGACTAGTGGGGATAGGTCTGACCAGTATATGACAAGTGGGGATAGGTCTGACCAGTATCTGACTAGTGGGGATAGGTCTGACCAGTATCTGACTAGTGGGGATAGGTCTGACCAGTATAGGACCGGTGGGGATAGGTCTGACCAGTATCTGACTAGTGGGGATAGGTATGACCAGTATATGACAAGTGGGGATAGGTCTGACCAGTATCTGACTAGTGGGGATAGGTCTGACCAGTATCTGACTAGTGGGGATAGGTCTGACCAGTATAGGACCGGTGGGGATAGGTCTGACCAGTATAGGACCGGTGGGGATAGGTCTGACCAGTATAGGACCGGTGGGGATAGGTCTGACCAGTATCTGACTAGTGGGGATAGGTCTGACCAGTATCTGACTAGTGGGGATTAGGTCTGACCAGTATCTGACTAGTGGGGATAGGTCTGACCAGTATAGGACCGGTGGGGATAGGTAGGTAGGTTGCTTAAAGGTGCAAGTAGAGTAACACGTAGAGGAATGGTTAACACTACAGAGAAGACTGACAGAGCAGTGGCTAGCTAGGTGGACCCCAGGATGAGTAGCTGATGCTTTTGCAACAGCTAATGGAAATTCTAATAAAATACCAATACCCCAAAAAGTTTCAAAGCTTGATGTTTCATGGCTTAATCATCTTTTTGGTGGTTTAATCTAGATTCTACCTCATCGGGCGTCATTTAGTCTTTCTCTTTAGTTTGTCAGCTTTGTTGATGTTAAGAGAGAGAGAGAGAGAGAGAGAGAGAGAGAGAGAGAGAGAGAGAGAGAGAGAGAGAGAGAGAGAGAGAGAGAGAGAGAGAGAGAGAGACTGAAGGGGGAAAAAGTTATGTGAAGTTGCACCTTTAAACATGTCACGTGTGACTGGTTGGTGATGGTGAGTGGATGCTCAAAGGATGCTGAGTGTTCTGTGTGATACAGCAACGAGGGAGGCGTGCCTACTTGCGTGTGTGATAGTGTGTGTGTGTGTGTGTGTGCGTGGCTGTGTGTTACCGTTAGTTCTACAGAGCAACGTGTAACACTTACAGTATGTGCCTGCAGTGTGGCGTGGGGAGAGACGCATGGTGTGGTGAAATGTTATGGATGAGAGCTGTCACGGGATTGGGGGGGATGAAACCTGACACTGCCTTCTGATTTGTTGATCTGATGCTGAGGTTTTGTATTGGTTTACTCACAGAACTGGGAGATAGGCGCGTCCATCTGGGCGGCGGCGCCCCCCTTGGAGTTGAGTTTCTGGACCTGGGTGGGGGGCACGGGCTTGTGGGACTGACCGGTGGCCCGGTACATGGCCTGGACCCACAAGATGCGGTCTTGCTCGTCATCACTAGCAAAGATCACAGTGTCGCCCTCCTTCACTGCGTTGAAGAAGGTCCTCCCACCATCCAGACCTAGAGACAGAGAGGAGGGTTTAGGGACAAGTTGTGTATGTGTGTGTGTGCATAAGTTTGTGCGTAAGTGTGTGTGTGTGCATGCTTCCATCTGTGCGTGTGTGTATATACAGTTCAAGTCTGAAGTTTATATACACTTTGGTTGGAGTCATTAAAACTCGTTTTCCAACCACTCCACAAATTTCTTGTAAACAAACTATAGTTTTGGCAAGTCGGTTAGGACATCTACTTTGTGCATGACACAAGTAATTTTTCCAACAATTGTTAACAGACAGATTATTTAACTTATAATTCACTGTATCACAATTCCAGTGGGTCAGAAGTTTACATACACTAAGTTGACTGTGCCTTTAAACAGCTTGGAAAATTCCAGAAAATTATGTCATGGCTGTAGAAGCCTCTAATTGACATAATTTGAGTCAATTGGAGGTGTACCTGTGGATGTATTTCAAGGCCTACCTTCAAACTCAGTGTCGCTTTGCTTGACATCATGGGAAAATCAAAAGAAATCAGCCAAGACCTCAGAATTTTTTTTGTAGACCTCCACATGTCTGGATCATCCTTGGGAGCAATATCCAAACGCCTGAAGGTACCACGTTCATCTGTACAAACAATAGTACGCAAGTATAAACACCATGGACCACGCAGCCGTCATACTGCTCAGGAAGGAGACGCGTTCTGTCTCCTAGAGATGAACGTACTTTGGTGCGAAAAGTGCAAATCAATCCCAGAACAACAGCAAAGGACCTTGTGAAGATGCTGGAGGAAACAGGTACAAGAGAATCTACATCCACAGTAAAACGAGTCCTATATCGACATAACCTGAAAGGCCGCTCAGCAAGGGAGAAGCCACTGCTCCAAAACCGCCATATAAAAGCCAGACTACGGTTTGTAACTGCACATGGGGACAAAGATCGTACTTTTTGGAGAAATGTACTCTGGTCTGATGAAACAAAAATAGAACTGTTTGGCCATAAGGACCATCGTTATGTTTGGAGGAAAAAAGGGGAAGCTTGCAAGCCGAAGAACACCATCCCAACTGTGAAGCACGTGGGTGACAGCATCATGTTGTGGGGGTGCTTTGCTGCAGGAGGGACTGGTGCAATTCACAAAATAGATGGCATAATGAGGCGGAAAATTACGTGGATATATTGAAGCAACATCAACAACATTGATGTCTTGATTGAAGCAAGACATCAATCAAGAAGTTAAAGTTTGGTCGCAAATGGGTCTTCCAAATGTACAATGACCCCAAGCATACTTCCAAAGTTGTGGCAAAATGGCTTAAGGACAACAAGGTCAAGGTATTGGAGTGGCTATCACAAAGCCCTGACCTCAAACTTATAGAAAATGTGTGGGCAAAACTGAAAAAGTGTGTGCGAGCATGGAGGCCTACAAACCTGACTCAGTTACACCAGCTTTTTCAGGAGGAATGCGCCAAAATTCACCCAACTTATTGTGGGAAGCTTGTGAAAGGCTACTCGAAACGTTTGACCCAAGTTAAACAATTTAAAGGCAATGCTTCCAAATACTAATTGAGTGTATGTAAACTTCTGACCCCTGGGAATGTGATGAAAGAAATAAAAGCTGAAATAAATCATTCCCTCTACTATTATTCTGACGTTTCACATTCTTAAAATAAAGTGGTGATCCTAACTGACCTAAGACAGGGAAGTTTTACTAGGATTAAATGTCAGGAATTGTGAAAAACAGAGTTTAAATGTATTTGGCTAATGTGTATGTAAACTTTCGACTTCAACTGTATGTACCTGGCTGGGGGTCGGTGTAATCCACAGTGTAACCATCCAGCTGTAGCAGCTCCTGTGGCTCAGACTTCTTCTCTCTGTAGCTGCACATGGCAAAGGTGTACTGGCTCACCTACACCAGAGAGGACAGACTCGTCATACACTTCATGTGCTGAGGAACATTACAGGATCAGTGGTGACTTTTCAAGTATGAGCTTCTTTAAAAAGGTATTATATTTGTGTGGAAACCATCTCTTCCCAGTGGCAGTTCGAGCCCATCCTTCAGCACCCCCCCCCCCCCCCCCCATTAAATGAAGAGTCAAGATTAAACCAATTCAGCTTGGTGGAGTGAAGACTGGTTTAATATTATTCTTAACAATAGAATAAGGAGGTGGTGTGGGGGCTGTGCTTTGGCAAAGTGAGTGGGGTTATATCCTTCCTGTTTGGCCCTGTCCGGGGGCATCATCGGATGGGGCCACAGTGTCTCCTGACCCCTCCTGTCTCAGCCTCCAGTATTTATGCTGCAGTAGTTTATGTGTCGGGGGGCTAGGATCAGTTGGTTATATCTGGAGTACTTCTCCTGTCTTATCCGGTGTCCTGTGTGAATTTAAGTATGCTCTCTCTAATTCTCTCCTTCTCTCTTTCTTTCTCTCTCTCGGAGGACCTGAGCCCTAGGACCGTGCATCAGGACTACCGGGCATGATGACCCCTTGCTGTCCCCAGTCCACCTGGCCGTGCTGCTGTTCCAGTTTCAACTGTTCTGCCTGCGGCTATGGAACCCTGACCTGTCCACCGGACGTGCTACCTGTCCCAGACCTGCTGTTTTCAACTCTCTAGAGACCGCAGGAGCGGTAGAGATACTCTTAATGATCGGCTATGAAAAGCCAACTAACATTTACTCATGATTATTATTTGACCATGCTGGTCATTTATGAACATTTGAACATCTTGGCCATGTTATGTTATAATCTCCACCCGGCACAGACAGAAGAGGACTGGCCACCCCTCATTGCCTGGTTCCTCTCTAGGTTTCTTCCTAGGTTTTGGCCTTTCTAGGGAGTTTTTCCTAGCCGCCGTGCTTCTACACCTGCATTGCTTGCTGTTTGGGGTTTTAGGCTAGGTTTCTGTACAGCACTTCGAGATATTAGCTGATGTATGAAGGGCTATATAAAATAAACTTGATTTGATGATTTGATTTGAACAACTTCACACAAACCAGAAGAAAATGCAACAACATGACTGTGAAACTATATATTCACAGTATTATGAATTAATTATGGTTTATTTGGTAGCATTTCGTAGTGTGACTGATTTTACTAATTGCATTAGTACTATATAAAGTTAGAGGTGCGCTATTTGATAGATTCCCCCGCTCCCCCTACCTCTGGCTTCCAGTGGGGAGACCTGAGGTCAACCTACCCCCGCCCCCCTCCCCATCTCATACTTCTGAGTGAGAGACCTTCCCAGGCAGTAGCCTGCCTAGCTCACAAACTAGAATCAGTGCGCCCAGTCCAACAAGGTTAAATTGACCCACAGTCCCACACGGTGACATGATATCATTGACATGACGTGCAAACGAGCATTAGAAAACCGATCGCTCAAATGTTACCATTACGATTTGTTTTGTGCGGGCGCACTGTGCCGCCCCCTGCAAGATGTCGCCCTGGCGGCTGCCAATGTGGCCTATACCTAAATCCACCACTGCTTCAGGCACATGTTTCTTTTGGTGTTGGTGGTGTATTAATTTGAATAACCTTTCTTTTGAGCAGACCTGATATTTCAGAGGCTGATGATATACCTACCTGCACCAGGACAAAGAAACGCTTCTTCCATCGCTTCCAGACGTTTTTCCCAAAAGCCCACAAATACCTTCCAAAAAACAATGTTAAAGTTTATTACATGGCATTGGTATGAGAATTGGCTAATATTGTTTCCTGTGTTGTAGCAACAGCAACAGAATGGCCAGGTCTAGCCCACACTAAATGTATAGACAAGACTGTATCCCCTCCTACGTGGAAAAGAGGCTGATCTAATCACTGTTTATAATATCTCTTACAGAAAAAACTAATCATTTCACATTACATTTGACATGTGTAGTTTCATGTTATCACATGTTGCTTTATCATATGTCATATGTTATCACATTAACTTCACATAAGATCACATGTGAAATGTATGTGGTTTTTCATTAGGGATGACATTGATGTTTCATGCAGAACAGATGACCCTGAGTTGATACAGCGAGAAGGAGTCACTTTGGCCTTTAAGCTAGAGGCTTTGTTGCTCCTCAAAGGTGAAACAGACAAGGACAAAAGGGCCCTCCATAGGCAGGCAGAATGGTCATAAGACATCTAGTCATGTGCTGCAACTATAATGTTATAGTGTATCTATGGAAACACAAGATAATTCATATAGATTGTCTCAATGAATTCCAACACCTGATGGTAGTCAGAATGGTATGTCAATGTCATACAATATTTATGATTATGGTCCTCAATAATTTGCAGAGCATTCCATGGAAAACTTTCTAAGAGTTGTACAGATCAAAGTACCCACTAGTAACCACCAGAGGGGCTAAATCTGTACAATACGCAGTATTTTTCCACTATATCTACTTGACTAGAAATGAGGCCAAGAAGGAACCAATGAAAAGGCTGGTGGAGTTCTAGATACAAAAATAAAAATAAAGCCCTCTTTGGAGATCCTCCTCCTGCTCCTTTGTCATCATGAAAATGTCATAATAGCAGACTTCTTCTTTAAGTAAACCTTTATTCAGTAAGGTAGGCCCATTGAGCTCAGAAGACCTTGGGTTCTGCGGCTTGTCCATGCTTTGCTAGAATGCTTCATGCTCTGCAGCTTGTCCATGCTTACCCAGAATGCTTCATGTTCTGCGGTTTGTCCATGCGGATGGCCAGTTTGATCTGAAGGTTCTGGTCGGGGCAGGCCTTAGTGATGGCCATCTTATGGAGCTCTGAGGCTTTGGGGCTGTTAGGGGTCGGGTGAAGGACCACCTGGAAGAGAGAAGTATCAAATAAATTCATATTGAAAGAGAGATTTAGAGAGTAAGAAAATATGACAATAACTAAACTAATATTTGTTTTTATCCTTTATTATTTAACCAGGTGAGTCCCATTGAGATCTCTATTGTACTCCACACTGCCTTTTCCCACCTGGACAAAAGGAACACCTATGTGAGAGTGCTGTTCATTGACTACAGCTCAGCGTTCAACACCATAGTGCCCTCAAAGCTCATCAATAAGCTAAGGACCCTGGGAATAAACACCTCCCTCTGCAACTTGATTCTGGACTTCTTGACGAGCTACCCCCAGGTGGTAAGGGTAGGTAAAAACACAGCCGCAACGCTGATCCTCAACACGGGGGCCCCTCAGGGGTGCGTGCTCAGTCCCCTCGTGTACTCCCTGTTCACTCATGACTGCACGGCCAGGCACGACTCCAACACTATCATTAAGTTTTTCGATGACACAACAGTGGTAGGCCTGATCACCGACAACAACGAGACAGCCCATAGGGAGGAGGTCAGAGACCTGTCCGCGTGATGCCAAGACAACAACCTCTTCCTCAACGTGATCAAGACAAAGGAGATCATTGTGGACTACAGGAAGAAGAAGACTGAGCACGCCCCCATTCTCATCCATGGGGCTGTAGTGGAGCAGGTTGAGAGCTTCAAGTTCCTTGGTGTCCACATCACCAACAAACTAACATGGTCCAAGCACACCAAGACAGTCGTGAAGAGGGCAAGACAAAACCTATTCCCCCTCAGGAGACAGAAAAGATTTGGCATGGGTCTTCAGATCCTCAAAAGTTTCTACAGCTGCACCACTGAGAGCATCCTAACTGGTTGCACCACTGCCTGGTATGGCAACTGCTCGGCCTCCGACCGCAAGGCACTACAGAGGGTAGTGCGTATGGCCCAGTACATCACTGGGGCCAATCTTCCTGCCATCCAGAACCTCTATACCAGGCGGTGTCAGAGGAAGGCCCTAAAAATTGTCAAAGACTCCAGCCACCCTAGTCATAGACTGTTCTCTCTGCTACTGCATGGCAAGCGGTACCGGAGCGCCAAGTCTTGGTCTAAGAGGCTTCTAAACAGCTTCTACCCACAAGCCATAAGACTCCTGAACATCTAATCAAATGGCTACCCAGACTATTTGCATTGCCCCACCTTTTACACCGCTGCTACTCTCTGTTGTCATCATCTATGCATAGTCACTTTAATAACTCTACCTACATGTATATATTACCTCAATTACCTAGACTAACCGGTGCCCCGCACATTGACTCTGTACCCGTATCCCCCAGTATATAGTCTCGCTATTGTTATTTTACTGCTGCTCTTCTTTTTTAAACTGCATTGTTGGTTAGGGGCTCGTAAGTAAACATTTCACTGTTTTATTCGGCGCATTCGACTAATAACATTTGATTTGATTTGAGATAGAAATAATGTGCACCGGTGTGAGTATAATGTACCAGGTCTATTGGAGATATCTCTGGTCTGTATCCATTCATCCATCCAGTGAGTCTGTATTCAACACCATGTGTCAGCATTCTCAACGTTTCTGAACACTCAATTAATTTTCACGAGCTTCCATTAATTCTTAATCGTGCTCTGGCAACCTGGGCCCCAGTGTGCCTGTGCTTCGTGCCACGTTTGAGCTGGTGGCTCAGCCTATCTGTGTAGCTGTGTAGCCGTATCAAAGGAGAGAGAAGCGCAGCAGCCTACACTCTCCTCTACTCCGCGTCGCTCTGCTCCACACTGCCTCCCTGAAGAGGGGGCCTAATCTATCTTTGCTGAGTTAAAGAGCTTTGAGGAAGCATTGTGGCCCGGCTGGATGACTGGCTGGCTGATTGACTGACTGCCTGCCTGGTTAACTGACTGACTGATCAACTGACTGACTGGCTCACTTTTTGACTGCCTGATTGGCTGCCTCTCTGCCACTGCAGCAGGAGACCAAAGAGCCCCTGTCAAAGCCAAGGTCACTACCACAAAGTGATGTCTTACAGCCTCTCCCCTCCTCCCCCCTCCCTTCCCCTCCTCGCCTCTCCTTTCCACAGCCTCAGCCTCAGTCTACCACAGCCACAAATCAGCCCTAGCTAGCCCCTCTGATAACCAGCAGTGAGCCCAGCCGAGCCCGGGGCCATCCGTCACACGGTCACAGGACGATCGATTGCTCTCGCTCTCTGCACCAGAGGACAGCGCCAGAGAGGAGCAAACCAGATGGTTAAGACATTTCTGCATGACTTTCCTGTCATAGATGATGCAAATTGCATTATTAATATGCAACTAATTAAATCATGTTAATCAAAGTGAAGAAATATGACAGTCGTGTACAGTATGTGGCCCGGGGATATCACTGAGGAACTGTGACGGGGTCACAGCTCAGAGGTAAAACTGGTTGAAATTAAGTTCTGGTTGTGGGGGGTTAAAACCATCACTGACTCAGCCCACCTACAGTGCTGTACTGAATAAGCATCAGGCAGTGTAGATGAGACTGAATCAGCCTCTTTTTGTCCTTTTGTCTAGAGTCCAAATTGGAGATTTTTGGTTCCAACTGCTGTGTCTTTGTGAGAAGCGGTGTGGGTGAATGGATGGATCTCCGCATGTGTATTTCCCACCGTAAAGCATGGAGGAGGAGGTTTTATGGTGTTGGGGTGCTTTGCTGGTGACACTGTCTGTGATTTATTTATGAATTCAAGGCACACTTAACCAGCATGGCTACCACAGCATTCTGCAGCAATACGCATCCCATCTGGTTTGGGCTTAGTGGGACTATCATTTGTGTTTCAACAGGACAATGACCCAACACAGGCTGTGTAAGGGCTATTTGACCAAGAAGGAGAGTGATGGTGCTGCATCAGATGACCTGGCCTCCACAATCCCCCGACCTCAACCCAATTGAGATGGTTTGGGATGAGTTGGACCGCAGAGTGAAAGAAAAGCAGCCAACAAGTGCTAAGCATATGTGGGAACTCCTTCAAGAAAAGCATTCTAGGTGAAAAAGCATTCTAGGTGAAGCTGGTTGAGAGAAAGAGAAAGCCAAGAATGTGCAAAGCTGTTATCAAGCCAAAGGGTGGCTATTTGAACAATCTCTAATATAAAATATAGGTGGATTTGTTTAACACTTTTTTGGTTAATACATGATTCCATATGTGTTATTTCATAGTTTTGATGTCTTCACTATTATTCTACAATGTAGAAAATAGTAAAAATAAAGAAAAAACCTTGAATAAGTAGGTTTTCTAAAACTTTTGACCGGTAGTGTATAATAATACAAACATAAGAGTGAGGAAGATGGAGAAAAATAGAGAGAGAGAGAAAGAGAGGGACAGGTGACAGGTAGAGAGAGAGACTGTAGAGAGAGATGGTAGAGAGACACTGTAGAAAGAGACTGTAGCGAGAGACTGTTGAGAGACACTGTAAAGAGAGAGACAATGTAGAGAGAGAGACAATGTAGAAAGAGACATTGTAGAGAGAAAGACTGTTGAGAGACACTGTAGATAGACATTGTATAGACTGTAGAGAGAGAACTGTAGAGAGAGAGACACTGTAAGGAGTAAGACTGTAGCGAGAGAGACTGTAAAGAGAGAGAGAGAGAGAGACTGTAGAGAGAGAGAGACCGTAGAGAGAGAGAGACCGTAGAGAGAGACTGTAGAGAGAGAGAGACTGTAGAGAGAGAGAGAGAGAGAGAGAGAGACTGTAGAGTGAGAGAGAGAGACTGTGGAGTGAGAGAGAGAGAGAGAGAGAGACTGTAGAGAGAGACTGTGGAGACTGTAGAGCGAGAGAGAGAGACTGTAGAGATAGAGACTGTAGCAAGAGACTGTATAGAGAGAGCGACTGTAGAGAGACATACTGTATGGAGAGAGAGACTGTGGAGATAGAGACTGTAGTGAGAGAGACACTGTAGAGAGACTGTAGCGGGAGAGACACTGTAGAGAGACTGTAGAGAGAGATAGAGACTGTAGCGAGAGAGAGAGAGAGAGAGAGAGAGAGAGAGAGAGAGAGAGAGAGAGAGAGAGAGAGAGAGAGAGAGAGAGAGAGAGAGAGAGAGAGATAAAGTGTGTTACCCTGCCCAGCTCTTTGTCCTCCAGGGCCAGAACTCCAGTGCTTTCTGTAAACAGTTTCACCTTGACAGCAGGGAGGGGGTGTGTGGTGGTGAAGTCTCCCTGGGTCCCCCAGCTGAAATACAACACACACACACAGTGGTGTAAAGTACCTAAGTAAGTCGTTTTTTGGGGTATCTGTACTTAACTTTACTATTTATATTTTTGACAACTTTTACTTTTACTCCACTACATTCCTGAAAAACATAATGTACTTTTTACTCCTTACATTTTCCCTGACACACAAAAGTACTCGTTACATTTAGAATGCTCAAGCAGGACAGATTTATGGCGCCTATCAATATAACGCTTTGTCATCCGCACTGCCTCTGATATGATGGAAATTGTGTCTGACTGTTGGAGTGTGCCTCTTTCTGTCTGTATTTAAGAATATGAAAATAGTGCCATCTAGTATACTTAATATAAGGAATTTGATGTATAGCATTTATTTTTACTTTGTACTTTTACTCAAGTATGACAATTTAGTACTTTTTCTAGAATTGTACTTAAGTACATCTAAAACCAGATACTTTTACTCAAGTAGTATTTTAATGGGTAACTTTCACTTTTACTTGAGTAATTTTCTGTTAAGTTATCTTTACTTTTACTTAAGTATGACATTGAGTACTTTTCCCACCACTGCACAAACATCAGAAGCATTATACCTTCACGACATTCTGGCATGACTCAAAACATGGGAGCAACTGCAACATCCAAGTGGCTGTAAATTTAGCCCAGGAAATTTCATTTGGAAGGGGATTTCTGTTCGAGCCGACATTCGCAGTCTTTACAGTGGATGTAATTGAATTGGATTGAACCCCAGCCTTACTTAACAGCTGCCTGGCCCAGAGGTATTGGACAAGATCTACTAAAAAAACTACATCTCCATCCCTTGTCTCTCTCACTTTCTCTCTCTCAATTCAATTCAATTTAACGGCTTTATTGGCATGGGAAACATATGTTAACATTGCCAAAGCAAGTGAAATAGAAAATAAACAAAAGGGAAGTAAACAATAAAAAATGTGCAGTAAACATTACACTCACAAAAGTTCAAAAGGAATAGAAACATTTCAAATGTCATATTATGTCTATATACAGTGTTGTAACGATGAGCAAATAGTCAAAGTACAAAAGGAAAAATAAATAAACATAAATATGGGTTGTATTTACAATGGTGTTTGTTCTTCACTGGTTGCCCTTTTCTTGTGGCAACAGGTCACAAATCTTGCTGCTGTGATGGCACACTGGTATGTCACCCAATATAGGTAATAGGTATATCTCTCTCTCTGTCTGCATCTTTTTTTTCTCATCCTCTCGATACCTGCACTCTCAGAAGGAGTGAGTGGTGGTTAGATATAAACTACTAGAAAACCAAAGTTGAAAAGAAAAAACTAGGTCTGACTCTGAGTTAGCAATTTACTGTTGAATTATGAGACAGACTGAGAACAGCAGCTGACACTTTCTTTGTCGTGGCTGAACTTGCGGAGAGTTGGCTGCGGGGAGTAGAGGGAGGTGATATGAAATGCATTGTCTGGTCCCGGTCCCACACACACTGTGCAGCAGCAACATTTCATTTATTACAGAGGATAGATGGAGCGGTACCGGAGCGCCAAGTCTAGGTCCAAGAGGCTTCGAAACAGCTTCTTATATTTCTTAAAACTGCATTGTTGGTTAAGGGCTTGTGAGTAAGCATTTCACTGTAAGGTCTACAGCTGTTGTATTCGACGCATGTGACAAATACAATTTGATTTGAGACTGAGAAGGAGACAGGCCACCGACCGCACCACGCAGGGAGCACTACCAGCCTGAGGAAACACTACCACGACACAGAGACAAACACACAGGCACACTCACGTGCACATTCACAAAGAGACATATACTAATATGTTCATAGGGGTTATTGTGTCTTTAATCATGATGGGATGACACGTGATATCATCATCAAGGAGGCAAGCCAGCAGTCTGAGGCTGTGTGGTGTGTGTGTGTGTGTGTGTGTGTGTGTGTGTGTGTGTGTGTGTGTGTGTGTGTGTGTGTGTGTGTGTGTGTGTGTGTGTGTGTGTGTGTGTGTGTGTGTGTGTGTGTGTGTCTGTGTGTCTGTGTGTGTCTGTGTGTGCCGTTTTCCTCCTGCTGTGAGTGTCCCTCTACGTGAGCTGCATCTGTGAGTGACGATGTGACAAATGGAGACACAGAAAGGGGACAGAGGAAACGGTGCGTGAACACAGCAACAGTGTCACTCTCTCCTCCTCCTCCTCCTGCTCCTCTCTGACACTACCACTCAGCACCACCAGGGTTGCCAGTGGTGTCTCATCTTACACGGAACTGTTTCACATTGGCACCATATTTATACTTGTATTGATAATTTATTGAATATAGATTGTGCTGCAATCCTATTAGAAGGTAACATATCATTTTATTACAATGGTTAAGATGGATTTTCATTGTGTTCCATGGTGTTATTCACCCCCTAGTGGAGCTTTCTGGTACTGAAACTGTAAGGATAACAGGAAGAGACATGCAGAAAAGGAAACCGGAAAAGACACCGAGAAGCAGCTAAAAACAACGCTACGGTGCAGGTCTTTCAGTGCAGTTCACTTGTCACGCTGCTGCCTTGGAAAATATTAGTTTGTAAGTTCGATTCAAGCATTTAGCTAGTGATGATAATCTTGTTATTGATAGAATTGCTTACATATCAATGTTGGTTGCATTTACTCACACAAATTGCCTTTCATGTATGCCGTCAGCTGTATTACTTTGCTTTCAATATATTCATTCAAGAAAAGTCACGCCTTGGGAGTTTTATTGAAGACGTAGTTGTTAGGTATCTGTCTAGTTTTGCATGGGAACGCAACTCAAGGGCAGAACATAGATATGGATATAATCAATAAGAATGAGAGGAGTACTGTAATATCTTCAAGAAGCAGAAATATCGTTCAACAAAATGACAGCAGATCCTAGATCAGTCAGGATTCAGATGCAGGATCTTAATTTGAGACAGTTCGCTACAACATAAATTATTCTGCAGCAAAAGGAAATTAACTATTATGTGGATTATAATTAATGGACATTTTTGTAGGGGAAATCAAGACTGAAATTTCTTATTGTAAATTACAAACTTCAGAATACTTTTAAAACTCAAATTTATTACAAGTTTAAAATGTCCTGCAACAGGGTGATCAAATTAAGATCCTACACCTGTACGTGTCTCATCCTGTCCAAGGGGTTTGGAATTCTCTTACAACAGATAGGGCTACAGTTTGTGTAAGGTGACTGGACAAAGAGGGAGTTCTATGAGCGTGTATGTGTTTGGAGGCAGCTGCAGCATTGTGTGTGTGGTAGGCTAAAGAGGCGATTAGAAGAACATGATGGGGACCTTGCCGATGGAAGCAGCAACACCAAGGGCCATACTCCTACTGTGCAGCATATAAATTAGTATCTAATTCATATCTGTGTTGAGTGGCTTGGAGTAGTTAATGTCAATACAAAGGACGAAACAGTCACTGGTGCTTATGCTGGTCCCTCTACCCAGTACTATATCAACCCCATCACCTATCAATCACTCTCCAGTCTTCACAAATGGATTTCATTATTGTGTTGTATTTGACCTTGCATCGGTGTGCATCGTGTATATTGCAATGGGGGTAGTTGAAGCTTGTCCAGTCAAAGGTTGTGTCAGTGGTTTCCCATAAGTACAGTATGTATACGTCGCTGCAGATTGTTAAGATTAACAGTGGCTGTGTATGGCTCACCCATGACGCTCTGGTGAATTAGATGAGCTGTGTGTACGTGTTGTGTGCATGTTTTCAGTTTTTTGAGTGTACAAACAATGTGTGTGTGTGCATACGTGGGCATGCATGCTTGTGTATGGGTACCTGCATGCTTGTGTTATCCTGTATGTGTGTTTAAGTTTTTGTGGGCAGCGTGTGTACAGTGTGTATGTATGTGCAGTGTGTGTGATGGTGTATGTGATGGATAAGCAGACACCTAGTTAGCAGCACGTGATGCTTGTCATTTCCATGAGTGCTGGATGGGGACTCTCCTGCTCCATTGAGATGTTGTGTCCTAATCAGTCTCTCCCTGCCTGGCTGGCTGCACTACAGTAAGAGCACACAAGGAGGCTGCTCTCCCCCTCTCTCTCCTTCCATCTCCCCATTTCTCTACCTCCATCTCCCCTCTCTCCTTTTCTCTTTCACTCTCTCCTCTACCTTTCCCCCTCTACCTCTCTATTTTCTCTCTCCCCTCATTCTTTCCGTTTCTGCCCCTCTCCCCTTTCTCTAACTCTTTGTCTGTCACCTTTCACTTTTTCTTTCCTTGTCTGTCCATTCATCTCTCTCTCTCTCCATCTCTCTCTCACTCTCCCCATTCTCTCTCTCACCCAAATCAAATGTATTGGTCACATACACATATTTAGCAGATTGTATTGTGGGTGTAGCGAAATGCACTATGTAACAGTCTGATGGCCTTCAGATAGAAGCTGTTTTTCAGTCTCTCGGTCCCAGCTTTGATGCACCTGCACTGACCTCGCCTTCTGGGTGATATCGGGGTGAACAGGCCGTGGCTCGGGTAGTTGATGTCTTTGATTATATTTTTTGCCTTCCTGTGACATTGGGTGCTGTAGGTGTCCTAGAGGGCAGGACGTGTGCCCCCGGTGATGTGTTGGGCAGACCGTACCACCCTCTGGAGAGCCCTGCGGTTGCGGGCGGTGTAGTTGCCATTCCAGGCGGTGATACAGCCCGACAGGATACTCTCAATTGTGCATCTGTAAAAGTTTGAGGGTCTTAGGGGCCAAGCCAAATTTCTTCAGCTTCTTGAGGTTGAAGAGGCGCTGTTGTGCCTTCTTCACCACACTGGCTGTGTGGGTGGACCAATTCAGATTGTCAATGATGTGTACGCCGAGGATCTTGAAGCTTTCCACCTTCTCTACTGTGGTCGATGTGGATAGGGGCGTGCTCCCTCTGCTGTTTCCTGAAGTCCACGATCAGCTCCTTCGTTTTGTTGATGTTGGGAGAGAGGTTATTTTCCTGGCACCTCCTCCCTATAGGGATTGTTGGTAATCAGCCCTACTACTGTTGTTGTCTGCAAACTTGATGATGAGTTGGAGGCATGCGTGGCCACCCAGTCATGGGTGAACAAGGAGTACAGGAGGGGGCTGAGAACGCACCCTTGTGGGGCCCCTGTGTTGAGGATCAAAGTAGTGGTGGTGTTTCCGTCCTTCACCACCTGGGGGCAGCCAGTCAGGAAGTCCAGGACCCAGTTGCACAGGGCAGGGTTCAGACCCAGGGCCCCGAGCTTAATGATGAGCTTGGAGGGTACTATGGTGTTGAAGGCTGAGCTATAGTCAATGAACAGCATTCTGACATAGGTAATCCTCATTTCCAGATCGGATAGGGCAGTGTGCATTGCGATGGCGATTGCATCGTCTAGGGTGTCAGGTAAAGTATCTTCTCAAAGCACATAGACATTTAGTTCAGTTACCTTTGCTTTCTTGGGTACAGGAACAATGGTGGACATCTGGAAGCAAGTCGAGACAGCAGACTGGGATAGGGAGCGATTGAATATGTCCGTAAACACTCCAGCCAACTGGTCTGCACATCCTCTGAGGGATGCCGTCTAGGGCCGGCAGCCGGCGAAGATGATGTTTAGCTTGTCTGGGAGCAAGACGTCGGTGTCCGCGAGGTGGCTGGTTTTCCCTTTGTAGTCCGTGATTGTCAGTAGACCCTGCCACATACATCTCGTGTCTGGGCCGTTGAATTGCGACTCCACTTTTTCCTCTGTACTGACGTTTTACCTGTTTGATTGCCTTACGGAGGGAATAACTACACTGTTTGTATTCACCATATTCCCAGTCACCTTGCCAAGGCTAAATGCGGTGGTTTACATTTTCAGTTTTGCGCAAATGCTGCCATCTATCCACGGCTTATGGTTTGGGTAGGTTTTAACAGTCACCGTGGGAACAATATCCCCTATACACTTCCTGATGAACTCAATCACCGTGTCCGTGTAAGCATCAATGTTATTCTCAGAGGCAACCTAGAACATATCCTAGTTTGCGTATTAAAAACAATCTTGAAGCATGGATTCCAATTGGTCAGACCAGCATTGAATATACCATTGAATGGGTACTTCCTGTTTGAGTTTCTGCCTATAAAAAGGGAGGAGCAAAATGGAGTTGTGATCTGATTTGCCGAAGGGAGGGCGGGGGAGGGACTTGTAGGCATTTCCAAAAGGCGAGTAGCAGTGATCTAGTGCTTTTCCTAAGCGAGTACTACAGTCAATGTGTTGATAGTTTGGTAGCGCTTTCCTCAAATTTGGCATCGGGTTGAGGGAGAATATACACGGCTGTGACTATAACGGAAGAGAATTCTCTTGGTAGGTAATACGGTCGGCATTTGATTGTGAAGTATTCTAGGTCAGGTGAACAAAAGGACTTGAGTTTCTGTATGTTATCACAATCACACCATGAGTAGTTAATCATGAAGCATACACCCCCACCTTTTTTCTTCCTGGAGAGTTCTTTATTCTTGTTTGCGTGAATAAAATGAGAACCCAGTTGGCTCCATGGACAGGGATAGTATATGCCGAGAGAGCCATGATTCCGTGAAACAGAGTATGTTACAGTCCCTGGTGTCTCTCTGGAAGGAGATCCTCGCCCTGAGCTTGTCTACTTTATTGTCCAGAGACTGAACATTAGCGAGTATTACACTCGGAAGTGGTGGATGGTGTGCCCGCCTCCTGAGTCGGGCTAGAAGTCCACTCCGAATACCTCTTCTCCGCCGGCTTCGACTTGGAGCAGCCTCTGGGATAAGTTAAATTGCCCTGGGTGGTATGAACAAAGAATCCAATTCGGGAAAGTCATATTCCTGGTCGTAATGATGGTGAGTTACCACCGCTCTGATATTCAAAAGTTATTTCCAGCTGTAATACTGTAAAGTTGCTTAGGAGCTAGAAGCAGAGCTGCCTTGTCTGTTGGCGCAATCAGTGTCAGAGAAGGAAAGAAGCAGGATGATGAGTCCCTGAAATAGCTCACGCACTAAACATCACAAGAGAGAAAGACTGGCTTCATAGACACACTGTACTGTTAGACTGTGTCCTTCATTACAGGAGACATGATCATGATCGACACATTCACCTCCATCATCATCATCATTCAGGCAGGGATGACGAAAGGCTGTAACCATGATGAACATGAATCAACTTAAGGTGTTGGACCCTTAGATATAGTTTCAGTATGTATCTATATGGTTATACCCGTAGGTCAATGTGAGGTGTTCAAAGGAGAACCTTTTTGGTATGCTCATGACCTGAGATTGACTCATCATCGGACCTCCCTCTAATTACCATGGAGACAGACTGTTCTAAATGGAAGATTACACTGTGAGCCTTCTTTCACAACTTGAACAGCTGACTCAGAAATAAAAGTGTGAAGAGAAGGTGACTGCATTCAGATACCATGAGAATACATGAGTAAGTGGATTTGAGCAAAGCCAGGTTAAGGGTTGAGGTGAGAAAGAGACCGAGACAGACAGAGAGATAGTAGGGAATTACGTTGGCTTGGAGGCCTCGGCCTGGTCTGTCTGCAGTTTCTCCCCTCCCTCAACCTCCATGGTGCAGTACACAATCCTGTTAGGAGCCAGAGACTTCAGGCCCACCACCTCCATGATAACCACCTGAAGGGCACACACAAACAGAATGTTGTTAAACAACAGGTGTATTCAGTAAGGTTCACAATGTAGTAGAAATGTATTAAAAAGAGCTAACATTACTCTCTATTCTACATGAAAGACAACCATACTGTTCTGGTCTAGACATCTGAGCGCTCTGCACATTCCTGAATGGGCCCCAGCACTCACCCTGTAAAGCCATGAACCATGACCCGTAACTGTCTATGGTGCCCTTTACACAACTACAACAGTCACCTTGACCTTGTTGATCAAAGGCAGAAACCCACATAGGTAAATGCATACAGTATAACCTCCTAAAAACCCCATTAACATTCATTAGTTTAAAACTCATTATCACCCTTAGCTCTATTGGTCAACAGCATTTACAGTATATCTTAAAGTACCTTAAACCAATGGAGGGTGCTGAGGGGTGGACGGCTCATAATAATGGCTGGAACGGAGCGAACAGAATGGCAACAAACACATTGAAATCATGTGTTTGATGTATTTGATACCATTCCACTGATTCCGTTCCAGCCATTATAAAGGTGCCCTACACCCCAACTGAGAGAAAGATGATAACACTGAGACCTACTCAAGCAAACTAGAATTCATGATGATTAAAATGGGAAAGACAAATGGGGAGCAAAAACCCCATCACAGAAGCTACAAATCAGGCCAGCCTCTCCAATCTATAAAGCAGTACTTTCAGTTCTAGCACCATAATCCTCTTCTCTACATTACACTACAATCAACTGCTGGGAGGGTAACCTGGACTCGGGGGGTAGAAGTAACATAGTAAATGTAAATCCGAGACACACTAATTAATATGATATGCTACATTTCATATGGTATGTATTAATTTGTGGATGTTTGCAATTGCAATTTGTTGTGGCTAACGTGAGCTAGGTGGCTAGGTGATGAGATTCGAACACGCAACCTTTGGGTTGCTAGACCTTCACGTTATGCACCTACCCATCCAACCCGACCACCACCCTACTTTCATTTTTGACTTTAGCATCCTTCTGTCTTATGTAATGTACCAAATGTAACATATACTAATTTGTGTGTTCCAGATTTACATTTACTATGTTACATATCTAAAATGACAGACCCAAATCTAACTGCCTGCAGCTCAGGCCCTGAAGCAAGGATATGCATATTCTTGGTACCATTTGAAAGGAAACACTTTGAACTTTGTGGAAATGTGAAAGGAATGTAGGAAAATATAACACATTAGATCTGGTAAAAGAAAATACAAAGAAAAAAACAACTGTTTTTTTGTATTTTATTTGTACCATCTTTGAAATGCAAGGGAAAGCCCAAAATGTATTATTCCAATCCAGATGCAATTTAGATTTTGGCCACTAGATGGCAGCAGTGTATTTGCAAAGTTTTAGACTGATCCAATGAACCATTGCATTTCTGTTCAAAATGTTGTATCAAGACTGCCTAAACGTGCCTGATTTGTTTATTAATAACGTTTCATGTTCAAAACTGTGCACTCTCCTCAAACAATAGCTTGGTATTATTTCACTGTAATAGCTACTGTAAATATCAGATATGTCTATGCCCTGGGAAATGTTCTTGTTACTTACAACCTCATGCTAATCCCATTAGCCTACGTTAGCTCAACCGTCCCGCAGGAGACCCACCAATCCTGCTGCCAGTGCTAGAACTTCCTTCTCCTTAAGGAGCTACGGGAACAGAAATAGCTCTTCTGAGTATATCGTATTTTCTTAGATTGTTCATCATAACCAGAGTTACTATAATTAGTTATTATGAAGTTTGCTATGAAATGAAAAAAAGGAGGTATTATTTTATTTCACTACATTACCTAGGTATACCTTGTGATCTGTTATTTCACTCCTTCTTTGTTCATCTATTTTTTCTCTTTCCTTATGGCTGGAGGGCAACCTGTTTGCAATCTATACTGGGTATATATTCACAAGCGTCTCAGTGTAGGAGCGCGGATCAGTTTTGCATTTCAAATCATAACTAATAAGAGGGAGAACCTGATCCTAGATCACTCAGCACCCCAACTCAGAGATGCTACGTGAATACGGGCCCTGGTCTAGATAGAAGAAAACTAAAGCATAAGCGCAAACACTCTGGGGCTTCGGCATGGAATGTATCCATGTTCTAAAATAACCAATAGACTACTGAAAGTGCAAATCAGATCTAGTTTATCAAAAGGCCAGCTGAGGAAAAAATCTGCTATATCATCATCATTTCCACTACTACCACCACCATAGACCTCAATAGAAAGTGTTTTCCTTGCCACAGAACACAGATACATTGTAAATAAATAGGTTGATCATGTTTTTGATGACTTATCCCGCTTATAAAGACAGAGGCAGGTGAATGGTAACACTGTATTTAGGATATTCTGTCATAATGCCAAAATGCTGAGGTTTTATCCTTCCTAGACAGTGTTTGGGCTACATCAGACTTGTACTTGGTTAGCGTTAGTGTTACTGTTGATGGGTTAGGGTCATGGTCAGGGCTAGGGGTAGGGCTAGACAGGATTAGGGTACCTACTTCCAGAGTGAAGGAGAGCACCACGTCAGACTTAGACAGTGTGTTCTCGTCTTCCTGGCCCATATCCATGATGGAGGTGTTGTGTCCTTTCTTCAGCTTCTGCAGTTTGAACTCTCCTCCCTTGGACACCGGCATGCTCTCCAGGTTGGCCATCAGCTGGTTCACCGATGCCTTTAGCTCCTCTATGTACATGTGCTCCATCTCCTTTGACACAAACTTGGGGAACTTGCCACCCTTTGGGAAAAAATAAAATAATAATCATACCAAAAATTGTTGTACAAAAGTGTTTTTACTAGATTTCAAGTCAGCTTTTATGTCAATGTTGACTAGTCATCCTGAAAATGAAAAGACACTTTATTTATAAAATAGATCCAAATTGTCAACACTAATGTAAACGCTTGTCATTCAATAGATGAACAGATACTGTATGTAGCCTACAGTATTCATCGTGATGTAAAGCTGTTTCTTGAATAGGGAACTCGCATAGTGAAGCCATTTTGATTCTTAGCCTACAAACTGAGGTTCTTATGTAGCTCAGCACAATGTTACCTGTGTGTTGATGTTGTTCTACTGCGGTGTGTATACAGCTGTAGGATCTTACTTCAACCACCCTGATGCAGGAGAATTTTTTTACTTGGTGTGTATTAAACTTCTTTGGGATAGGGCGGCGCTGTTTTCACTTTGGGAAAAAATCGTGCCCAATTTAAACGGCCTCGTACTCTATTCTAGATCGTACAATATGCATATTATTATTACTATTGGATAGAAAACACTCTCAAGTTTCTAAAACCGTTTGAATTATATCTGTGAGTAAAACAGAACTCATTTTGCAGCAAACTTCCTGACAGGAAGTGAAAAATCTGAAATCGAGGCTCTGTTCCAGGGCCTTCCTATTCATTTGCTTGAAATCTATGGATATACATGCACTTCATACGCCTTCCACTAGATGTCAAGAGGCAGTGAGAGGTGGAATGGGGTGTCTAGCTTGATCTGAGATCGAGATTGGAGAGATTGGAATGACGTGACCTCAAATTTCCTTTGTTCAGCAAGGCGCGGGAAGGAACCCTGGATTGCCTTCTGAAAAGCTTTCGGTATAGACGGCTAATATCTCCGGCTTTGATTTTATTTGATACATGTGATAATATCATCGTAAAGTATGTTTTTTTCAATATAGTTTTATCAGATTATTGAACGTTTATCGGGAGATTTGGCGTTTTCCGTTTTCTGCGTTTGGTGAAGATGGACAACTTCGCGCCACTTGGCTAGCTTTGGTTGCTAATTCGACAGGAGAGGAGGACATTCTAACACCAAACAACGATTATTCTAGACAAAGGACTCCTTGTACAACATTCTGATGGAAGCTCAGCAAAAGTAGGAACCATTTATGATGTTATTTCGTATTTCTGTGGAAAATGTTTAGTACTATTTTCCGCCCTCATTGCAGGCACTGTCTCGCTATAACGTAAGCTGTATGTCGAACTAAAGTTATTTTTTAGAATTCTAACACGGCGATTGCATTAAGAACTAGTGTATCTTTCATTTGCTGTACAACATGTATTTCTTTGTAAAGTTTATGATGAGTTCTTTGATTAGATTAGGTGAGTGTCATAAATATATCCGGATAATTTTGTGCAGTTTGGCTACTATTCACATTGTAAAACCACGATTTGTACCGCTAAATATGCACATTTTCGAACAAAACATATATGTATTGTGTAACACAATGTTAAAGGACTGTCATCTGATGAAGTTTATCAAGGTTAGTGAATAAATTTATATCTTTTGCTGTTTTTTTGCGATCGCTACCTTTGCGGTGAATGAATGCGGTTGTGTGGTTGGCTATTGTAGTAAGCTAAAATAATGCTATATTGTGTTTTCGCTGTAAAACACTTAAAAAATCTGAAACATTGGCTGGATTCACAAGATGTTTGTCTTTTATTTGCTGTACACCATGTATTTTTCATAAATGTTTTATGATGAGTATTTAGGTATTTCACGTTGCTCTCTGCAGTTATTCTAGCTGCTTAGGTGATATTTGTGATTGTAGCTGCAATGTAAATCTATGATTGCAAATTTTTCGAACAAAACATAGATTTACTGTATAACATGTTATAAGACTGTCATCTGATGAAGTTGTTTCTTGGTTAGTGACTAATTCTATCTCTATTTGGGGGTTTTGTGCAAGCTACCTGTGCTGTGAAAGAAATGTCTGTGCTTTTTTGTATTTGGTGGTGAGCTAACATAAATATATGTGGTGTTTTCGTTGTAAAACATTTCAAAAATCGGACATGTTGGCTGGATTCACAAGATGTTTATCTCTCATTTGCCGTATTGGACTTGTTAATGTGTGAAAGTTAAATATTTCTAAAAATTATTTTTTGAATTTCGCGCGCTGCCTTTTCAGTGGAACCGCTAGCGGAACCCCGGGGCTAGACAGGTTAAAAAGGTGTCACGATCGTGTGGTGGATTGATGGACCAAAACGCAGCTTTAGGAAAATATGCCATCTTCTTTTATTTTTTAAAAGATGACGAAAATAAACACGACACACTTTAACAAACTATACAAAACAACAAACGACCGTGAAGCTAAATAACGTTGTGCACATACACACACAGGCTACAAACGTTCTACATAGACAACGCTAGACATATACACTCAACACAAAACCATCTACTACACCCCATAACCCCTTTACCAAATAAACACCCAAAACCAACAAAACATAAACATTACCCATGTCACACCCTGACCTAACTAAAATAATAAAGAAAACAAAGAATAATAAGGCCAGGGCGTGACATAACCCCCCCCTTGAGGCGCGAACTCCGGGCGCACCATACACAGTCTAGGGGAGGGTCTGGGTGGGCTCCCCTCCACGGTGGCGGCTCCGGCTCTGGTCGTAGTCCCCACGTCACCACAGTACCTAACCACCTCCTAGGCTTCCTCCAAACGACCCCCCTCCACATTAACCCCATTGCATTAAGGGGGAGTTCCGGACTAAGGGACAGCTCCGGACTAAGGACCAGTACCAGGGTAAGGGGCAGTACCAGGGTCAGGGGCAGTACCAGGGTCAGGGGCAGTACCAGGGTCAGGGGCAGCACCAGGGTAAGGGGCAGCACCAGGGTAAGGGGCAGCACCAGGGTAAGGGGCAGCTCCGGACTGAGGAATGGCAGCTCCGGACTGAGGGACTGCAGCTCCGGACTGAGGGACGGCCCATGGCTGGCTGACAGATCTGGCTGCTCATGGCTGGCTAACGGATCTGGCTGCTCATGGCTGGCTAACTGATCTGGCTGCTCATGGCTGGCTGACGGATCTGGCTGCTCATGGCTGGCTGACGGATCTGGCTGCTCATGGCTGGCTGACTGATCTGGCTGCTCATGGCTAGCTGACGGATCTGGCTGCTCATGGCTAGCTGACGGATCTGGCTGCTCATGGCTAGCTGACGGATCTGGCTGCTCATGGCTAGCTGACGGATCTGGCTGCTCATGGCTAGCTGACGGATCTGGCTGCTCATGGCTAGCTGACGGATCTGGCTGCTCATGGCTAGCTGACGGATCTGGCTGCTCATGGCTAGCTGACGGATCTGGCTGCTCATGGCTAGCTGACGGATCTGGCTGCTCCTGTCTGGTTGGCGGCTCTGGCAGATCCTGTCTGGTTGGCGGCTCTGGCAGATCCTGTCTGGTTGGCGGCTCTGGCAGATCCTGTCTGGTTGGCGGCTCTGGCAGATCCTGTCTGACGGACGGCTCTAGCGGCTCCTGTCTGGCTGGCGGCTCTAGCGGCTCCTGTCTGGCGGACGGCTCAGTGGGCTCATGGCAGACGGGCGGCTTTGCAGGCTCATGGCAGACGGGCGGCTTTGCAGGCTCATTGCAGACGGATGGCTCAGATGGCGCTGGGGAGACGGATGGCTCAGATGGCGCTGGGGAGACGGATGGCTCAGATGGCGCTTGGCAGACGGGCAGTTCAGTTATTGCAGTGCAGACGGCAGACTCCTGCCGGCTGAGGCGCACTGTAGGCCTGGTGCGTGGTGCCGGGACTGGTGGCACCGGGCTGGGGACACGCATCTCAGGGCTAGTGCGGGGAGCAGCAACAGGACGCACAGGACTCTGGGGACACACAGGAGGCTTGGTACGTGGTTTAGACACTGGTAGTAAAGGGCTGGAGACACGCACCATATAGCTAGTGCGTGGAGGAGGCACTGGTGGTACTGGATTGGGGCGGGGAGGTGGCGCCGGAAATACCGGACCGTGCAGGCGTACTGGCTCCCTTGAACGCCGAGCCTGCCCAACCTTACCTGGTTCTATGCTCCCCGTCGCCTGACCAGTGCGGGGAGGTGGAATAACCCGCACCGGCCTATGTAGGCGAACCGGGGACACCATGCGTAAGGCTGGTGCCATGTACGCCGGCCCGAGGAGACGCACTGGTGACCAGATGCGTTGGGCCGGCTTCATGACATACGGCTCAACGCTCAGTCTAGCCCGGCCGATACGTGGAGCTGAAATGTACCGAACCGGGCTATGCACGCGTACAGGAGACACCGTGCGCTCTACTGCGTAACACGGTGTCTGCCCGTACTCCCGCTCTCCACGGTAAGTACAGGGAGTAGGCGCAGGTTTCCTACCTGACTTCGCCACACTCCCTTTAAGGCCCCCCCCAAGAAATTTTTGGGGTGTACTCACGGGTTTCCAGCCTTGTCTCCGTGCTGCCTCCTCATATCGCCTCCTCTCGGCTTTCGCTGCCTCCAGCTCTTCACGAGGGAGGCGATATTCTCCAGGTTGATCCCAAGGTCCATCTCTTTCCAATTCGTCCTCCCAACTCCAGAGATCCTGTGTAGGTAGGTCCTGTTGCCGCCTTCCATGCCGCTTGGTCCTATGGTGGGTAATTCTGTCACGATCGTGTGGTGGATTGATGGACCAAAACGCAGCTTTAGGAAAATATGCCATCTTCTTTTATTTTTTAAAAGATGACGAAAATAAACACGACACACTTTAACAAACTATACAAAACAACAAACGACCGTGAAGCTAAATAACGTTGTGCACATACACACACAGGCTACAAACGTTCTACATAGACAACGCTAGACATATACACTCAACACAAAACCATCTACTACACCCCATAACCCCTTTACCAAATAAACACCCAAAACCAACAAAACATAAACATTACCCATGTCACACCCTGACCTAACTAAAATAATAAAGAAAACAAAGAATAATAAGGCCAGGGCGTGACAAAAGGCTTCTGAAGTTTAATTTCCACTTTGAAATTTCAAACTTGATTTTCCCTGAAGAAGATTTTTATCAATCCCTACAAAAATATCCATTCATTATAATCCACATAATAATTTACATTTCCTGTTGCAGCAAACTGGCTCAAATTAAGATCCTATGTCTGTAGGCTATCAGACTCACCCTGGCAATCTGATCGGCCATCTGCAGGCGTCCATCCAGCTCCCGTCTGATCTGAGCAGCCTGCTCGTCCAGGTTGTCCAACTAGAGTAGGGTCAAACACAGAAGAGACAGGAAGAAGTGTTGTGCGCACATACTTAAAAATAAACTTGTCCCAGGAACTTGATTAGAGAGAATCATTATGCTCTCAAGTGTTGGTTTAATCAAGAAACGTTTTGACCCCAACTGTGCCTTCTTCGGGAAAACGGGACAACGAGAGATGAATCAGCCTGTGATGGTCTCACTGGTACCCAGGTGTGGTTTTGGATATCCATGACCTTGGAGCTATGTAAGCCTATAGGCATTACCTCACCCATCACCACATGGTAATAATTTATACAATATCCATTATGATTCTACATGGAATAAGACTAGAATCTGTATTCATAAAGTGTCTCAGGGTAGAGGTACTGATCTAGGATCAGGTCCTCCGTGTATCTGTATTCAAGATCTAAAATACAATACTGATGCTAGATCAGCAATCTTTGTGAATACTGGCTATGTCCCAATTATCTCTCCTTTCTCCCAGTGTGCACTTTCACTTCCCTTTACTGTTTTGAAAGGAAATTGCTGTTATAAGAAATATGGTGAAAACTCCCATAAGACCATGCCTCCACTAATTCAATTATTTTAGATTTTTGTGGGAAGTATTAAACGAGGGCAGGAGAAAGGGGTGGTTATTGGGACACACGACATGGGCCCAGGAGGACATCACCACTGAGCTGGGTAATCAATACATTCTCCATTATGTTCCTAGATGACCCCGAACAGGATGGGTTCAGAGGGATTCAGGTCTACACCCATCTCCCATGTTGATGATGTATCTTTTTTGATCTCAGGATGGGTGATTAGATTCACACTGTCAATAAATATTGTGTTATAAGGATATAAGGCTGACTTTACTTGAAGGGCCACTTTCCCAGACAGATTAAACTTAGTCATGGACGGAAAAGCTCTTTCCATGGAGAATCTGGAGAATCGGACATAGGTTTCTGTGTAGACAGAGAGGGCATAGCTCTAATAATTGATACAATATAAAATTGTATTAGTCACATGCACCGAATACACCAGGTGTAGACCTTTCAGTGAAATGCTTACTTACAAGCCCTAACCAACAATGCAGTTATAAAATACGAATAAGAATAAGAAATAGTAATAAAAAAATGGTGCTCCCAAGCGGGGCAGTGGTCTAAGACACTGCATCTCAGTGCAAGAGTTGTCATTGCAGTACCTGGTTCGAATCCAGGCTGCATCACATCCGGCCATGATTGGGAGTCCCATAGGGTGGCGCACAATTGGCCCAGCGTCATACGGGTTTGGCCAGGCTAGGCAGTCATTGTAAATAAGAATTTGTTCTTAACTGACTTGCCTAGTTACATAAAGGTTAAAAGAATAAAAAAGCAGTAGTAAAATAACAATAGCGGGGCTATATACAGGGGGTACCAGTACTATATACAGGGGGTACCAGTACTATATACAGGGGGTACCAGTACTATATACAGGGGGTACCAGTACAGAGTCAATGTGGAGGCTATATACAGGGGGTACCAGTACTATATACAGGGGGTACCAGTACTATATACATGGGGTACCAGTACTATATACAGGGGGTACCAGTACTCTATACAGGGGTTACCAGTACAGAGTCAATGTGGAGGCTATATACAGGGGGTACCGGTACAGAATCAACGTGGAGGCTATATACAGGGGGTACTGGTACAGAGTCAACGTGGAGGCTATATACAGGGGATACCGATACAGTGTACAGAGTCAATGTGGCGGCAGGTAGCCTAGTGGTTAGAGCGTTGGACTAGTAACTGAAAGGTAGCAAGATCGAATCCCCGAGCCCGACAAGGTAAAAATCTGTCATTCTGCCCCTGAACAAGGCAGTTAACCCACTGTTCCTAGGCCGTCATTGAAAATAAGAATTTGTTCTTAACTGACTTGCCTAGTTAAATAAAGATATAATATACAGGGGGTACCGGCACAGAGTCAATGTGGAGGCTATATACATGGCTATATACAGCTATATACAGAGTCAATGTGTAGGCTATATGCAGGGGGTACTGGTACAGAGTCAATGTGCGGGAGCACTGGTTAGTCGAGGTAATTGAGGTAATATGTACATGTAGGTAGAGTTATTAAAGTGACTATGCATAGATAATAACAGAGTAGCAGTGACGTAAAAGACGGGGGTGGGACAATGCAAATAGTCTGGGTAGCCATTTGATTAGATGTTCAGGAGTCTTATGGCTTGTGGGTAGAAGCTGTTTAGAAGCCTCTTGGACCTAGACTTGGGGCTTCGTTACCGCTTGCCGTGCGGTAGCAGAGAGGTTAGCACGATCAGTCGTTGGATTCATGTGTAAATAAGTAATAAGACTGCATGTAGGCCTACTGTACACGAGGGCTGTGGAGAACTCCATTTCAGTTGAGTCAAAATATTAATTGACTTCCTGAATTGACTGAAAAGAAACGGGAATGACCTCTATCCTGATGTATCCTGTGTCGACTTGACTGATAAAAATAAGTCCTTGAGAGTTTTTTTGTTTGTTCTACTTTCATTTGTAGGTTGAGAGAGTCATTCATAAATATGAATATAGAGCACATGTGCCTAAACAGTGTGTGCGTGTGTGTGTTGTGTGTGTCTGTGTGTGTGCGTGCGTGCATGTTTTTGTGTGTACATACGGTACATATGCAAGTAACTCTTTAAATCACTATAATGGAGAGCCACACTCCCTGCAACTAGCATTGTGACATGTCTACCCTCCAGCCCCCCCACAGCCTGCCCACACAGAGTAGCAGCAACGTGATGTCTTAGCCAGGTTGGCCCTGTAGAGCAGTCACTTCCAGTCCTGTCACACATGCAGTGTGCCTTCACCCGCCCACTCACACATAGTCATGCACACACACACACTTCAAGGGCTCCACGGTACTGCCACGAAGCTGGACCGGAACACACCCACCCTGCAGCGCTGATGCACATCCACATGGAGCAGCTATCGCGCTCCAGAGAACAACTGTCTAGTGATGTCCAGGGAGGACTGATGGCTACTACAAACGGCAGCCTGCACTCCACTTACAGAGAACATGTGCAGAGGGCATAGAGGTGGACCTTCCTCTTTCTGTGAAGACAAATAGACTAAACTAGCCCTGTTGACAAAACAGGTGGCCTAATGGCAATGTCATGTTACTGTTACCATAGTGGGTTGTCATGGTGTGTGATGCTGCTGAGCGGTTGTGTTGTGGCAAACCACAGCTCTGTAATGTTACCGCTCTAGAGTGAAGGGAGGGAAATGTCTGCATGTAACCACAAGAGAAGAACTAGTGTGTGTGTGTTTGTTTGTGTGTGTGTATGTTTGTGCGTGTGTTTATGCGTGTATGTGCCTGCATGCACGCCTTCGTATGTGTGTGTGTGTGCAACCGCAGGAGAGGGGGATGTTGTAGTGTAACTAGATTTCAATTACAGAGGCCAGGGGCTAACTGAATCACTCAAGCATGACCTCAGGCAGGCTCACAACAACCTGATCGCGTGACCCAGGCATCCAAGGCCCTAATGGACACTGGTGGTGGTGACAAAGGCGTGGCATTGTCTTAAACTTAAACAGTGACTAAAACCAATAGAAATGGAATTGCTAGAATAGAAAATTCCCATTCTAGTCAATGGGTCCGTAATTCTATGAATAAACCATCTCTTTGTTACTGCAGCTGTTAGACTACTTTGTACTGACTGACATCAAAGACAGAATAAAAAGCATTGAAATATAATCTATATAATCTAATCAATTCTAGATTCTATTTCTATTATCAAATTATTGTTTTTTTTCAACAACTTGAGTAAAACTCTGCTGTTGTGGCCATAGAGACCACCAGAACAGTCACCTTGGCCATGTTAAGTAAATAAGGGATTGTAGTTAACGAGAGGGTTCTGTAAGTTTTCATTCCTGAGGTGACTAAGACCTGCACAAACTCAATCAATGACAAACACAGTGATTCAGAAAGAAAATCTACATTAGTCTGTAAGAGACATCTGACTTCAAGAGCAGTCACCTAGAGATGACCTTGGCGTTTAGAATAATGTTGAAGTCGCTATTTCAAATCAAATCAAATGTTATTATTACATGTGCCGAATAGAACAGGTGTAGACGTTAGTGTGAAATGCTGAATACAACAGGTGTAGACGTTAGTGTGAAATGCTGAATACAACAGGTGTAGACGTTAGTGTGAAATGCTGAATACAACAGGTGTAGACGTTAGTGTGAAATGCTGAATACAACAGGTGTAGACGTTAGTGTGAAATGCTGAATACAACAGAAGTAGACGTTAGTGTGAAATGCTGAATACAACAGGTGTAGACGTTAGTGTGAATGCTTACTTACAAGCCTTTAACCAACAATGCAGTTTTAAGAAAATACCCCCCAACAAAAGTAGGAGATAAGAAAAACAAATAACTAAAGAGCAGCAGTAAATAACAATGGCGGGGCTATATACATATGTGTGTGGGAGCTATCATAGGTTGGTTCTGGTTAGATCGATAAAAGCCATCTGAAGGAGGACAGAGAGAGAAGCCTGGCATCTGTTTGCCTAGTTTTCTGCCCCAGAGTAATGAAAAGCGGAGGAATTCACAGGCTCCCTTACATCAATAATGAATGAAGACATATACTTTATATTAGCTGACACAAGAAAGGAGTGGAGAGGGCTGAGGGATTGGTCTCTCTCTCTCTCTTTCTGCATTTCTCCCCCTCTCTCTCTCTCTCTCTGGCAAAAGCAGCATTGTTCATCTTTCAGCAACATTAATGCTGTGACTCACTGCCACCCGCTGTGATGACCCTGACTGTGTCAGTCTGTCCGTCCGCCTTACTGAGCCCACAGCACACACCCTGCAGACAGGGACCTTACAGACAGACAGAGGCAAAATAAAGCCCTAAAACATGTTAGTATAAATGGGACTGGCTTGGTCTTGCACATGGTGGAAAGTATTGCATGTTAAGCGGAAGAGGTGGAGGACAGAGCAATAGAGGATAGGGCTATTATGTTGTAGTATATTGACTGTAGAGTTATGGGGATTTATAGGTCTATAGTGGACTTTCATATGTTCTTTCTACTGTAGAATTACAGGCACGCCACACCGTTAGAAAAAAGGCTTCCAAAAGGGTTCTTCGGCTGTCCCCATAGGAGAACCATTCTGGTTCTAGGTACAAACCTTTTGGGTTCCATGTAGAGCCCTCTGTGGAAAGGGTTCTACATGGAACCTAAACTGGTTCTACTTGGAACCAAAAAGGGTTCTTCAAATGGTTATTCAATGAGGACCGCCGAAGAACCCTTTTAGGTTCTAGATAGCACCTTTGATATGTAGCGCATTGTGAGTGATTTTCCATCATGGATGTTAGAGAATAAGGGTTGTTTGGTGTGTCTCTGACCCCATCTGAGAGCAAATCATCCATCCAGGGAAGAGAAGCTCCAGCATGGCCGCCCCTGCTGAGTGGGCCTACTGATGTGATGTCTGGTAGGGGGTCTAGAAGCCCTGTTTCAGTCTTCTGCTGTAGAGACATGGCTAGTGTTGACTTCTTCTCTCATCTGCAATTTCCTCCCTTCCCCACTTCCTCTCTCCCTTCCTCTCCCCTCATCTCCTCTCCTCTGGACTCTGTCCCGTATTTCACCTATTTCTACTACATTAACAGGCCTAGTGCGTCTCTGAGGCTTTACTGTATTGATTCCCTGCTCCTTCCAGCAATCCCCTTAAAGAGAGAATGAGCTGCTACCACTGTGGAAGGGAGGGGGGCTTTAAGAGAAAAGCTGCTGAACTGAGATGGAGTGAAGGAAGGGGGTGGAGCTGGAGAGAGAGAATGAGAAGGGGGAGAGAGAGATGGAGAGAAGGACCGAGAAAGAGAAGGGGGAAAAGAGAAAGGGGGGAGATACAGAGGTAGAGAGAGTGTATGGGGAAAGAGAGCAATAGGAGGGAGAGAGAGAGAGAAAAGGGGGAGACAGCTTGAAGTACACTGATGAATCTCACTTAAATAATCAAGGAAACAGCATGAAGCAGTCCTCTCCTCAGATTGAAAAGGGAAAATACAGCTACTCTCTGGATGAGGTCTGGCCATCTCGTTTATAAGATCCCCACAATCCTAACACCAGTAAAAAAAGAAGCAATAACTAGAATAATTGGGATTCTGCATTCAGTTCAAATATTGGCTATACTATGGATGTCTGATGTTTAATATGATTGTGTTTTGTTAATGCATCCTCTTATGAGTATTACAGTCTGTATTCCTTCTCCATATAGATAGAAAATATTGGCATGAGCTGCTAAGATGTCAGTGTGTACAGTACAGTAGTGTGTGTTTGGGCCACTGTGCAGCCACCCACCCTGCCTGCTGTTTTTCACAGACTACATTCCAAATGGCACCATATTCCCTCAACAAGGGCCTATTGGAAAGTAGTGCATTATAGGGAATAGGGTGTCATTTGGGATGAATTCACAGAGTTACTGGTTAGTAGACCACATAATCAGAATTTTGCCACCAGAAGTTCTGCTCTGCCTTTGCACTGTCAGGGCTTCAGCCTTTCAGAGCGTCACACACACTGCCTATTAGGATTAAATACATTTCTCAGACTGGCTTCATGGAATTTACCCAGGATTCACCCAGGCAGTGCAGAGCCGTGAGTGTGAGTGTGAGTGTGAGTGTGAGTGTGAGTGTGAGTGTGAGTGTGAGTGTGAGTGTGTGTGTGTGTGTGTGTTCGAGTGGTTGAATTAAGTGTTTTCCCTGACGCTGGCTGCTGCTGCCTGTCCATCTGAGTGTGCTGTGCTGAACTGTGCAATCCAAGCAGAACTGTCACAGTCACAGAGGGATGGAGAGGGGGCCACGCCTCCCTGGAAATGACAGCAGCAGAGCAGCTTGTGTAGAGAGTCTTTGTCTGACTGCATCCTGACAACACAAGGACTTGGTCATGTCTGTCCGCTAGTCTAGACATCCAGAAACGAAGACATCCAATTTAGATTAACTGAACACGAGCACAATGAAAAATCCAAGGGTATTTTTCTTTAATGTGTTTATTTCGATAAACCTTAGAAGTGAGTGAATCTACTGGATAAATTGCAGGTGCTGATGTTGTTAGTAGTTTTGAAGGCTGTAAGAACTGTATCTCATTGACAGAACAGTGACGTATGGTAGATCAGTTATATGGGCAGTGAGTGGTTTTGGGGGGGTTGTGTGTGAGATTGTTGTTGGAGGCAAAGATGACAAACGCAGGTGACCTTCATTTCCCCCTTATCACCCCTCTGAGAGTGTCAGTCACAGAGGTGGTCTGGTCTGCAACACAATGGGGTGGTGCCCTGGGACACGTTAATGAAAGGGCAATCTGACACCCCTCATGGAGCCCCTACACAGCCCCACAATCTCCATCCAGGGGCGGCAGGTAGCCTAGTGGTTAGAGCGTTGGGCCAGTAACCGAAAGGTTGTTAGATCGAATACTCGAGCGGACAAGGTAAACAATCTGTCGTTCTGCCCCTGAACAAGGCAGTTAACCCACTGTTCCTAGGCCGTCATTGTAAATAAGAATGTGTTCTTAACTGACTTGCCTAGTTAAATAAAGGTAAAAAAATATATATATAAATAATCAGCCCAGCCTAATCACTGCTGTGATTAGCACTAGGACCGTGTTCGGTTGTCAATGAGGTCCGTAAGGCCGCATTGAAAATGTATTGTATTTCCTCACCGTCAAAAATGTAAATAAATCGTCCCCTATTCATCGTTTTTTGCCCTTTTCATGCTCCCTGACTGTCTACTTTAATTTGGATGATTATTAGTGAGCTGAACACAGTCAAGAAACTGTATGAATGTAGGTCCATTATCATTTCTACAGTTTCCTTTTGATTGGGGTCCTGCTTTATGATAAGCAATGTGTTATTTTAACACTGAAAAGAGTGGAACCATCAAGACACTGGAACATTGTTACATTTAACACTGGAGAATGTGCTGTGCATGCACACCAGACACACACACAGCTCCCCCACTCCTACTGGTGTTGGAGAAAGGCAACACCCCATTATACCTTTGTTTGCTTCGTCAGCAACTGTTCGCTGGTGAATTATGCTTGAGGGATTTCTGTTTCCAGCATTGATCTGATTATGGAACCCTCTGTGTATGTGTATGTCTCTTTGCGTGCATGTTTGTGTGCGTGTGGTAAGGCTGGTGATGGGATCTATATAATGCAGCACTATAGATTGGGAGAAGGGGAAGAGGGACAGACTGCATATTGTTTGTAAGCTAGCCGCGAGGAGAGGGAGGGCTAGATACACTCTTATCAGAAAGGGTTAATCAGCTGTCCCCATAGGCAAACCCTTTTGGGTTCCAAGTAGTACACTTTGGTAACACTTTACTTGAAACCCAGCGTCATAACACATTATGACACGTCATGACCATGTCGTAATATGTCATAACAGCTTACAGAACTTGTCATAACCTTTTATAATATGGTCATAACTGTCACCAGCACAACACACGTGGGACACACACAGCCCACACCCGGCCCTGGCTAAATTGTAACGTTCCCTCAGCGTTAGTGAAAGTGACAGCCACACTGCAGCGAACACAGAGGGGAAGTTGCCTGAACGTTAGCCGAGGCTGAGAGCAGGTCAGGGGTGACGGGGAGGGGCATAGTTAGATGGGGAGGAGTGACAGGAAGGGCTGATGAGGGTGTAGATGGATTGACAAGGAGGGGTGATGAGGGGTGCCAGGATGGGTGTAGTTAGGTAGGGATGCTTGATGAGGAGAGGTGAGGGGTGACAGGATGGGTGTAGTTAGAGGCTTGATGAGGAGAGATGATGAGGGGTGTAGTTAGATAGAGGTGATGATGGGTGTAGTAAGATAGAGAGGCTTGACGAGGAGAGGTGATGAGGGGTAACAGGATGGGTGTAGATAGAGGGTTGACGAAGAGGGGTGACAGGATGGGTGTAGTTAGATAGAGGCTTGATGTGATGAGGGGTGACATGATGGGTGTAGTTTGATAGAGAGGCTTGGTGATGAGAGGTGACAGGATGGGTGTAGTTAGAGGCTTGACGAGGAGAGGTGATGCCTGCTGCTACAGAATGTTCTCATAGCAGCTTTTTTCTAAGAGTGTATCTAGCTGCTATCTAGAACCTAAAAGTGTTATTTGCCTGTCCTCACCCTTTGAAGAACCCTTTTTTGTTCAAGGTAGAACCCTTTTGAGTTCCATGAAGAGCCCTTTCCACTTAGGGTTCTACATGGAACCCAAAAGAGTTCTACCTGAAACCAAAAAGGGCTGGTAACACTTTACTTGACATGTTATGACACTGGGTGTTATGTCATACCAGCTGACATAACTTGTCATAACATGGTCATAACACTGTCATGACACACATATTTACACCTGTTGTGACATATAGTGCGTTATTTTATGGCTGGATCTGACACCTACATAAGTGTGTCAATACCCACATTCATCTCAGTCATCAGCAACAGAGCATTGGGGTAGGTGCATATCTGGCATCAATGTGTGCACAATTACAATGATAATTTAATATGGTCAATTAAAAAAATATTTACAATACCATTCAAAAGTTGACACATCTACTCATAAAGGGTTTTTCTTTAGATGTACTATTTTCTACATTGTAGAATAATAGTGAAGACATCAAAACTGTGAAATAACACATATGGAACCATATAGTAACCAAAAAAGTGTTAAACAAATCCAAATATACTTTATATTTTGGATTGTTCAAAGTGGACACCTTTGCCTTAATGACCGCTTTGCATTCTCTCAACCAACTTCATGAGGTAGTCACCTGGAATACTTTTCCAACAGTCTTGAAGGAGTTCCCACATATGCTTGTCACGACTCCTACCGAAGGTGGCTCCCCTTCCAGTTCGGGTGGCGCTCGGCGGTCGTCGTCACCGGCCTACTAGCTGCCTTTTCCTCCCCCTCCTTGTCTGTTTATTAGTTACACCTGTTTTTAGTTAGGTTAATTAGTTGGGCTTTATTATCCGGATTGCGGTGTGCGGGATTGTTTTATGTGTACTCGTGTACACCCCTGTAAGTCACGGTCGTTCGTGTACGTGAGTTATTTTCGGGACTGTTTAGTTCCCCTGTGTTTTGGGGCATTTGCATTGAGTGGTGTCGTTTTCACCTGTGTGGTATATAAAGAAGTAGCGCTACTCTGAACTCTCTGTCTCCTGCGTCTGACTTCTTCCTCCACTACATCCCGGGCATTACAATGCTGAGCACTTGTCAGCTGATTTTTCTTCACTCTGCGGTCCAACTTATCCCAAACCATCTCAATTGTGTTGAGGTTGCGTGATTGTGGAGGCCAGGCCATCTGATGCAGCAATCCATCACTCTCCTTCTTGGTCAAATAGCCCTTACAAAGCCTGGAGGTGTGTTGGGTCATTGTCTTGTTGAAAAACAAATGATAGTCCCACTAAGCGCAAACCAGTTGGGATGGCATATAGCTGCAGAATGCCGTGGGAGCCATGCTGGTGAAGTGTGCTTTGAATTCTAAATAAATCACTGACAGTGTCATAAGCACAGGGAACCACACGTGTAGATATTCCGTTCACCTACTCTGCGTCTCACAAAGACACAGTGGTTGGAACCCAAAATCTCAAATTTGGACTCATCAGACCAAAGGACAAATTTCCACCGGTCTAATGTCCATTGCTATTGTTTCTTGGCCCAAAAAAATCTCTTATTATTGGTGTCCTTTAGTAGTGGTTTCTTTGCAGCAATTCGAGGCCTGATTCACGCGGTCTCCTCTGAACAGTTGATGTTGAGATGTATCTGTTACTTGAACATTTATTTGGGCTTAATGTCTGAAGCTGGTAACTCTACTGAACTTATCCTCTGCAGCAGAGGTAACTTTGGGCCTTCCTTTCCTGTGGCGGTCCTCATGAGAGCTCGTTTCATCATAGCGCTTGATGGTTTTTGCGGCTGACCTTCATGTCTTGAAGTAATGATTGACTATCATTTTTATTTGCTTATTTGAGCCGTTCCTGCCAATATATGGACTTGGTATATTACCAAATAGGGCTGTCTTCTGTACACCACCCCTACCTTATCACAACACAACTGATTGGCTCAAACACATTAAGAAAGAAATTCCACAAGGCACACCTGTTAATTGAAATGCATTCCAATAACTCATGAAGCTGGTTGAGAGAATGCCAAAAGTGTGCAAAGCTGTCAAGGCAAAGGGTGGCTACTTTGAAGAATGTCAAATATAAAATATTTGATTTGTTTAACACTTTTTTGGTTACTGCATGATTCCATGTGTTATTTCATAGTTTTGATGTCTTCACTATTATTCTACAATGTAGAAAATAGTAAAAATAAAGAAAAACCCTGCAGTGTGTCCAAACTTTTGACTGGTATTGTATATAACATAAATATATTGTTGACATGTAAGTTATGGTGTAACGGAAAGTTTTGCCTTGTGTGGTAGGTTTTGACACTTATGTAGCTGTCATAACCAGACATAAAATAACACATTATGACACAGCAGGTCAACATATGTCTCATGACAGTTATGACCATATTATAAAAGGTTATGACAAGTTATGTAAGCTGTTATGACATGGTCATGACGTGTCATAATGTGTTATGACGCTGGGTTTCAAGTAAAGTGTTACCAAAGTGTACTACTTGGAACCCAAAAGGGTTTGCCTATGGGGACAGCTGATTAACCCTTTCTGATAAGAGTGTATCTAGCCCTCCCTCTCCTCGCGGCTAGCTTACAAACAATATGCAGTCTGTCCCTCTTCCCCTTCTCCCAATCTATAGTGCTGCATTATATAGATCCCATCACCAGCCTTACCACACGCACACAAACATGCACGCAAAGAGACATACACATACACAGAGGGTTCCATAATCAGATCAATGCTGGAAACAGAAATCCCTCAAGCATAATTCACCAGCGAACAGTTGCTGACGAAGCAAACGAAGGCATAATGGGGTGTTGCCTTTCTCCAACACCAGTAGGAGTGGGGGAGCTGTGTGTGTGTCTGGTGTGCATGCACAGCACATTCTCCAGTGTTAAATGTAACAATGTTCCAGTGTCTTTATGGTTCCACTCTTTTCAGTGTTAAAATAACACATTGCTTATCATAAAGCAGGACCCCAATCAAAAGGAAACTGTAGAAATGATAATGGACCTACATTCATACAGTTTCTTGACTGTGTTCAGCTCACTAATAATCATCCAAATTAAAGTAGACAGTCAGGGAGCATCAAAAATGGCAAAAAACGATGAATAGGGGACGATTTATTTACATTTTTGACGGTGAGGAAATACAATACATTTTCAATGCGGCCTTACGGACCTCATTGACAACCGAACACGGCCCTAGGGAAAAAATGAGTTGCCATTACTGGTGTAAAGCTTTATTTGCATATCTCAGGTTGCCTTTCGAGTTAATTGTAGAGTTACCACCCATGACTGTATTTGTTAGTGACAAAGACATGCTTGTTGCATTCATTCATTTTCAGCCCTGTGACCTTTATCAAGTGAGAGCCCAATTAAACCTCAAGCATCTTAACTGGAATAACCATTTCAGTAACAGATGTAATAAACCCAAGGAACAGATTAGATTCATTTAGAAAATCTGTTATTTAATAAAGTAGCATAGGATGAATTCATCGATGTACATGCAAAAACATAGATATTGAAACAAACATTCTCAAATTCAATTTGCAATGGAAGTCCTGTATGGCTCTGTTGGTAGGGCATGGTGCTTGAAACACCAGGGTTGTGGGTTTGGTTCCCATGGAGGACCAGTATGAAAATGTATGAACTCACTCTGGATAAGAGTGTCTGCTAAAATATAAATTGTGAGCATGATGGGTGTGGTTTTTGGTTCAACACTCGTTATTCAAACACTAGGGTTATTCTACACCACTGCACACACATTTTTGTCTGTTGGCTGCGGGTTTGTGATTAACTCTGAAACGAGCAGAGGTTCATTTTAATGTTCTCTGCTCTCTCTTACCTCACTTTGACATCTCCCTGTGCGTACGATGAAGGTAATTTAATCAGCTGCCACTTGAGATTGGGGGGAAAATTTCAGTGGAAGAGAGAGAAAGAGTTAATCCGTGCGGGAAAATATTCATGATCACACATCAGAGCAGCTGAGCGAGGAGTGTGAGAAACAGCATTATTTTTGAACCAGTCAGTGACATTGTTACACTGCATCATTGTATCACTATCAGATTCCCGCTCCACCAACAGAACAGATATTTTCAACCTGTGGTGTCATAGCACTAACAAGCAACCAAATCTTCTTTCATTGAATACCTCTAGATGCAGTATTGAGGTTTGGCACTTAAGTGCTTAACTATTTACAGTATTTTAGAGGTGTCAAGTGCAGCAGAAACATCCTCTACTTCAACCATTCAGGAAATCTTTACTTATTGTAAACATGTATATTTGTTTCTTTATCTGCATATGTGTATGAAACATGTTGTCCATTCGGAATCACTCTTTTCACAACAAATGTGAAATCTTACAAAAGCCTTGCGATTCTCTGTTGAAATGATATTCTCTCCTAGTCTCTGACTGTAGCTAACCCAGACATTCTCTCTCTCTCTTTCTAGCACACACACACATATTCTGTGGTGGTGGTGAAGGCAATTCTTACGCCCCCGAGAGAGCAGAGACTGTAAAGACTGCCAGCCTATCTTCCATGTGATTCACACAGAAACAATGGCTGATGAGAGCATAATGTAACATAATGTAAACAAAAGCTCATCATTTTTGCTGCCAGGCTATTGTCAATGTGAACCCACTGGCTGTCAAGGTCCATCCTCTTAATAATAGCAGCTAGGAACCAGGGAGTGGGAACTGTACATTTCAGCATTGTGGTCATGCCATAGATGAAATGCCAAATTATTTTATACAACTTTACTGTTGTATAATAAATAATGTGTCTTATGAATATGCTTTTCCCCACTCAGTCCTCAATTTGAAACCCAGGTTATTGTAGACATGAACCCCCTCACCATAGCAGGTAGGCAGTAGGCTGTGAGCTGTGCGGACTATGCATCGACGGAATAATAAAACAAAAAAATAAACTCTAAATTGTTGCATTGTGAAAATGTCACAGATGAAATGCCAACAGTACTTCGAGTCTAAAATATTAAAACAAAATGTAAATTATTCCTCCCACTCTCAATTTGTGATCCAAAATATTCAAAACCAAAGTTCTGTCAAATGTATTTGAAGTAGGCTATATTTGTGCATATTTGTATGTCCAAATACATTAGTACTGAGTGTACACTTATTTGTTACAAAATTTGTATGGGCCCTGGTAAAGAGTAGCACACTATATAGGGAATAGGGTGCCATTTGGGACACATTCTGCATGTTATCTGCTCCATATGAATAATATTAACGCTGACCACTTCTATCCATAGTGCCTGTAACTGTTTAGCAGCACCCAAGCAGCCCTGTGAGAGGAGCTGAGAAACTAAATTGTTACTGTGGTACTGTAGAGACACAGCACTGGAGACTAATCGCCTTTAATAATACCCAAACAGCAGTCTCATTGTTTGTCATTAGGTTACAGTAATGCTCAAAGAATATAACCGCGTCACTACAGCTCAAAGCCTAGATAATGAATCTGTCACCTTGGTGTGATTATCATCACATTTGTGATGCTTGGTTGCGTGACAATAATTGTCATCTGTATTTTTTATTTTTGCCATGTCATTGCTGACACTGGCATTGACTGGTTCATTGGCTACAAAGATGACTCATATGCATGCAGCCTTCTGTGGCAACCTCTTCAGTGAGGCAAACGATCATCCAAGTAGATCATATGGCAAATGTTAAAATGATTTGTTGGTTAACATGAGAAAGATCCATCCATCTCATCTCTATGCGTGAGTACATGGCAGGCAACAGCACATTCACATTTTCTGCTTCCGACTGCGTTTACATTGCCCGACAATTTCTGCTAATTATGTCTAATTGTGCTTTCATTAAATAAACTCCAGGTGGTGTATGTGTCGTCTAATGGCACAAACTCATTCAGAACACCTTTCTGTTGACAAAAAATGCCATTCACTCCATCACCATCAGAAAGGCTAAATGATGTGTTTTATGTGGATGGATGTGTTTGATGCAGAGTAGCTTGCCTTTGGCTTATCGTGGCTAAACGACCAAACACACACACACTCGACTGTTACTCAGAGAGCCATTTAACCAGGTCAAGCGGCTGTCATGATGTGGCCTTGAAGCTTCTATTCAGTTGCATGCTTTACTGAAACTCACGACACATATTACTCTGTGTGTGTTTCATGCAGCACTTGAAAGTTCTATTCAGTTCCATGCTTTACTGAACTGGAACTCATAATGAGCCACATTACAGAATGGAAAGCAGACACGAAGCAGAAAGAAAAAAAAATACATGAATTGGCTCTAACAGTCTTCTTAGAAATACATATTCCTGCACATCTCCAATAGGCACGAGGAATAGAGACATGTACATCTATGTATTACCATAGATATGTCTGCTGGACTGTGCCACGCATAGCACAGTTAGGTCACTTGGTTGTGCAGCCCAGCCTCAGTGTGTCGTCTCATGGCAGGCTGGTGCGATGGGGCCGTTGGTCATACATACTGTACTAGTCTACCAGTACAAGGTACCAGTGTACTCAACCTGCTCTGAGTCACGCTGAGAAACTTGTACCACATTCCCCTGGTTATCACCTGATTGTGCAGCCCAGCCTCATTACATTGTATTGGGAGAGCCAGGAAGGCTGGTGCAGGGGGGCCACAGGTCACACTACCAGTCTAGTCAGCCTGCTCCGAGTCACTCCCATATTTCTGCAGCGCTTCCTGTTACCTTGTATATGGGACAGAAATAGTCCTTCCCCCGCTCTCTTGTTATGTGACTTCAACAAATTACTTAAATCTCACGAGATAAGAGCTAAAACTGATGGCCTCTGGATCTTAACCAATCCCTGAAAACCTCTCATCACATCTTCTCCAACCAGCCCTGAGGCATCTAGTGCTGAGCAGCGAGCAGCATCTTCTGTTTGGGGAGAACTCAGTCATCGATCTAAATGGATATGCACCATTTCACCATTGTTTCAAATAATAACACACCATATCAATCTGGATTATAGGATAATCATCGAGAGAGAACAGTGGAGAATGCGGCGCTGCCATGGGTTGGTTCTTATGAGGGTTGTCTCCCCAAATGGTACCTTTGTCCCTACATAGTGCACTACTTTTGACCAGATGCTTATGTACACAAACAAATCACAAAAAATGATAGGTAAGTGCAAAAATGTAACTTCAGTCTGTGGTGCCTGGCCTTAAAATAATGATATACAGCCGTTGTTTGAAATCACAGATTGCCCATTAACAGAAAAACATCCATCATAAATGTGCCCCTACAGAAAATTATCCTACATCCTGCAATGCAAGTACATTTATTTACCGCTCAACCAAACCACTGGCCATTAAATCTAAGTCGTGAGAACTCTATGCAGCAAAAGAGAGAAAATCAAGCATGAGAGGTTGTGTTTTTGCATCTGTCATACTGAACACTGTGGTAAAAAGGACTATTGCTCCTGTCAAATTGAACACTGTGGTAAAAAGGCCTATTGCTCTTGTCATATTGCTCCTGCCATATTGAACACTGTGGTAAAAAGGTCTATTACTTCTGTCATAAGAACACTGTGGTAAAAAAGGCCTATTGTTCCTGTCATATTGCTCCTGCCATATTGAACACTGTGGTAAAAAGTCCTGTTGCTCCTGTCATACTGAACACAGTGGTAAAAAGGGCTATTGCTCCTGTCATATTGAACACTGTGGTAAAAAGTCCTGTTGCTCCTGTCATACTGAACACAGTGGTAAAAAGTCCTGTTGCTCCGGTCATATTGAACACTGTGGTAAAAAGGTCTATAGTGTCAGTGGTCAGCAGAAAAATAGCTATTCTGCTGCTTGTGAGCAGTGGTGTTTTCACTGCTGTGACAAGATGGTAAATGGCATAGGGATATTTAGTATGCTGAAATGGCCCTCCTCTGATCGCTCTGTTTGTGTGCATCCGTGTATGTGTCTGTGTGTGTACATGTGTGTGTGCGTACATGAACGCATGATTTTAAGCATGTGTGTCTGTGTTCCAATCCAGACAAATGGTAAATCAATCTGACCAGTTTAGCTCTTTGCTACAACCAAGTGGCCCTGACCTGAAGACATATCATGGAGAAGCACCACAATATGCTATTCCTAAAACACAGCAACACAGTTTCCTGTTATCAATGCAAAAAAAAGCCAAAGGGCAAAAAACAGCACACAATTGATTATATTTATAATTTGTCAGCTTCCTTTGTCTGCAGCGCTTAGTGCCAAGTGGGATATGTTCAGAGAGATTGCCCACCATTCCAACCCACAGCACTGTGTCCTTGTGCTGCAAGCAGATTCATTCCTGACCCTCCACCAGTGGCTCTACTCTGCTCCGCCGCCAGGTTGCACAGGAAAACTAGGTTAGCCATCTTCAAAGGATGAGCAGGGAAGAAACTAAAGCAACTATGGGAAGATTCAGAGGGGATGTGCTTTATCTCAGCGCGAGACAAACCAACAAATTAAGGATTGGAGAGAGAGCTATTTGGCTTTAAACAGACAGTATATCGTGGCAGACTATCTATCCACCGTGACTGAGAAAAAAAACTGAGATAAACACTGACTGTGTACAGACTCAGTAAGCACAGCCTGGCCATAGAAACCAGCCGCCATAGACAAATCTCAGAGGACAGGTTGTGCTCACTCTGCCCTGAGACAGAACTGCATTTTCTTCAACACTGCCAGAACTGTACAGATTTATGGGCAATTGTCTTTCCCAAAATTTAAAACAAATACAATTTTGAAACCAAAACAGAAAGGGATTAGCACATTAGCTGCTAAATATGTAGCTTTTTACCACACTCGTAGGAACAAGCAGTGGAACTGTCACGATCGTGTGGCGGATTAATGGACCAAAATGCAGCAGTTGGAAAATAAGCCATCTTCTTTATTTAACACCAACGAAGATGAACACGACACAAAAACACTTTACAAACTAACAAAACAACAAAACGACCGTGAAGCTACAAACGTTGTGCACAAACATACAGGCTACTAACGTTCTTACATAGACAATTACCCACAACCAATGAGAGCCTATGGCTACCCTAAACAAGGCTCCCAATCAGAGACAACCGAAATCAGCTGTCTCTAATTGGGAACTCATTCAGGTAACCATAGACTCTCCTAGAATACTAACCACCATAGACAATGCTAAACATCTACACTCAACACAAAACCATATACTACACCCATTAACCCCTTTACCAAATAAACACCCAAAACAAACAAAACATAAACATTACCCATGTCACACCCTGACCTAACTAAAATAATAAAGAAAACCAATAATACTAAGGCCAGGGCGTGACAGGAACGACAAACCAGAGCAATAACAATGCTAACTGTGTCCATCACCATTTCATTATTGTCCTAGTTAATTTGTTACTGTAGTGTCCCATTAATTGTTACTACTCATTGAGTATTATTTGTCCTATTATCTATCTGCGTCATTGATTTGATGCGTGTCTATATGTTTGCTTTGGCAATGTATGTGGTAACACTTTCCATGCCAATAAAGCCATTTGAGAGAGAGAGCGAGACTCATGCCTCTGAATTTACAAGACTGATCAATCTATCACTTCACATTGTAACCCAGTCTCCATTCACAATCTGCCATTATACTTCAGTTGAAGGAAAAACACATCAGTTCAAAGCTTCCTGAGGATATGCCGTTGGGATAGCAACCATTAAAGCTGCAATTTGTAACTTTTTAGGAGACTCAGCCAAATTCACATGGAAATGTGTTATAGATCTATCATTTTGATTGAAAGCAAGTCTAAGAAGTGGTAGATCTGTTATGTGCTTTATTTTCATCCCTCCCGTTCTGAAGTTTTCTTTTGCGTCTCTTACTTTTGGGTTTGTGCACCAGCTTCAAACCACAGAAAATACTATTTTTGGTTATGGAAAATATATTTCACAGCTCTTTAGATGGTACAATGATTGTCTACACTATTCTTGCCAGTTGTCACAAACTGAAATGAGGTGAAGTACTAGAATTTGATCTACCAGGAAATGGCAGAATGATTTCTGCGCAGTGCATCTTTAAAATGTTATACAACATAAATGACAAAGAAAATTAAGCCGTTTCAACAATTCATTGGTTTCTGAGGGCCACGTGCATTAAATCAAAATGGGATCGAATGAGACCATTCACTTAAGTGTGGTTGCTAATGCATTAAATTATGAGGAAATGTAAATGTATCTGAGCTCTGTCTCCGAATGCTTCCTGTGATCAGACTTTTAATCAAGTTCCTGGAAGAAGAATATATTCGCACTGCTATCTGCTCTCAGTCTCAGCATTCTCAGAGTGTTGTACAAGTGAAGCAGCGCTGCGGGTAGGTGAGTTATGTCCGACAAGCACACTGGTGTCCACCATTGTCCTCTAGCAATCTCAACATTTCACTCCTCATAGGAAGGAGATCGAAGCGCTGGCTCTCTAGGCACCGGACTGTAAGATAGCACAAGCACAAACCCAAAGCTGGTAAATCACAGGCCTATCTCCCTCTTGAAAATAAGTGTCAGGTGCATGTTATTTTATATTATTTCACCAAATGGAAACCTGATGAAGGCTGTTTCAGACAAAATACAAGAACAGGAAGAGCCTGTTTGAAAGTAAAACAGGCCTTCTAGTCAGGGTGTAAAACCTGGGCCCATATCCACACATTGTCTCAGAGTAAGAGTGCTGATGGAGGATCAGTTCGACCATGCATTATAATCTAAAAGGAAAACCTGATCTTAAGTCAGCACTCCTACATTGTTATTGATTATTGCATTGTTGGGTTTTGAGTTTGCAAGAAAGGCATCTCACTGTACTTGTGCATGTGACATTAAAACTTGAAATGCTTGAAAAATACAGTTGGTCTTTAAAACCTGGTGTGATTCTATAAACCCATATTGATCTGTGACCTTGCTACTGTGTGAGAGTAAGAAGACAGAAGACTTTCCACTAGATGTACAGATGCAGGCCTAGCCTAAACAGCAACAAATGTTGCACTGTTCTTGGCCTTGATAGTTTTGCCTGCCGGGTAAACAGTCTGCAATGACATCAGTCTCTGGTTGTGATGACATCATGATGATGTCATTGTCACCAGTCAGTTTTGCCCACTGGGAAAGTAGTGGTCTTTTTTAACAGTGATGTACACACACATAGATGCGTCAGAAATAGCAGCCTATGGACCCTAGTCAAAAGCAGTGTAGGGAATAGGGAACCATTTCGGATGCAATCATATTTCACAGTGATGCATACACACACCCTCCCTCTACTAACGCCTGCTCTTACCTGGCAGGCGTTGTAGAGCAGCTGGTGCTCAAATTTCTTGATACCCAGAATGTTCTGGAACATCTCGTAGAGCTGGTCTTTGCTGAGGATGAGCTCTGAGGCGGCGCTGGCCGTCATGCGCTGCTGAGCTTTGCGTGGGTCCTCGTCCCCGCGGTAGATGGTGTCGAACTTAGCCATCCAGGAGCTGAGCACTGTCTCCTTACTCAGGCCATCGATCTCAGGCAGGCTGCGGACACGCTTCTCAATGTGCCTCTTGAACACCTCCCTGCAGTCATTGGCTGAGAAGCCCCCACTCTGGACCATCTTGGCAACGCGGTCGCTCTTCAGGAACACCTGCGGTCACAGAGAGACATGTTGGAAAGGATAGATATGTACACTGTTGAAAACATCCAGAAGAAATACAAAACTGAGTGTCACGATCATCGTAAGGATTGGACCAAAATGCAGCGTAGTATATTTCCATCCTTTTTATTAGGAAGAGAAAACTCAAATAACAAAAAAGCGAACAAACGAAACGTGAAGTTCAGAGTAGTGCTCACAGGTAACTATACCTAGACAAGATCCCACAAAGGGGAAATGGCTGCCTACATATGATCCTCAATCAGAGACAACGATAAACATCTGCCTCTTATTGAGAATCATACCAGGCCAACATAGATATATAATTACCTAGATGACCCACCCTAGTCACACCCGAACCTAACCAACATAGAGAATAACAGGCTCTCTATGGTCAGGGCGTGACACTGAGGTTTAAATGCAAATACTATATTTATTCGGACAGATGCCCCAAAATGTGCTCACCGCAATAATAAAAACAAGTCAAAAGATAAAATGTTTTGTTGACTTAACCAATCATCAGTGTGACAAAGGGCACCCACACCTGGCTCATATACAATTTGATTACATCACATAATCAAACCTAGGTAAATGAAAGTAGAGCATCTGAAGTTATAATGCCACAGAGAGAAAGAGAGCAATGTGATGTCAATGACTATCAGGTAACAGAGTAGAAACAGAAAGGGTCAAACTGCTGTTGCAGCTACAGATAATAATAGGTGTACATTTCATTTATATAGTGCTTTTCATTACAAAGAATACCAAAGCACGAAAAGTGCCGATATAAAAGAAAAACATATTCCCACGTTTGTACCTGAAGGCACTTGGAATGCAAACAGCAGACAATAGAGGTATGAAAATATATTATTCAGGTCTGCTGAGATAATATCATTTATAATAACATAACTGAAATATTTACACTGCTACTGTAAGAGGCTATCTAACTACCGCAAATAAACTATGAATCTCCTTGTATATTTTATTTCACATATTGTTGAGTAGACTATACCCACTGAAGACACACTGGCTGAATCAACATTGTTTCTAAGTCATTTCAAGGATTCATTTGAACTTTGAAGGATAACAATTACTTTGAACTAACATTGAATTGCCTGCTGTGCCAAGTGGGTATTGTGATTACATATGGGTACCATCCAAAATAAAGGAAACACCAACATAAAGTGTCTTAACAAGGCGTTGGGTCACCACTAGCTGCCAGAATAGCTTCAATGAGTAAATTCATAGATCCTACAAGTGTCTGGAACTATTGGAGGGATGTGACACCATTCTTCCATGAGAAATTGTTGATGGTGGTGGAAAACGCTGTCTTGGGCACCACTCCAGAATCTCCCATAGGTGTTCATTTGGGTTGAGATCTGGTGACTGAGACACACACACATGCACATACAACACTTTAAATGCCCCTATGCTCCTTTGAGACCACCCTTTAAAATTCACACACATTTTGTTCATCATTGTGGCTCCATTGTACAGAAGAACAAAAGTTGGGGCCATCCTGTGTGTCTGTGTCTGTGACTGCAACCACTCTGACTCTCAGGCTGCAGATGAATACGAGCCAATGGAAGTTAGCCATCCATGCAGGACAACAAAAAAGGAAAGGCCAGTGTCTGACTGCAATACCACACCACAATAGTGGTGGAGTACTGAACGATGCAGTGTAACTAGATGTTAGCTCTCTGCTCTACAGTGATATACTGAAGTAATATAACCATAGCCATAACATTAGAGGCAGAAAGATAGGTGATATAGAATATTGTGGAGTAATGTTGATGGCCACTGGATGGAAATCCACTCCAGACTCTCTCTCTCCTGGTCTACTGTCCTTCTAGTCTTGAATTAATCAGACTGAAAGCTATTCTTTCTCATTTACTGTGTGTGTGTGTGTGTGTGTGTGTGTGTGTGTGTGTGTGTGTGTGTGTGTGTGTGTGTGTGTGTGTGTGTGTGTGTGTGTGTGTGTGTGTGTGTGTGTATAGAGTAGAGTAAATGTCTATCTGAGGACCCTGCATGTACTAGAGCTAACTGCCAGATGGACTTTCTCTCCTACAGGGTCCAAACCAACCTTACTCTATAGAGCAGCTAGGCTAGTAAAATACTGATTGATGTTGTTTCCAACAGTCAGTCTGAAATCTGGCATATATACTTTGCCTGCTCTCTCTTTAAACCCCTTTTCTCTCCTGTGAAAGGACGGGGAGAGTGATGGGGCTCTAAATTACTATCGGGTTCCTATCCAGGCAGACGGCAGCCATTTTACAGAGAGCTACTCTACCTGTGGAGAACTCACCCTCACAATCACAGCTGAGACAAATGGTCCTTGCTATCCGGTGTCCTTGGGACATCTCAACTCTGACATTACCCCATTAAAGTTGACATTTCAAATAGTTTAGGTTAGGGTTAAGGTTAGGATTAGGATTTAGGGTAGGGATGTCCCAAGGATATCGGATAGCACTAACAGAAGACAAACCACTGCTGGAGAAGTGAATCATCTCAATGAAATGGCGTGGCGGTGGTATTCTTTCGTCATTATCTATCAGGAATGGAACATGGACAAGCAGGCTTTGTACATCATAAGAACAACATCTAAAACCCCTACATCATCACAGTGTCATTTTTTTTTAAACCTCCGTCTTTCATATTGGCAGTGGTGGTTGTTCTTCCTGTCTCTTGTTTCCTGTCAGTTTCATTAAAATCCTCTCTTAGTATAGTGAAGCCAACAGAACACTGGCTGTATCCTGGTAGTGAACTGTGTCTGTGGCTGTGTCTGAACCTGTGTATGTATATGTATGTACTGTATGTATGTCATGCCGTCCCTAGGAGGGGTGCGTCACTTGAGTGGGTTGAGTCACTGACGTGATCTTCCTGTCTGGGTTGGCGCCCCCCCTTGGTTTGTGCCGTGGCGGAGATCTTTGTGGGATATACTCGGCCTTGTCTCAGGATGGTAAGTTGGTGGTTGAAGATTTCCCTTTAGTGGTGTGGGGGCTGTGCTTTGGAAAAGTGGGTGGGGTTAAATCCTTCCTGTTTGGCCCTGTCCGGGGGTATCATTGGATGGGGCCACAGTGTCTCCTGATCCCTCCTGTCTCAGCCTCCAGTATTTATGCTGCGGTAGTTAATGTGTCGGGTGGCTAGGGTCAGTTTGTTATATCTGGAGGACTTCTCCTGTCTTATCCGGTGTCCTGTGTGAATTTAAGTATGCTCTCTATAATTCTCTCCTTCTCTCTTTCTTTCTCTCTCTCGGAGGACCTGAGCCCTAGGACCATGCGTCAGGACTACCGGGCATGATGACTCCTTGCTGTCCCCAGTCCACCTGGCCTTGCTGCTGCTCCATTTTCAACTGTTCTGCCTGCGGCTATGGAACCCTTACCTGTTCACCGGACGTGCTAAAAAAGCCAACTGACATTTACTCCTGAGGTGCTGACTTGCTGCACCCTCGATAACTACTGTGATTATTATTATTTGACCATGCTGGTCATTTATGAACATTTGAACATCTTGGCCATGTTCTGTTATAATCTCCACCCAGCACAGCCAGAAGAGGACTGGCCACCCCTCATAGCCTGGTTGCTCTCTAGGTTTCTTCCTAGGTTTTGGCCTTTCTAGGGAGTTTTTCCTAGCCACCGTGCTTCTACACCTGCATTGCTTGCTGTTTGGGGTTTTAGGCTGGGTTTCTGTACAGCACTTTGAGATATTAGCTGATGTACGAAGGGCTATATAAATACATTTGATATAATGTGTGTGTGTGTGTGTGTGTGTGTGTGTGTGTGTGTGTGTGTGTGTGTGTGTGTGTGTGTGTGTGTGTGTGTGTGTGTGTGTGTGTGTGTGTGTGTGTGTGTGTGTGTGTGTGTGTGTGTGTGTGTGTGTGTGTGGCAGCAACTGCAGCAGCAAGGGACAGGCCAGTCCGTTCTCAGGGTCAACCTCCATCCCCTTAGTGACAGTCATGGGGAGCGAACCGAACAAGGCCATTGTAATAGCACAGGACACACACATCAGAGTTACTGTCTATCAGGCCCCAGCACACTCTAAGACTATCGCAATCAAATTGTGGCCCGATTGTCCACTGAGACTAAACACCAGTGACACACTACAGTAAGAAGACAGTAGAGTTTTAACCCTGTCATGTTATGTATTTACAACACTGAAATAATGGAGTTGCTGTGGGTTGGGAGATGGAGAGGGGAGAGAGAGAGAGAGAGACTTTCTAACACAAGTCTGTAACAGTAGACCTATTTGTCCTGATTTGTTCTGATTGACTTTGGTGCTTTCAGAGTTCTTCATAGCCCAGGGAGCAGACAGAGCTGTGTGGGGGTGTCTCAGTCAAACAAAGAAGACAAAGTAACCTGCCGCCATCCATTAAGTGGGTAAACACTAGTTCAATGGAGTCGCCATTTTTGTTTTCAAATTAATTGCTTTGGAGCTCATTCAACGCATTGCATTAATAGATTTGGCCAAGTTTTCCAAGCAAAATTGTTTTCTTTACTGTTGGACATACAAAAAAGTGTGATGGGTCCGCACTCAAAAAGATGTCGCATAAAGCTCATCTCACTTTCATATATTATTTTTTTCACGGAATCAGGGACAGCGAACACAGACGTTTTGGCTTTGCAGCTTTCCTCAGTGAGAATGCACGAATCCCCTTCATTCAAAAAAAGCACCCATTTTGAACACATGTGAGCAACCGATGAGGATCAGGTCCCTTCAATCAGGGTTGACGTTCATCTGCCAATTATTGTTGGACATGAGACGGTAAAAACACCAGCAAATTAGCTCCAAGTTATTTTAATTTTGGAAATAGGTTTCAAAGTATTCCCACGCATAATAGACAGATATACACTGAGTGTACAAAACATTAGGAACACCTTCCTAATATTGAGTTGTACCCACTTTTTCCCTCAGAACATCCTCATACCACCCTGCATACCACTGCTGGCTTGCTTCTGAAGCTAAGCAGGGTTGGTCCTGGTCAGTCCCAGGATGGGAGACCAGATGCTGCTGGAAGTGGTGTTGGAGGGCCAGTAGGAGGCACTCTTTCCTCTGGTCTAAAAAATATCCCAATGCCCCAGGGCAGTGATTGGGGACACTGCCCTGTGTAGGGTGCCGTCTTTCGGATGGGACGTTAAACGGGTGTCCTGACTCTCTGAGGTCATTAAAGATCCCATGGCACTTATCGTAAGAGTAGGGGTGTTAACCCCGGTGTCCTGGCTAAATTCCCAATCTGGCCCTCAAACCATCATGGTCACCTAATAATCCCCAGTTTACAATTGGCTCATTCATCCCCCTCCTCTCCCCTGTAACTATTCCCCAGGTCGTTGCTGCAAATGAGAACGTGTTCTCAGTCAACTTACCTGGTAAAATAACGGTAAAATAAATAAATAAATAAATAAAAAATTCTTCTGGGCATGGACTCTACAAAGCGTTCCACAGGGATGCAGGCCCATGTTGATTCCAATGTTTCCCACAGTTGTGTCAAGTTGGCTGGATGTCCTTTGGGTGGTGGACCATTCTTGACACAAATGGAAAACTGTTGAGAGTGAAAAACCCAGCAGTTTTGCAGTTCTTGACACACTCAACCCGGAGTGCCTGGCACCTACAACCATACCCAGTTCAAAGGCCCTTCAATCTTTTGTCTTGCCCATTCACCCTCTGAATGGCACACATACACAATCCATGTCCCAATTGTCTCAAGGCTTAGAAATCCTAATTTAGCCTGTCTCCTCCCCTTTATTTACACTGATTGAAGTGGATTTAACAAGTGACATAAATAAGGGATTATAGCTTTAACCTGGATTCACCTGGTCAGTCTATGACATGGAAAGAACAGGTGTTCCTAATGTTTTGTACACTCAGTGCATGTGATCGTATACAAATGTAAGGAAGGTTTGAAATTATTATGTTTTAGTCAAATATTATATTTGTTTGGGCTTCTTGCGGTCAAGTTGAAGTCTACAATCAATCAATCAATCAAGTTGCAAATGATTTATAATTATGTTCCGACCCCCCGACCATCCACTCAAGAAAAACTTGGCCCACAGCTGAATCTACTTGAGGATCCCTGATGTAGACCGTATAGAATGGGGGCTTTAAGTATCCGATAGAGGAGGAAAGAATAAGAAATCCCCAATATGGGTATTCTGCATCATCTCATCCATCATCCCCCCCCCCCCCCCCCCCCCCCCACACACACACAGCACAGCAGTCCCTGGAATTCAGGCCAAAGCAACAGAGCAGCCGCTTCAATCCCACTATATGAGAGATGGCTTCCTAGACCTACAGCAAGAGACTAACTCACTGACTCCCTGAGCAGCACTAAGGACAAGGTTTTTATTTTTCTGTCCCTCTGTATCTCAACTCTGCCACTCCGTTTTCAGCAACACGGACAGACTGTATCAACTCTGCCACTCCGTTTTCAGCAACACGGACAGACTGTATGTCAACTCTTTCGTTGCTCGGATTTTGATACATAGGAGAAGCTCTCATAACAGGTCCCGGGAGACAGAGGGAGCTGGAGGGTCTTTTTATGAGACTTATCTCTATGCTAATTGAGTTAGGCCAAGCTCAATAGCTGTCATATGCTGCTCTATCACATTGATTACCAACACTATCTCACCACCACAACACATAGGAAACATACACAAGACTAGAACACATAACAGTGGTTTCCTTAGAGAAAGAGAACATGATTCTGATGGTTCAGTTAACAAGCGTATTTTGACAGTGTGATTTGTTGACAGATGAAATGTCAAATTGGTAGGTTGAGTTACAGCATTGTGTTACAGCAGAGAGGGGGGAATGAGAGAGAGAAAGAGAAAGGGAGAGAGAGCCAGAGAGAGGACTGGCGGTGAGTATTGTGGGACTTGCAGGTTTTACAGCAAGTGCAGAGAAATGCCTATATTACTAGCTCCAACAGTGCAGTAAATAGACAAATAATCAAAAAATCTATACAAGAAATAAAGAAATGACGAACATGTCCAATTAACAACCCAGAGCAGATATATTAGAGTGAGCATGTCTCAGAACCCAGAGTATAAATAACTGGTGTGTATAGACATATATCATTTGGAAAGAAAATGATATGGGCAGTAGTAGGTATATTAGGATGGGAATACAGTATATACATACAGTACCAGTCATAAGTTTGGACACACCTACTCATTCAAGGGTTTTTCTTTATTCATATTATTTTCTACATTGTAGAATAATAGCGAAGACATCAAAACTATTAAATAACACATATGGAATTATGTAGTAACCAAATGATGTAGTTAAACAAATCCAAATATATTGTATATTCTTCAAAGTAGACACCCTTCGTCTTGATGACAGCTTTGCACACTCTTCGCATTCTCTCAACCAGCTTCACCTGGAAAAGCATTCAAGTCTTGAAGGAGTTCCCACATATGCTGAGCACTTGTTTGCTGCTTTACCTTCACTCTGCGGTCCAACTCATCCCAAACCATCTCAATTGCGTTGAGGTTGGGTGATTGTGGAGGCCAGGTCATGTGATGCAGCATTCCACCACTCTCCTTATTGGTCAAATAGCCCTTACACATCCTGTAGGTGTGTTGTGTCATTTTCCTGTTGAAAAACAAATGATAGTCCCACTAAGAGCAAACCAGATGGGATGGCGTATCGCTGCAGAATGCTGTGGTAGCCAACCTGGTTAAGTGTGCTATGACTTCTAAATAAATCACTGACAGTGTCACCAGCAAAGCACCCCCACACCATCACACCTCCTCCTCCATGCTTCATGGTGCGTACCACACATGCAGAGATCATCCATTCACCTGCTCTGTATCTCACAAAGACACGGCGGTTGGAACCAAAAATCTCAAATTTGGACTCATCAGACCAAAGAACAGATTTCCACCAGTCTAATGTCCATTGCTCGTGTTTCTTGGACCAAGCAAGTCTCTTCTTATTATTGGTGTCCTTTAGTAGTGTTAGCGCTGATGACACAACAGTAGCGCCGATGACACAACAGTGGTAGGCCTGATCATTGACAACGACGAGACAGCCTATAGGGAGGAGGTCAGAGACCTGGCCGTGTGGTGCCAGGACAACAACCTCTTCCTCAGCGTAATCAAGACAAATGAGATGATTGTGGACTACAGGAAAAAAAGGATCGAGCATGCCCCCATTCTCATCGAAGGGGCTGTAGTGGAGCAGATTGAGAGCTTCAAGTTCCTTGGTGTCCACATCACCAACAAACTAACATGGTCCAAGCACACCAAGAAAGTCGTGAAGAGGGCACAACAAAACCTATTTTCCCTCAGGAGACAGAAAAGATTTGGCATGAGTCCTCAGATCCTCAAAAGGTTCTACAGCTGCACCCTCGAGAGCATCCTGACTGGTTGCATCACTGCCTGGTATGGCAACTGCTCAGCCTCCGACCGCAAGGCACTACAGAGGGTAGTGCGTACTGCCCAGTACATCACTCGAGCCAAGCATCCTGCCATCGAGGACATCTATACCATGCGGTGTCAGAGGAAGGTCCTAATTGTCAAAGACTCCAGCCACTCCAGTCATAGTCTGTTCTCGATGGTGACCGGGGTTCAATGACTCTATATACTGTACATGGGGCATTATTCTGAAGTACCGGGCAGATCATTGCTGTGGATGGGTGCGTGCTCCTTCTCCTGTAGTCCACGATCAGCTCCATTATTGTGTCAAGTTGATCTCTAAAGTCGAGCACGCGCAAGATGGCGCAGTCGAGCAAATGGAAACATCATTGAGCAGGAGAACAAAAATCAAGACTGCAGATGATGGGTCCCGCAAGTAGAGGATGAATGCCTCTGGCGCACAGACCAGTCAAGAGCACAGACATTTGGATGAGAGCATAGAGGATGGGTCCCACGAGCGCACATGCAGCGGGGGGCACGCAAAGGAAACTTGAGTTGTAAGTAATACTTTGAGCGACCAGAACATCATTACTGCACGCAAAATATTAATTCCAGAGCAGAGATTCTGTTTTGTTACTGTGCTCTAACAAATACACCGCATCCCCATATGGATTTCTCCTCTTACACAAACAAATCTTTCTCTCGGAACTGCAATCTTTTACAATCATTTTTTTACAGGTGAAATGTTTTTTTTTCTGTGTGTGTGTGTGTATTTTACCCCCTTTTTCAATTACAATCTTGTCTCTTCGCTGCAACTCCTCAACGCGATCGAGAGGCGAAGGTCGGGTCATGCGTCCCCGAAACAACACCCACCACCACTTAACCCGGAAGCCAGCTGCACCAATGTGTTGGACACCATTTAACTGACGACCGAGTCAGCCTGCAGGCGCCCAGCATGCCAGAAGGAGTCGCTAGAGCACAATGAGCCAAGTAAAGCCCCTCCTGCCAAACCCTCCCCTAACCTGGACGACACTGGGCCAATTGTGCGCCACCCTATGGGATTCCTGGTCACGGCCAGTTGTGACACAGCCTGGGATCGAACCCGGGTCTGTAGTGACGCCTCAAGCACTGTGATGCAGTGCCTTAGACCGCTGTGGCATTCTCCCGAAACGCAATTCGTCAGGTTTCTTGACCAATCACGGCTTGACTGCTCTCTAACCAGATTTTGACGGTGAAAGGCAAGGTGATGGTGAGACGATGGCCAATGATAAAAAGGTCAACTCTATCATTTTTCAGTAGAGAATCTTATTTAAGCAAGTTATTGATTAGGAAAGCTAAGTTAACTAGCTAACATTTAACCACATATATAAATTACCAGAATCTTTGGTTTAACCAAGAGCATTGAAGCTAGCTAGCTAAGTTAACAAGAGGTTGGTAGAGAAGGAGGACTTGGAAGACAAGCATGACATGGAAGGAGTGGCGAAGGAGGGAGAGGCAGGGTGAGAACAAACAGGGAAGCCCCTTTCTGGGGAAGATGCCCTTGGATTGAGATTGGGTGAGGGGTAGTCAAGAGATATCAAACTCCGAACTAAATAACCAATAAACCGCTAACTGCATTCTATGAGATACAGTCTATTTGAAATACAGATATTACATTTACTCTGTCAGTTTATGTGCAGTTATAACAAAAGAGAATAACCATCTCTCTGTAACGAGTGCGCTGAGAGTCAGGAAGCAAGTTCAGGAAGTGAGTGTTTTAATAAATAAACGTAACATAATACAAAACAAGAACCAACACAGACATGAAACAGAAATAATGACGCCTGGGGAAGGAACCAAAGGGAGTGACATATATAGTGCAGGTAATCAAGGAGGTGATGGAATCCAGGTGAGTGATGACACGCAGGTGCGCGTAATGATGGTGGCAGGTGTGCGCCATAACGAGCAGCCTGGTGACCTAGAGGCCGGGGAGGGGGCAGACGTGACACTCTCTCCACCCCTCTTTCCATGCTGGCCCACCATCACTATGTGTTGGGAAGTTGTTCTCTGCTTAGCTGACAGAGATGGGAGATACCGGAGTCCACTCTGTTCCATGTACCTTGGCTCTCCTTTATGCACAGCACTCTGGGGACTTCCTGCAGGTACCCATGACTACTATCAATCACCCCGATAACTTAATCATTAGTGGTACTGACTGTTTTGACGCTGTATGGAGGCATTGTTATTATTTGTCACGTAGAGAGGATGACGTTATTGACTTTGGTTAGAACGATTGTTCTATAAAGAGGATGGTTCTGTACTGAATGTGTACAAGTAGGTTAGGTTAGGGATGAAGTGAAAATCTATAGGATAGCTTTCAACGATGAAGGTTGGGAATGAAATGAAAGCAGTCTGTTCAATACTGAGCCATACTGGCTGACGAGTGGCGTGGATTGGTACAGTTTGCCTCAGTACCATAATAGTATATTATCACTTAATTGGCTAAATTATTATCCATAGTTCATAGTTCAGCAGCAGTCTTAAAAAATGCACTATTACCTTGAATGCAACACTTTCGTATCGTCCGAGATTCCAAAATATTGGAAAGCTGCCCCTTTGAAGAGGGGGTGACACTCTAGACCCAAAAGGTTACAGACCTATATCAATCCTGCCCTGCCTTTGTAAAGTCTTTGAAAGCCAATTTAACAAACAGATCACTGACAATTTTGAATCCCACCGTACCTTCTCCACTGTGAAATCCGGTTTTCGAGCTGGTCACGGGTGCACCTCAGCCACGCCATGGTCCTAAACGATATCATAACCGCCATCGATAAAAGACAGTACTGTGCAGCCGTCTTAATCGACCTGGCCAAGGCTTTCGACTTTGTCAATCACCGTATTCTTATCGACAGACTCAACAGCCTTGGTTTCTCAAATGACTGCCTCGCTCGGTTCACCAACTACGTCTCAGACAAAGTTCAGTGTGTCAAATCAGAGGGCCTATTGTCCGGACCTCTGACAGTCTCCATGGGGGTACCACAGGGTTCAATTCAATTCACAGGTGTCCCCGGAATCTCTCATGCTAGGTTGAGATGGAACTGCCAGTGGACAGACTCAGAACACAGAGAGTAGCAGAACCGGCAACTATGCGCACCCAAGAAAAGCAGGCAGTGACCAGGCACCAAAGAACAATGAAACAGCATTTCGACAAGGCACACAGGGTGAAGAAGCCAATCATCCAAGTGTCAGACTGGGTCTTAGCCCGATGTTCTCAGCGGTGCAACAAAATGGTCTCATTGTGGTCGGACCCCTTGCAGGTCAGTCGACAACTGGGGCACGCCACCTTCATGTTGTGCAATGGATCACGCTGGCACGCCAGCCACCTCAGAAAAGTACCAGCCCCTCAAAGAACACAAATGCCCACAAAACTGAATTACAGGCCAGAGATGCCACCTGATGGACCTCCTCCACTTCTATCACCCGAGCCCCAGCCTCTGTGGGCTCCCCAGGGCCAGAGCCACAAGCGGGGGTGGCTGAAGAACGGCCTATGAGGGCACGAACTCGACCTGCTCATCTGGGGGACTACTTAACCTCCTTTCATTGTTAGGCTCCGTTAGGCATCTTAGTCAACCTCCAGGTTAATGGACTGAACTGGCTAGTTTGCAGACTCATTATTTACCTCTTCCATTTAAGGGTTAATGTTTCTTTGGGGTCTAGCAAAATTAAGGCAGTTTATACAATTTTAAAGACATTACAATACATTCACAGATTTCACTACACACTGTGTGCCCTCAGGCCCCTACTCCACCACTACCAGATATCTAGAGTACAACATCCATATGTACATGTATGTATAGTGCATATGTTATCTGTGCCTATGTGGATTGGTACAGTTCACCTCATGTATGCATGTGTCTGGGCCTATGTTTGTGTTGCTTCACAGTCCCCGCTGTTCCATAAGGTGTGTTTTTATCTGTTTTTTTAATCTGATTTTACTGCATCAGTTACTTGATGTGGAATAGAGTTCCATGTAGTCATAGTTCCATGTAGTCATGGCTCTATGTAGTGCTGTGTGCCTCCCATAGTCTGTTCTGGACTTGGGGACTGTGAAGAGACCTCTTGGCATGTCTTGTGGTGTATGCATGGGTGTCAACATGTCAATACCTCTCATAAATACAAGTAGTGATGAAGTCAATCTCTCTTCCACTTTGAGCCAGGAGAGACTGACATGCATATTTATTAATATTAGCTCTCTGTGTACATCCACAGGCCAGCTGTACTGCCCTGCTTTGAGCCAATTACAATTTTTCGGAGTCCCTTTTACTGGCACCTGACCACACGACTGAACAGTAGTCCAGGCGCAACAAAACTAGGGTCTGTAGGACCTGCCTTGTTGATAATGTTAAGAAGGTAGAGCAGAGCTTTATTATGGACAGACTTCTCCCCATCTTAGCTACTGTCGTATCAATATGTTTTGACCATGACAGTTTACAATACAGGGTTACTCTAACCAGTTTAGTCACCTCAACTGGCTAAATTTCCACATTATTTATTACAAGATTTCGTTTAGGGTTAATGAATGATTTGTCCCAAATACAATGCTTTTCGTTTTATAAACTTTTAGGACTAACTTATTCCTTGCCACCCACTCCAACTAACTGCAGGTCTTTGTTAAGTGTTGCAGTCATTTCACTCGCTGTAGTAGCTGACATGTATAGCGTTGAGTCATCAGCATGCATACAGTAGATACATTGGCTTTACTCAAAGCCAGTGGCATGTCATTAGTAAATATAGAAAAAAGTAAGGGTCTTGACAGCTGCCCTGGGGAATTGCTGATTCTACCTGGATTATTAATGGAAGCCTCTTCCATTAAAGAACACTGTCTGTGTTCTATTAGATAGGTAACTCTTTATCCACAATATAGCAGGGAATGTAAAGCCATAACACATACGTTTTTCCAGCAGCAGACTATGATCGATAATGTCAAAAGCAGCACAGAAGTCTAACAAAACAGCTCCCACAATCTTTTTATCATGAATTTCAGTAATTTGTGTAAGTGCTGTCCTTGTTGAATGTTCTTCCCTATAAGCGTGCTGAAAGTTTGTTGTCAATTTGTTTACTGTAAAATGGCATTGTATCTGGTCAAACACAATTTTTCCCAAAAGGTTACTGAGGGTTGGTAACAGGCTGATTGGTCGGTTATTTGAGCCAGTAAAGGGGGCTTTACTATTCTCGGGTAGCGGAATGGCTTTTGCTTCCCTCCATGCCTGAGGGCATACACTTTCTAGTAGGCATAAATTGAAAATATTGCCATTGATGATAAACGACAATAATTGTTTCACCTCTTCCACACTCACTTTTAAGGAATTCAAAATTACAATGCGTGTCTTTCATAATTTGGTCAGATATACTTGGAAGTGTAGTGTCAGTGTTTGTTGCTGGCATGTCATGCCTAAATTTGCTGATCTTGCCAAAGAAAAAATCATTAATGACAATATCTATTGAGTTTACCTTTGTTCACAAAATTTTATTGAAGGTGCTCCAGAGCTTTTTACTATCATTATTTATGTAATTTATCTTTGTTTCATAGTGTAGTTTCTAATAATTTTATTCTGTTTAGTCACATGATTTCTCAATTTGCAGTACGTTTGCCAATCGGTTGTCCAGCCAGACTTATTTGGCATTCTTTTTGCCTCATCCCGCTCAACCATACAATTTTTAAATTCCCAATCAATCCACTGGGATTGATCCGTTTTTACAGTCATTTTCTTAATGGGTGCATGCTTATTAGTAACTGGCATAAGCCATTTTATAAATGTGTCAAGTGCAGCGTCTGTTTGCTCCTCATTACCAACCGCGGACCAACAAATATTCTTTACATCAATAACCATAGGAATCACTACAACACTTTCTGTATTTTTTGTTTTTTATTTTTATTTTTATTTTTTTTCTACTTCCGGCGCCGACCGAGATGGCCGCCTCGCTTCGCGTTCCTTGGAAAATATGCAGTATTTTGTTTTTTTATGTGTTATTTCTTACATTGGTACCCCAGGTGATCTTAGGTTTCATTACATACAGTCGGGAGGAACTACTGAATATACGATTAACGTCAACTAACCATCGTTCCTACCAGGAATATGACTTTCCCGAAACGGATCCAGTGTTTTGCCTTCCACCCAATACAATGGATCTGATCCCAGCCGGCGACCCTATGCGACGCCGTAAAAGGGGCAAACGTAGCGGTCTCCTGGTCAGGCTTCGGAGACGGGCACATCGCGCTCCACTCCCTAGCATACTACTCGCCAATGTCCAGTCTCTTGACAATAAGGTTGATGAAATCCGAGCACGGGTAACATTCCAGAGAGACATCAGGGATTGCAACGTGCTCTGCTTCACGGAAACATGGCTAACTCAAGAGACGCTAACGGAGTCGGTGCAGCCAGCTGGTTTCTTCACGCATCGCGCCGACAGCAACAAACATCTTTCTGGTAAGAAGAGGGGCGGGGGGGTATGCCTTATGATTAACGAGACGTGGTGTGATCATCATAACAACACACAGGAACTCAAGTCATTCTGTTCACCTGATCTAGAACTCCTCACAATCAAATGTCGACCGCATTATCTACCAAGGGAATTCTCTTCGATCATAATCACAGCCGTATATATTCCCCCCCAAGCAGACACATCGATGGCCCTGAACGAACTCTATCTGACTCTTTGTAAACTGGAAACCACACACCCTGAGGCTGCATTCATCGTAGCTGGGGATTTTAACAAGGCTAATCTAAAAACAAAACTCCCTAAATTCTATCAGCATATCGATTGTGCTACCAGGGCTGGTAAAACCCTGGATCATTGTTATACTAACTTCCGCGACGCATATAAGGCCCTCCCCCGCCCTCCTTTCGGAAAAGCTGACCACGACTCCATTTTGTTGATTCCAGCCTACAAACAGAAACTAAAACAACAAGCTCCCGCGCTCAGGTCTGTTCAACGCTGGTCCGACCAATCTGATTCCACGCTTCAAGACTGCTTCGATCACGCGGATTGGAATATGTTTCGCATTGCGTCCAACAACAACATTGAAGAATACGCTGATTCGGTGAGCGAGTTCATTAGGAAGTGCATTGACGATGTCGTACCCACAGCAACGATTAAAACATTCCCAAACCAGAAACCGTGGATTGACGGCAGCATTCGCGTGAAACTGAAAGCGCGAACCACTGCTTTTAACCAGGGCAAGGTGACCGGAAACATGACCGAATACACACAGTGTAGCTATTCTCTCCGCAAGGCTATCAAACAGGCTAAGTGCCAGTACAGAGACAAAATAGAGTCGCAATTCAACAGCTCAGACACAAGAGGTATGTGGCAGGGTCTACAGTCTATCACGGATTACAAAAAGAAAACCAGCCCCGTCGCGGACCAGGATGTCTTGCTCCCAGACAGGCTAAATAACTTTTTTGCCCGCTTTGAGGACAATACAGTGCCACTGACACGGCTCGCTACCAAAACCTGCGGGCTCTCCTTCACTGCAGCCGAGGTGAGTAAAACATTTAAACGTGTTAACCCTCGCAAGGCTGCAGGCCCAGACGGCATTCCCAGCCGCGTCCTCAGAGCATGCGCAGACCAGCTGGCTGGTGTGTTTACGGACATATTCAATCAATCCTTATCCCAGTCTGCTGTTCCAACATGCTTCAAGAGGGCCACCATTGTTCCTGTTCCCAAGAAAGCTAAGGTAACTGAGCTAAACGACTACCGCCCCGTAGCACTCACTTCCGTCATCATGAAGTGCTTTGAGAGACTAGTCAAGGACCATATCACATCCACCCTACCGGACACCCTAGACCCACTCCAATTTGCTTACCGACCCAATAGGTCCACAGACGACGCAATCGCAACCACACTGCACACTGCCCTAACCCATCTGGACAAGAGGAATACCTATGTGAGAATGCTGTTCATCGACTACAGCTCAGCATTTAACACCATAGTACCCTCCAAACTCGTCATCAAGCTCGAGACCCTGGGTCTCGACCCCGCCCTGTGCAACTGGGTCCTGGACTTCCTGATGTGCCGCCCCCAGGTGGTGAGGGTAGGTAACAACATCTCCACCCCGCTGATCCTCAACACTGAGGCCCCACAAGGGTGCGTTCTGAGCCCTCTCCTGTACTCCCTGTTCACCCACGACTGCGTGGCCATGCACGCCTCCAACTCAATCATCAAGTTTGCGGATGACACTACAGTGGTAGGCTTGATTACCAACAACGACGAGACGGCCTACAGGAAGGAGGTGAGGGCCCTCGGAGTGTGGTGTCAGGAAAATAACCTCACACTCAACGTCAACAAAACAAAGGAGATGATTGTGGACTTCAGGAAACAGCAGAGGGAGCACCCCCCTATCCACATCGACGGGTCAGTAGTGGAGAAGGTGGAAAGTTTTAAGTTCCTCGGTGTACACATCACGGACAAACTGAATTGGTCCACCCACACAGACAGCGTTGTGAAGAAGGCGCAGCAGCGCCTCTTCAACCTCAGGAGGCTGAAGAAATTCGGCTTGTCACCAAAAGCACTCACAAACTTCTACAGATGCACAATCGAGAGCATCCTGTCGGGCTGTATCACCGCCTGGTACGGCAACTGCTCTGCCCACAACCGTAAGGCTCTCCAGAGGGTAGTGAGGTCTGCAGAACGCATCACCGGGGGCAAACTACCTGCCCTCCAGGACACCTACACCACCCGATGTCACAGGAAGGCCATAAAGATCATCAAGGACAACAACCACCCAAGCCACTGCCTGTTCACCCCGCTATCATCCAGAAGGCGAGGTCAGTACAGGTGCATCAAAGCAGGGACCGAGAGACTGAAAAACAGCTTCTATCTCAAGGCCATCAGACTGTTAAACAGCCACCACTAACATTTAGCGGCCGCTGCCAACATACTGACTCAACTCCAGCCACTTTAAAAATGGGAATTGATGGAAATTATGTAAAAATGTACCACTAGCCACTTTAAACAATGCCACTTAATATAATGTTTACATACCCTACATTACCCATCTCATATGTATATGTATATACTGTACTCTATATCATCTACTGCATCTTGCCATCTTTATGTAATACATGTACCACTAGCCACTTTAAACTATGCCACTTTATGTTTACATACCCTACAGTACTCATCTCATATGTATATACCGTACTCTATACCATCTACTGCATCTTGCCTATGCCGTTCTGTACCATCACTCATTCATATATCTTTATGTACATATTCTTTATCCCTTTACACTTGCGTGTATAAGGTAGTAGTTGTGGAATTGTTAGGTTAGATTACTTGTTGTTATTACTGCATTGTCGGAACTAGAAGCACAAGCATTTCGCTACACTCGCATTAACATCTGCTAACCATGTGTATGTGACTAATAAAATCTGATTTGATTTGATTTGATTTGATTTGTATGACCTCTTATACACTTTATTAGGCCCAGCCTTTGGAACATTGGTTTTCCTAGATATTGCTACTATAAGGTGATCACTACATCCAATGGATCTGGATACTGCTTTCAAGTCAATTTCTGCAGCATTAGTAAAGATGTGATCAATACATTTTGATGATTTCATTCTTGTGCTGTTTGTAACTGCCCTGGTAGGTTGACTGATCACCTGAACCAGGTTGAAGGCACTGGTTACAGTTTGAAGCTTTTTTGTGAGTGTGCAGCTTGATGAAAGCCAGTCGATATTTAAATCACCCAGAAAATATACCTTTCTGTTGATATCACAGAATTTACTTGAGCTCCGGGATAGGACAATGTTTTTGCACCAGGAACAGTCACATTTCCTACCATGGAGCTGTCTACAATAACAGCTGGAGAACCCTTTATGGACGGGCGAGAGGCAGGATTACTTAAGCCAGTTGCCGACAGATGGAGAAGCCCAGATTAATCCAGAGCAGGGACAGAAGGTTGCAGAAGTCAACTTATAAATCGTAGTAGTAGGCACTGTGGCTGCTGACACAGGCACCCCCAGCGACGAAGGTGCAGGAAAATCAGGCTCCAGGACGGCAAAACTATTCGTTGTTTGTATCTGCTCCGGGCCTCTCGTTGGGAGTGTAGACTGCTTTGCGGGAGGCTGCTGTCTTCGGCTTCCACGGCTCGTGGCATGTGACCATTGTTGATTGCCTTGCTCATCTTGCTGTGCTCCTTCTACTCTGCTATCAGATGGGGGAGATCCAGACAACACCGGCCAGTCGGATAACAACAAACGACAAGGCGGAGATTCATACAACAAGTGTGAACGCCGTCCAGCCACTGGCGTAGAAAATGTAAACATTCCACTCTGCGTTTTCCCCAGTTTCTTACGTATGCTGGCGACTTGCGTGATATATTCAGCCCTAGGTTGAAACGTTTACTTACTAAATCACACTCTGACCAGACATCAGTACACACACAGTCACACACAGTCTGAGTAGAGAGGAAGTAAGGAGTTGAGTTGAGTATAATTGCGACAGAGCTCATGTCATTGTTTTAGGTGGAATCTTATGTCGAGTGATACGCTTGTTATCCGTTTGCACATATAACTTTGTTCAACTTGTGTTCTTTCCACAGATGGCTCTGGCTTGCTGATAACATCTGATCTGATCAGACTCCCCATGTGATTCGACTCCTATATTACTGCCTGTACTCAATAAAACATCCAATGGTAAATTGAAATAATTTGAGACTGTAATTTGATAGGCAATTGTGGTTCCCAATCAGACAGTTACTATAAAACAAATCTGTTTTCCTCAGTTAAATGTTTGGTGAATGCATAGCGTTGCTTTGTCCTCAATCCTCCTTTGAATGCTGTGTGTACCATGATAACATGTTGACCTGAGTTTAGCTGATTAATCATATTAATTTCAGTTTACATTCTATAGGTACTCGTTATGTACTGTAGTACATAAGTATTTAGCTCTCCCCTTCATGTCACCATATAATAAAAACAAATCCCCCATGTGCTGCATGTATGCCCTTGGTATTAATACAGTAAATATCCTAAATATTGGATCCTGCCTTCATCTCAATTCCTACACTTTCTCTTAACTACCCTCCTGGTCCTTCTTCTCTTTCAATGATATCATCATTATGCCATTATTATGTATGTACCCACATGTTATTCCCAGCAATGGAATCATTATATTTAACTGTATTAAATGATGTCCGGGACCTAGTGTGTGATGAATAAACCTGTTAGATCACATCCACAGTATGTCCATAATCCAATTATTCTTTGATACATTAACTCCCTCATATCAAGCAAACACCTACCAGACACTTTGTGGAAAAGTGAAGAGAAACTATTATCTAGTGATGTACTATGGTGTTACTTAGCTAGAGCAGACTGTCTGCTTTTCGTCTTACAGACAAACGTTACTGGCTAACAAGTAATTCATCACTCAAAGTCGCACTTGCAGGCTCTCAAGTTTGGCCTGTGCACTCGTGGGACCGATCCTCTCGGCCTTGGCCAAATAGCTGTGCTTTCAACTGGTCTATGCACTCGCAGCACCATCTTCTGCTTACAGGACGCATCCTCTGCTCTCTCGACTCAGTGTTTACTTGCTCAATGATGTTCCATCTTGCTCAAGAACGTCATTTCGCACGCGCTCCATTTTAGAGATCAATTTGACGCCATACTCCTTTGTTTGTTTTTTACGTTGAGGGAGAGGTTATTTTCCTGGCACCACTCCACCCGGGCTCTAACCTCCTCCCTAGAGGCTGTCTCATTGTTGTTGGTAATCGGGCCTACTTGATGATTGAGTTGGAGTCATGCGTAGCCACAGGGCTGAGCACACAACCCTGTTAGGTTATCTCTAGTATTATAAGACTGTGACAGACTCCAGTGCCCCGTTTTTCAAAATTCAATCGAATAGGATTAAAAGCATAGAAATATAATTAATAGAATGGGCATATCACTGACTTGAATGCCTGTTCTATTCATTATATTTCTATGCATTAAATCCCATCTGATTGCCGAAATCTGATCAGATAACTTTTGAAAAACTGGGCCCAGGGGGTGAAGAATGCAAGTTAGTCACAGAGACAGAGACAGAGAGACAGAGAGAGAGAGCTTTAGCTAGCAAAGCTTTACCTAGCAAAGACTTATAGATGACCTGGAGCCAGTGGGATTGGCGACGAGTATGAAGCGAGGGCCAGCCAACGAGAGAGAGAGAGAGAGAGGTTATGTTATTGTACCTCATAGTAACTCTGGACTGCGTTGATGAAAGCTTCATCAGCCACTATCTGGGTGTCTCCGTTGAGGAAGGCCTTGAAGCGGTCGTTGGTCTGCCGGAGCTGCTGCTCTGTGATCTGGGGAGGCAGAGAACACATTGAGGACACTTCAATAACAACACTTCAATAACCAGCCATATAACACAGAGGACATCTCAATGACAGTGATATTTTATTTATTTCACCTTTATATAACATTTTCCAACAAGATAGAGCTGCCAAAGGGGGTGGAGTTGCAATCTACTGCAGATATAGCCTGCAGAGTTCTGTCATGCTATCCAGGTCTGTGCCCAAACAATTCGAGCTTCTACTTGTGATTTGATTCCCCCCCATCTATCATCAGAGCTCGTACTGTCAGGTGACCTGAACTGGGACATGCTTAACACTCCGGCCGTCCTATAATCTAAGCTAGATGCCCTCAATCTCACACAAATGATCAATGAACCTACCAGTTACAACCCCAAATCTGTAAACACGGGCACCCTCATAGATATCATCACTGTCAAATGCTCCCTTAAACACTTCAGCGAGCAGGCCTTTCGAATCGACCTGGCCTCATTCCGTCAGTAGAGGATGCCTGGTTATTCTTTAAAAGTGCCTTCCTCACCATCTTAAATAAGCATGCCCTATTCAAAAAATGTTGAATCATGAACAGATATAGCCCCTGGTTTACTCCAGACCTAACTGCCCTTGACCACCACAAAAACACCCCATGGCATACCGCATTCGCATCAAATAGCCCCGCGATATGCAACTTTTCAGGGAAGTTAGGAACCTATATACACACGCAGTTAGGAAAGGAAAGGCTAGCTTTTTCAAACAGAAATTTGCATCCTGTAGCACAACCTCCAAAAAGTTCGGGGACACTGTAAAGTCCATGGAGAATAAGAGCACATTATCCCAGATGCCCACTGCACTGAGGCTAGGAAACACTGTGACCACCGATAAGTCCTCGATAATTGAGAATTTCAATAGGCATTTTTCTACGGCTGGCCAGGCTTTCCTCCTGGCTACCCCAAACATGGCCAACAGCCCTGCATCCCCCACAACAACTTGCCCAAACATCCCCTATTTCTCCTTCACCCAAATCCAGATAGTTGATGTTCTGAAAGAGTTGCAAAATCTGGACCTCTACAAAGCAGCTGGGCTAGACAATCTGGACCCTCTCTTTCTAAAATTATCCACCGCAATTGTTGCAACTCCTATTACTAGCCAGTTCAACCTCTCTTTCGTATCGTCTGAGATCCCCAAAGATTGGAAAGTTGCCACGGTCATCCCTATCTTCAAAGGGGGAGACACTCTAGACCCAACCTGTTACAGACCTATATCTATCCTACCCTGCCATTTCTAGAGGTCTTCGAAATCCAAGTTAACGAACAGATCACACACCATTTCGAATCGCATCTACCTTCTCCACTATGCAATCTGGTTTCCGAGCTACTCATGGGTGCACCTCAGCCACGCTCAAGGTCCTAAATGATATCATAACCACCATCGATGAGAGACAATACTGTGCAGCCGTATTCATCGGCCTGGCCAAGGCTTTTGACTCTGTCAATCACCACATTCTTATCGGCAGACTTAACAGCCTTGGTTTCTCAAATGACTGCCTCGCCTGGTTCACCAACTACTTCTCATACAGAGTTCAGTGTGTCAAATCGGAGGGCCTGTTGTCCGGACCTCTGGCAGTCTCTTTGGGGGTGCCACAGGGTTCAATTCTCGGGTCGACTCTTTTCTCTGTATACATCAATGATGTCGCTCTTGCTGCTGGTGATTCTCTGATCCACCTCTACGCAGACGACACCATTCTGTAATTTTTAGTATGAGTTTGAGTTTATTGTATTTTTACAGGGACAGTGCACATTAATCAACGTTTCAGTAAAAGTGCCGGTTTTAGCCGGCTAATTTTCAACCGCAGTCCCTGGGCAGGTAATTAAAAACAATTACACTATAGACAATCATTGAGCAGTGAGCACACGCAGAGCAACATAGGACAAGCAAGACATAGCATACAAACAGAGCAATATAGAACAAAAAGCAGCTTGACAAAATTCATAAAATGAACTAAGTGTTTCCACACCTCACAAGCTACAAACAACAGACAACATGGAAAGCAACAATACACAGCTAGGGATTATGTTCACAAATCTGATTGACCTTTAACCATGTCTTCATGCATTTTGTGAAAGTGTGATATGTGTTGCAGTTATGTGTGTCTGATGGCAGTGTATTCCAGACATGGGAAGCTCTCACAGAGAAAGCGGATTTACTAAAGGTGATTTTCCTTAAGGGAACTATACAGTTACCTCTCATGGCAGACCTTGTGGATCTGCTGCCATATGTTTGGGTTTTCTGTTTAACAAAAATACTGAGTGGAGGTGGAGCCAGGCCATTTAGGATCTTGAATACAAGACATGCGTCGGTTGTATTGCACAAGATTTTCCCAACTCAGGAGCTCATGCTTTCTGAGGATGTAACAGTGATTATGGCTATTGGGCTTCCTATCAAGCACTTTGAGAGCCTGTTTGTAGACAGACTGAATAGGTTTTAATGTTGTACAGCAAGTGTGGGCCCAACGAGTCAAGCAGTATGTTAAGTGGGGGAGTATCATAGATTTGAAGTACAGTTTTGCTACCTCTGTAGTCAAACAATTTCGTATAAATCCGAAATTAGCTAGGTTGAATTTGGCTATTTATTTTCAGGCCCTTCTTTGGACACTGTGTTAACTAACCTCCAGATGAGTTTCAATGCCATACTTGTTGTTCGCTCCTTCCGTGGCCTGCAACTGCTCTTAAATGCAAGTAAAACTAAATGCATGCTCTTCAACCGATCGCTGCCCGCACCTGCCTGCCCGCCCGTCCAGCATCACTACTCTGGACGGTTCTGACTTAGAATATATGGACAATTACAAATACCTAGGTGTCTGGTTAGACTGTAAACTCTCCTTCCAGACTCACATTAAACATCTCCAATCCAAAATTAAATCTAGAATCGGCTTCCTATTTCGCAGCAAAGCATCCTTCACTCATGCTGCCAAACATACCCTCATAAAACTGACTATCCTACCGATCCTTGACTTCGGCGATGTCATTTACAAAATAGCCTCCAACACTCAGCAAATTGGATGCAGTCTATCACAGTGCCATCCGTTTTGTCACCAAAGCCCCATACACTACCCACCACTGCGACCTGCATGCTCTCGTTGGCTGGCCCTCGCTTCATACTCGTCGCCAATCCCACTGGCTCCAGGTCATCTATAAGTCTTTGCTAGGTAAAGCACCGCCTTATCTCAGCTCACTGGTCACCATAGCAGCACCCACCCGTGGCACACGCTCCAGCAGGTATATTTCACTGGTCATCCCCAAAGCCTATTCCTCCTTTGGCCGCCTTTCCTTCCAGTTCTCTGCTGCCAATGACTGGAACAAATTGCAAAAATCACTGAAGCTGGAGACTCATATCTCCCTCACTAACTTTAAACATCAGCTGTCATAACAGCTCACAGATCATTGCACCTGTACATAGCCCATCTGTAAATAGCCCATCCAACTACCTCATCCCCATATGTTGTTGTTTTTTGCTCCTTTGCACCCCAGTATCTCTACTTGCATATTCACCTTCTACGCATCTATCACTCCAGTGTTTAATTGCTAAGTTGTAATTACTTCGACACTACGGCCTATCTATTGCCTTACCTCCCTTATCTTACCTCATTTGCACACACTGTATATATTTTTTTTCTATTCTGTTATTGACTGTACATTTGTTTATTCCATGTGGATCTCAGAGTTGTTGTTTGTGGCGCACTCCTTTGGTTTACCTTGGCCAGGTCGCAATTGTAAATGAGAACTTGTTCTCAACTTGCCTACCTGGTTATAGTTAGGGTTGGAAATTTCAGGATTTTTGGTGGCCTTCCTAAGCCAGGATTCAGACACGGCTAGGACATCCGGGTTGGCAGAGTGTGCTAAAGCAGTGAGTAAAACAAACTTAGGGAGGAGGCTTCTAATGTTAACATGCATGAAACCAGGGCTTTTACAGTTACAGAAGTCAACAAATTAGAGCGCCTGGGGAATGGGAGTGGAGCTAGGTGCTGCAGGGCCTTCATTAACCTCTACATCACCAGAGGAACAGAGGAGGAGTAAGATAAGGGTACGGCTAAAGGCTATAAGAACTGGTTGTCTAGTGCATTCGGAGCAGAAAGTAAAGGGAGCAGGTTTCTGGGCGCGGAAGAATAGATTCAAGGCATAATGTACAGACAAGGGAATTGTAGGATGTGAATACAGTAGAGGTAAACCTAGGTATTGAGTGATGATGAGAGAGGTTTTGTCTCTAGAGACATCATTTAGACCAGGTGAGGTCACCGCATGTGTGGGAGGTGAAACAAAAGGCTAGCTAAGGCATATTGAGCAGGGCTGGAGGCTCTACAGTGAAATAAGACAATAATCACTAACCAAAACAGCAATGGACAAGACATGTTGACATCAGGGAGAGGCATGCATAGCCGAGTGATCATAGGGACCAGTGGGAAGCTTGGCGAGCTGGAGACACGGCGATTCAGAGAGCTAGCGGGCTGGGGCTAGCAGGCTAGCAGAAGGCCCTTAGAGGGACGTCGCGACGGAAGCAGTCTGTTTAAGCCCCCTCGGACGGTTACGTCGGCAGACAAGTCGTGTTGGATCAACAGGGCTCCGTGTAGGCAATAAAAGGGTCCAGGCCAATTGGCAAAATAGGTATTGTAGCCCTAGAAATTCGCTGATGGTCCTCTTCAGCTAACAGTCAATATGCTCTAGAGGAGCTTGCGGGCCGTGGCTAGCAGGCTACCGGATGGGCCTTTAGGGGACGTCGTGACAGAGGAGCCTGTTGAAACCCATCTGGCGGATTACGTCAGTAGACCAGTCGTGATGGAATCGGTGGGGCTTTGTGTCGGCAGTAAAAAGGGGTCCAGGCCAATTGGCAAAATATGTATTGTAGCCCAAGGAGTGGCTGAGTTAGCCAGGAGATGGGCCTAGCACGAGGCTAGTTCCAGGCTCACTGGTGCTTGCTTCGGGACAGAGACGTTAGCCAGGGGGTAGTCACTCGGATAGCAGCTAGCTAGCTGCGATGATCCAGGTCAAAAGGTTCAGCGCTTGCGGTAGGAAACCGGAGATGTGGAGAAAAAGCAGTCCGGTATGCTCTGAGTTGAAGACTGGCAGAAGTTGACCTGACTAAGGTTAGGTGATGACCGCTAGCAGTGGCTAACTGACTAATAGCTGGCATGCTTCTGTTGAGGGTTCCGGTTTTAAAGTATAGAAAATAGCAGATCCATACCACATTGGGTGAGGCGGGTTGCAGGAGAGTATGTTGAAACTGAGGTTAAAAATATAAAAAATATATACGGAATATATATATACGAAGGGAAAAAATATATTTATACACGGGACATGACAAGACAAAGACAAAGACGTCTTAACTGCTACGCCATCTTGGATTTATTTGGACAGTGAAGCAAACATTTGTAAATTTGGCTATAGCATTTTGGATTTGAGATCAAATGTTTCATATAAGGAAACAGTACATAATGGCTCCTTTTACTTGAGGGTATTTTCAAACATATCTGTTTTACCGTTTAGAAATACACCTTATGTATTTCACCTTCATCTTAATCTTGTAGTTTTATTGGCAAGTCTGAGAAATTGCTTTTTCTTTGCAACTCTGCCTAGAAGACCAGCATCCCGGAGTTGCCTCTTCACTGTTGAAGCTGCCAGTTGAGGACTTGTGAGGCGTCTGTTTCTCAAACTAGACACTCTAATGTACTTGTCCTCTTGCTCAGTTGTGCACCCGGGGCCTCCCACTCGTTCTATTCTGGTTAGAGCCAGTTTGCATTGTTCTGTGAAGAACGTAGTACACAGGGTTGTACGAGATCTTCAGTTTCTTGGCAATTTCTCGCATGGAATAGCCTTCATTTCTCAGAACAAGAATAGACTGACGTGTTTCAGAAGAAAGTCTTTGTTTCTAGGTATTTTGAGCCTGTAATCGAACCCACAAATGCTGATGCTCAAGATACACAACTAGTCTAAGGAAGGCCAGTTTTATTGCTTCTTCAATCAGAATGACAGTGTTCAGCTATGCTAACAGAATTGTAAAAGGGTTTTGTAATGAACAACTAGCCTTTCAAAATTATAAACTTGGATAAGCTAACACAACGTGCCATTGGAACACAGGAGTGATGGTTGTTGATAATGGGCCTCTGTACGCCTACGTAGATATTCCAATAAAAATCAGCCGTTTCCAGCTACAATAGTAATTTACAACATTAAAATTGTCTACACTGTATTTCAAATCAATTTGATGTCATTTTAAGACAAAAAATGTAATTTTCTTACAAAAACAAGGACATTTTTAAGTGACCCCAAACCTTTGAACCATAGTGTAAAAATACCCTAAAATAAAAGGTGACATTCTGTATTGTTGCCACATATGAAAGATTTGATCTGAAATATAAAATGCTGGAGTAGAGTCAAATTCACAAATGTTTTCTTCACTGTCCAAATAAATATGGAGGGAAGTGTAGTTCCCTGTTTAGAGAAGATACATGTTTGGGGTGTTTTATAGCTCTTGATTTGATTGCTTCTGACAAGGTAGGAAGGTTTGTAGTGCTGAGCATAAGAAAACTGTCACGTTCCTGACCTGTTTTCCTTTGTCTTGTATTTATTTTAGTTGGTCAGGGCGTGAGTTGGGTGGGTTTGTCTATGGTTGATTTTCTATGTTGGGATTTTTGTGTTCGGCCTGGTATGATTCTCAATCAGAGGCAGCTGTCAATCGTTGTCCCTGATTGAGAATCATACTTAGCCTGTTTGGGCTGCAAGCCCGAAATCGGACGAAAATGACAACAGCTGCAGGGCGCGAAATTCAAAATCTATTTTTTAAAAATATTTAACTTTTACACATTAACAAGTCCAATACAGCATTTGAAAGATAAACATCTTGTCAATCCAGCCAACATGTCCGATTTTTTTAATGTTTTACAGAGAAAACCCCACATATATTTATGTTAGCTCACCACCAAATACAAAAGTGGACAGACACGTATGGATATGATTATGAAGTATGAATTATGATTCAAGTAGCATGCACAAGCCAACCGAAATAAACTAAAACCAACCTAAAGAGCCCAGAAAAAACTACCTCAGATGACAGTCATATAACATGTTACACAATAAATCTATGTTTTGTTCATAAAAAGTGCATATTTTAGCTATAAATCAGTTTTACATTGATGCTACCCAAAAATGCTAACACATAGCTAGAGTCTGAATCCAGACGGGAGTAGCCAGAGAAAATACATACACCAACGTCGGCTACTAATTACACCTCATAAAACATTTCAGAAAAACATATGGTGGATAACTAATGAAAGACAGATATCGTGTGAATAAAGCCAACATTTCCGATTTTTGAAGTGTTTTACAGCGAAAACACAATATATCGTTATATTAGCTAACAACATAAGCTAGCATAAGTCAGCACTAGCATTGGTCAAGCGCTAGCCTAGCACAGTTAGCCCACTTAGCACAGCACAGCTCAACAGATATATGAAAAAGCATCCCAAATTGGGTCTTATCTTTGTTGATATTCCATCAGAATGTTGTAACGGGGTCCAATGTCCAGTAGAGTCTTTAGTTGGGTTCCAGAACGAATTATTTCCCTCTTTGGTTAGCAAGCACAATAGCATTGCGGCGCTACACAGCGTTTCTTCAAAAAATTCTTCCGTCGTATCACATCTAAAGTCCAGAATAAATTGCAATAATATAATTAAAGTATATTGAAAAAACATACTTTAGGATGATTTTGTGACATGTATCAAATAATATCGTAGTCAGACATCATATTCACCGTTATCTACCTTGTTCCAGAAGCCGAGACCAAATTATGCTTCGCGCCCGGAATTTTTTTTTAACTGCGCAGGTCTCACAAGAAGGTGTGTTATTCAGTCCATGGACGAGATATTCGACTCCTTTCAATTCTCACTTCCGCATTACAGCCTGACGAAGGCGTGTGAAGTGTCCCTATGGTCCCAAGTCAAAGGGCCTTTTATAGAGAAGGTCTTAAAGAGACACATCGCATTTTGGAAATCTCAATTCGGCTGGGAAAATGGCTGTAAAAATATTTCTGTTCGACTTAGAGAAACGATTCAAACCTTTTTAGAAACTATAGACTGTTATCTATCCAACAGTAGTAAATATATGCATATTGGAAAATAAAAAGTTTCTTAGGAGGCCGTTTTAAAATGTGCACACATTTTCCAGTTTTTTCAATATTCAGCTTGCAGCCCAAACAGGTTAAGCAGCCTGGGTTTCACGTGTGGGTGTGGGTGTTTGTTTCCGTGTTTGTGTTTTCACCACACGGTACTGTATAGGTTTCTGCACTTCGTTTATTTGTTTTTGTAATTCAGTGTTCAAGTTTCGTTATAATAAATCATCATGAACACTAACCACTCTGCGTATTGGTCCGATCCGTCTCGCCTCTCCTCGTCCGAGGAAGAATATGACGACTACCGTTACAAAAACAATCTGCAAATAAACTGTACATTTCTAATGATGGTCTTTCTAATCATCATTTCTAATGATGGCCTATCTGAAATATATCTGAAATATGTTATATTGCACCTTCTTTCTTTGCTAAGATTTGTGCAGACTTCTGGCGCCGACAGAGATGGCTGCCTAGCTTCGCGTTCCTAGGAAACTATGCAGTATTTAGATTTTTTATATATTATTTCTTACATTGTTACCCCAGAAAATCTTAAGTTTTATTACATACAGCCAGGAGGAACTATTGGATATAAGCAACGTCAACTCACTAACATTACGACCAGGAATACGACTTTCCCTAAGCTGATCCTATGTTTGGTCCACCACCCAGGACAATGGATCGGATCCCAGCCGCCGACTAAAAACAACGCAGAAGGGGCAGACGGAGCGGTCTTCTTGTCAGGCTCCGTAGACGGGCGAATCGCCCACAGCTCCCGAGTATACTACTTGACAATGCCCAGTCTCTTGACAACAAGGTAGACGAAATCCGAGCAAGGGTAGCCTTCCAGAGAGACATCAGAGATTGTAACGTTCTTAGTTTCACGGAAACATGGCTCACTCGAGACACGCTATCGGAGTCGGTACAGCCACCTGGTTTCTTCACGCATCGCGCTGATAGAAACAAACATCTCTCTGGTAAGTAGAAGGGCGGGGGTGTATGCCTTATGATTAACGAGAGGTGGTGTGATTATAACAACATAGAGGAACTCCTTTAGTCCTTTAGTTCACCTGACCTAGAATTCCTTAAAATCAAATGCCGACCGCATTATCTACCAAGAGAATTCTCTTCGATTATAATTACAGTTGTGTATCTCCCCCCCAAGCAGACACCTTGATGGCCCTGGAAGAACTTAATTGGACTCTATATAAACTAGAAACCACATATCCTAAGGCTGCATTGATTTTAGCTGGGGATTTTAACAAGGCTAATCTGAAAACAAGGCTTCCAAAATTGTATCAGCATATCGAATGAGCGACCCAGGCTGGCAAAACCCTGGATCATTGTTATTCTAACTTCCGCAATGCATACAAAGCCCTCCCCAGGCCTCCTTTTGGAAAATCTGACCACGACTCCATTTTGTTGCTTCCAGCCTATAGACAGAAACTAAAACAGGAAGCGCCCGTGCTCAGGTCTGTTCAACTCTGTTCTGGTTCAACGTGGACTGGGATATGTTCCGCATAGCGTCAGACAATAACATTGATGAATACGCTGATTCGGGGAGCGAGTTTATTAGCAAGTGCATCAGTGATGTTGCACCCACAGCGACTATTAAAACCTTCCCCAACCAGGAACTCTGGATTGATGGCAGCATTCGCACAAAACTGAAAGCGCGAACCACGGCTTTTAATCAGGGCAAGGTGACCAGAAACATGACCGAATACAAACAGTGTAGCTATTCCCTGCGCAAAGGGAATCAAACAAGCAATCAAATAGATAGATAGATAGATAGATAGATAGATAGATAGATAGATAGATAGATAGATAGATAGAAGAAAAGCAGAAGCACTAGAGGAAGAAAAATATGGTGTAGAGATCAATACTTGAGATTCGGAATCTGTGGTTTGTCTCTCTACCCCAACAGCTGCTAGAGCAGAAGAGAGTGGAGAAGCTCTGACTCGTCCTTGCTCTGTCCTAATACGCACACAAACACACACATACACACATGCACGTGTCCTACTTGTCGTTGCTCTGTCCTAATAGACCGCAGTGTTCAAGGACCATGCAGAGGTGCAGAGATGTTAATATTCACCCGTATGCCAATCAGGGCTGTTCTAGCAGAATGTTATAAGTCAGTAGCTGGCCACGCACGAACGAACGCACGCACGCACGCACACACACACGCACGCACACACGCACGCACACACACACATACACACACACACACACACACACACACACACACACACACACACACACACTCGTCCTTGGCTGTCCTCTCTCGGAAGAGGGCATGTGTCTTCAATCGTCACAGATGGAGAGGAGACAGGGAACACAGGACACACCCCTTATTGACAACTGGGCTCGGCTCTCTGTTTTTATGTGCTCGAACGTGATTATATTTATTGTCCAAAGGTTATGTCATGTGTTCAGTGTACCAACACTGTACCAACACTGTACCATACACCATACACTGTACCATACTGTACCATACTAATTAGAGTGTTTATAGCTACAGTAGACTATTCCTGAGGCAAGCTTACTGTAACAGGCAGGCAGCCAGATACCATGTTGCCCTCCTGGCTCAGACAATCTGGGAGCAAAGGAGACAGCAAAGACAACACCATTCCTATTGTTTGTGTAAATGCAAACCTAAATTCAACACAGAGGTCACACGTCTTCTCGAAGGTCTTGTGTGGTGTACAGTAGTAGTAGGGTCTGGTGTAGTGTACAGTAGTAGTAGGGTCTGGTGTAGTGTACAGTAGTAGTAGGGTCTGTTGTAGTGTACAGTAGTAGTAGGGTCTGGTGTAGTGTACAGTAGTAGTAGGGTCTGGTGCAGTGTACAGTAGTAGTAGGGTCTGGTGTAGTGTACAGTAGTAGTAGGGTCTGGTGTAGTGTACAGTAGTAGTAGGGTCTGGAGTAGTGTACAGTAGTAGTACGGTCTGGTGTGGTGTACAGTAGTAGTACGGTCTGGTGTGGTGTACAGTAGTAGTAGGGTCTGGTGTAGAGTACAGTAGTAGTAGGGTCTGGTGTAGTGTACAGTAGTAGTAGGGTCTGGTGTAGTGTACAGTAGTAGTAGGGTCTGGTGTAGAGTACAGTAGTAGTAGGGTCTGGTGTAGTGTACAGTAGTAGTAGGGTCTGGAGTAGTGTACAGTAGTAGTAGGGTCTGGTGTAGTGTACAGTAGTAGTAGGGTCTGGTGTAGTGTACAGTAGTAGTAAGGTCTGGTGTAGTGTACAGTAGTAGTAGGGTCTGGTGTAGTGTACAGTAGTAGTAGGGTCTGGTGTAGTGTACAGTAGTAGTAGGGTCTGGTGTAGTGTACAGTAGTAGTAGGGTCAGGTGTAGTGTACAGTAGTAGTAGGGTCTGGAGTAGTGTACAGTAGTAGTACGGTCTGGTGTGGTGTACAGTAGTAGTAGGGTCTTGAGTAGTGTACAGTAGTAGTACGGTCTGGTGTAGTGTACAGTAGTAGTAGGGTCTGGAGTAGTGTACAGTAGTAGTAGGGTCTGGTGTAGTGTACAGTAGTAGTAGGGTCTGGTGTAGTGTACAGTAGTAGTAGGGTCTGGTGTAGTGTACAGTAGTAGTAGGGTCTGGTGTAGTGTACAGTAGTAGTAGGGTCTGGTGTAGTGTACAGTAGTAGTAGGGTCTGGTGTAGTGTACAGTAGTAGTAGGGTCTGGTGTAGGGTACAGTAGTAGTAGGGTCTGGTGTAGTGTACAGTAGTAGTAGGGTCTGGTGTAGTGTACAGTAGTAGTAGGGTCTGGTGTAGTGTACAGTAGTAGTTGGGTCTTGTGTGGTGTACAGTAGTAGTAGGGTCTGGTGTAGTGTACAGTAGTAGTAGGGTCTGGTGTAGTGTACAGTAGTAGTAGGGTCTGGTGTAGTGTACAGTAGTAGTAGGGTCTGGTGTAGTGTACAGTAGTAGTAGGGTCTGGTGTAGTGTACAGTAGTAGTAGGGTCTGGAGTAGTGTACAGTAGTAGTAGGGTCTGGTGTAGTGTACAGTAGTAGTAGGGTCTGGTGTAGTGTACAGTAGTAGTAGGGTCTGGTGTAGTGTACAGTAGTAGTAGGGTCATGTGTGGTGTACAGTAGTAGTAGGGTCTGGTGTAGTGTACAGTAGTAGTAGGGTCTGGTGTAGTGTACAGTAGTAGTAGGGTCTTGAGTAGTGTACAGTAGTAGTAGGGTCTTGAGTAGTGTTCAGTAGTAGTAGGGTCTGGTGTAGTGTACAGTAGTAGTAGGGTCTGGAGTAGTGTACAGTAGTAGTAGGGTCTGGTGTAGTGTACAGTAGTAGTAGGGTCTGGTGTAGCGTACAGTAGTAGTTGGGTCTTGTGTGGTGTACAGTAGTAGTAGGGTCTGGTGTAGTGTACAGTAGTAGTAGGGTCTGGAGTAGTGTTCAGTAGTAGTAGGGTCTGGAGTAGTGTACAGTAGTAGTAGGGTCTGGTGTAGTGTACAGTAGTAGTAGGGTCTGGTGTAGTGTACAGTAGTAGTAGGGTCTGGTGTAGTGTACAGTAGTAGTAGGGTCTGGTGTAGTGTACAGTAGTAGTAGGGTCTGGTGTAGTGTTCAGTAGTAGTAGGGTCTGGAGTAGTGTACAGTAGTAGTAGGGTCTGGTGTAGTGTTCAGTAGTAGTAGGGTCTGGAGTAGTGTTCAGTAGTAGTAGGGTCTGGTGTAGTGTACAGTAGTAGTACGGTCTGGTGTGGTGTACAGTAGTAGTAGGGTCTGGTGTAGTGTACAGTAGTAGTAGGGTCTGGTGTAGTGTACAGTAGTAGTAGGGTCTGGAGTAGTGTACAGTAGTAGTAGGGTCTGGTGTAGTGTACAGTAGTAGTAGGGTCTGGTGTAGTGTACAGTAGTAGTAGGGTCTGGAGTAGTGTACAGTAGTATTAGGGTCTGGTGTAGTGTACAGTAGTAGTAGGGTCTGGTGTAGTGTACAGTAGTAGTAGGGTCTGGTGTGGTGTACAGTAGTAGTAGGGTCTGGTGTAGTGTACAGTAGTAGTAGGGTCTGGTGTAGCGTACAGTAGTAGTAGGGTCTGGTGTAGCGTACAGTAGTAGTAGGGTCTGGTGTGGTGTACAGTAGTAGTAGGGTCTGGTGTAGTGTACAGTAGTAGTAGGGTCTGGTGTAGTGTTCAGTGGTAGTAGGGTCTGGTGTAGTGTTCAGTAGTAGTAGGGTATGGTGTAGAGTACAGTAGTAGTAGGGTATGGTGTAGTGTTCAGTAGTAGTAGGGTATGGTGTAGAGTACAGTAGTAGTAGGGTCTGGTGTAGTGTTCAGTAGTGGGGGGTTGAGAGACTGTAAAAGACTTAAGGAAGCTGACAGAATGCTCCAGAGGCAAAGCTGGAAAATCTACCACTAGTCCAGTAGAGGTAAGGTCCCAAATCACCTTTGAATACAGATACACACTGACATATTCATCATAGCCATTATAGGCATATGAGTGACCTGAGACTGTGTGTGTATTTGTGTGTTTGTGTCTGTGTGTGTTGTGTGTTTGTACGTGTGTGCGTGGACATGTTTAAATATACAATACGTTTATAACAGGAATGTGCACCACAGTTTTTTACAATTATTATTCGTTAAACTACTAATACTACTTTGATGGCTGTAGCCATCAATTTTCCCATTAACATTCACCCATATTTCAAATTTAACATTTCTCTAGTATAGGCTACTGATCGTAATAATGATATCAGTAAAATGGCTGTGGTAAGTGATCGGTATGATCGGTGATGATCATTTTCGCTTTATGGTCTCAGCTCTAGTGTGTGCTGCCTTTTGGTCAGGCCATACAGCAACCCTTCTAGCTGACTGGAGGAGTAGAGGGACAGAATACAGACATGATCTCAGATTAGTTCTATCTGATTAGGATTAGGTGTGGGGAGTGGGGAGCCCAAATTACTCACAGGGAGTGAAGGGAGCAACAAAAAATGAAAATGAATTTCGAGGAGTCTTCGAAAGGGTAATTCTGTTTAGTTTTGCTAAAATCAATACGGCCGTCAGATGTTTACTTGTTGTTGTTGCTCAGCAAACGATCAGCTTTGCTCCCTCTGACTCTCCCCACCTCTGCACACACACACACACACACAATCGCATGCACACATACATAACCATAACCATATGGTAATAATAGCTTGCCTGACACTCCAGAATGTTGACCAGAGAATATTCAATTATTGTCACAATATTAGGCATTTCACTGGTTCAACTGTATTTGGTTCCGTATTGTTTTAGTGTTTTTTCTACAAAGATTGTCTACTGCTGTGGTGTGAATATTAAAGTAAATATTTTGTAAATGCTAAACGGTCAAATATTGGGTTTGTCAAATGCCTAATTTCTAGCTGAGGGGTCACATAAGGATATTACAATGTGTAAACACTGAGGTAGTGAGATCCATTCATCATCCAGACAGAAACTACAGGCCAAAACACCTTGTTGTTTTTCTATCAGGACCTTAATCTGAAACAGTGTGTGTGTGTTTGCATGTGTGTTTGTTTGCTTGCTTGCATGCGTGTACTGTTTGATACTAGTGACAGACAAAGATCGAACGCAGCATAACACCAGACCCACACAGCGACCAAACCCAGGCAGAGCTGAAACACGTAGATGAATACAATAGAAAAATATACACACAAAACTCATCACATATATTTATTTCCCTTTCCCAATTAAGTCCTGCTCTTTTAGTGTTCCTTCCTGCTCTATCATTCATTGGAGAACCCTTGGATTGGTTAAAGCTGCTGATGGATTGGAAAAAATACCTACATTTTAATCCGTGTTTGTTCCAAGACCCCTACCAATATTGTGTGTGTGTGTATGTGTGTGTGTGTGTGTGTGTGTGTGTGTGTGTGTGTGTGTGTGTGTGTGTGTGTGTGTGTGTGTGTGTGTTTGTGTACTGCTGCTGCTGCTCTCCTACCGATTCCATCTTGCATGGCTCTTATCAAGATTGCAGTGTAACACCGTGTTTCATCAACAGACAATAACGTGGCCAGTGATACTAATCATCTATCACGTGTCCACACAAGAGGGACACACACATGCAGGAATGCACACAAACACAGAAACATGCACATGAATGTTCACACACACACAGATGCACACACGCACAAACACACAGACACACACACACACACACACACAAAAACACACACACACACACACACACACACACACACACACACACACACACACACACACACACACACACACACACACACACACACACACACACACACAGAGAGATACACACGCACAGATACACAGCTCTGGTCTGGAAAGCTCTCGTTATAGGCCTTAGATATATCCGGCTCTGATTTTATTCGATATAGGTGTTAAAAACATCATAATGTAGTTATTTTAAACCGAGTTATATCATTTTATATCAGTATATTGCGATTTTCGGAATTTTCTTAGTGCTGCGTTATAGTGAGTTGGGCACGTCTTCGCCACATGGCTAATGTTTACTGCTAATTCCAAAGTTGAAGGCGACAATCTACAACCGAGCTACGATTCTTCTGGACAAAGGACAACTTGCCCAAGATTCTGATGGAAGCTCATCAAAAAGTAAGAACTATTTATGATGTAATTCGTTGTTCTGTTGAAAAAAGTTAAACTCCTATTCCGCCATTAATTTCGGTGCGGTCTCGCTTTAACGCACGCTGTATGTCGTAGTAACGTTAATTTTAAAAATCTAACACAGCGGTTGCATTAAGAACTAATGTATCTTTCATTTGCTGTCCAACCTGTATTTTTTAGTCAAGTTAATGATTAGTTATTGATTAGATTAGGTGCCTCTCCCAAGATTTCTCCCGACATTTTCTTTGCAGCTTGGCTACTATTCTCATTGTATAACCACGATTTGTGCCGCTAAACATGCACATTTTCGAAAAAACAATATATGTATTATGTAATATGATGTTATAGGACTGTCATCTGATGAAGTTTTGAGAAGGTTAGTGAAAAATGTAATATCTTTTGCTGGTTTATTCGCTATCGCTAACGTGCATGAATCAATGCTGCTGTGTGGTTGGCTATTGTAGTAAGCTAATATAATGCTAAATTGTGTTTTCGCTGTAAAACACTTAAAGAATCTGAAATATTGGCTGGATTCACAAGATCTTTGTCTTTCATTTGCTGTATGCTGTGTATTTTTCATAAATGTTTTATGATGAGTATTTAGGTAATTCACGTTGGTCTCTGTAGTTATTCTAGTTGCTTTGGTGAGAGTTGTGATGGTGGCTGCAATGTAAAACTATGATTTATACCTGAAATATGCACATTTTTCGAACAAAACATATGCTATACAATAAATATGTTATCAGACTGTCATCTGATGGAGTTGTTTCTTGGTTAGTGACTATTTATATCTTTATTTGGTCGAATTTGTGATAGCTACCTATGCAGGAAAAAAATGGTGGAAAGAAAGTTGTGTCTTTTGCTATCGTGGTTAGCTAATAGAAATACATATTGTGTCTTCCCTGTAAAACATTTTAAAAATCAGAAATGATGGCTGGATTCACAAGATGTGTATCTTTCATCTGGTGTCTTGGACTTGTGATTTCATGATATTTAGATGCTAGTATTTACTTGTGGCGCTATGCTAGGCTATGCTAGTCAGCTTTTTTACTGATGAGGGTGCTCCCGGATCCGGGATGGTGACTCGTGAGAAGTAAATACATTTGATGCTACACAAACATAAATAATATTCAGTTTTGTTAATGAATCCAATCTGTTGGATTTATTGCACCTGTTACTGAGATGGTTGTTCCAGTTTAGATGATTGAGGTCGTCTCAGTATTCAATCTTCCCTAACCTTGCAGTCATTCTGAATGCAGGTTGTGGGTGATTCACAATTCCACTTGTTGGATATGCTAATTCTGGCTGATTTCCAATAGGAATTACACATAACTTTGCAAGCCACCATAATGTGACTTGCAGGCCTGATGTGGCAAGTAAACCAGGAGATTCCTAACACCTCTGTGTTAGGGTATAAATAGGCCCTTCAAGAAAGGCCTTATGATATACAGTATTTGAATCAACCTTGAGGTACAGTTTGTTATGTCTGTGTGTCTGGTAACACTGCATGCTTTTGTGCTCTGTGTGTGTTTACTTTACCCTGGCTAGCTAGTCCTGGCTGCTGATGTTGTCCTAGATTAGTACAGGTCACAGGAAGTTGGTGGCACCTTAATTGGGGAGGATGGACTTGTGGTAATCGCTGGAGCGGAATTGGTTGAACGGTATCAAATACAGCAAACACATGTTTTTGACGCCGTTCCAGGCATTATTATGAGCCGTCCTCCACTCAGCAGCCTCCACTGCTACAGATCCATCTACCAAATAAAGATGACTAATTCAGCATGGGAGGATGTTCAAATACAGAGCCAATGATGACTCACATAACATGTCTGGCTCATCTAACGCTCTACTTCTCACAAACTTAAAACCAAAGTTAACTATAATCCTCTCTTCTGCTTCAAGTGCTTTATGTGTGTGTTAGGGACCCAAACAAAACATGCAGTGTTAAGTGGAAGGGGAGGGGAGGGTGGTGTACTTGATAGTCCAGATAACAGAGTAAAGAGGGACTGTTGGTGTGAATCTCTCTCTCTCTCTTCTCTCTCACTCACTCACACTCACAGTATCTTAGCCACACCAGCTGTTCACTCCTATTCTCACGTATTTCTATATTTTGCTCAGTGATGGTTCACTCAGCAGATGTATGTCACCATATGTACGTATACAGCAGTATCTGATGGGAAATATCGCATACAGTATATCCATGGGGGTTCAATGAGTCACTTTCTCATTTTAAGTGTGAATGTTAGTGGAACATGTCCATTCCCATGATGTACTTTAGCTGTACATGATGTACTGTAGCTGTACATGATGTACTGTAGCTGTACATGATGTACTGTAGCTGTATATGATGTACTGATGTACTGTAGCTGTACATGATGTACTGTAGCTGTACATGATGTACTGATGTACTGTAGCTGTACATGATGTACTGTGGCTGTACATGATGTACTGTAGCTGTACATGATGTACTGTAGCTGTACATGATGTACTGATGTACTGTAGCTGTACATGATGTACTGGTGTACTGTAGCTGTACATGATGTACTGATGTATTGTAGCTGTACATGTGTGATTAATTACTGTATGACTGTAACCATTGAATCATTTTATTTAACTTTTATTTTGACAGGGAGTCATGCTGAGACCAAGCTCTCTTTTACAGATGAGCCCTGTATAGACATCACTACAAGTGCAATCATGCTCTTATATAGATACAGTATACAGTATATCAATATACAGTACCAGTCAAAAGTTTGGACACACCTACTCATTCAAGGGTTTTTCTTTATTTGTACTATTTTCTACATTGTATAATAATAGTGAATACATCAAAACTATGAAATAACACATATGGAATCATGTAGTAACCAAAAAAGTTACTACATGCCGTCTAGTTTGCGCTTAGTGGGAGTATAATTTGTTTTTCAAAAGGACAATGCCCCAACACACCTCCAGGCTGTGACAGGGCTATTTGACCAAGAAGGAGAGTGATTGAGTGCTGCATCAGATGTCCTGCTCTCCACAATCACCCGACCTCAACCAAATTGAGATCATTTGGGATGAGTTGGACCGCAGAGTAAAGGAAAAGCAGCCAACAAGTGCTCCGTACATGTGGGAACTCCTTCAAGACTGATGGAAAAGCATTCCAGGTGAAGCTGGTCATCAAGGTAAAGGGTGGCTACTTTGAAGAATCTAAAATATACAATTTGTTTAAAACTTTTTTGCTTACTACATGATTCCATGTGTAATTTAACAGTTTTGATGTCTTCACTATTATTCTACAATGGAGAAAATAGTCAGAAAAGAAAAGCCTTTTGCAATTATGGTAGCACAGCTGAAAACTCTTGTGCTGATTAAAGAAGCAATTAAACTGTCCTTTAGACTAGTTGAGTATCTAGAGCATAAGCCTTTGTGGGTTCGATTACAGGCTCAAAATGTTCAGTCTATTCTTGTTCTGAGAAATTAAGACTATTCCACGTGAGGACAACAGTTTTCAGCTGTGCTAACATAATTGCAAAAGGGTTTTCTAATGATCAATTAGCCTTTTAAAATGATAAACTTGGATTAGTTTGGTGACTGTGTATGGGCAAGTTTGGGCACTGTGTCTGGGCACGTTAGGCAGAAAAACACTCTTCTGATAGTGCTTTTCCTACATCAAGGATCCAAGAAACAGATCCTAGGGCCGTCCTCTCTCTATTTTGCAGTTTATTGTATATTTTATCGCCTTCTCTCTGTCTCTATCTGTGTGTGAACGTGTGTATGTGGGTGGGCATATTGTCTGCCTCCAATATAAATCTATGGGACCTGTTTGAAAACGCAGGATGGCATCGTGAGTCTTCAACAACGGGAGACAGAACAGACTCATGCTGTAATATGAATGCTGCTGGGATCAGCGACACGGGAAATATTAAAGGGATTGAGTGAAAGTTAAGAGAGGAGAGAAGCTAAGCTAAACACTCCATAGAAATACAACATGAATGAAGCATCTAGGTACCCTACTGATCTCATTTTAGGACAGCGATAGATAGATAGGCAGGAGACCTAGAGGATGCTTCCTCTTCACCTGAGGTAGATGGAAGGTGACACACACACTAATTGGGGTTGCCTAGTTAGGGGAAAGTGAGTGAGTGAGCAGCAAAACATTTCTGTTTAAAACAGGTTGTTGATGAGGGGAGGAAGGGGGAAAACTTTGATAATCAATGGGATAACAGGGTGTTGAGGTAATGCACACACACATACACAGCCTCTGGAGGGCGTTGGCTGCTGCTCTACACTGGTGTTGTTGTCCCATTATACTTCTGGGAGGGGAGGTTGGAAGAACAGGAGAAGGGGAGGAAGGAAAGGAGAGGCAGAAGTGTATGTGGGCTACGAGTGGAGGAGGGGTAGAGGTGGTAATGATCCAGATATAGCTCATGAGCTCATGCCCCTCTGCCTCTGTCTCTCTACTGGGACAAGACCATTCAGTGTCCAATCACTCTTCTTCTCTGTCTCTCTACTGGGACAAGACCATTCACTGTCCAATCACTCTTCTTCTCTGTCTCTCTACTGGGACAAGACCATTCACTGTCCAATCACTCCTCTTCTCCGTCTCTCCAAATCCCTCTCCTCCGTCAATGCACTTCTCCGCTCTGGGTTTCATCTCATTGCTCCAGTGAGCATTAGACCTCATTTTAGGAAACAACAAGCAGATGTATGGCACTGAAGATGTCTGCCACGCCATGCATGGGAGGACACTCAAATCAGTACGTCAATACCTGACCACACTGTAGGCTATATATTTAATGTCTCTCCAAGCTCATTAAAATCACAGCTCACAACCTAGGCTTTAGCACAGTGGACTAAAACAGTCGTGCGGTAGGCATGAGTCTGTCACACTAGCTCAGTAAAACCATAGCTACAGTTGAAGTCGAAAGTTTACATACACCTTAGCCAAATACAATTGAACTCAGTTTTTCACAATTCCTGACATTTAATCCAAGTAAAAATTCCCTGTCTTAGGTCAGTTAAGATCACCACTTTATTTTAAGAATGTGAAATGTCAGAATAATAGTAGAGAGAATGATTCATTTCAGCTTTTATTTATTTCATCACATTCCCAGGGGGTCAGAAGTTTACATACACTCAATTAGTATTTGGTAGCATTGCCTTTAAATAGTTGAAATTGGGTTAAACGTTTCGGGTAGCCTTCCACAAGCTTCCCACAATAAGTTGGGTGAATTTTGGCCCATTCCTCCTGACAGAGCTGCTGTAACTGAGTCAGGTTTGTTGGCCTCCTTGCTCGCACACACTTTTTCAGTTCCGCCCACAAATGTTCTATGGGATTGAGGTCAGGGCTTTGTGATGGCCACTCCAATACCTTGACTTTGTTGTCCTTAAGCCATTTTGCCACAACTTTGGAAGTATGCTTGGGGTCATTGTCCATTTGGAAGACACATTTGTGACCAAGCTTTAACTTCCTTAGTGATGTCTTGAGATGTTGCTTCAATATATCCACATAATTTCCTCCTCAGGTGCCATCTATTTTTTGAAGTGCACCAGTCCCTCCTGCAGCAAAGCAACCCCACAACATGATACTGCCACCCCCCGTGCTTCACGTTTGGGATGGTGTTCTTCGGCTTGCAAGCCTCCCCCTTTTTCCTCCAAACATAACGATGGTCATTATGGCCAAACAGTTCTATTTTTGCTTCGTCAGACCAGATGTAATTTCTCCAAAAACTATGATCTTTGTCCCCTTGTGCAGTTGCAAACTGTAGTCTGGCTTTTTTTATGGTGGGTTTGGAGCAGTGGCTTCTTCCTTGCTGAGCGGCCTTTCAGGTTATGCTATGATATAGGACTCGTTTTACTATGAATATAGATAATTTTGTACCTGTTTCCTCCAGAATCTTCACAAGGTCTGTTGCTGTTGTGCTGGGATTGATTTGCACATTTCGCACCAAAGTACGTTCATCTCTAGGAGACAGAACGCGTCTCCTTCCTGAGCGGTATGACTGCTGCGTGGTCCCATGGTGTATATACTTGCGTGCTATTGTTTGTACAGATGGACACGGTACCTTCAGGCATTTGGAAATTGCTCCCAAGGATGAACCAGACTTGTGGAGGTCCACAATTTTTTTTCCTGCGGTCTTGGCTGATTTCTTTTGATTCCTCCATGATGTCAAGCAAAGAGGCACTGGGTTTGAAGGTAGGCCTCGAAATACATCCACAGGTACACCTCCAATTGACTCAAATGATGTCAATTAGCCTATCAGAAGCTTCTAAAGCCATGACATCGTTTTCTGGAATTTTCCAAGCTGTTTAAGGTCACAGTCAACTTAGTTTATGTAAACTTCTGACCCACTGGAATTGTGATACAGTGTAATATAAGTGAAATAATCTGTCTGTAAACAATTGTTGGGAAAATGACTTGTGTCATGCACAAAGTAGATGCCCTAACCGACTTGCCAAAACTATAGTTTGTTAACAAGAAATGTGTGGAGTGGTTGAAAAACTAGTTTTAATGACTCCAACCTAAGTGTATGTAAACTTCTGACTTCAACTGTACATAAATGTATCAACAGGACAGCCTAAGAAGTCTTGTGTTGTGCATTGCTTTATATGTGCTTTCCAGAGCCTCTCCAGTTTTCTATTTATATTGGTATCTATCCTAGTTTGTTCTTTGTATGTGCTTTCCTTTCCAGCTCACTGAGGCTGTGTTTACACAGGCAGCTAAATTCTGATCTTTTAACCAATTGGACTGCCTGTGTAAATGCATCCTGAGAGCCAGTCCAGTGTTACTGTCTAAGGTCTGTATTCTAGTAGGGGTGAACCCAAACCGTAGGTGAGGGTGGGTTCCCATTACTCTAAGCAATAATTGAGCTGTCCGTTAGATAGGAGGTATTAGTGTACAAACTTTAATGGGCTCAGTGGAACCACATAAAAAGAGCACAGGTTTACTACTAATTAACAATTTACAGTTACCCTATTGTCATGACTAATGGCTGCCAGATTTAGGCCTGTTATAAAACAGCTGTGAGCAGCAGGAGCAGAGGAACCATGGCACGTCATAGCTAATATCAATGCAGACATGCAGACACACACATCCTTTTATCTATTGTACTTATGTATTTTTTTTTTTTATAAATTACATTCTATACTGATACCAATTCTATACTGGATGCTGATTGGCTGACAGCCATGGTATATCAGACTGTATACCACGGGTATGACAAAACATTTATTTTTACTGCTTTAATTACATTGGTAAGCAGTTTATAAAAGCAATAATGCACCTCGGGGGCTTTTGGCTAAGGGCTGGGTTGTGCATAAGAATAGTCCTTAGCCATGGTATATTGGCCATATACCACACCTCTTCGGGCCTTATTGCTTAATTATAGATCATGTAATGTATTATAGATTATGGCTAAGGAAGTAGTACGGTACCATGTTTGACTATGATAGTTTTTAGTGTCTCAAAACTGTACTTGAGTGGTCCACAATGCATTTTGTATTGTCTCTCATGGCTAAACATAGACATGCTAATGCGTTTGTTTTATTTTATTATTTATTATTTATTTCACTTTTATTTAACCAGGTAGGCTAGTTGAGAACAAGTTCTTATTTACAACTGCAACCTGGCCAAGATAAAGCAAAGCAGTTTGACACATACAACAACACAGAGTTACACATAGAATAAACAAACATACAGTCAATAATACAGTAGAAAAAAAGTATATATACAGTGTGTGCAAATAAGGGAGGTAAGGCAATAAAATAGGCCATAGTGGCGAGGTAATTATGATATAGCAATTAAACACTGGAGTGATAGATGTTCAGAAGATGAATGTATAAGTAGAGATACTGGGGTGCAAAGGAGCAAAATAAAGAAATAAATACAGTATGGGGATGAGGTAGTTGGATGGGCTATTTACAGATGGGCTATGTACAGGTGCAGTGATCTGCTCTGACAGCTGGTGCTTGAAGTTAGTGAGGGAGATAAGAGTCTCCAGCTTCAGCAATTTTTGCAGTTCGTTCCAGTCATTGGCAGCAGAGAACTGGAAGGAAATGCGGCCAAAGTAGGTATTGGCTTTGGGGGTGACCAGTGAAATATACCTGCCAGAGTTCGTGCTGCGGGAGGGTGCTGCTATGGTGACCAATGAACTGAGATAAGGAGGGGGTTTTACCTAGCAGAGACTTGTAGATGACCTGGAGCCAGTGGGTTTGGCGACGAGTATGAAGTGAGGGCCAGCCAACGAGAGCGTACAGGTCGCAGTGGTGGGTGGTATATGGGGCTTTGGTGACAAAACAGATGGCACTGTGATAGACTGCATCCTATTTGTTGAGTAGAGTGCTGGGGGCTATTTTGTAAATGACATCGCCGAAGTCAAGGATCGGTAGGATAGTCAGTTTTACGAGGTTATGTTTGGCAGCATGAGTGAAGGATGCTTTGTTGTGACATAGGAAGTCGATTCTAGATTTAATTTTGGATTGGAGATGCTTAATGTGGGTCTGAAAGGAGAGTTTACAGTCTAACCTGAACTCTATCAGAGAAGTAGTCTATCAGAGAAGGAGTCGAAAGCCTTGGCCAGGTCGATGAATACAGCTACACAGTAATGTCTCTTATCGATGGCAGATATGATATTGTTTAGGACCTTGAGCGTGGCTGAGCTGCACCCATGACCAGCTCGGAAGCCAGATTGCATAGCGGAGAAGGTAGGTGGGATTCGAAATGGTCTGTGATCTGTTTGTTAACTTGGCTTTCGAAGACCTTAGTAAGGCAGGGTAGGATAGATATAGGTCTGTAGCAGTTTGGGTCTAGAGTGTCTCCCCCTTTGAAGAGGGGGATGACCGAGGTAGCTTTTCCAATCTTTGGGGATCTCAGACGATACAAAAGAGAGGTTGAACAGACTAGCAATAGGGATTTCAACAATTTCTGCAGATATTTTTTGAAAGAGAGGGTCCAGATTGTCAAGCCCGGCTGATTTGTAGGGGTCCAGATTTTGCAACTCTTTCAGAACATCAGCTATCTGGATTTGGGTGAAGGAGAAATGTGGGAGGCTTGGGCAAGTTGCTTTGGGGGGTGCAGGGCAGTTGACCGGGGTAGGGGTAGCCAGGTGGAAAGCATGGCAAGCCATAGAAAAATGCTTATTGAAATTCTCAATTATCATGGATTTATTGTTGGTGACAGTGTTTCCTAGCCTGGGCAGTTGGATGGTGCTCTTATTCTCCATGGACTTTACAGTGGTCCCAGAACTTTTTGGAGTTTGTGCTACAGGCTGCAAATTTCTGTTTGAAAAAGCTAGCCTTAGCTTTCCTAACTGCTTGTGTATATTGGTACCTAACTTCCCTGAAAAGTTGCATATCCCCGGGGCTATTTGATGCTAATGCAGTATGCCACATGATGTTTTTGTTCTGGTCAAGGGCAGTCAGGTCTAGAGTGAACCAAGGGCTATATCTGTTCCTGGTTCTACATGTTTTGAATAGGGCATGCTTATTTAAGATGGTGAGGAAGGCACTTTTAAAGAATAACCAGGCATCCTCTACTGACGGGATAAGGTCAATATCCTTCCAGGATACCCGGGCCAGGTCGATTAGAAAGGCCTGCTTGCTGAAGTGTTTTAGGGAACGTTTGACAGTGATGAGGGGTGGACCCATTACGGATGCAGGAAATGAGGCAGTGATCGCTGAGATCTTGGTTGAAAACAGCAGAGGTGTATTTGGAGAGCAAGTTGGTTAGGATGATATCTATAAGGGTGCCCGTGTTTACGGATTTGGGATTTTACGGATTTTATTCATACAGTCATGGAATGACCATCCCTTATTCAATGTTACTAGTCCTTCACTATCATCTTGCAGGCCTGTGATGTTTACCTTGCAAGAACTGAATCACCCAACCACATTTCATATGTTCCTGGAGAGGGGTTTATTTATTGGATGTGATTGGAAAAAAGGTATGTGGCCTGTTCCTCTTCAGCTTGGTGTCTTAATCAATTAATGAATCAATAATCCTTCATCATCTGATCACACACAGAATATTCCCAGCTGTGTAATCATTAGCTGCTGTCCAACTGTGGCATGACCAGGATTCAGTTTCTGGTTAATCTCACGACAGGAACTGGAAGGTCCATTGTGGTATCATGCTACTATCACCCAGAACCGGGAATTTTATCTTTCTTTTTTACATTTTACACCGTGTTATGGTTTTATAGGATCTCATTCTTTCCTGTCACATCCTTCCAGCATCTTAGTATGTACAGTGCATTCGGAAAGTGTTCAGACCTCTTGACTTTTTCACATTTTATGTTACAGCCTTATTCTAAAAATGGATTCAATAAATACCTCATAATGACAAACGCTAAAACCGTTTTTTAGACATTTTTGCAAATTCATTAAATATAAAAATATCGAAATTGAGCTCAGGTGCATCCTGTTTCCATTGATCATCCTTGAGATGTTTCTACAACTTGATTGGAGTCCACCTGTGGTAAATTCAATTGATTGGACATGATTTGGAAAGGCGCCAGACAGGATTGTGTTGAGGCACAGCTCTGAAGAAGGGTACGAAAACATTTCTTCAGCATTGAAGGTCCCTAAGAACACAGTGGCCTCCATCATTCTTAAATGGAAGAAGTTTGGAACCACCAAGACTCTTCCTAGACCGGCCCACGCGGCCAAACTGGAGGTGACCAAGAACCGTAAAGTTCCTCTGTGGAGATGGGAGAATCTTCCAGAAGGGCAACCATCTCTGCAGCACTCTACCAATCAGGCCTTTATGGTAGAGGGGCCAGATAGAAGCCATTCCTCAGTAAAAGGCACATGACAGCCCGCATGGAGTTTGCCAAAAGGAACCTAAAGGACTCAAACCATGAGAAACAAGATTCTCTGGTCTGATGAAACCAAGATTGAACTCTTTGGCCTGAATGCCAAGCGTCACATCTGTAGGAAACCTGACACCATCATGCTGTGGGGATGTTTTTCAGTGGCAGGGACTGGGAGACTGGTCAAGATCAAGGGGAACGATGAACGGAGCAAAGTACAGAGGTCCTTGATGAAAACCTGCTCCAGAGTGCGCAGGACCTCAGACTGGGGCAAAGTTCTAAGAACACAGCCAAGACAATGCAGGAGTGGCTTCGTGGCAAGTCTCTGAATGTCCTTGAGTGGCGCAGCCTGACCCCGAACATCTCTGGAGAGACCTGAATGTACAGTAGCTGTGCAGCAACGCTCCCCACCCAACCTGACAGAGCTTGAGAGGATCTGCAAAGAAGAATGGGAGAAACTCCCCAAATAAAGCTGTGCCAAGCTTGTAGCGTCATAACCAAGACTCGAGGATGTAATTGCTACCAAAGGTCTCCAACAAAGTACTGAGTAAAGGGTCTGAATGCTTATGTAAATGTTATATTTCAGTGTTTTATTTTTAATAAATTTGCAAAAATTTCTAAAAACCTGTTTTTGCTTTGTCATTATGGGGTATTGTGTGTAGATTGATGGGTAAAAACGATTTAATCAATTTTTGAATAATGCTTTAACGTAACAATGTGGAAAAAGCCAAGGGGTCTGAATCCTTTCCGAATGCACTGTAATAAGGGAAACTAATGGCAGGACAATTTTGACTATCAGTAAGCCAATTGAAGTCCTCTACCCATCAAACCTAAATAATGCAGTCCAAGTGACCAATACAGTATCGGAAGCTAGGCTTGAAATTTTCCAACTGTTCCAAACTTCCCAGGATTACCAGAAATCCTGGTTGGAACATTCCCAAAATCAGGAGCGAGTTTTTGGGAAAGTTACCAGAATCTTGTAGCCCTAGCAGCTACCTAATCTCACCACTAGGTTGTTTAAAGGACTGGCCTATCCTGTCCTTACTGGCAACCGTCTCTTTACAGGATGTCAAGCCATGAGACCTGGAGTTGTCGCTAGGCAGACCAAATGGCACTATATTCTGTATGTAATGCAATACTTTTGGCTAGATTTTTGGCCAGGACCAATAGGGTTCTTTTAAAATGTAGGTGAGACAGTCTTCTACTTCATGATGCTACTTTGTTGTCGGAGTGGACCGCGGAGCTCTCGACTCGGGTGCATCAGATCAAGATTTAGACAGACTACTCCAGACACTATTGCATCCCAAATGGCCCTCTGTTCCCTACATAGTGCAATACTTTTGACCATGGCCTACAGGGCTCAGGTTTCCTTCCTATCCCTGCTTTGATATATCACCAAGATCTGACCCTGGCTTTCATGTGGCTAATGAGTTGGGCCGATCCACTTCACTTATCTTGTTATATTAATCCTAACCTTCCATCAGGCTCTCTCTGCGCTAAACATCTGTGTCCCAAATTCCCTATTTAGTGCACTACTTTGACTGGAGCCCATAGGTGTATTAGTACTGAGCGTGTAGGGCGTAGTCTTTCTTTTGCTTCTTTCCATCTCGTTTACACTTCAAACACATAACTAAACCTCGGACAGACATGGATAAAAACCTGCACACTCTGTCCCACAATATATATATATATATTTTAACCTTTGTTTAACTAAGCAAATCAGTTAAGAACAAATTCTTATTTACAATGACAGCCTAGGAACAGTGGGTTAACTGCCTTGGGGATTCAATCTAGCAAACTGTCAGTTACTGGCCCAATGCTCTAACCACTAGGCTACCTGCCACCCCAAATATCATCCAAAGTAAATGGACAAAACACACACAAATGCTAGACATGATCATTTCCATACTATTTCCAGAAAGAGCCACGTTGGCACCTCTTCAGCAGCGTCATTAAAAAGCTCTTGAGGACCAAACGACAAGCAGAGGATCGGAGGAGTGAAGTGAATTACAGAAGCACGACTACTAGATTACAGGAATGCTAACTTCATCAACCTCTCAATTCGCCACTGATTTGCATCTCAATCGTGTTCACAATGAATCCATCAGGCCTGCGCTGCGTAGCTCCCCCGCTCCTGTTCCCTGGTCCCAGTTAGCAGAGGAGGTGCAGATGAGAAGCAGGGGAGCAGTGGTGGGGCGGTGGACCCAGGAGTTAGGGGATATCTTATTTCATGAAGGGTCAGTCAGAGATTGAGGTTTGAATATAGTGCAGGGAATTGGTGTTTCTCAGATGGATCATGGATAGAGGGAGGTAGGTAGGATATGGTGTGAGTAATCCACTGACATCCCTAATACCCAAACAAACTCTAGTAGAGGCATTGTAATGTCACATATGAATACAAATCTGTGTACACAAATTCACATACACCGAATATGTACACAAGTACATGAGCCTATATGCACACACACTGACTCAAATATGTTTGGTGTTTAAGAATAGACCCAATGGCAGCACAGCAAAGTAGCAATGTTCACAATATGCCCCTTCTCCCTTTAGCTGAGAGAGAGCTTTCAGACTGAAGAAATCATTTTTCATGGGCCTCAAAAGGAAGTGACAGTCAGTAATTGCCCCATTGTGTTGTGTCTTTCACAGGGTCACTGTGCTGCACTTCAAGGAGCAACAGCCCAACTCCTTTTCCTCTGCCTCTGCTGCCTCCTCTGTCTGTCTGTCTGTCTTTCCGTACCACGGCCTGTTTCACACTGATAGCGCAAGTCACTATGTTCTGTTGGTGTGCCAGCACCAAGTCCTAATAACGGATTATAATGCTGCACCCTGGCTGCTCCTCTCCTCTCCTCCGCTACACAGCTACACAGAAGGGCTTTCAAGTCCTTTCATTACACAAATGCTTTCATTACACAAACGCTTTCATCGTATTCTGGTGACTAATCTGGGACTATAGGAAAAACTATAGGCTGTATATTGTTTCTAGATGTATCCACCATCGGGCAATGAGGAAGAAATTATTACGTGAGCCATTGGTTTGATTATCAACGGGCTTCCAATGGGAAACCTTATATAACAACAATTACAAAATATGGTCTCATGACAATGTGTCATGACTATACAACCATATTTTTGGGGGAAATAAATAATATGTAAATGGATGATGACTACATTATAAATGATAATATTATAGCTTTAAATGTATTTGATTGATCAGTGATCAATGTTTCTTTTTTTTAACCTGTCTGGCACCAGCGTTCCGCTAGCGGAACTCCTCCCACATTCCACTGAAAAGGCAGAGCGCTAAATTCAAAAGATATTTTTGAGAAATATTTAACTTTCACACATTAACAAGTCCAATACAGCAAATGAAAGATACACATCTTGTGAATCCAGTCAACATGTCCGATTTTTAAAATGTTTTACAGCGAAAACACCACATATATTTATGTTAGCTCACCACCAAATACAAAAAAGGACAGACATTTTTCACAGCACAGGTAGCATGCACAAAGCCAACCTAACTAACCAAGAACCAACCAAGCTAACCAAGAAACAACTTCATCAGATGACAGTCTTATAACATGTTATACAATAAATCTATGTTTATTTTTTTTAAATGTGCATATTTGAGGTATAAATCAGTTTTACATTGCAGCTACCATCACAGCTACCGTCACAAATAGGACCGAAGCAGCCAAAGTAATTACAGACACCAACGTCAAATACCTAAATACTCATCATAAAACATTTCTGAAAAATCGATGGTGTACAGCAAATTAAAGACAAACATCTTGTGAATCCAGCCAATATTTCCGATTTTTTAAGTGTTTTACAGCGAAAACACAATATAGCATTATATTACCTTACTACAATAGCCTACCACACTACCGCATTCATTCATCAAGGCACGTTAGCGATAGCAATAGGCACGTTAGCGATAGGGAATAAACCAGCAAAAGATATTAATTTTCACTAACCTTCATAAACCTTCATCAGATGACAGTCCTATAACATCAGGTTATACATACATGTATGTTTTGTTCGAAAATGTGCATATTTAGAGCTGAAATCAGTGGTTATACATTGTGCTAACGTAGCATCTTTTTCCCAGAATGTGCAGATATTTTTATGACACTCCAACTATTCTGACCAAATAACTATTCATAAACGTTACTAGAAAATACATGTATAGGAAATGATAGATACACTAGTTCTTAATGCAATCGGCGTGTTAGAATTCTAAAAATAACTTAATTACGACATCCAGCTTAGGTATAGCGAGAGAGTACCCAAAATCTGGGCGCAAACTACTAGTACAACATGTTCGACAGATATATGAAATAGCATCATATAATGGGTCCTACTTTTGATGATCTTTCATCAGAATGTTGTACAAGGGGTCCTTTGTCGGGAACAATCGTTGTTTGGATTTAGAATGTCCTCTTCTCCAGTCAATTAGCACGGAAAGCTAGCAAAGTAGCGCGAAGCTCTCCTTCCTGAACAAAGGCACACAACGCAACACGCCTAACGTCCCGAAAAAATTTCAATAATCTAATAAAACTATATTGAAAAAACATACTTTACGATGATATTGTCACATGTATCAAATAAAATCAAAGCCGGAGATATTAGTCGTCCATAACGACAGCTTATCAGAAGGCAAAACCAGGTCCCTTCACGCGCTCTCCAGAAAACAGGAAACTGGTGACACGTCATGCTGAGAGCTTTTATTCGACCCCAGATCAAGTTACAAAGTCCATTTCTTCTCTCACTGCCTGTCGACATCTAGTGGAAGACGTATGAAGTGCATCTATACTAATAAATATCAAGGACATTAATAGGCAGGCCCTAGAACAGAGCATCAATTTCAGATTTTCCACTTCCTGTCAGGAAGTTTGCTGCAAAAGGAGTTCTGTTTTACTCACAGATATAATTTAAACGGTTTTAGAAACTAGAGAGTGTTTTTTATCCAATAGTAATAATAATATGCATATTGAGTGTGCATATTGAGTATACTCATATGCATATTGAGTATGCATATGCATAATATGCATATCGAGCAAGAATTGAGTACGAGGCCGTTTAAATTGGGCACGATTTTCCCCCAAAGTGAAAACAGCGCCCTCTGTCCTCAACAGGTTTAAGGAAACATCTATATAAGTTCCACTGTAGTGCTTGGCAAGTACCTGTAATTTTAGGCCTTTCCCAATGTGCAAAAACTGGTTGAATCAACATTGTTTCAACATCCTTTCAACCCAAAAAATGTATGTGATGATGTTGAATCAATGTGTCAAAACTGATAGAAAAGATTCTCTCCATGAAGTCCCAAACTCAGTTACAACAATAGATCTGTAATGCAGTTCAGGGTAGCCTAATGACTTCATCTTTTAGCTAATGGTCTCAGTCGGTAGTGACATTAATGACTCACGGTCCTGAGTAGACTGGGTCAGAGTGTCCCAATATAGTGCACTAGCGCCCATAGGGCTCAATAATAGGGGTGGTATATATAGGGAATATGGTGCAATTTGGGATGCCGCGATGGTTCCAACGTGTGGGTCCACTGTGGGGCTCAAAGCATAGGTAGGTAATATGGTATTGACTGGTAAATGTGTCTGTCTGGCTTTTCATTTCCCTGTCTAGAAGTTGAGACCTAACATTAATGACTTACAGTATTATCTGATTTCAACCTTTATTTCAATATGTATATCAGTAGGGCAATGATGCACATATCTAAACCCCTCTGCTCAGTGTCCAATGGATTTGCAACCTCTTTCATAGAGACAAATGGTTGGCTATACTGTTCTTGACCTCTTTAAATGTACAAATGCACAACTTTATATATATCTGCATACACGGGATGTAGCCTACAGCATGCTATCGTGCTGGACGCGTGTCATGTCAACAGGCCTCAGAATTGCCTGCATTCCATTATTAAAGGCAGCATCTCCACTAAAGGATCGCAGACGACTACTGTATGTGGCTTCCATTCAATCTATTCACACACTCCATTGGAACTGTGGCTTCCATTCAATCTATACAAATACTCCATAGGATTGAAATAGCAGTAAATACAGTGTATTTGTTCATTTAAAGCACTAATGCCAGTAGTGATTAGTAGGGATAGGAGACAGTGGTGGCTTGTGGCTCATTGTAATGGCTGGAATGGACTAAATGAATGGAATGGCATCATTCCAGCCATTACTATGAGCTGTCCCCTCACCAAAAAATCTAATCAAATCAAATGTTATTTGTCACATGCGCCGAATACAACAGGTGCAGACCTTACCGTGAAATACTTACTTACAAGCCTTTAACCAACAATGCATTTTTAAGAAAAATAAGAGTTAAGAAAATATTTACTAAATTAACTAAACTAAAAAAAAAAGAGAAACAATAAAAGAACAATACCGAGGCTATGTTCAGGGGATACCGGTACAGAGTCAATGTGCAATGTACAGGTTAGTCGAGGTAATTCAGTTAATATGTACCATAGGTAGGGGTAAAGTGACTATGCATGAATAATGAACAGTGAGTGGCAGCAGCGTAAAAAAGGAAAGAGGGTCAATGCAAATAGTCCGGTCAGCCATTTGATTAGCTGTTCAGCAGTATTATGACTTAGAGGTAGAAGCTGTTAAGAAGCCTTTTGGACCTAGACTTGGCGCTCTGGTACCGCGTGCTGTGCGGTAGCAGAAAGAACAGTCTATGACTAGGTTAGCTGGAGTCTTTTACAATTTTTAGAGCCTTCCTCTGACACCGCCTGGTGTAGAGGTCCTGGATGGCAGGCAGTGATATACTGGGCCATATGCACTACCCTCTGTAGTGCCTTGCGGTCAGAGGCCGAGCAATTGCCGTACCAGGCAGTGATGCAACCAGTCAGGATGCTCTCGATGTTGCAGCTGTAGAACTCCGAGGACCCATGCCAAATCTTTTTTGTCTCCTGAGCGGGAATAGGCATTGTAGTGCCCTCTTCACGACTGTCTTGGTATGTTTGGACCATGATAGGTTGTTGGTGATGTGGACACCAAGGAACTTGAAACTCTCGACCCGCTCCACTACAGCCCCGTCGATGAGAATGGGGGCCCGTTCAGCCCGCTTTTTCCTTTAGTCCACGATCAGATCCTTGGTCTTGATCACATTGAGAGAGAGGTTGTTGTCCTGGGTCCGCACTTCAGGTCTCTGACCTCCTCCCTATAGGCTGTCTCATCATTGTTGTTGATCAGGCCTACCACCATTGTGCCGCTGCAAACGTAATGATGGTGTTGGAGTCGTACTTGGCCACGCAGTCATGAGTGAACAGGGAGTACAGGAGGGGACTAAGCACACACCCAATAGGGGCCCTCGTGTTGAGGATCAGCGTGGCATATGTGTTGTTGCCTACCCTTACCACCTAGGGGTGGCCCATCAAGCAGTCAAGGATCGAGTTGCAGAGGGAGGTGTTTAGTCCCAGGGTCATTAGCTTAGTGATGAGCTTTGGGGGAACTATGGTGTTGAACACTGAGCTGTAGTCAATAAACAGCATTCTCATGTAGGTGTTCCTTTTGTCCAGGTGGGAAAGGGCAGTTTGGAGTGCCATAGAGATTTCGTCACCTCTAGACCTATTGGGGCGGTTTACAAATTGGAGTGGGTCTAGTGTTTCTGGAATGAATGTGTTGTTGTGAACCATAACCAGCCTTTCAAAGCACTTCATGGCTACAGATGTGAGTGCTACGTGTCAGTAGTCATTTAGACAGGTTACCTTGGTGTTCTTGGGCACAGGGACTATGTTGGTGTGCTTGAAACATGAAGGTATTACAGACTCAGGGACAGATTGAAAATGTCAGTGAAAACACTTGCCGGTAGGTCAGTGCATGCTCGGAGTACACGTCCTGGTAATTCGTCTGGCCTTGCGGCCTTGTTGACCTGTTAAAAGGTCTTACTCACATCGTCTACAGCGGAAGTGATCACACAGTTGTCAGGAAAAGCTGGTGCTCTCATGCTTCAGTATTGCTTTCCTCGAAGTGCGTATAGAAGTAATTTAGCTCGTCTGGTAGGCTTGTGTCACTGGGCAGCTCACGCCTGGGCTTCCCTCTGTAGTCCGTAATAGTTTGCAAGTCCTGGCACATTCAATGAGCATCGGAGCCGGTGTAGTGGGATTTAATCTTAGTCCTGTATTGACGCTTTGCCTGTTTGAAAGTTTTTTGGAGTGCATAGCAGGATTTCTTATAAGCGTCTGGGTTAGAATCCCGCTCTTTGAAAGCGGCAGCTTTACCCTTTAGATCAATGCGGATGTTGCCTGCAATCCATGGCTTCTGGTTGGGGTATGTACGTAAGGTCACTGTGGGGACGATGTCATAAATGCACTTATTGATGAAGCCAGTGACTGATGTGGTATACTCCCCAATGACATCGGATGAATCCCGGAACATATTCCAGTCTGTGCTAGCAAAACAGTTCTGTAGCTTGGCATCTGCATCATCTGACCACTTCCGTATTGAGTGAGTCACTGGTACTTCCTGCTTTAGTTTTTGTGTGTAAACAGGAATCAGGAGGATAGAATTATGGTCAGATTTGTCAAATGGAGGGCAAGGGAGAGCTTTGTACGTGTCTCTGGCTATAGAGTAAAGGTCTGTAAAATACAGCCAACTGTATATTATTCATGTCGTTGTTCAGCAACAACTCAGTGAAACATAAGGTATTACAGTTTGGCTGGTAGGATAGCCTTGAACGAGCTCATCCAGTTTATTTTCCATTGATTGCACGTTGGCTAATCGGACGGAGGGTTACCCACTCGCCGACTAATTCTCACACATGTGTCCCCTGTATCGGCTTATTTTCTTCATGCGAATGACGAGGATTTGGGCCTGGTCCGGTATCTGCAGTAAATCCTTTGCGTCCGACTCGTTAATAAAGAAAGTGAGGAATCGTTGTTCTGATATGCAGAAGCGCTTTTTGGTCATAAGAGACGGTGGCAGAAACATTAGGTACAAAATAAGTTACAAACAACGAGAAAAAAAACACAAAATAGCACAATTGGTTAGGAGCCCGAAAAATAGCAGCCATCTCCTCTGGCGCCATCAGCCTCCTCTGATGGGAGATAATAATATGTAAATGTGCTAAATACACTGCACTTTATCCCATCAGTGGGTAGGCCTACAATGCAGCGCTGTACCCATGCTGACTCCCATGAGTCATCACAGATATGAAGAACAAGCGTTTGTCTGCCATTTAATGAACAGGAATTAAGTGAGGCTTCTTCCCGAATGGCAACCTACATGTATTTCCTTTATAGTGCAGTGTAAGCGCACTACTTTTGACCAGGCCTCATAGGGTGCGCTATACACTCTTAGAAAAAGGGGTTGCAAAAGGGTTATTTGTCTGTCCCCATAAAATAACCCTTTTTGGTTCCAGGAAGAACCCTTTTGGGTTCCATGTAGAACCCTCTGTGGAGGCTGGCAGGTAGCCTAGCAGTTAAGAGTGTTGAGCCAGTAACTGGAAGGTTGCCGGTTTGAATCCCTGAGCTGACTAGGTGAAATATATGTTCACGTGCCCTTGAGCAAGGCACTTAACCCTAATTGCTCCTGTAAATTGCTCTGGATAAGAGCATCTGCTAAATTACTAAAATGACAATGTAACTGAAAAGGTCTAGATAGCAGCTTTTTATAAGAGTGTATAGGTATAGAGACCTATGCCATTTTGCAAACACTGTAGCCTGCCATTGTACTTTGCAATTAAAAAGCTGATAATATGGACATCAAATAGTGGGCATGTGGGATTATAATTACATTATCTTTTTACATGGATCAACAGTTTTGGTTTTGATCATAGGAACAATGGATAGACACTCGTCCAAAACATACGTATGACTAAGTTTAGCGATTTAGTATTGAAGAAAGTGTTATTCCGTTAACCATTAGGTTTATATTTTTGTCGGTATCTTGTGGACATGTTGCGTCGGTTGGGCAGCATCCCGCGACGGTTGATAAGTGGCCACCAGTACAATATGTTCTCAAAATCAGCTATATCTAGCCTACACGGTCGCCTATAGGGACAGTTTATATTAGGGCTGTCAAACTGATTTTGCCCCGTGGTCGCATTCGGTCTTCAAGTAGGGTCGGAGGGCCACACTAACAATTGGTTACCCTATATGTATTTCCTCGTAGTCAAAACTTGCGAAAGATAGTCCTCTATCCATCGTTTTTGGAATTTTCGATATTCCTTGACTGTCTAGCTTTAATTTCGGTGATTATCAGTGAGCCGGGAAACAGTCGTGGAAACAGTATAAATGTAGGTCCATTATCATTCCTACACAGTTTCGATTTGGTATTAGTCATTTTAAAGTAGGCTATATTGAGTTCGTCCCCCCCAAAAAATAAAGAAATATATATTTAGGCCATATGTTTTCCACCCCTGGTTTATATTGAGACGAAATATGGGTGGCATATTGAAGGCTGAATGTATGCCTATTCACCAAACAGGGAAAGGGTTTAAATAAACCATCATTTACCCTATCTAAATAGTATGGTTCATGGTATGTGGATCACGTGACCCAATCAAATATTGATTGATTAAATAATTTAATTTCTATTAATAAATATGTATTATGGTATAGACTGCCTGCAGTCTCCCCGCTAAAAGGAAAATGTGCAGCCCTTACAAATGTCCTCAATCTTGTCAGGACTTGGGTTTTGCTATAAGTCACCTTGGGAAAATGAATCGAGGGGTCAAGTGATGGCGCAAAAAGGCAAACATTTTATCCTACAACTAGAATAGCACGGCACACAGCTCTAGACCTCAAATGAAAGCTAGTCAAATGGTGATGTCTTCAACTGCAATGACACTGCTTTATTTAGGTTATATTCAACATATTCCCTTCCAAAATATACATTTATAAATGACACGGTGCACGGATTGGACGGTTTGCCAGGCGCTGCGACTGATTACTGTGTGTGTAGAAGCGTGTTTTTTTCTCTGCAACATCCATCTGCATGATGGTTGCCTACGTACCCACACCATAGCTGCCTGTGCTTCATATCCTCGCATTATGCATGGCTGAATTCAGCTACTTTCTACATTCATATAAACAGTGTTGGAGGAAAAGGCTAATGTTTGCAAGGTATAGCCTATCAATTAGATATGATGGTATTGCGTGAGGGTTTGTGGGATGGTAGGTTTATTATTAATGTAGCTTTTAGCCGGCCCTATATGACAGCATCTAGCTAATCATTGATGTGAAAAGGAGGCTATTCGTTGACATGTGGTGATTTACGTCCCCTCCACCATGTATGGCTTACCTTCTGTTGTCGCCTAGCCATATCCGTGGGCTGTTTTGCATTGAAAGGGTAGGCGATGCACCGCATCACAAATACATATAGTTGCAGCTTCTTTTTGCGCTCCTCTTCCTCCTTCTGCAAATTGGCCTCTTCCACCTTCTCCTGTTCGCTGGCAGCAGACGGGCTCGGGCTGGTCGGGCGAGCACTACTGCGACTACTGCTGCTGGGCGCAAGCCCGCCGGAGCTCTCGCTCGTCCGGCTTGGAGAGATGCGGGCTCCGCTCTGGGGTGCCGATGCCTCCTTGTGATGGTGTTCCTCCTCGACCATCCCACCATCCGATTCCTCCTCGCTGGATGACGGATCCAACATATCGCTGCCTAGAGAGGATGTAGCCTGGCAGAACTCCTATTTGCAGAAATTGTGAAATTGATACGAATTCGATCAACAAACTGAAATTAAACCGTTATCTGATTCAAAACGAAAGACACCCGAATTTGCTGAGCCTTTTCTAAAGGTTGCCATAAAATACGATTTATGCTTGGAGAGAGAGTTGAGATGTTGCACGCACACAGACAGCACGGCAATCTCTTCCTGCACAGTCTCGCCAGTCACCGCCACGGAAGTGCAAGAAGGAGGTGGGAGAGAAAGGGAGGAGGGGCGCGAATGAGTGAAAGTGGCTCCTTCAATGAAAAACGCAAGCGCTGGCCTCTTCCTGCCAGTTGGGCTCTAGAATTGTTGAACGAAGTCGCGCAGGCGTAAGGAGAGGAGCTGGCCATGGTGCTGAATCTGTTCTTTGGCGCCTGATTTTCGGTCGGTCGCGTGAAACGGGGTAAACCAGTTTACTTTGAACGAATATCCATTATTGACCTCTGCAGTTGTTGATGTTTTGTTACAGTGTGTGTAAGCGTACTGTATACACAAATCAATTAAATTGAGGTTGCCTTAAATGTAATGTAATAGGCTACATGTAAATATGTAGTGAGTGACAGTGGTAGGTGTATTACCATTACTCAGAGCATAGATCGCCAATGTATAATTACTATTAGGAATGACATACTGTAAACATAATCTACTGCCCCTGCAGATTAATAATCCCCACAAACAGTAGCGGTTCTAGCTTGTATTGCTCCCTGGGCGACCCCCACCCCCCCTTCAGTCCCCCCCCCCCCCCCCCCCCCCCCCCCCCCTCCTGAGCGGTATGACGGCTAGGTGCCCCCATTGTGTTTATACTTGCGTACTATTGTTTGTACAGATGAACGTGGTACCTTCAGGCGTTTTGAAATTGCGCCCAAGGATGAACCAAATCAAATCAAATTTATTTTATATAGCCCTTCGTACATCAGCTAATATCTCGAAGTGCTGTACAGAAACCCAGCCTAAAACCCCAAACAGCAAGCAATGCAGGTGTAGAAGCACGGTGGCTAGGAAAAACTCCCTAGAAAGGCCAAAACCTAGGAAGAAACCTAGAGAGGAACCAGGCTATGAGGGGTGGCCAGTCCTCTTCTGGGTGTGCCGGGTGGAGATTATAACAGAACATGGCCAAGATGTTCAAATGTTCATAAATGAATAATGAATAATATAATGAATAATGAATAATGAATAATGAATAATAATAATAATAATCACAGAAGTTATCGAGGGTGTAGCAAGTCAGCACCTCAGGAGTAAATGTCAGTTGGCTTTTCATAGCCGATCATTAAGAGTATCTCTACCGCTTCTGCGGTCTCTAAAAAGTTGAAAACAGCAGGTCTGGGACAGGTAGCACATCCGGTGGACAGGTCAGGGTTCCATAGCCGCAGGCAGAACAGTTGAAACAAGAACAGCAGCAAGGCCAGGTGGACTGGGGACAGCAAGGAGTCATCATGCCCGGTAGTCCTGACGCATGGTCCTAGGGTTCAGGTCCTCCGAGAGAGAGAAAGAAAGAGAGAAGGAGAGAATTAGAGAGAGCATACTTAAATTCACACAGGACACCGGATAAGACAGGAGAAGTACTCCAGATATGACGAACTGACCCTAGCCCCCCGACACATAAACTATTGCAGCATAAATACTGGAGGCTGAGACAGGAGGGGTCAGGAGACACTGTGGACGTCTAACCAGACTTGTGGACGTCTACAAATTTTTTTCCTGCGGTCTTGGCTGATTTCTTTTGATTTTCCCATGATGTCAAGCAAAAACGCACTGATTTTAAAGGTAGGCCTCGAATAAATCCGCAGGTATATCTCCATTTGACTCAAAATATGTCAATTATATCAGAAGCAGAATATCAGAAGCTTCTAAAACCATGACATAATTTTCTGGAATTTTCCAAGCTGTTTAAAGGCACAGTCAACTTAGTGTATGTAAACTTCTGACCCACTGGAATTGTGGTACAGTGAATTCTAAGTTAAATAATCTGTCTGTAAACAATTGTTGGAAAACTTACTTGTGTCATGCACAAAGTAGTTGTCCTAACTGACTTGGCAAAACTATAGTTTGTTAACAAGACAATCGTGGAGTGGTTGTAAAACAAGTTTTAATGACTCCAACCTAAGTGTATGTAAACTTCCGACTTCAACTTTATATTCACAGTATTATGAATGAATTGTGGTTTATTTGGTAGCACTTAATAGTGTGACTGATTTTAATATTTGCAGTAATACTGTACAATGTTAGAGGTGCACTATTTGATAGATTCCCCCACTCCCCTACCTCGGGCTTCCAGTGGGGAGAGCTGAGGTCAACCTACCCCCACCCCCTCCCCAGCTCGTACTTCTGAGTGGGAGACCTTCCCAGGCAGTAGTTTGCCTAGCTCACAAACTAGAACCAGGGCGCCCACTCCGACAAGGTTAATTGACCCACAGTCCCACACGGTGACATGCTATCATTGGCATGATGAGCAAATGAGCGATAGAAAACTGACAGCGCAAAAATCACCATTTCAAAATGTTTGTGTGGGCGCCCCATGTCGCCCTGGGCGGCTGCCCATGTCACCTATACCTACGTCCACCACTGCTCACAAATGACCATTCAGTGTTTAGAAAGTGTTCATACCCCAGTGTCAGGTGGAAAGCAGACTGAACCAGGTATTCCTCTAGGATTTTGTCTGTGCTTATCTCAATTCCAATTCTTTTTTATCCTGAAACAATCCCCAGTCCTTAACGATTACAAGCATACTGATAACATGATGCAACCACCACTATGCTTGAAAACAGGGCCACAACTTTGGTTAATAAAAAAATTACCCCCAAATTCATGGTATCCAATTCTTAGTAGTTACTGTCTTGTGTCATCGCTACAACTCCTGTACGGGCTCGGGAGAGACGAAGGTCGAGAGCCATGTGTCCTCCGAAACACAACCCAACTAAGCCGCACTGCTTCTTAACACAGCGCAATGAGACAAGGATATCCCTACCGGCCAAACCCTCCCTAAACCGGACGACGCTAGGCCAATTGTGCGTCGCCCCATGGACCTCCTGGTCAGCTGCGACAGAGCCTGGGCTCGAACCCAGAGTCTCTGTTGGCACAGCTAGCACTGTGATGCAGTGCCTTAGACCACCGTGCCACCCGGGAGGCTTCAACTTTGGTTTTTGAAGTGTGGGGGACATAATATATATATACTGTATATTTTTTTAAATATTTTTTATCGTAGTGGGATAAACACTTCAAACAGCCTACCCGACCTCTTGGAGGCGTCCACATGGTCCTAAAGCCCACTGTTGCCTCGTTTTGTATCACATTCCAATAATAAAACTGTGGGTGGGGTGACAAAAATGCATGTCCCCCCTGTCCCCGTCCCCAGTGTTGCACCCCTGCTTGATAATATGGAGAGTGGTACTCAGTAATGTTTTGTATTGGATTTGCCAAAAACAATACTTTGTATTCAGGACAAAAATTATTTGCTTTACCACATTTTTTGCCTTGTTACTTTAGTGTGTTGTTGCAAACAGGATGCATGTTTTGCAATATTTTTATTCTATACAGGCTTTATTCTTTTCACTCTGTCAACTAGGTTCGTATTCTGGAGTAACTACAATGTTGTTGATCCATCCTCAGTTTTCTCCTATCACAGCCATTAAATTCTGTAACTGTTTTAAAGTCACCATTGGCCTCATGGTGAAATCGCTGAGTATTTTCCTTACTCTCCGGCAACTGAGTTGGGAAGGACACGTATCTTTGTAATGACTGGGTGTATTGATACACCATCCAAAGTGTAATTAATAACTTCACCATGCTCAAAGGGATATTCAATGTCTGCTTTCATTTTTATTTTTACTCATCTACCAATAGGTGCTCTGCTTTGTGAGACATTGGAACACCTCCAGGTTTTTGTGGTTGAATCTGTGTTTGAAATTCACTGCTCGACTGAAGGTAGTCATTAAAGCCTTACTCGGCCTTGTATAATACTGACTTAACCAGCAAGTAAACCCTTCGTAGCTTTGGTGCCATTATTTTGTAGACATCCTTGTTAGCGCTGTATGAAAAATATGATAACATGAATGTTACATATAAGGTATGTAACGTTATAAGTATAATGGATTATAATTAAGTATGCATTGTAAGATTTGTTATGAGCATGCTGTATGACTAGCTATTACTGTGACCATATTGCCACCACACCGGAGGTCATGAGTCACGAAGGCAGTCAAATTCCAAATGACCATTTAGTCACGGTAATTAGGCTTCTCAAAGCTCTGATGCCATTGGTCATTAGTAGCCGACCAAACTTCCTAACTGCCTGCTACTCAGCATTCTATTGTGCCTCGAATCACTCTGACATCAATGCAAATGTATTCTAAAATTGAATCAATCACTTGACGAGAGCCCATGAGCTCATGTTGCACAACATTTCTATAGGGGACATTACAGCCAAACAAAGGTGATGCCACCGGGAAATTCGAGGCATTATCAAGTGCTTGTCAAATTGTGAATGAGAGATGAAGTGTTTACAGACTGCGCAAAAAACGAATCAGAGGTCATGCCTTTCATGCAACTTCTTTCAAAACGTCAGTAGAGTTGCATCATGCAGTCTTAGAATGTATTACAATCAAGACATATAGCCCAATGTTTCTGTCACATCTAAAGTTACATAAACAACTCTACATTTAGAATATAGCAGTACCTGTTTCTTTGTTAACCGCTCAACACAGAATACTCCCTCAAATTGTTTGGAGAAAATATCCTTTCTATTTTATTCAGCTTTGTTCTGTTGTATTCTTCATACTATAAAATAATGCCAAGGAATTGTAAGCAAATTTGATCTGCTAAATGAACTAGTGTAGCCTACAGCCATATAGCATAGCCAGACCAGGACCTAACATAAGGACAACTCAGAGTATGCTATTCTGTTCTTCTGAAATAGACTACATTTTTATTGTTTCTTTAGACCTGTCTAAAATAAATAATGGATTTATTGTGACGGTGTAGGCTATATTACATGCATGTATTAGACGTGTAAAATGTAGATGTTCCAAATGTCTGCATCAGTGGCTTGTGTGGAAGCCAGGAGATGCTAAATGTGTTTATGTTAATTAACGGTCAATTACCATGAGACCGGCAGTTATTTGCTTGACAATCACCAACTGCCAGACTTTCACCAACGCCACAGCCCTGTGTACAGTATGGCCCTCTTATATTATAATGTCCCGTAAAGTGTTACCAAAAATATATTTGGATCAAGATCAGTTGATGCTAGAGCACCAAACAGCATAAGCTTTTTTATAGCACTGTACACACCATATTTATAATTCGATGACTCACCATGCAAGACACACAGTAACAACACCTACAGTCAGAAGTTTACATACACTTAGGTTGGAGTCATTAAAACTCGTTTTACAACCACTCCACAAATTTCTTGTTAACAAACTATAGTTTTGCCAAGTCAGTTAGGAATCTGCATTGTGCATGACACAAGTCATTTTTCCAACAATTGTTTGCAGACAGATTCTTTCACTTATAATTCACTGTATCACAATTCTAGTGGGTCAGAAGTTTACATACACTAAGTTGACTGTGCCTTTAAAAAGCTTAGAAAATGTCAGAAATTGATGTCATGGCTTTAGAAGCATCTGATAGGCTAATTGGCATCATTTGAGTCAATTGAAGGTGTACCTGTGGATGTATTTCAAGGCCTACCTTCAAACCCAGTGCCTCTTTGCTTGACGTCATGTCGAAAATCAAAAGAAAACAGCCAAGACCTCAGAAAAAAAATCATAGATGTCCACAAGTCTGGTTCATCCTTGGGAGTAATTTACAAACGCCTGAAGGTACTACGTCCATCTGTACAAACAATAGTATGCAAATATAAACACCATGGGACCACGCGGCCGTCATACCACTTAAGAAGGAGACGCGTTCTGTCTCCTAGAGATGTACGTACTTTGGTGTGAAAAGTGCAAATCAATCCCAGAACAACAGCAATGGACCTTGTGAAGATGCTGGAGGAAACAGGTACAAAAGTATCTATAGCCACAGTAAAACGATTCCTGTATCGACATAACCTGAAAGGCCTCCTAAACCGCAATAAAAAAGCACAGACTACGGTTTGAAACTGCACATGGGGACAAAGATCATACTTTTGGGAGAAATGTCCTCTGGTCTGATGAAACAAAAATAGAACTGTTTGGCCATAATGACCATCGTTATGTTTGGAGGAAAAAGGGGAGGCTTGCAAGCCAAAGAACAACATCCCAACCGTGAAGCACAGGGGTGGCAGCATCATGTTGTGGGGGTGCTTTGCTGCAGGATGGACTGGTGCACATCACAAAATAGATGGCACCATGAGGAGGGAAAATTATGTGGATATATTGAAGCAACATCTCAAGACACAGACTTGTATACACCTCTGACATATAGGCAATTTAAACAACCTATTATTAGGTGTAAAGAGTTTAACTGGAACTATCTTGGTGCAGCTGTGTGTAGGCTATTCAGGGGTTAATCATTATGATGCCGTCTCATACTTGTCATTTTGCAGTTACAGCTGCAAATATATTTAACATATTTACTGTGAAATGATGTGGTAATAGGATGTTCCACATGACTGCTGCAGTATGTGTTTGATACGTGTGTGCCATGTGTGCGTGTGTGCCGTGTCTGTGTGTGTAAGTATGTGAACTGTATGTGTGCCATCGTGGGAGTGTTTGTAATTCTAGGGGGGTCTTTCGCCATAGAAATATAATATCTTGAATGCCAAAAAGCATCAGGAAATTTTACTTGAATGTGAATGTCCATTCTAGTCCTTCTCTTTCTAAATCTAGCATTGTGTGGATGTGTCAGAGTAAATATAGTGTTTCCTGGTCCCCATAACAAAATGCTATGGATTATTCCTCAGTGATTAAAAACCTGCGCCATTGTGGTTGATGGATATGACAACATTTCTTTTGACTAATGAAGGCTTTGCAGTATGTAGCACCATCCATCCACCAGCTCTGACAGGATTTGGGTCTCCGATGTGAAACTGCACTCTGCATACTATTAACTACAGCATTACATAATAGTCCTATATGCAATTCATTATACAATCTCTGTTAGTAAAACTTTTTCATATTGGAGCTTACTGTGTTATGAACATTAGAAACCATGTGTTTAGAAATCACCTAGCTACTCATGTTACACTATGCTCCGCAATAGATCCTGGTAAAGTATTGTTTCATGCTCCCTCTTGGTCAGGTTGGTATTGTGTAAGACAATGCATTCTCTACAGATTACCTTAAAAAAGGCAATAAATAAATCAGTAGAACAATAGACTGACATTTTATTACAGAAAGGCATCTTGCTGAGGAGCCCATAGGACCAGAGAAGGAACCTCCTTGTATTTACAGCACAGTTTTAACTGGTTCCTTTAGCAGCTACACACTTAGAAAAAAAGGTGCAATCTACCAACCCATTGAAGAACCCTTTTGGGTTCAGTGTAGAACCCAATCCCCAGAGGGCTCTACATGGAACCCAAAAGGGTTCTACCTGGAAACAAAATAGTTATCTTATGGGGACAGCCGAAGAACCCATTTATAACCCTTTTTTCTGAGTCTATCTCAGTGGCTCTGTCTCCCCTGCAGTGAAGTGCTCACCCCAGTGTCTCTATGAAAACTGTCTCTCTGTGTGAGATAGAGGACAGCTATGGAACCATGCCGTGGGGGCTGCAGGCACAGCGCCAGCATTACTCTCTCGCTCTCAATTCAATTTCAATTTAACGTCTCTCTCTTTCTCCCTTTCTCTCTCTTTCTCTCTCTCTCAGACAAAAAATAAAACAAGAAACACCACTGGCCCTAACATGAGTCCCAGATGCTCACCAATAAGAGTAGGCAGCAGATCCTTCTGCACATACGTTCACACTGTTTCACACAATCAGTCTGGTACTGTAGCAGTGCTTGCTTGGTTGGGGGTGCTAAAGGAATAATACAACCATAGAAGTGATACTTTGTTTACACCCCACTGAAAAACAAACACATTTACTGCTTGTGGGGCAAAGAATCTGAATTCTCACCATGAGAACTGTCTTCACCATACTACAACTAAAGTACAGGGCAGTGGACTTTGTAAATGTGTTAGTGAGTGAGATGAGATCTAATAGTAAGGTTTTGTTCTCTTTCTAGCTAAAGACGCCACCTCCGTAATTGCTTCTACTCCCCCCTCCTACTATGGTATTATAATCATGACAGAATTACGTGACTTTGTATTTTGAAATTCGTAGTCACACATTGAGATTTGTGGTCGCAAGAACGATTCGCAAATGTGTAATTACATTTTGCAAGCTTGTATCATGATGTGTGAAAGATTTTAAAATGGTTGCAAACATATAACTTGATATTTGAATGCATTCAATAAGATTTGCAAGTATAATTTATTTTCAAAATGATTTCAGAAGTCCATTTACGAGTCTGAATATTCTGATCTGAATCAAAAATAAATTAGCAGATTTTGAATTTGCTCGCGCTCTGAGTTCTGTCACTGTTGTCACGTTACCAAGAGATTCGTAAGCTTGTAAAAAGTTTTGTATGTCTGTAGAACGAGATTTGCAAGTGAAAATGTGATTTGCGCTCTGGGGGCAGGACCTTTTGCAACCACGAATCTCAACGTGTTACCACCAAATTCTAAATACAAACTCCTATAGTTCTGTCATCATTATAATCCCATATCTTCTCCTGTTCCTCATCTCCTCCCTCTTTCTCTCTCTGTGCTGGGCAAGGGCTACCCATGGTGCTGCAGGCAGGCATAAAAGAAAGCAGGCTCGGCTCAGCGTGTGCTGGATGGGCAGGCATGATGCTTTCATCCTGCTGCCCGCTGGCATTCAGATGACATTGAATCTTACAGCCGGTCCCGTGAGGTGACCAGCTGACATCTTCAGATGTTTCCCCAGTTAGCGCCTCTCAGCACTCCAGCTGAGTGGTGCAGCTGTCTAAGGCACTACATCTCAGTGTTAGAGGCGTCACTACAGACCCTGGTTCGATCCCGGGCTGTATCACCACCGGCCGTGATCGGGAGACCCATAGGGCGGCGCACAATTGGCCTAGTGTCGTCCGGGTTAGGGGAGGGTTTGGCCAGAGTAGGCGTGTGTGCACTTTCATGTTTGTGTGCATCAATGCCAGAGCTAACAGGGACATTTAATTGCCCTTAGTTTTTGATTGTGAAGTAGGTTTTCCTATAGATACTTACGTTGGACATACTGTGTTCTCTGATTTAGTAATATTGGGAACATGAAATGGCTTTTAAACTCATCCTGTGTATAATGTGCAAAAAAATGCTGATTGAATCATACATAGTGCAGATGAATCATAAACACACAACATATATAAAATATACATCCATATTGCATAACTTAATTTCTGAAAGAAGAACTGACAGTGTGATGTAAAAAATGAATGACATTTTGTTATCCCTATAGAGCTGGTATTAGATACCTACAGTAAGACTTTAGAAACGTTGCGTAAATGCATATTTCCATTCCAAGTCGCCTTATGGACTTCATTAAGTTCTAAGTACTTTGCCGAAGTTACACGGTCATTTTAAAACTCTTGTCTTCCATCCTCTCGACCTCAAAGATAGAAAGGGAGAGAGAGAGGATAGGGAGGGAAAGATCAGTTATCTCAGTGAATTAGGGACTTAAACCCCCAACTCCTGACACTGCCATAATCACTTCCTTTATAGGACTCTTCAGTAATTCTCTCTATAACCTTTTAGAGGTTAAAACTCTGGATGGGAGACCAAAGTGGAGCTGTAGATACATCAATTCTCCAGTAGGAGGTGCTTCCCAGCCTATAGTTTTTTTCTGATAGTGGACATAACGTTGAAGATCTGATGGTATTTTAAGGTACAAATTCAACATATTTTATAGAAGGTATGTCTATATAGAAACTTGGTTACCATGTTGACATCATCCTTTGGTTGAAATTTCTCCCTCAAAAACAACAGTACTCTTCATGATAACTTTTTTCAAATCTAAATTATTTCCCATGTAAATTCCACGTCACCATACGTAGACAAATTACATTGAAACAATGTTGATTCAACCAGTGAGATGTACATTTAACCAGTGGGATGGCCCAGTGGGATGCAAATGGATGTTTCCCTCTAAATCCAAAGTCTGTTTCTATACCAGTTCTAGCATTAGATCCTCCCCATTAACAGAACTTTATCTACTCATGGAAAATGAGTTAAATCAGAATAGAGAGTCTGAAAACAATCTTTGTTAAAATATGGAAAGTCAGATGGGGGCATATACATTTGAGTTGATAATGTATTTTCTTACATTTAGCCGACTGTTTTCCCTTACTTTCTGCTGTTATATAATTTGAACGATCTTCCTTAAACCAGATTATAATCCCTCCTGAATCTTTGTCACATTTAACATGTGGACTTTTCACTGAAGGTACAGTAAAGTCCCTGTAATTTTTTGGAGAGGATGTTTGTAAGTCTCCTGGACTCCATGTTTGTAGAAGTATAATTGTGTCTGAACTACAGTTACAGTGTATAGAAAGTCTGTGTCTGTGCTTTCCACACCAAAGGTTGAAAATCACAAACCCTGAATGTTATAGCTGCTCATACAGTACTTAAAGATGTTATGTTTCAAATGTTCCTTTATGATGTTTTTAACAGTGGAATGCTTGTTCTGTGAACCAATGTGTTATCATTGTGGGTGTTAGCATGTGCTATAATAGGTTATAGGGATAAAAAAAAAATGTTTTTTTAAATATTCATTCATAATAATAGTTAGGTAAAAAATAAAATAAAAGGTTATTTTTCTCTCATCATTATCTAGGCTACATTGCCTATGCATACACTGGTACTTTACCCTGGATGTCATCTGTAGAGCATGTATGTTTTTACACTGAACAAAAACATAAACACCACATGCAACAATTTCAAAGATTTGACTGGAAATACAGTTCATATAAGGTAATCAGTCAATTTAAATACATGTATTAGGCCCTAATCTATGGATTTCACATGACTGGGGATACAGATATGCATCTGCTGGTCACAGATACTTTTAAAAAAAAAGTAGGGGCGTGGATCAGAAAACCAGTCAGTATCTGTTGTGACCATCATTTGCAGAACAACACATGTTCTTCACATAGAATTGATCAGGCTGTTGATTGTGGACTGTGGAATATTGTCCTACTTCTCTTCATTGGCTGTGCGAAGTTGCGGAATATTGGGGGGAACTGGAACACGCTGTTGTACACATCGATCCAGAGCATCTCAAACATGCTCAATGGGTGACATGTCTTGTGAGTATGCAGGCCATGGAAGAACTGGGACAGTTTCAGCCTCCAGTAAATGTGTACAGATCCTTGTGACATGGGGCCGTGCATTATCATGCTGAAACATGAGGTGATGGCAGCGGTAGAATGGCACAACAATGGGCCTCAGGATCTCGTCACGGTATCTCTGTGCATTCAAATTGCCATCGATAAAGTAAAATGTTGTTTCTTGTCTGTAGCTTATTCCGGCCCATATCATAACCCTACCACCACCATGGGGCACTCTGTCCACAACTTTGACATCAGCAAACCGCTCGCCCACATTACGCCATACAATCTGTCTGCAATCTGCCTGGTACAGTTGAAACCAGGATTCATCTGTGAAGAGCACACTTTTCCAGCATGCCAGTGACCTTCGAAGGTGAACATTTGCCCACTGAAGTTGGTTACGACGCCAAACTGCAGTCAGGTCAAGACCCTGGTGAGAAAACGAGCACGCAGATGAGCTTTCCTGAGATGGTTTCTGACAGTTTGTGGAAAACTTATTCGGTTGTGCAAACCCACAGTTTCATCAGCTGTCCGGGTGACTGGTCTCAGACGATCCCGCAGGTGAAGAAGCCAGATGTGGAGGTTCTGGGCTGGTGTGGTTACACGTGGTCTGCAGTTGTGAGGCCGGTTGGACATACTGCCAAATTCTCTAAAACAACGTTGAAGGTGGCTTATGGTAGAGAAATAAACATTAAATTATCTGGCAACAGCTCTGGTGGACATTCCTGCAGTCAGCATGCCAATGGCACACTCCCTAAAAACTTAAGACAAAACTGCACATTTTAGAGTGGCCTTTTAATGTCCCCAACAGAAGGTGCACCTGTGTAATGATCGTGCTGTCTATTCAGCTTCTTGATATGCCACACGTGTCAGGTGGATGGATTATCTTGGCAAAAGAGAAATGATCACTAAAAGGGATGTAAACTAAATTTGTGCACATTTGAGAAAAATACGCTTTTTGTGCTTATGGAAAATTTCAGATCATTAAACATCGGACCAAACACTTTATATTTTGCTTTTATATTTTTGTTCAGTGTAGTTCAGTATGCCTATGTTAGAGCAGATTAGAGCCAACAGGTCTCTTATCTGGCTGTCCCGTGCTAAGGACTTTGTTGCAGTCACTACTGCAGTCACTACTACTGTTCTTCTCTACTGCATGTTGTGGCTGGCTGGGTGCTCTGCCAGGGATGGATCGGTGGGGGGGACATGAGGACCAGGAGCAGCGTGGTGACTGGGGCCAGGGAGGATTTGGACTCTCTGTAGCTTGGGGCTCCTTGGTGTTGAGGAAGGGCCCTGCGACTCTTGTAGTGCTAGTTAGAAACTCTAAACATAGAGTCTCTGGGCTAGGTGTGGGTATTGGAGGGGTTCTGGTACAGGGCAGTGTCTTTCAGGACTTTTGGGAAAGGCCTGACTCCGTTCTTGCTGAGGCGCACGTGGTCATAAAAGTGATGAGGTCCAGTGATGCACCAGGTGCACATTTGTCAGAGAGGAACAGGCCTGTGATACCTCTGTGTTGATGGTGTCGATGACTCGCTGGGGAATGTCTAGTCTGGGGAGAAGAGTGGAGAGGTTGATTCTGGCTGAAAGGAACTAATTTTGTCTCTCTGTCTGTCTTTTTGTGTGTCTCTGTCTCTCTCTCAAGCGCTCTCTCTCTGTCTCTCTCTCCCTCTATCTGTCTCTGTTTCTCTCTCTTTGTGTCTCTGTCTCTCTATCTCACTCTCTCTTTCTCTCCTCCCCTGCATTTCTCATTTCACTGGTTGGAATACAGAGGCATTCAAATCACATGGTTGAGAAGTTTAATATCTTTCTGAAATATTTCCTTCTCTTACACAGACCAATATTGACTCATGGAATGTTAGTCAGTCTGCTGCCTCTATCTGTCCTTTGACCTGATACATTGGGAACATGTTGTATTTATCATCAGTGTTTTGTTTAATTGTTTAGTGAGAATGTACTTTATGTCCTAACGAAACTACATTGAACAAAAATACAAAGAAACTTCAAATATATATATTTTTTCATTCTCTTCTTTGTGATGTATTGTTGTATGTACAGTAATTCCTCCTCTACAACTCACTATTTCTTTCTTTCCCCCCTTCTCTCCATCTCTCTGTTCCTCTATTTCACCCCTTCCCTGAGTGCCTTTAAAATATATTTAGTAGTAAATTGTAATGTTTGCACGATGAGTGACCTTGCCTGAGACCTGAACACTTGTATTGAACTAATGCCTATATGCCTTACCTCAGTGGGCTAACACAATACTGTGGTACTAATGAGACCTTGTTCATCATTCATACTTCAACATGGAGGTTTCAACATGAAGGTTTCATCATGAAGGTTTCCCACATGTCTTTGAGTCAACCTCCTTGACCGAGGTTAGAATTTCTTATCCACGGTATTGATGTTGTTGTTGTAAGTCTTACATGAAGGGGGCTCAGTCATGATTGAGACTTTCAATATGTTTCGTCTGCAGGATTTTAATTGCTTTTAATTTCTGTGTGTGGTTAATAGAGCCATTTTGAAAACTCAGAGTAGAAAAAAAAATCACACAACGCTATTCTGGTAATCAATCACCAGAACAACCTGCATGTACATAATTATGTTCTGCTGCTGTAGCTGCCAGCCCCAGGACTCAGTGCAGTTTTCAGTACAGGCTGAGAAGGTGCAGGCGGTGGCTCAGGGATGTACAGCTAGCTACTCTCTCTCGCTCGCTCTCTCTCTCTCTCGCTCTCTTGCTCTCACACAATGTCTCTCTCTCAGCCCCAGACATTCATCAACGATAACCACTTTATTAAGCATGCTGTGGATTTTTCCCATGCCTTATTTTGAGGGCATGTGCTAAATCTACATAGTATCATCATTACTTTGCCTTACCTTCCATTGACATCTGGGAATGGAATGTAAAAAGAAACAGGAGGTTTTTTCAAAGTCTTGCATTTCATGAATTATGTATGTCACTTTTAATTTACCATCTTTGTTTTGTAGAGGTTGTGCTAAAAAGTGTCTTTAAGCCCTCAGTTGTATAGATATTTCTTCACATTTAGCTTAGGTTATTTTTCTGAAGACAATATTAGTTCTGTTTCATCAATGCGTTTGTATTTTTTATACACCAATATAGTTCAGGGTTGTGGTTTGAGAGTTCAAGGGGTGTGGTTTGAGGGTTCAGGGGTGTGGTCTGAGTGTTCAGGGGTGTGGTTTAAGGGTTCAGGGGTGGAGTATGAGGGTTCAGGGGTGGAGTCTGATGGTTCAAGGGGTGTGGTCTGAGGGTTCAACAACAGGTTGAGTAGAGTCAGCAGCCTGGTTGGCTGAATGATGAAGAATGGTGCACAGAGAGGCGCTAAAAGTCTGCAGAGGTACAGCAGCTGTAGCTAAGGAGCTCTTTTAAATATTTAAATGCTGGGAGTGTTTTAATGTGAGATTGATGGAATAGGGTCAGTGTTATCAGTGCAGTACAGGAGCTATCTCACAGAGCACTGCTTTGCTCGACAAACAGACGATTCAGCTCATCAGCTTTGCAAGGCACATATTCACATGAATGTTGATTCTAAAGCAACAACACTTAGAGGGTTCCTGTTTTGTGGTGAGTGCGGCAATTTTGCATGTATGAGGTGATCGCGACTGTTGACATTTGACAGCATCAAAATTGAGATGACTAGAGAGAGGTAACACTTATTTCAGAGGGGCTAAGACAAACCCATCCTACACATTCCATCCCGTCAGACAGATTCTTTGGTTTAAGCGCAGAATCTGTCCACAAGAGATTACTTATGTGTGTATGTTGTCCCAAGCCCCCGACCCAAGCCCACCAATCAGAGACTGGTTTTATTCAAATCAAATCAAATCCCTATTCAATCCTCTTCTTCTTCTGTCTCATAAATCTTGCATTGCCTTTGAATTGGGTTCACAGGTCAACAGCAGCAGATATCATCATTCAGACCATTTGCTTCTGACGATCACTTAGTCCTCCCTGCCTCTGTTCTGTTCTGCCAGTCTGAATAGGACACACATTCTCACGTTATCTCTCTCTCTCACGTTATCTCTCTCTCACACGTTATCTCTCTCTCTCTCTAAGTTAATACACACACATGGCCCGTTGTGCACCCTGTTACTATGTATTCAACATATCTATCAATCACTGCATGGTGTCTAGGTTGCAAATACATGTGTGTGTATTTAATTATTTGTTATATAAATACTTATCTTCTGTGTATTCAAGTGTTTTCAAATAATGTTGCCCGAATCAACTACTTCTATTGAAAGTATTTTAAACTAATTTCCTATAAATAGCCTACTATTTCAAAGTATTTAAAAATAATAATTTCAAATAGCATCTTCAAATATCTGGGTTAAATGCATGGAAGTGTATTTCCAAATACATGCAATATTGTCTACTTGTCTTTAACATACTTTTTCTTCTAAAAGTACACAATATATACAAAAGTATGTGGACACCCCTTTAAATTAGTGGATTTGTCCATTTCAGCCACACACGTTGCTGACAGGTGCATAAAATTGAGCACACAGCCATGCAATCTCCATAGACAAAGATTGGCAGTAGAATGGCCTTACTGAAGAGCTCAGTGACATTCAACGTTGGCACCGTCATAGGATGCCACCTTTCCAACAAGTCAGTTCATCAAATGTCTGCCCTGCTAGAGCTGCCCCGGTCAACTGTAAGTGCTGTGAAGTGGAAACATCTAGGAGCAACACCGGCTCAGCCTGGAAGTGGTAGGCCACACAAGCTCACAGAATGGGATCACCGGGTTTACAGAACCTATGTTGCAACAGTCACTACCGAGTTCCAAACTGTCTCTGGAAACAACATCAGCACAAGAACTGTTTGTTGGGAGCTTCATGAAATGGTTTTCCATGGCCGAGCAGCCGCACACAAGCCTAAGATCACCATGCGCAATGCAAAGCGTCGACTGGAGTGGTGTAATGCTCTGCCATTGTACTCTGGAGCAGTGGAAACACGTATTCTGGAGTTATGAATCATGCTTCACCATCTGGCAGTCCGATGGACAAATCTGGGTTTGGCGGATGCCAGAAGAACGCTACCTGTCCGAATGCATAGTGACAACTGTAAAGTTTGGAGGTGGAGGAATAATGATCTGGGGCTGTTTTTCATGGTTTGGCCTAGGCCCTTTAGATCCATTGAAGGGAAAGCTTAACACTACAATGACATTCTAGACGATTCTGTGCTTCCATCTTTGTAGCAACAAACTCCATATTTATGCCCATGATTTTGAAATTAGATGTTCGGCGAGCAGGTGTCCATGTACTTTTGGTCATGTTGTGTATGTGAAAGTAATTTACATATTTGAAATGGTATTTGAACCTTTTTCTGCTATGTTGACAATGACGGTTCCACCTCTGTCTTACTTTCATGACTGGATTTCACATATTCCTGAAGTAGCCGCTCAGAACTCCTCTCAGCTACCCCTGACCAAACAGAACTCCTCTCAGCTACCCCTGACCAAACAGAACTCCTCTCAGCTACCCCTGACAAAACAGAACTCCTCTCAGCTACCCCTGACCAAACAGAACTCCTCTCAGCTACCCCTGACCAAACAGAACTCCTCTCAGCTACCCCTGACCAAACAGAACTCCTCTCAGCTACCCCTGACCAAACAGAACTCCTCTCAGCTACCCCTGACCAATCAGAACTATTATCAGCTACCCCTGACCAAACAGAACTCCTCTCAGCTACCCCTGACCAATCAGAACTATTATCAGCTACAACCTGCTGTCTTTTATTCTCTTTGTACTTTTCCCTCACAGTCTCCTGCATACAAAAGGAAAACATGTGCACGCAAGTGTAACCGATGTGAAATGGATAGCTAGTTAGCGGTGATGTGCGCTAAAGCGTTTCAATCGGTGACGTGACTCGCTCTGAGACCTTGAAGTAGTTGTTCCCCTTGGCTTTTGTGGAGCGATGGGTAACGATGCTTCGAGGGTGGCTGTTGTAGATATGTGCAGAGGGTCCCTGGTTCGAGCCCAGGTAGGGGCGAGGAGAGGGACGGAAGCTATACTGTTACACACGCACACACACACAAGTCCTTGGCTGTGTGGAGACTGGAGACTGGGGACGGTGTTGTGTGGAGGCTGATCTGCAACCACTCATTGCTTTATTAATGGATCCCTTTTCTGGCATCATTTCCGTCGCCCCATCTCTCCCCCTTCCATTCATTTTTACATAAATCATGAAAGTGTGTCAATGTCAAGCCATTAAAATATGTCCATCTGCATATTCTTCATGTGTTAGACTCGTTTAGACTGGTCTCCGTCGTGGGTTGGTTCTGTTGGTTTTACTCTCTTCAAAAGGGAAGGGCTTAAAGAGACATCTTTATAAGATTTTGCAGTCTGCTTCATTTTAATGTGAAGTGGAACTGGAAACACCAAATCTTTGTTCCCCCCCCCCCCCCCCCCCCCCTCCTAGTCGGCTGTTGTTACTAGGTATAGGGTCCATCCTGCGCAGGACCTTGGCCGGTCTTATGTACACATATTAAGAAAACATGAAATGCTTTCTCTCTCTCATCTCAATGTTGTGTGTTTCAGGACTTGTGTGAATCATTTTCTCTGTTCCTAATTACAACAGTTTCCGTCAAGATAGAACTGCTAAAGGGGGTGGAGTTGCAATCTACTGTAGAGATAGCCTGCAGAGTTATGTCATACTATCCAGGTCTATGCCCAAATAGTTCGAGCTTCTACTTTTAAAAATCCATCTCGCCAGAAATAAGTCTCTCACGGTTGCCGCTTGTTATAGACCCCCCTCAGCTCCCAGCTGTGCCCTGGACACCATATGTGAATTGATTGCCCCCCATCTATCGTCAGAATTCGTTCTGTTAGGTGACCTAAACTAGGATATGCTTAACACCCCGGCCGTCCTACAATCTAAGCTAGATGCCCTCAATCTCACACAAATTATCAAGAAACCTACCAGGTACAACCCCAAATCAGTAAACATGGGCACCCTCATAGATATCATCCTGACCAACGTGCCCTCTAAATACACCTCTGCTGTTTTCAACCAAGATCTCACTGATCACTGCCTCATTGCCTGCGTCCGTTATGGGTCCGTGGTCCGTTATGGGTCCGACCACCCCTCATCAATGTCAAACGCTCCCCAAAACACTTCTGCGAGCAGGCCTTTCTAATCGACCTGGCCAGGGTATCCTGGAAGGATATTGACCTCATCCCGTCAGTAGAGGATGACTGGTTGTTCTTTAAACATGCTTTCTTCACCTTCTTAAATAAGCATGCCCTTTTAAAGAAATGTAGAACTAAGAACAGATATAGCCCTTGGTTCACTCCAGACTTAACTGCCCTTGACCAGCACAAAAACATCCTGTGGCGTACTGCACTAGCATCAAATAGTCCCCGCGATATGCAACTTTTCAGGGAAGTCAGGAACCAATATACACAGTCAATTAGGAAAGCAAAGGCTAGCTTTTTGAAACAGAAATTTGCATCCTGCAGCACTAATTCCAAAAAGTTTTGGGACAATGTAAAGTCCATGGAGAATAAGAGCACCTCCTCCCACCACCGATAAATCCACGATAATCGATGATTTCAATAAGCATTTCTCTACGGCTGGCCATGCTTGCCACCCGGCTACCCCAACATCAGCCAACAGCTCTGCAACCCCCGCAGCAACTGCCCCCCCCCCCACGCTTTTCCTTCACCCAAATCCAGACAGCTGATTTGGATCCCTACAAATCCTCTGGACCCTCTCTTCCTAAAATTATCCGCCACCATTGTTGCAACCCCTATTTCTAGTCTGTTCAACCTCTCTTTCGTATCGTCTGAGATTTCTAAAGATTGGGAAGTGGCCGCGGTTATCCCCCTCTTCAAAGGGGAGACACTCTAGACCCAAATTGTTACAGACCTATATCTATCTTGCCCTGCCTTTCTAAAGTCTTCGAAAGCCAAGTGAACAAACAGATCACTGACCATTTCGAATCCCACCATACCTTCTCCGCTATGGAATCCGGTTTCCGAGCAGGTCACAGGTGCCCCTCAGCCACGCGGAAGTTCCTAAACGATATCGTAACTGCCATCGATAAAAGACAGTACTGTGCAGCCGTCTTCATCGACCTGGCCAAGGCTTTTGACTTTTTCAATCACCGTATTCTTATCGGCAGACTCAACAGCCTTGGTTTCTCTACTGACTGCCTTACTTTATTTGCACATACTGTACACATATGTTTCTGTTGTGTTATTAACTGTACATTTGTTTATCCCATGTGTAACTCTGTGTTGTTGTTTTTGTCGCACTGCTTTGCTTTATCTTGGCCAGGTCACAGTTGTAAATGAGAACTTTTCTCAACTGGCCTACCTGGTTAAATAAAGGTGAAATAAAATAAAATAAATTAAAAATAACGTATCTGTTGGGTCGAGGATGTTTGTGGAAACTGTCTGATTTCTGCACTGCTTCATCTCCACTTCTCCTTATCTCCTTCCCCCTTCAGTTTTCAGGCTGGAGAGATGGAAGGGGGAGAGATGGGGGAACGGAAATGGTGCCAGAAAAAGGAGCCATTAATAATGCAGTGAGTGGTTGCAGCCCAGCTCCACACAGCCCAGCCTCCAGACTCCACACATCCCGTTCCCCAGCCTCCACACAGCCCAGTCTCCCCACAACCCAGTCTCCCCACAACCCAGCCTCAACACATCCCAGCCTCTCCACAGCCCAGGCTCCCCACTGCCCAGCCTCCCCACAGCCTAGCCTCCACACAGCCCAGCCTCCCCACTGCCAAGCCTCCCCACTGCCCAGCCTCCCCACAGCCTAGCCTCCACACAGCCTAGCCTCCACACAGCCCAGCCTCCACACAGCCTAGCCTCCACACAGCCCAGCCTCCACACAGCCCAGTCTCCACACAGCCCAGTCTCCAAGGCTCCACACGCTCAGCCTCCACACAGTCCAGCCCACGCTCCCCACAGCCCAGCCTCCCAGCCTTCCCACCGCCCAGACTTCACACAGTCCAGCCCATCCTCCCCACAGCCCAGCCTCCCCACAGCCCAGCCTCCGACAGACAGACAGACAGACAGACAGACAGACAGACAGACAGACAGACAGACAGGATGCTCAACATAAGACGATGCAGCAGGAAACCATCACAGCTGAGCGTCGCCCTCTCCTGGTCAAACAGAGAGTCAACAGCTTCCACCCTCTGCTTGAAGGGCAATGAGGAGCTCGATATGTGATGATTCGTGATTATGTAATATCTTTTCCTTTTTGAATACAAGGGAGGCTTATACAGCACTTATTTCCTCTCAATGCATGTTGTTTATTTTTGTAAGCACTTATAACATTATGATTTGTAATATTTATTGTAATACCTCATCACACTGATGTCAGAGGGGGCTAGCAGCCCGGGAACTACCGACGGATCTCGACTTGCTCACTGCCTTGACCCTCCAGATCAATGGGCTGTTATGGGAACGTAGGAAGGAGAGAAGGTCCGATTCCACTCGCCCAAGGATTCCTCATCACCTTCGAGGCATCCTGGAAGTCCCCGTCGTCTCCGTGGCCGAGAGGACCCGAGGCTGCCCGAGTTCCCCCGAGAGTCTCCAAAGTCTACCAATTCCCCTCTTCCCGAGCCGATGCAACTAGGCAGAGCGGGACTGAGACAGGTAATGGCGGACTGAACGTAGGTATGTAGAGCACCTCAAGATAAAAATGTAATATTCAATATCGGCAAGTTAGACTTAATATTAGCAGTACACAATCTGGTGGGTGATAACCTTCCATCTGAATAATAATACAAAACAAATCTTAAGACTAGAGTAATTTATCGACAAATATTACGATAACAAGCAACACCCAAACATGACGGAGAGTAAGACAGGGGAACAAATTTCAAAACGAAAACGTGACTCTTCTACAGACACAGACGATTTAATATTTTCACCACCGGGAATGGTAAAGGTCGAAACCGATCTGTTAAAATCAATAAATGACAAACTGGGTATACTTGAATTAGTCAGTAAGGATGTAAAAGAGTTGAAGGCATGCCTCGAGATGAGTGATGAAAAAGCTGCGACATTGGAGAAGGAAACAAACAAGCTAAAAGGAACAGTCAATAAGATTGAAACTGAAGTGAATGAACTTAAAAAGGAGAACACCGTTCTGAGAGAAGCCTTACTTGACATACAGACTAGATCCATGAGAGAGAATCTGGTACTTATAGGTATCCAAGAGAAAGAAGAAATTCTTGAATCCGTAGTTAGAGAGTTCTTCCTTACAGTGCTTCAGATTCCACGCAAAACTATCGACAAAATCCAACTTGAACGTGTACACTGCTTCGGACAGAGTGGGCAGAGGTATGAACGCCCAAACGTTGTCAAATTTGCTTAAATTAAAGATATAATAATGGTTAAAAGCCTGGGTAAAAGACTTGCTGGGACCAAAATTGGCATGAATGATCAGTTCCCGAAGGAAATTGCAGAACGGCGTAATGTTCTGTATCCAATTTTCAAGGAAAATAGATTAAAAGGGAAACGAGTAGCTCTCATCGTCGATAAACTATATATTGATAACCAGTTGTTCAGAGACACAAAGACTACTCCATGGCTATTTAAAAAATTACAAAGTTCTTATAGACAAGGAAAATAATGAAACACAATTCTAGCCCGGTACCGGATTGTAATAATACAATAAAAAATAGAGGTTTTCTATATATCTCCAAATATAACTAATTGGAACACAAAAGCACAAATTCAACATGGTGAAGATAAAACCTCAGTAAACAAAAGGCACAGTATGTGTGGATGGTGTGGTGTGTGTTTTTATTTTTTTAAATTATGTTTGGGAAAGTGTGGCGTTGAGTGAGAAAGGAAATGGTTGCATATCCCAAAACCAATGTATTGCTGTAAGCGTGGGTGTGAGAGAGTTTTCAATGTTGTTCAGATGATGAATATACTTTTTATAATGAATTATACGTCTTATTTATTTATTGTCACATCATGGTGGAACAGTGTTTTAAAATAAATTATAAATGTAATTTATTTATTGTCCTATCATGGGGAACTACATTTTTAAAATAAATTATGTATCTAATTTATTTATTTATGATCCATAACCCTATACCTTAGACACCCACCTGAATGACCCAGATACTAAGGAGGATAACTGTTTTATGGGCCTGCTGTATGCAGCAAAAATGCGGTCAGAGACCTAGAGCAGCAAATCAAATCAAATCAAATGTATTTATATAGCCCTTCTATATAAATACATTTATAATTTGTTTACTGAGATATCAGCTGATATCTCAAAGTGCTGTACAGAAATCCAGCCTAAAACCCCAAACAGCAAGCAATGCAGGTGTAGAAGCGCGGTGGCTAGGAAAAACACCCTAGAGAGGCCAAAACCTAGGAAGAAACCTAGAGAGGAACCAGGCTATGAGGGGTGGCCAGTCCTCTTCTGTCTGTGCCGGTTGGAGATTATAACAGAACATGGTCAATATGTTCAAATGTTCATAAATGACCAGCATGGTCAAATAATAATAATCACAGTACTGCTCCCTCAAGATGCTGAGACTGCTTGGCAGGATTGGTCCCGTAAAGCCAAAGCCCCCTAATGGGAGAGCATACTATACAAGGAAATTCTCAAAGTTGCTAATGAGAACCTTGACGACCTTATACCTAGCCGGTGGGGATTCCGGTGGGGTGCCCCCACCCAGGCAGTAACAGTGCTGGCAACACTAGCTGCAGTAACCCATGGGGAGGGGGTCACACTCGGACATTCAGAGAGGGGTATATTATTGTGGCCCTGGTGGCACAAAATCAAAAGTCTGACTGCATGGAGATGCTTGGGAATATGGTCAAAACGGGGGGCCGTGTTGTGGGTGTTTCAGCGAAAAGGTGTACATTTGACCTCCATCATCTAGGACGTGACAATGGTTAATAAGATCTCTCCATTTCTGACCATTTTTTTGCAGTCTTGCAGGCCTTCTCATACAGCTGCAACTGTATATGCATTTGTAAATCAAGACCTTTCTTGAGTTGGGCTCTGGGATGGTTCAACTGTTGAGAATGTCTATGGTTGTGTGGGGGGAAAGGGTTGAGTGTGTATATGCGTATCCCACAACTGTTGCGAAGGAGTAAAAGATGTTAGGGACAATATAGGATGAATCACTAATTGTTTGCTAATATAATAATTGCTTGCAATAATGTAATTTTTGTAATGGCGAGACTGGTGAGAGGTAAAATCCTTTGCATAAATTGCCTACATTACTACAAATATTAATAGATAATTATGGAAATTAAGAAACAGGATTTAAAAAATATATATATATTTTGATTGCTATATATAATCCAAATGGAGGTGAGGGCGATGGAAATGCATTTGGCGGTTGATCTACTTCTTTTCTGTAAGTGGCACTGTGTGCTCTTTTCCAAGGATGGATCCCAGTCTTTTCAGGGCTATGGGATAAGGGGGGTCGGGGGTGGTCTGCCGGGCGTTGGGATGACAACCCAACTCGGGATGAGGAGGGCTTTTAGCGGGTGGAATAGTGGGGACCAATTGGAGGTTTATTTAGTAGCAATGCAAATATCATGGTTCAGCTATATAGACACTCAATCATCATGTTACTTTTTAATGGTATATTTACAAACATGTATTTTGATACATAGAATTGAAAGTTGTGTCTCATTATGGTAAGTGGTGAAATAAGTATAGCCAGTTACAACTGTAATGGCTTAGCAGATAATAAGAAAAGACAATCAATATTTACCTGGCTAAAAGAGAAGGAATTTAATATCTATTGTTTACAGGAAACTCATTCAACAATTTTAGATTAAGTTTTGTGGAAAAAGGACTGTGCGGGCAAAATATACTTCTCCCATGGGCAAAGAAATTCAAAAGGGGTGATGGTTTTAATTAACAGTAATTTTGATCCAAATGGGCAAATTGTCCAAACAGATCATCAAGGTAGATGGATTATTTTAAATATGTTATTGGACAATAAACAGATATGGCTTATTAACCTTTATGGTCCAAATAATGATGATCCAAGCTTTGAAAATATAGAGGAAGATCTTCATAGGTAAGTGATTTATCTTATCTCTATTTCTGACTTTTGTGACGCCTGTCCTGGTTTGGAAAATGTTTTTAATGCTTTTGTGTGTGGGGCGCTGTCCTCAGATAATCACATGGTATGCTTTCGCCGTAAAGCCTTTTTGAAATCTGACAAAGTGGCTGGATTAACAAGAAGTTAAGCTTTTAAATGCTGTAGGACACTTGTATTTTCATGAATGTTTAATATTACGATTTTGTATTTTGAATTTGGTGCGCTCCAATTTCACCAGATGTTGTCTACTTTGATCCCGGTGACGGGATATCCGCGCTAAGAGTTTTTTAAGGAAATCATGAATGTCATGGATATATTGGAATTAGTGGATATATGGAGACTTAAATACCCTGACCTAGTGAGATGTACATGGCGGAGGCTTAATCAAGCTAGTCGTCTTGACTACTTTCTTATGCCATTCTCTCTGGCACCAAAAGTATAAAAAGTGTTGATAGGGGACAGAATGCAGTCGGATCATCACATTATTGGCATATATATTACTCTTACAGAATTTCCACATGGGCGAGGATATTGGAAATTTTATCAAAGCCTACTAGATAAATTGTTTAGAACTAGGACAGAAGAATTTGTAACAGACTTTTTCAGACATAACATAGGTACAGCAGATCCCCTTATTGTATGGGAAACTTTTAAATGTGCCTTTAGAGGCCATACAATTCAGTATTCATCTATAAAACAAAAGCAATTTAGATCAAAAGAGTCCATATTAACAAAGGAAATTGAAGGACTTAGATAGCAATACAAACTGTACCATAGAGGCTAAGAATAAGTTAGAATAAAAATAAAAATAAATGGAGGAACTTATTCAAGAAAGATCCGGTGTAATATATTATAAAAATAAAGCGAACTGGATGGAATATGGGGGAAAATACACCAAATTCTTTTTAAATCTTCATTATAGAAATCCTACCAAAACAAATGTATTGAAACCTGTTACAAATGATGGAATAACGCATGATTCACCTAGTGATATTTTGAAAGAGGAAGTAAAGTACTTTCAGAATATGTTTTCATTTCAGTCTCCTCCATCTCCACTAACTGAAAATAATTGTATGGATTTGTTTCCTAATAATAATGTAAAATTAACATCTGTACAGAAAGACTCATGTGAGGGCCAAATTACAGAGGAGGAACTGCTTGGTGCAATTAAAGCCTTTAAGGCTGGGAAAACTCCAGGGCTGGATGGCATACCAGTGGAAGTATACAAAACTTTTTGTTGATATACTCAGAGGACTATTATTAGCATGTTTTAACCAATCCTATATAAATGGTAGATTATCAGACACGCAACAAGAAGGTCTGATATCATTATTACTCAAACAGGACCCAAGTGGTATATATACAGATCCAGTCCATTTTAAAATTGGAGACCTCTTACACTTCAGTGTTGTGATGCAAAATGCTTGGTGCATAGAATTGAAAAAGTGTTATCAGATATTATTCATCCTAATCAGACAGTTTTTTTTTACATGGACAATACATTGGAGATAGTAATAGACAAGTACTGGAAACAATAGAATACTATGAAATATCGGGGACACCAGGCCTGGTTTTCATAGCTGATTTTGAAAAGGCTTTTGATAAAGTACGACTGGAGTATATATAGAAATGCCTAGAATATTTCAATTTTGGGGAATCTCTTATAAAATGGATTAAAGTTATGTATAGTAACACTAGGTGTAAAATAGTAAATCATGGCTACATCTCAGAAAGTTTTAAACTGTCAAGATTAGTAAAACAAGGTTGTCCACTATCAGCATATCTATTTATTATTGCCATCGAAATGTTAGCTGTTAAAATTACATCCAACAATAATATTAAGGTAGTAGAAATCCATGGCTTAAAAACAAAGGTGTCATTGTACGCTGATGATTCATGTTTTCTTTTAAAACCACAATTAGAATCCCTCCACAGCATCATAGTGGGTCTAGATAATATTCTAATATTCTATTCTGCTTCTACACCTGCATTGCTTGCTGTTTGGGGTTTTAGGCTGGGTTTCTGTACAGCACTTTGAGATGTCAGCTGATGTAAGAAGGGCTATATAAATACATTTGATTGGATTTGAGATACTTTTGCTATCCTCTCTGGATTAAAACCAAATTATGATAAGTGTACTATATTACGTATTGGATCACTAAAAAATGCAAATTTTACATTACCGTGTAGTTTACCAATTAAATGGTCTGACGGAGATGTGGACATACTGGGGGTATACAAATCCCAAAATAAAGAAATGATCTCACTCCAACACATTTTTATAGAAAGGGGATAAGATCTTGCTATCATGGAAAGGAAAATACCTGTCTATTTGTGGAAAAATCACACTGATTAACTCTTTAGTCATATCACAGTTTACCTATTTGCTTATGGTTTTGCCTACACCTAGTGACCTGCTTTTTAAATTATATGAACAAAAAAGATTCCATTTTATTTGGAATGGCAAGCCAGACAAAATTAAAAGGCCTATTTATATAACGAATATGAATTCGGAGGGCAGAAATGATTAAATATTAAAGCATTAGACCTCTCACTAAAGGCATCAGTCATACAAAAGTTATACTTAAATCCAAACTGGTTCTCTAGTATACATGTAGCTAAACTCAAATATACTAATTGATAAAAAAAAACATATTTTTCGAATACATTTTTTTTTATTTATAATTTCAGTGAATGATATCATGAATAGGACTGGATGGTGTTATGCCACACATGCAGCTAACACAGACATATGGAAATGTCTGCTCTACCCAAAATTACAACCAACTAATTGCAGCATTACCACAAAAATGGAAGAGGCAGGTAGAAGGGGGAAAAAGTAAGGAACTTGTATGTCGGGCCTGTATTAAAGAACAAATGGTTAAAGAAAAGCGTGATAAATAAAAACATCTAGCAATTTAATTTAATGACCAAAAAACTGACGGCTGTGCCATATAAATTGCAAAATAGTTGGGGAGATTTTTGATGTACCCATTCCATGGCACATGGTTTATGAATTGATACATAAAACAACGCCAGATTCAAAACTTCAAATTTTTCTATTTAAATTACTATACAAAATTCTTGCAACTAATAGAGTGTTATATATATGGGGGATACAATCTTCCCAGCTCTGCAGATTTTGCTGTGAGGAGGCAGAGTCATTAGATCATTTATTTTGGTATTGTCCATATGTAGCTCGTGTTTGGTCACAGGTCCAGGAATGGCTGAAGAATTGCAACATTTGCAGAGAACTAATGCTGCAGATAGCAATACTGGGTGATTTGAAAAGCCATAGTCAATCAATCAATAATCTAATAATTATTTTGGCAAAAAAAATATTTTTAATTTTCAATCTGTAGAAGCTATGAGAATAGAACGGTTCAGTACTTTAGTCAAGCATCTCAGCACAGATGAAAAATATATGGCAAATAGAAATCCAAAATGGATGGTGTTAAGAGATAGATGGGAGGGGTTGAATGGAACTTAAATGTGTGACTAATAACAAGATAACCAATGTAAAACATACCGTGTCTGTAAAATGTATATATTGTAGGTTCAGAAATGTTGTGAAATGGCACAGTTACAAATAGAAATCAAACTGATGGACATCAGAAATAGAGGAAGGACTAAAAACAAACAAAATATAACTATTGTAAAATAGATTGTGTCTGTAAAATGTGTATAAGATGTATAAACTGAAGGTAGAAGCCTAAGTGTTATTGTTTATTAGTTTACTCCAATTGGAGGGAGGGTGGTAGGGTTTGCGGGAAATAATAAAGGCATATTAAAAAAAAAAGTATGTATGTCTATATAGGTATGAGTATGTATATACTGTATGTGTATATGTATGCATATGTGTCATGACTTCCACCGAAGGTGGTTCCTCTCCTTGTTCGGGCGGTGCTCGGCGGGCGGCGGCGCCGGCCTACTAGCCATCACCGATCCATTTTTCTTTTTCCGTATGTTTTGTCTTTGGTTCATTCACACCTGGTTTTCATTTGCTTTAATTTCTGTGTGTATATTTACCCCTGTTTCCCGCTTAGGTTTGTGCGGGATGTTTTTCATGTTGCTCGTTGAGGTTTTCATCAGTTTGTTCACGTGTGTACAGTGTTGTAAGAAAAGTAAGGAGCGTTGTTTTTCTCCTTCCATGAGTGACTGTGTGTTCCTATGTCTTGGGCGTTTATTGGTATTGTACCTGACCCATTTTGGACTTGCCTATTAAAGACGCTACTTTGACATCTCTGCTCTCCTGCGCTTGACTACCTTAGCTACCTCAGTACAAAGTCGCAACAATTTGTGTATGTATATGGATATATTTACCCCAAAAATATATGGGGGGATTGGAAATTATGCAGACAATTACATTGATGGAAGCAACAAAGCAACAACAAATTAGGCTGATCCACCCCTTAAAAAAACACACAAAAAAACTAGGCAGAGCTAGGCTGTCCCCAGCTGAACATCTACACCGGCTTCACACGAAGAGTTGCCTGTATTGCGGGACTACTGGTCATTTTGTGTCCTCCTGTCCACTAAAAGACCAGGCTCCCCTGTAGGGGCGAGTACTCTGGTGTGCCACACAGAACTTTTCCTCTCCCTTTACTCGCACCCCTTTCCATGCCATCCTGCTGTGGGGGAACCAGTCGAAATCTCTCCGGGTACTCATCGACTGGGGCCGATGAGAGTTTTTTTGATGCTACCCTGGCGTCCGAGGTGGGCATCCCCACTCAGCCCCTCTCCATTCCCATGGACGTTAGAGCGCTGGACGGGCGCTCTATAGGCCGGGTCACCCACAATGCCACTCCCATCAACCTACGAGTGTCAGGGAACAACAGCGAGGCAATCCAATTTATGCTAATTAAGGCTCCTCAGGTTCCTGTGGTATTGGGATTCTCTTGGCTCCATCGACACAATCCCCTCAAGGACTGGACTGCTGGTGCCATCATGGGCTGGAGCTCGTTCTGCCACGCCCATTGTCTGAAGTCAGTGCAGCCTGCCCTGGGACATCTTCCTGTTGCCTCGGAGGTTGCCCCGGAACTCTCCGCCATTCCCACGGAGTACCAGAACCTCCGGGAGGTTTTCAGTAAGGCCTGGGCCACTTCACTTCCTCCGCGCCGAACCTATGACTGCGGGATCGACCTTCTCCCAGGCACCACACCGCCCCGGGGATGACTCTACTCTTTGTCGGGTCCGGAGACCAAGGCTATGGAGACCTACATCAAGGACTCCCTAGCTGCAGGGTGTATCCGTCCTTCTTCCTCCCCTGCCGGCGCAGGGTTCTTCTTTGTAGATCGACAGTGCATCGACAACCGGGGCCTCAATGACATCATGGTGAAGAACCGCTACCCGCTACCACTCATCGCGTTGACCTTCGAATCGCTCCAGGGGGCCACCGTTTTCTCCAAGTTGGACTTACCGATGGATCTCGACACTATCTGGTGCGGATACGGGAAGGGAATGATTTTAAACTGCCTTCAACATGCCCAGTGGTCACTACGAATAACTGGTCATGCCATTTGGCCTTACCAACTCCCCAGCTGTGTTCCAGGCCCTGATTAATGACTTTCTCCGTGACGTGTTGAACCAGTTCATCTTCGTCTACCTCGACGACATCCTCGTTTTCTCCCACTCAACCCAAGAACAAATGCAGCGCCTCCTGGAGCACCAGCTTTTTGTGAAAGCGGAGAAATGCAAATTCCATTGCTCCACCATCCCCTTTCTTAGTTACATCATCGCTCCAGGGAATGTACAGTTGGATACCGGGAAGGTGAGAGCGGTGGTGGATTGGGCCAAGCCTACGTCCTGAGTGCAGCTGCAACGTTTCCTGGGATTTTCCAACTTTTATCGCTGCTTTATCCGAGGTTACAGCACCCTGGCTTCCCCCCTGTCTTCAGTCACCTCTCCCAAGGTTCCGTTCATGTAGTCTCCAGTTGCTGCCCGGGCGTTCCGGGACCTCAAGCACGACGTCACCACTGCTCCCATATTGGTTCATCCTGGCCCGTCCCGTGGGTTCGTGGTGGAGGCCGATGCTTCGGATGTCAGAGTGGGGGCTGCCCTGTCCCAGCCTTCTCCCTTCGCCTCAACGCCACAGAGAGGAATTAAGATGTGGGCAATCGTGAGCTTCTCACGATGAAGATGGTGTTGGAGGTGTGGAGACACTGGTAGGAGGGGGCGGAACATCCGTTCATTGTGTGGATGGATCACAAGAACCTGGACTATCTCCGCACCGCCAAGCGTCTCAATTCCAGGCAAGCTAGGTGGTCCCTGCTTTTCTCCCAGTTTAACTTCTCACTCTCCTACCGACCGGGATCCAATAATATCATGCCGGATGCGCTTTCAAGCCGCGATAGCCCCGCGGCAACATCCTCAGACCCGGAGACCATCCTTCCCATCTCGTGCCTAGCTGCGGCACTCAGCTGGGGAATAGGGAAGCAGGTAACTAACATTGTTCCTGATGCTGTCCGCCCCTCGCGCCTGGAGTGGGCCCACTCCTCCAGGCTTAACTGCCACCCGGGCTCCCGTCGGACCCTGGCCTTTGTGCGGCAACTCTTTTGGTGGCCTATCATGGTTCCGGACGTCTCCGCGTTCATTGCCGCCTACACGATCTGTGCGCAGAACAAGACTCCTCGGCAAGCTCCGGCTGGTCTCCTTTAACCACTGCCTGTCCCTCACCGCCCCTGGTCTCACATATCACTGGACTTTGTCACTTGTCTCATCCCATCTGATGGCAACACCGACATCCTGACTGTAGTGGACCGGTTTTCCAAACTCGCCCATTTCATTCGTCTCTTCAAGCTACCCTCTGCCAAAAAGACAGCCTAAGGTGGTCTGCTTGAAACATGTAAGTATTACAGACTCGGTCAGGGAGAGGTTGAAATTGTCAGTGAAGATACTTGCCAGTTGATCCACGCATGCTCTGAGTACATGTCCTGGTAATCTGTCTAGCCCCGCGGCCTTGTGAATGTAGACCTGTTTAAAGGTCTTGCTCACATCGGCTATGGAGAGCGTGATCAAATGTTATGTTACACCCCCCACTTTCTGTATTGTTCAGTTGACGTTATGATTAAAAGAGTACAGTTAGCTCTGACGCCTGTGGTCGTGTCTATCCTTCAAACTTAACATCGCTGTTTAGTCATTTGAACTATTATTTAATCCGATACAAAAAAAATATTACATGATACATCTTTCAAAATGGATCATTTTAATGTTCTGAATAAAAGGACTGATAGAGGGAACATTTTCCATACAGTGTTTAGGGGCATTGTGTGGCATGTATTGTGAAGCAGGAGCCTACTCTTACAGGCTTTGAATTTTCCATTTTATATTACGAGGTTGGACAATAGCACATGGGGCGCACCGATTGGTGTCACCTCGTTAGTCAGTCTGTATTACACCAGTGCTGGTTGGTAATCTCATTAGAAGGAAGATGTTTCACCTGTGCTGGTTGGTAATCTCATTAGAAGGAAGATGTTTCACCTGTGCTGGTTGGTAATCTCATTAGAAGGAAGATGTTTCACCTGTGCTGGTTGGTAATCTCATTAGCAGGAAGATGTTTCACCTGTGCTGGTTGGTAATCTCATTAGAAGGAAGATGTTTCACCTGTGCTGGTTGGTAATCTCATTAGAAGGAAGATGTTTTCACCTGTGCTGGTTGGTAATCTCATTAGAAGGAAGATGTTTCACCTGTGCTGGTTGGTAATCTCATTAGAAGGAAGATGTTTCACCTGTGCTGGTTGGTAATCTCATTAGACGGAAGATGTTTCACCTGTTGTCACGAGAATTATGTTCTCAATGTTCATAACTCAATTCAATTAACTATTCGTCTGCGACCCAGAATTTGTGAAATACTGGTTGAAATGAAACAGACAGAGGCCCCAGCTATGATAGTCAAAATGTTTATTCACGGGCGCGCTGGTTAGTTGTACAAAACCATTCATTTTATACTGGCTTCTTACGCACATACTTTCACACACAAACAGACTCCTTACGCACATACTTACACACACAAACATTAGGTATCCTACGCACACACTGTCCCACTACCCAGCCGACAAAGATTAGGGACCGTGAGAAGCACTCCCTGTCCTTTCCCAAATCTCTCAGTGGCCCCTAGCCAAGATCGGCACCGAATCTTGCTCAGACAGTCTGTGTTTAAGACACTTTAGAGACATATTGTACAGTTTATATTGTTTTACCCTAATTCTGACTAAAACTACACACATCATGACTAACACTACACCCATCATTAATAATAATTTGATGATGCTAATGTATTTCATTGATGATTCTAATCAATTACATACAATTATATAGTGGAATATTCTAATCATTAATTTAAACATATAAATTCCATCCACACCTGTGCTGGTTGGTAATCTCATTAGACGGAATATGTTTCACCTGTGCTGGCCCAGTACTCCAGTTGGTCTTGAGAAATGTTGAGAAAGTAGCACCTTTTGTCAGTGCTCCCTATTTATGTTCTGAAACAAAACCTTTTATCTGGTGTTTTCACTGTTTGGTTTTGCTCCATACTCTTTTTAGTCCGTATCCTAAAGTTGTTGTGGATCTTTCTTTTAGTTTGTCTTTTCAGAGTCAAACCTAGTGGGCGTCTTTAAGCACCCCTTACTAGTGGCTTTCAGTGGACACCCAACTTTCAGTGGACACCCACTTGGCTGTCTTGGTTGTCAGCGATTCTTTGTTGTGAGCAACATTTTGAGTTTGTCTTGTGGAAACGTAACAACAGAGTAAAAGGGTATTGGTGTAGTCTGGTGTTCTGCCAGGGTTGGGGTCAATTCCAGTTTCATTTGAAATTCCAATAAAATACTTGAATTAACTCATGAAGAGGATAATTTGTTACATTTTATTCAAATGGGTACAATCTTCAAAATATGGAACTGCAATTGAATTGTAATTAGAATATTTGTACTGTTTGAATTGGAATAGAATTGAAATTGTGTTGGTATATGTGTCTGTGTGTGTATATATATATATATATATATATATATATATATATATAGTTCCACTCAAAGGTTTGGACACACCTACTCATTCAAGGGTTTTTCTTTATTTTTACTATGTTCTACATTGAAGAATAATAGTGAAGACATCAAAACTATGAAATAACTCATATGGAATCATGTAGCAGCCAAAAAATTGTTAAACAAATGAAAATATATTTTAGAATCTTCAAAGTCGCCACCCTCTGCTTTGATGACAGCTTTGCACACTCTAGGCTTCATTAGGAATGCTTTTCCAATAGTCTTGAAGGAGTTCCCACATATGCTGAGCACTTGTTGGCTGCTTTTCCTTCACTCTGCAGTCCAACTCATCCCAAACCATCTCAATTGGGTTGAGGTCGGGTGATTGTGGAGGCCAGGTCATCTGATACAGCACTCCATCACTCTCATTGGTCAAATAGCCCTTACACAGCCTGGAGGTGTGTTGGGTCATTGTCCTGTTGAAAAATAAATGATAGTCCCACTAAGCACAAACCAGATTGGATGGTGTATCGCTGCAGAATGCTGTGGTAGCCATGCTGGTTAAGTGTGTCTTGAATTCTAAATAAATCACAGACAGTGTCACCAGCAAAGCACCCCCACACCATCACACCTCCTCCTCCGTGCTTCACAGTGGAAACCACACATGCGGAGATCATCCGTTCACATACTCTGCATCTCAGAAAGACACGGCTATTAGGACCAAAAATCGCTCATTTGGACTCATCAGACAAAAGGACAGATTTCCACCGGTTTAATGTACATTGCTCGTGTTTCTTGACCCAAGCAAGTCCCTTCTTATTTTTGGTGTCCTTTAGTAGTGGTTTCTTGGCAGCAATTCGATCATGAAGGCCTGATTCACACAGTCTCCTCTGAACAAATCAAATCAAATTTCGCTCAACAGTTGATGTTGAGACGTGTCTGTTACTTGAATTCTGTGAGGAATTTATTTGGGCTGCAATCTGAGATGCAGTTAACTCTGAACTTATCCTCTGCAGCAGAGGTAACTCTGGGTCTTCTTTTCCTGTGGCGGTCCTCATGAGAGCCAGTTTCATCATAGCTTGATGGTTTTTGCGACTGCAGTTGAAGAAACTTTCAAAGTTCTTAAAATTTTCCGGATTGACTGACCTTCATGTCTTTAAGTAATGATGAATTGTTGTTTCTCGTTGCTTATTTGAGCTGTTCTTGCCATAATATGGACTTGGTATTTTACCAAATAGGGCTATCTTCTGATTGGCTCAAACACATTAAGAAGGAAAGACATTCCACAAATTCACTTTTAACAAGGCACACCTGTTAATTGAAAATGCGTTCCAGATGACTACCTCATGAAGCTGGTTGACTTCCGGCGCTGACAGAGATGGCAACCTCACTTCGTGTTCCTAGGAAACTATGCAGTATTTTGTTTTTTTACGTGTTATTTCTTACATTGGTACCCCAGGTAATCTTAGGTTTTATTACATACAGTCGGGAGAAACTACTGGATATAAGAGCAACGTCAACTCACCATCATTACAACCAGGAATATGACTTTCCCGAAGCGGATCCTCTGTTTTGCCCACCACCTAGGACAATGGATCGGATCCCAGCCGGCGAACCAAAACAACGTCGCCGTAAAAGGGGCAGACGAAGCGGTCTTCTGGTCAGGCTTCGGAGACGGGCACGTCGCGCACCGCTCCTGAGCATACTACTCACCAATGTCCAGTCTCTTGACAACAAGGTTGATGAAATCCGAGCACGGGTAGCATTCCAAAGAGACATAAGAGACTGTAACGTTCTTTGCTTCACGGAAACATGGCTCGCTCGAAACACGCTATCGGAGTCGGTACAGCCAGCTGGTTTCTTCACGCATCGCGCCGACAGAAACAAACATCTTTCTGGTAAGAAGAGGGGCGGGGGGGGTATGCCTTATGATTAACGAGACGTGGTGTGATCATAACAACATACAGGAACTCATAGTCCTTCTGTTCACCTGACTTAGAATTCCTCACAAACAAATGTCGACCGCATTATCTACCAAGAGAATTCTCTTCGATTATAATCACAGCCGCATATATTCCCCCCCAAGCAGACACATCGACGGCCCTGAACGAACTTTATTTGACTCTATGTAAACTGGAAACCACATATCCTGAGGCTGCATTCATTGTAGCTGGGGATTTTAACAAGGCTAATCTATAAAACAAGAGCTGGTAAAACCCTAGATCATTGTTATTCTAACTTCCGCGATGCGTATAAGGCCCTCCCCCGCTCTCCTTTTGGAAAAGCTGACCATGACTCCATTTTGTTGCTCCCAGCCTATAGACAGAGACTAAAACAGGAAGGTCCCGCGCTCAGGTCTGTTCAACGCTGGTCCGAACAATCTGATTCCACGCTTCAAGATTGCTTCGATCACGTGGATGGGGATATGTTCCGCACTGCGTCAAACAACAACATTGACGAATACGCTGATTCGGTGAGCGAGTTTATTAGCAAGTGCATCGGCGATGTCGTACCTAAAGCAACTTTTAAAACATTCCCAAACCAGAAACCGTGGATTGTGTGTTAACCCTCGCAAGGCTGCAGGCCCAGACGGCATCCCCAGCCGTGTCCTCAGAGCATGCGCAGACCACCTGGCTGGTGTGTTTACGGACATATTCAATCAATCCTTATCCCAGTCTGCTGTTCCCACATGCTTCAAGAGGGCCACCATTGTTCCTGTTCCCAAGAAAGCTAAGGTAACTGAGCTAAACGACTACAGCCCAGTAGCACTCATTTCTGTCATCATGAGGTGCTTTGAGAGACTAGTCAAGGACCATTTCACCTCCACCCTCCCTGACACCCTAGACCCACTCCAATTTGATTACCGCCCCAATAAGTCCACAGACGACGCAATCGCAACCACACTGCACACTGCCCTAACCCATCTGGACAAGAGGAATACCTATGTGAGAATGCTGTTCATCAACTACAGCTCAGCATTTAACACCATAGTACCCTCCAAACTCGTCATCAAGCTCGAGACCCTGGGTCTCGACCCCACCCTGTGCAACTGGGTACTGGACTTCCTGGGCCGCCCCCAGGTGGTGAGGGTAGGTAACAACATCTCCACCCCGCTGATCCTCAACACTGGTGCCCCACAAGGGTGCGTTCTGAGCCCTCTCCTGTACTCCCTGTTCACCCACAACTGCATGGCCATGCACGCCTCCAACTCAATCATCAAGTTTGCAGACGACACTACAGTGGTAGGCTTAATTACCAACAATGACGAGACTGCCTACAGGGAGGAGGTGAGGGCCCTCGGAGTGTGGTGTCAGGAAAATAACCTCACACTCAACGTCAAGAAAACAAAGGAGATGATCGTGGACTTCAGGAAACAGCAGAGGCAGCACCCCCCTATCCACATCGACGGGACAGTAGTGGAGAGGGTAGCAAGTTTTAAGTTCCTCGGCGTACACATCACAGACAAACTGAATTGGTCCACCCACACAGACAGCGTGGTGAAGAAGGCGCAGCAGTGCCTCTTCAACCTCAGGAGGCTGAAGAAATTTGGCTTGTCACCAAAAAGTACTCTCAAACTTTTACAGATGCACAATCGAGAGCATCCTGTCGGGCTGTATCACTGCCTGGTACGGCAACTGCTCCGCCCACAACCGTAAGGCTCTCCAGAGGGTAGTGAGGTCTGCACAACGCATCACCGGGGGCAAACTACCTGCCCTCCAGGACACCTACACCACCCGATGTAACAGGAAGGCCATAGAGATCATCAAGGACAACAACCACCCGAGCCACTGCTTGTTCACCCCGCTATCACCCAGAAGGCGAGGTCAGTACAGGTGCATCAAAGCAGGGACCGAGAGACTGAAAAACAGCTTCTATCTCAAGGCCATCAGACTGTTAAACAGCCACCACTAACATTGAGTGGCTGCTGCCAACATACTGACTCAACTCCAGCCACTTTAATAATGGAAAAATGTATGTAATAAATGTATTACTAGCCACTTTAAACAATGCCACTTAATATAATGTTTACATACCCTACATTACTCATCTCATATGTATATACTATACTCTATACCATCTACTGCATCTTGCCTATGCCGTTCTGTACCATCACTCATTCATATATCTTTATGTACATATTCTTCATCCCTTTACACTTGTGTGTATAAGGTAGCTGTTGTGAAATTGTTAGGTTAGATTACTCGTTGGTTTACTCGTTGGATTATTGTCGGAACTAGAAGCACAAGCATTTCGCTACACTTGCATTAACATCTGCTAACCATGTGTATGTGACAAATAAAATTTGATTTGATTTGAGAATGCCAAGAGTATGCAAACCTGTCATCAAGGCAAAGGGTGTCTACTTTGAAGAATCTCAAATATAACATTTATTTTGATTTGTTTAAGACTTTTTGGTTACTACATGATGTATGTGTTATTTAATGGTTTTGATGTCTTCACTATTATTCTACAATGTAGAAAATAGTAAAAAATAAAGAAAAATCGTTAAATGAGTAGGTGTGTTCAATTTTTTGACTGGTACTGTATGTCGTGAAGAAAAAAGTTAATTAGAACTGATTTTGTATTAGTTAAGTTTAAATTGTTACCCAGTAGGCTTTGATTACGTTTCCAATATCCTCGTCCATGTGCACATTTTTTAAGGTTAATTTGAGGCCAATTAGACAGTGGTCCGATCGCATTCTGTCTCCTATTAATACTTTTAAAACTTTTGATGCCAGCATGAATGACACCAGGAAGTAGTCAAGACGGCTAGCTTGATTAAGCCTCCTCCATGTACGCTATACAGTATATACAAAAGTATGTGGACACACCTTCAATTTAGTGGATTTGGCTATTTCAGCCACACCAGTTGCTGACAGGTGTATAAAATCGAGCACACCGCCATGCAATCTCCATAGACAAACATTGGCAGTAGAATGGCCCGCACTGAAGAGCTCAATGATTTTCAATGGGGCACTGTCATAGGATGCCACCTTTCCAACAAGTCAGTTCGTCAAATGTCTGCTCTACTAGAGTTGCCCCAGTAAACTGTAAGTGCTGTTATTTTGAAGTGGAAACGTCTAGGAGCAGCAACGGTTCAGCTGCAAAGTGGTATGCCACACAAGCTCACAGAGTGGGAGTGCCGAGAGCTGAAGCACATAGTGTGAGTAAAAATTGTCTGTCCTCGGTTGCAGCATTCACTATCAAGTTCCAAACTGCCTCTGCAAGCAACATCAGCACAAGAACTGTTCGTCAGGAATTTCATGAAATGGGTTTCCATGGCCGAGCAGCCACGCACAAGCCTAAGATCAACATGCACAATGCCAAGCATCTGGCAGACTGGCGGACAGATCTGGGTTTGGCGGAGCCCAGAAGAACGCTACCATAGTGCCAACTGTAAAGTTTGGTGGGGGAGGAATAATGGTGTGGGGAAATCTTAACGCTGCAGCATACAATGACATTCTTGAAGATTCTGTGCTTCCAACTTTGTGGCAACTGTTTGGGAAAGGCCCTTTCGTGTTGCAGCATGACAATGCCACTGTGCACAAAGAGAGGTCCATACAGAAATGGTTTCTCGAGATGGACGTGGAAGAACTTTACTGGCCTGCACAGAGCCCTGACCTCAATACCATCAAACACCTTTGGGATTAATTGGAATGCTGACTGCAAGCCAGGACTAATCCCCCAACATCATTGTCTGACCTCACTAATGCTCTTGTGGCTGAATTGAAGCAAGTCCCAGCGGGAATGTTCCAACATCTAGCTGAAAGCCTTCCCAGAAGAGTGGAGACTGTTATAGTAGCAAAGGGGGGAACAACTCCATATTAATGCCCATCATTTTTGAATGAGATGTTTGACGAGCAGGTGTCCACATACATCCATGTACTTGTGAAAATTGCACCAAAGTGATTGAAAAAAAAAACTGCCTGTTCAGTTGATTTTCAGACACTGGTATTCATTTATTGTTTTAGGATGCCATCTTGTGACCAATTAGAAGCACTACAGTACTGTGCTTTTTATTCTGCTTGAAGTTTGGAGTGGCTGGTATGACCCATTCCCCTAGCCTTGGTCAGCTTTTTGAAGTGTTCATTATTAACTAGAGGTGTTTTGTGTTTGTTTAGGTCCCATGCTCCTGTGCCTCTTGTGGGTGACAGACCTTTAATTTGCTTATCTTAGTTTCATGTCCACATCCTTGTTCAACCGTAACCCTAGTCTCAACCACAATGTACCCTAACCCTACATTCATGTCCACATCCCAGTTCAACCCTAACCCTAGTCTCAACCACAATGTACCCTAACCCTACGTTCATGTCCACATCCCAGTTCAACCCTAACCCTAGTCTCAACCACAATGTACCCTAACCCTACATTCATGTCCACATCCCAGTTCAACCCTAACCCTAGTCTCAACCACAATGTACCCTAACCCTACATTCATGTCCACATCCCAGTTCAACCCTAACCCTAGTCTCAACCACAATGTACCCTAACCCTACATTCATGTCCACATCCTGGTTCAACCGTAACCCTAGTCTCAACCACAATGTACCCTAACCCTACATTCATGTCCACATCCCAGTTCAACCCTAACCCTAGTCTCAACCACAATGTACCCTAACCCTACATTCATGTCCACATCCTGGTTCAACCCTAACCCTAGTCTCAACCACAATGTACCCTAACCCTACATTCACGTCCACATCCCAGTTCAACCCTAACCCTAGTCTCAACCACAATGTACCCTAACCCTACATTCATGTCCACATCCCAGTTCAACCCTAACCCTAATCTGAGATTTAAGTCCTCATCCTGTTTTTTTATTTATTTAACTAGGCAAGTCAGTTAAGAACACATTCTTATTTACAATGACAGCCTATGAACAGTGGGTTCACTGCCTTGTTCAGGGGCAGAACAACAGGTTTTTACCTTATCAGCTCGGGGATTCGATCTAGAAACCTTTCGGATACCGTCCCAAAGCTCTAACCACTAGGCTATCTGCCACCCCCCTGGTTCAACCCTAATCAAAGCCTTAACCACAACCCCAACCCTAACCCTAGCTTCATGTCCACATCCAGATCACTGCACCAAATACCCTATATTTGTACTCCTAGTTATTCGTACACCACTGGGCACAAATGGGTTAATTCAATATTTTTTCAACATATTGTGAATTGGAATCTACGTGGAAAATATGCATTAGATGCATTTCTTTAAATGTTGGTATTTGGTTGTGTTGTCAACCAAACACAATTCAATATTACATTTGTAATACAGTAAATAGCTTAAAGTTAAGGCTATTTTACAAACTGAATTAACATTCAACATTAAAACGAGTAACACATCCATGGCCACATTTTGAGGTTACTGTAACTATAAATGTCTTCTCTTATGCAATCATATAAAGCGTGCATGTTCAAGATAGCATGCATAGGTCATCATAGGTCAGTGGAGATCTTCACAAATGCTGTAATAATCTGTGCAGAATGTTGAATGGCATTGATCACTTGCACTTTTAATGTCATCTCAACTGCAATCCAGGTCATTTGGTTGTGCTATGAGATTAAGCACAGTAATACCACATTATTCCGTTGCATAAATAAACAAAATATCGGACATTGTATTCCCATTTCAACTTTGCTGTGCTTTTAAATGGTTAAAAGCGCAGAGATATACATTTGCGTGACAACTAAAACAAAAATCTGACATTGTTTTTCCATTGGAATTTGGTTGTGCTTTTAGATGGTTGAAAACATAATGATAACACATTGGAAATTCAATAAACGTCAATAAATGGCTGTTTTTTTGAGTGGGTGAATATATGTTCTAATCTCATTGATAAACGTCTCAACCAAATGTTTCCCCATTATCCTTGCTAAATTCCCAATCTGGCCCTCAAACCATCATGGTCACCTAATAATCCCCAGTTTACAATTGGCTCATTCATCCCCCTCCTCTCCCCTGTAACTACTCCCCAGGTCGTTGCTGCAAATGAGAACGTGTTCTCAGTCAACTTACCTGGTAAAATAACGGTAAAATAAATAAAATAAAATAAAAAATCCAAGTTGTAATGATGTAGGTTCACTTACTTGCCACTAGGAGGATCTACAGTATTTCATCTGTGATGAATCAAAAGCAGGTTTATCTCTTGACTGTTTGATAATGGTAACACAGGTGTGAACACAACTCTAATGATCCTGACTCCCACTCTGTCCAGCCCGGTTCAACCCTATTCCTATTCTTAACCACAACCATAACCCTAACCGTGACCCCAACCCTAAACCTAAACCTATCCCTCATAACCTCGTGGAAAGATACATCTCTAAGGTGAAACAGGAAACCTCTACTAAGTACATCTGCCAGTTGAAGAGAGAATAATGTGCAGCCTAGAACAAAGTGTATGAGGAAGGAAGTTGTTCATCACTCCACTGTCAGTGAGGATGAGGCAGCAGGGTCTGGAACAGAACACAGCCTTGGTCTGGTCATCAACAGTAGAAAACCGTCAGAAGGTTGAAAGCATCAGAGAGAGGACTGTTGCCACATCGCTAGCACTCCTTCACACCGGTTTCAAATACTGTTTGAAATCTTTCGAATACTTTGTGTGTTTGTTTGTCTGTAGTGCCAGGAGGACGGGTTTTGCATTTGGACTATTATATTGGTCCATTAAGCCAGGCAGGCCCAATCAAGCACAGATAAAGTATTCAGCATGATTTTAGATAGCATTGTAACCCTGTGCTCTTTTGGGGCAGCCATAATGTGGTTTATTACTCTATCTGTTCCCACTGGAGTGAGGAAGGTGGTTTTCGCAACATGCTTTTAGAGAAAATCCTTTCTGCTCCAAATCCAACCTTTGGACCCATTAACAAATCACTCACATGGCTATTAATAGGACAGTATCAGCCTTTCACACCACCTAGCCAACCTGTTACTGTTATTCAAGGCAAGGCAGCCGTAAAGTTTTTTTTAAGACCAAGACCAGCACAGTAATATTCATCTGCACTAAAATGTGCCAAATGAATAAAAAAATATTTCACCAAAATTATTTCTACCTTGATTGACAATGCCATTTACATAGGTACATGGTGGTAGGTCTATGCTGAGTTGTCTCCTATGTGAGTGAGGAGTTGTACCCAGTAGAAGAGGAGAGAGACAGAGATCCACTGGGCACAGACATCAGTTCAACGTTTTGATTTGAATTTGCTTGAGTTGTCAACTAACGTGAATTCAACACGAAATCGACATCAGATGTCACCATGTCATTGGATTTAAGTAAAAAATATATTTGAAAAAATCCCTTACGTTGATGACTTTTTGCAAATACAATCAGTTTTCCACATTGATTCAACGTCATCCCATTTAATTATGAAATGATGTGGAAACAACGTTGACTCAACCTGTTTTTGTCCAATGTGTGGGGGGGGGGGGGGGGGGGGCAGGATTCTGTATCGATGGCTGAGAGGTAGTTTCCTGTGTGCCTACCTACCTGACCACGCTGGAGACGGTGGTATGCTAATGGTCTGAACACCTAGTCTGAGCACCCTGGCAGATGGCCTCAGCTTGTTTGAGTCCCTGGATGTGTGTGCGTTCACTACTCCAAATGGAAGTGTCTGACAGAACCTTAGCTGCTCCATTCTTCTCCCCTCGACCTTTGTCTCACCTGACACACTCCTAACTGGGCTCATCCCTCTGATCCCTGGGTGGTGAATAGTCATGGTGAACTGGTCCTGGACCATCATCCTTTTGATCCCTGGGTGGTGAATAGTCCTGAACTGGTCCTAGACCATCACCCCTCTCATCCCTGGGTGGTAAATAGTCCTGACCTGGTCCTAGACCATCATCCCTCTGATCCCTGGGTGGTGAATAGTCCTGACCTGGTCCTAGACCATCATCCCTCTGATCCCTGGGTGGTGAATAGTCCTGACCTGGTCCTAGACGATCACCCCTCTCATCCCTGGGTGGTGAATAGTCCTGACCTGGTCCTAGACCATCATCCCTCTGATCCCTGGGTGGTGAATAGTTATGGTGAACTGGTCCTAGACCATCATCCCTCTGATGCCTGGGTGGTGAATAGTCCTGACCTGGTCCTAGACCATCATCCCTCTGATCCCTGGGTGGTGAATAGTCCTGACCTGGTCCTAGACCATCATCCCTCTGATCCCTGGGTGGTGAAGAGTCCTGACCTGGTCCTAGACCATCATCCCTCTGATGCCTGGGTGGTGAATAGTCCTGACCTGGTCCTAGACCATCATCCCTCTGATGCCTGGGTGGTGAATAGTCCTGAACTGGTCCTAGACCATCATCCCTCTGATCCCTGGGTGGTGAATAGTCCTGACCTGGTCCTGTTAAACTCATTGTTGGACTCTCATTGAACTGTGAATGTATTGGTGGGAGCTCTATCTCTGATCGTCCTCACAACAGCTTAAAGTGGTATATGACCGAGTGACGTCATAGTGGTGACCCACTCCTGTTAGTCCACCTGTCAGTCCAGCTGTTTCCATGGTTTCAGTACAGCAGGTCAGACACCCCACTCCAACGCTCAACTCTATAATCCCATTTCATAATGTCATGATGTCCCACTGGATGACCAAAGTCTGACACGGATGGCAAAGACCTGGGAATAAATGTATTAGTTGGGTTGGCTAAGTAGCAGGGATAGAACCAGTGTAATGAAATCATAAAAAATACTCCCTGGGGCATGCTTGTTAATCAAACCACGAGCTCCATCCCTCTGCCCTTGATTCATAATGTCTGTTTTACTCATTATTTCACCCTAAGGCTCTGCTAAAGCCACAAAACTCAATATTATCATCACACCAAAGACAGACGGACAAAATATTGTTTGTTTGTTTGTTCTTGTTTACCAAAGATATGAAGTAGCCTCACCCCGGCTTTAACAAGCACAACCAGAGAACTGGCCAAAAGCAAAGCTTCACTTCATTAACAACATCCTATGAATCTTCATATCTTAACATAAGTATGTGCTCTTCTTTGATTTACTCTGAATCTTCCATTGAGAGAGGGATGGGGTCATTGATGTGATTGTGTGTCCTTGCTTTGAAAGGTAGTGTGGTTCAGAAGAGAAGAGGTTTCTAATTGTGTAATAGTAACTTGTATCACAGGTGACCCGGCTATGTGTTCATCAAGGCCTGTGTGTGTGTGTGTGTGTGTGTGTGTGTGTGTGTGTGTGTGTGTGTGTGTGTGTGTGTGTGTGTTCATCATGGCCAGAGTGGTGTGTGTTCATTTAGGCCAGAGTGATAAAAACCCTGGACAATATCTAATAGGACACATCGTTAGATCACCTACTTCACCGTCAATTGAAACCATTTTGAAACATGTATTGTGTCCATCATCCATCATTTTTTATTTAATCAACTCTCCTCCAACGGCCAATTTGATTGAAGAGGATGGATGAGAAGACTATGATTCAGTTGACAGTGGTTGTTTTCGGAATATGATGAATCCATTGTGAGAGCTCCATATGGTAAAGTCAACAATTTCAAAATGACATACCTTTGTATATACTGTATAGTGTATGTGTACACACCTTCAAATTACTGGATTCGGCTATTTCAGCCACACCCGTTGATGACAGGTGTATAAAATCGAGGACACAGCCATGCAATCTCCATAAACAAACATTGGCAGTAGAATGGCTCGTACTGAAGAGCTCAGTGACTTTCAACGTGACACCATCATAGGATACCACCTTTCAAACAAGTCAGTTCATAAAATGTCTGCCCTGCTAGAGCTTCCCGGGTAAACTGTAAGTGCTGTTATTGTGAAGTGAAAAGTCTAGGAGCAACAACGGCTCAGCCTAGAAGTGGTAGGTCACACAAGCTCACAGAACAGGACTGACGAGTGCTGAACTGTGTAGCGCGTAAAAATTGTCTGTCCTCGGTTGCAATACTCACTACCAAGTTCCAAATTACCTCTGGAAGCAATGTCAGGAAAATAATTGTTCGTCGGGAGTGTCATGAAATGGATTTCCAAGGCCGAGTAGCCGCGCACCAGCCTAACATCACCATGCGCAATGCCAAGCGTTGACTGGAGTGGTGTAAAGCTCGCCGCCATTGGACACTGGAGCAGGGGAAACACGTTCTCTGGAGTGATGAATCACGCTTCACCATCTGGCAGTCAGACGGACGAATCTGGGTTTGGCGGATGCCAGGAGAAAGCTACCTGCCCAAGTGCATAGTGCCAAATGTAAAGTTTGGTGGAGAAGGAATAATGGTCTAGGGCTGTTTTTCATGGTTTGGGCTAGGCCCCTTAGTTCCTGTGAAGGGAAATCTTAACACTACAGCATACAATTAAATTCTAGACGATTCAACGATCACCTTTGTGATGATTTGGAACGCCTTCTGCAAGCCAGGCCTAATTGCCTGCCCACTAATGCCTTGTGGCTGAATGGAGCAAGTCCCCTCAGCAATGCTCCAACATCTAGTGAAAAGCCTTCCTAGAAGAGTGGAGGCTGTTATAGCAGCGACTGGGCGACCATCTCCATATCAATGCCCATAATTTTGGAATGAGATGTTCGACGAGCAGGTGTCCACTTTTGGTAATTTAGTGTAGGTTCATATCATATTAACATGCTTTATTAAACCACAATGCTCAAAACCATATAGAAAGCACATAGAAATCTAGAATCAAATCTTCTTTCTCTCTATAGCTAGATTTCCATTCAGTTATTATTTAAAAATCTGCATAAAATATATAGATATGCGTTTCCATCCAACCAATCTGCCTATAAACTGTATGTTTTTCCATGACCCCATGGTAGTAGGCTACAATATAACATACTGTATCATTGCGTGACTCCAGGTTTACTTCGACATTATATGTATTATGCTAATGTTTACACATAAATGAATTTTCACTGAAATTATCACATGATCTATTTCACTGACAAAAAAATGATCCCACCTTGTATAGAGTATTTATTTTGTGGACAATTGCTAGGTTTGCATCCAATTGCAAAATATGTTCATGCAACATCCAAACCTTGTAGAAAATATGTTGAATTGTACCTTTGAAACAACGTCAGATCTTCAACATTATATCCACTATATATATATATATATATAAATATATACTTCAATTGGCTGGGTAGCACCTCCTACTGGAGATTTGATCTACAGCTATTAATTTGGTCTCCCATGAAGGGTTTTAACCAAGCCCGGCTTAGCTTTTATATTTGTCACTGACTGCTATTAATACTATAATAATAATACTACTAATATTGAGAAACCTCTTAATTGTTAAATATTTTTCACTGTTGCTATCGAAGTCATTCCAAAGGGTGGCAGTGCAAATAAAATGTAACCATACTTTATAAGTCCTATTGTATAGCAACAATTATACTATTTAGGTGCCTTTGGAAATTATTCAAACCCCTTGACTTTTTCCACATTTGGTTATGTTACAGCCGTATTCTAAAATGGATTAAATAAATACAAATCCTCATTAATCTACACACAATTGTCCATAATGACAAAGTGAAAACAGTTTTTTTGAAATTATAGAAATTGTATTAAAAATTGAAATACCTTATTTACGTAAGTATTCATACCCTTTGCTATTGATCATCCTTGAGATGTTTCGACAACTTGATTGGAGTCCACCTGTGGTAAATTAAATTGATTGGACATGATTTGGAAAGGCACACACCTGTCTATATAAGGTCCCACAGTTAACAATGCATGTCAGAGCGAAAACCAAGCCATGAGGTTGAAGGAATTATCCTTAGCACTCCGAGACAGGATTGTGACGAGGCACAGATCTGCGAAGGATACCAAAATATGCCTGCAGACTTGAAGGTCCCCAAGAACACAGTGGCCATCATCATTCTTAAATGGAAGAAGTTTGGAACCATCAAGGCTCTTCCTAAAGCTGTCCGCCTGGTCAAACTGAGCAATCGGAGAAGGGCCTTGGTCAGGGAGATGACCAAGTACCCGATGGTCAATCTGACAGAGCTCTGGAGTTCCTCTGTGGAGATGGGATAAACTTCCAGAGGGACAACCATCTCTGCAGCACTCCACCAATCAGGCCTTTATGATAGTGGCCAGACGGAAGCCACTCCTTAGTAAAAGGCACATGACAGCCCACTTGGAGTTTGCCAAAAGGCACCTAAAGACTCTCAGACCATGAGAAACAAGATTCCCTAGTCTGATGACACCAAGATTGAACTCTTTGGCTTGAATGCCAAGCGTCACGTCTGGAAAGAAACCTGGCACTGTCCCTATGGTGAAGCATGGTGGTGGCATCATCATGCTGTGGGGACGTTTTTCTGCGGCAGGGACTGGGAGACTAGTCAGGATCAAGGCAAAGATGAATGGAGAGATCCTTCAAGTCTCTGAATGTCTATGTGTGGCCCAGCCAGAGCCCGGACATGAACCCAATCTAACATCTCTGGAGACACCTGAAAATAGCTGTGCAGTGATGCTCCCCATCCAACCTGACAGAGCTTGAGAGGATCTGCAGAGAATAATGGGAGAAACTCCCCAAATACAGGTGTGCCAAGCTTGTACCGTCATACCCAAGAAGAGTTGATGCTGTTATCGCTACCAAAGGTGCTTCAACAAAGTACTGAGTAAAGGGACTGAATATTTATGTAACTGTTATATTTCCGTTTTTATTTGTAATAAATTTGCTACAATTTCAAAAAAATAACTTTTTGTTTTGTCATTATTGGGTACTGTGTGTAGATTGATGAGGGGGAAAAAACTATTTAATACATTTTAGAATAAGGCTGTAACGTAACAAAATGTGAAAAAAGTCAAGGGGTCTAAATACTTTTTGAAAGCACTGAAGCATTTGCAAAGTCATCAGCAGCAATTGTTTTAATTCAACCCAGGGTTCCACAAAAAATAGACAATACATATAAACCTAGGGTTTCAAATTTTGGTTGATTTCAAGTATAATCTCCAAGTTAGTCCTTAATATGTTGCATTCACGTCTCCATCTCTACCAAAAATCAAAGTTAAAGAATAGGACTAAATCAAATTAAACTTCATCTAAAGTGCATTTGAAGTTATGATTAGAATAGATTTAGTCCTATTCTTTAACTTTGATTTATTTCAATAATTAATTTGTAGACAAACTGGATATTGAATTGTGTTTGCAAAAAAATATGAACATTTGTAGTAGATGTATCTTCTGCTTTGATAGTTCCATCTGTGCTACTGACTTAGTCTGGTTTTAATTCCATTTGTCTAAAAATGTATAATTTATAAGTTTTATTCACGTTTCCACCTCAACCAAAAATCTAAGTTGAAGTATAGGACTAAATTAAATCAAATCAAGAGTTTGATTTGATTTATTTCTATTCTTTAACTTTGATTCTTGGTTTGTAGACAAACTGAAATTTGTTGACAACTAAACACAATTCAATATCACTTTTTCAATACGGTAAATATCCTATTAACTTGTTGACAAGTTACAAATAATATAGTCTTTAACTAAACCAAAAATAAAAGTTAAAGAATAGGATTAGGCCAGTGGCTCAGGTGAAACAATCCAAGCATTAGATATCCTATAAATGTTTATATTTGGTTGCGTTATAATATTTTTTGTAATACAGTAAATAGCCAATAGTTAAGGCTAGCTCGAGACAACATAGGAAACTGACAATATAGCTAGCTAGCTGTTATTTATCAACCTTGAAACCTTTTACTGCAGTGGGCTAAATCAGGGTCACACAGAGTGATTCTTGGTAGTTTAAACAAATCTACTTTGAAACAGAAGTTTACATACACATGATTATGGGCTTAAAAAAATAAGACACTTGTATGATGTGGGACATAGAGTTAATCTTTTCAATTTTGAGTTTGCATCACAATATTACACTTCATATACATCACAGAAGACTTAAATATAACATAACACTAGATTTTCATCAGGTTTTTGGAAATAATTGTTATTACTTATGACATTCTACCCATGAGGTCAAAGGGGGCGCTTTTGGTCATTGACTGCAGGAAAGGGTTTAAAATGAGTAACTACCATGGCCACATTTTAAGGTTAGCCTACTGTAACTATAAATGTCTTATGTAATCACAGAAATAAAGCAATCATGAACAGCGTTGATCACTTGCACTATGTGCTTTTAATGTAATCTCAATTGCAATACAGGTAATTTGGTTGTGGTGTTAGATGAAGCACAGTGATAACACATTAAGTTGTTGTATAAATATAAAATATCTGACATTGTATTCCCATTTGAATTTTGTTGCGCTTTTAGATGGTTGAAAGTGCAGTGATAACACATTTAGATGACAACTAAATAAAAAATCTGATATAGTTTTTCCATTGGAATTTGGTTGTGCTTTTAGATCGTTTAAAGCATACTGATTAAACATTCAATGTCTTTCCAGTGCATTTTCAACTCTACCGATGGTTTTGTCACAAATGGCATCTCACGCAGATACAGTCAGGTAGGCTAGTCTACATGATGAGATTATTATGGAACGGCAGTCAAGCGTCGATCATCATGTCAACAGAATAAGACACTCAATATTTATTGGAAAGGAGCATCAAGCTCATCACTGTGCACTTTCATCACCATGTGAAGTTCATCATAACTTATAGATCTGTAGCCTAATTAACTGCATGGTTTCCAGAGTTGTAGTGGGAAGACTAGACCCCATATCATTACATAACTCCAAGATTACATCGATGTGATCAACACACTATCACAGCTTACAGTGAAATAGACACAAATTGCTTTAAAATCACCTTTTCAAGCATTACAGGCATTTCTTTACAATGCATTTTGTGTGTATTACACAATTTTCTTTCTTCATATCTCATTTGTGTACATTAAACACATTCCAATGTGTTGTGGCTAACGTTTTTTAGGTTAGCTAAGTGGCTAACGTTAGCTAGGCTATTTAGGTGGCTAACGTTAGCTAGGCTAGGGGTTAAGGTTAAGGTTAAGAGTGAAGATTAGAGTTAGGTTTAGGGGTTAGAGGTTGGGGTTAGGGTTAGGTAACATGCTAGCTACACACAAAAAGCATATTTCTCTAAATGTTTTTGCAAAAATGTGTTTACATCCCTGTTAGTGAACATTTCATCCTTTGTCAAGACCTACCTATCTGGCCCGACAGGACCTATCTGGCTGTCTTGCCGGCCGGACCTACCGATCTGGCCGGTCGGTCGGAGCTAGCTATCTGGCCGGCCATCTACCTGACAGGCGTTGCATATCAAGAAGCTGATTAAACAGCATTATTATTACACAGGTGCACCTTATTGTTGGGGACAACAAAAGGCCCCTCTAAAATGTGCAGTTTTGTCACACAACACAATGCCACAGATGTCTCAAGTTTTGAGGGAGCGTGCAATTGGTATGCTGACTGCAGGAATCTCCACCAGAACTGTTGCCAGAGAATTGAATGTTAATTTTTCTACCATAAGCCGCCTCCAACATCGTTTTAGAGAATTTGGCAGTACATCCTACCGGCCTCACAACCGCAGACCATGTTTAACCACGCCATTTAACCACGCCCTCCGGCTTCTTCACCTGCGGGATCATCAGAGAGGGGCGAGGGGGGATTCTGAGGAGTATTTCTGTCTGTAATAAAGCCCTTTTGTGGGGAAAAACTCATTCTGATTGGCTGGGCCAATGGGACCAGCACTTTACATGTTGCATTTATATTTTGGTTCAGTGTAGTTGGCATGTTAGCTAACCCTAATCTTAACCCTATCTAACCTTAACTCTTAAATTTCTTAGCTAGCATGTAGCTAGGGTTGCTAAGCGATCGTGTTATGCGCCCACCCATCCTCCCCGACCAACCTTCCTCCTGTCGTTTCTGTCTTAATTACTGTATTTATCTGTAATTGAAATACTCTGTATACAGTGCACTGTGATCGTGTTTCTGTCACGAATTTCCAAAAAGCAATTAGTGTCTATTTCTCAGAAATCTGTTATAGTGGGTTGACATTGTTATCAGGCCTATGTCAATATTTGCTCATAAAGGAATTTCCACCGCCATTTCTTGCATAATACATTTTATCGACACAAAAAGATCCAACCATGTCGAACTAACAAATTATCTGTTGGCATTTATAAAATTGTACCGCAACGTCCTGCTTCCATCAGCCCTGTCGTAAATTGTTTTATGCATCAGGTAATTAATCTGCATGAAATGGTTGGTTAGAAACCTCATTCGTAACAACATCAACTCATAAACTCACTGCATGGTCCATAGTATACCACATATTAGCTTGATTTGCATCCAATTGGTGACAGATTTTCATGCAAATATTCTAAAATCTGCATAAAGAAATATGCACATTCTTCCACCAGAGGTGTTTCCATCAAACTGAATTGTTGCTGATCAAATATTGTGCGTGATGGGTGTAACGAAGACGCAGGAAGCACGTGCAGTCGGTGAGTTTAACAAAAACGAACAGAGTGAATAAACGACCAAGAGTAGTGTCTGAGCATGAACACAGGAACAATACTGCCTGATGGGTGATAACTACGCAGTGCTAGATTAAGAGGGAGTAATCTGGGTAGTGATAAAATCCATGAACTCTACTGATAGTTTTGTTGCAAAAACTGTTGCGATAAAAATACTGAACAAAATATAAACGCAACATGCAACAATTTCAAAGATTGTACTGAGTTACAGTTCATATAAGGAAATCAGCCAATGAAATAAATGAATTAGTCCTTAATCTATGGATTTCACATGGCTGGGAATACAGATAAGCATCTGTTGGTCACAGATACCTAAAAAAAGATAGGGTGTGGATCAGAAAACCAGTCAGTATCTGGTGTGACCACCATTTGCCTCAAGCAGCGCGACACATCTCACCTTGCATAGAGGTAATCAGACTGTTGATTATGGCCTGTGGAATGTTGTCCCACTCCTCTTCAATGGCTCTGTGAAGTTGCTGGATACTGGTGGGAACTGGAACGGAACACGCTGTCATACACGTCGATCCAGAGCATCCCAAACATGCTCAATGAGTGATATGTCTAATGAGTGTGCAGGCCATTCTAACCCTAACTCTAACTGGGACATTTTCAGGTTCCAGGCATTGTGTACAGATCCTTGCGACATGGGGCCGTGCATTATCATGGAGAAACATGATGTGATGGTAGCAGATTAATGGCAAGACAATTCGGCTCAGTATCTCATCAGAGTATTGTGTTCATTGTCCGTAGCTTATGCCTGCCCATACCATAACCGCACCGACACCATGGGGCAAACTGTTCAAAACGTTGACAACAGCACATGATGGCTTATCAGCACATGATGCCACTGATAAGCCATGGAGGCGGCTTATCAGTGGTGTAAAGTACTTAAGTAAAAAATACTTTAAAGTACTATTTAAGTAGATTTTTGGGGTATCTGAACTTGACCTTACTATTCATATTTTTCACAACTTTTACTTCACTATATTCCTAAAGAAAAGTATGTCATTTTTACTCCATACATTTTCCCTGACACCCAAAAGTACTCATTACATTTTGAATGCTTAGCAGGACAGAAAATAGTCAAATTCGCACACTTATCAAGAGAACATCCCTGGTCGTCCCTACTGCCTCTGATCTGGCAGACTCACTAAACACAAATGCTGTGTTTGTAATAGATGTCTGAGTATCCACCCCAAAAAAATGTAAATAGATTTTTCAATGACTTGTACTTTTACTTTGATACTTAAATATATTTTCGCAACTACATTTACTTTTGATACTTAAGTATATTTAAAACCAAATACATTTAGTCAAGTGACTTTTACTCAAGTAGTATTTTACTGGGTGACTTTCACTTATACTTGAGTCATTTTCTAATAAGGTATCTTTACTTTTACTCAAGTATGAGAATTGAGTACTTTTTACACCACCTGTGGCTCATGGTAGAGAAAGGAACATTCAATTATCTGGCAACAGCTCTAGAGGACATTCCTGCTGTCAGCATGCCAGTTTTACGCTCCCTAAAAACTTCTGACATCTGTGGCATTGTGTTGTGTGACAAAACTTCATATTTTAGAGTGGCCTTTTATTCTCCCCAGCACAATGTGCACCTGTGTAATGATCGCGCTATTTATTCAGCTTCTTGATATGCCATGCCTGTCAGGTGGATAAATTATCTTGTCAAATGTGAAATGCTCAGTAACAGGGATGTAAACATATTTGTGTACAACATTTGAGAGAAATAAGCTTTTTGTGTGTATGGACATTTTCTGGGTACTTTTATTTCAGCTCATGAAACATGGAACCAACATATTTTTGTTCAGTGTAGCAAACTTTCCCAATCTGGTTTTGGCACCCTTGATATTTATTTGAAATACGTGCACTTAACCTCCATAAGTTATGAAGTTATGAAAGAAGTTATGAAGCTCATCATAACTTAATGAATCTAACTATGAACTTTGCATACTTTTACACGTCGTGGTGGTTGTACAACGTAACATATCTTCACATAACTCCACGGCTATTTTATCAAAACTTGTGCATAAATGTGTTTCCATCACAGTTGTCACATCTATTTCACCAACCCAAAAAGTATCCACCCTTTTCGAACAGACCTATTTTGTTTAGTCGTCATTGGAAAATTTTACAGACAAATTAGCTGTTTCCATCTGCCCTGTCAGGGTCTCGACTTACTGTTGAGAGTTCAAATAGTAGAATACACAAGGTGCAATTTTGAAGTTTGGTTGTACAACAGCAGTTTTTCTCTTGTTATGCCATTCACTGACAGTCACTCAATTTGTCATGTCAGTTAACCATTTTTAGATTAGTAAATTAATCTAGTAGTCATGGCCGAATACCGACCAGGCACGCAGGGCATGCACCCAGGGGCCCTGACCTCCAGGGAGCTCCCATTGATTATTTTTGTCACTCTCACTCAGAGATCATTAACATAGCATAAGTCTTGGAACAATTGGTAGAATTGCAGGAAATTAGCTTTAAACTGCAAAAATGTCTGTCTGCCCCAAGGCAAAATGTGTAGAATTGCAGAAAGCTTGCTTTAAAACTGCAACATTTTCTATTCTCCCCATGGCAAAATTTGTAGAATTTACTTTCAAAATGTAAAACAATTCTCTCCACTATCAAAATTGGGGCCACTAACATGTTTTTCCCGTGAGGTGTGGGGGGACCCTCAACCAAATCTTGCATTGGGCCCCCAAAAGCCTAGGGCTTTATGCATGTATGACTGGATAAAAGTGTTTGCTAAATGCAATATATTATATTATTTGTATTATAATATTGTATCATTATTTCAAAACATGCTGATTGGTGTCAGTTGAACACCAAGGCAATGGTTCGTTTGAGAGTGTGTGGGTGTGTGTATAGATGTACACAGTGTACTCTCCGTGAGAGAGTTTGTGTGTATAAAGGGAACTCTAATCCTAGTGTGTGTGTGTGTGTGTGTGTGTGTGTGTGTGTGTGTGTGTGTGTGTGTGTGTGTGTGTGTGTGTGTGTGTGTGTGTGTGTGTGTGTGTGAGAGAGATTGGGAAAAAGGCAGAAGACACATTTTCTGTTTTAACAAAGTATCTCTCCTCTCCACTCCTGTTCTCTAAAGGTGGGCTACTGTGTGAGTGTTCAATATTCTGTATACACCTTTGCATTGAGGTGACAGTGTTTCCTGTAGCCTGTGTGTCGTCACTAGGTTTTGTCCAGGCGTCAATATAATTGACCAAGGTTACCAACCTCCTTTAAAGGAGAACAGACCGAGACAGAGGCTGTGTTGAGTTTCCATCCTGAATACCCTGCATGTCATTGTTTATTCTGGATACTCCATCTCTGTAAATGTTCTCCTGTAGAAGTGATAGCCATTTCAATATACAGTATTTGCACATCAAAAAGCAGAGCATCATAAACTGTCACTGTGTTATCATGCTTTTAGGATTTTACAATACTTGGCCCTGAATGTAGCCTTAATAAATACCCTGACCTTGTTTTTAAAACTGGTGTGTGTGTGTGTGTGTGTGTGTGTGTGTGTGTGTGTGTGTGTGTGTGTGTGTGTGTGTGTGTGTGTGTGTGTGTGTGTGTGTGTGTGTGTGTGTGAATCTGTTTCAGATGTATTTCCTCTGCCTGGCTGTCCCAAGCTCAAGCTACCCTGAATTCCCTCAAAAACACTGAAGATGCTCCCACTTTCTGTTTTTTCAGGGCATTCCCTTGACGACCCAGTCAGCTGTCAGGAGTGTGCAGAGCTGGACCAGGATCTGGAGCTCATTCATATACATTTGTAGGATCTTAATTTGAGCCAGTTTGCTACAGCAGGAAAATAATCCTGTAGCAACAGGAAATGTGAATTATTACGTGGATTATAGTTAATGGACAATTTTGTAGGGGTTGATATATTTTTCGTAAATGGAAATGACAAACTTCAGAAGTCTTTTTCAACCCGCGAATACACTGCATTGCAAGAAATTCTCCTGCAAAAGGGTGATAAAATATAGATCCTACATCTGTATCTATTCAACCAGTCTGTTTATTTATCTATTTGTTTATCTATTTGTTCGCAGATTCCCATTTTTGTTCGAATCTGGGCCGTGCATAAAGGGGACACGATAGGCTTTTGAAAATGTAGCTCAGAATGTTCTTTTGCGTTGATCACCCATGTCTATCTCTATCCCGCATTATCCCTTAATCTCTCTTCGTGCTGTGTGGGAGTTATAGGGGGAAGTCTTCAGCTCTTCAGCTTTTCAGAAATGTGCAGTGAAGAGGACATTATTTTTAGAACAGCATAAGCGTGATTTCTTGCAAACAGATCTTTCAGAAGTTTATTTGTACAATTAAAACAAAAACAACTTGCCCATATAGAAAGAAGTCACCTTTGAGAGTGAAGTCTCTGCCATCACCTGTAAAAAGGTAGCCTATTGAATGCAATGTGCTTTAATTTATGATAACGGATAATAACGCATTGCTTTGTAAGAAACATACTGTATATAGTTAAGAATATTGCAACTAAACCTCAACTGAGAACCAAATAGTAAAAGTATCAAGTTTGATTTTGTGTAATAGAAACACCTCAACTGTTACACTTAAAATGTCGAATGCTCCCTGTATTGAACATGGAATGAATAATAAATAGACAGTGAATATATGATACAGTGGAAATACAATTTGTATTGTCTTTCACCTCAAAATGTGTACTGGTAGTTGTGTAGTAGAAGTGATAGTAGAATATGTACTAATATAGGTGATTGGAATGGTTGGTGGTAGGTAGCTGAATTAGTCTCTCTATTAGTGGTAGTTGTAGCTAGAAATAACAATTCATAATTGAGAAAACAGTATTTTTCAGCACATAATGCACTTCAGTTATATGCTGGATTCTGGAATCATCTCTGGATGTAGAATAAACTCAATCTAATTAACAAACTAGAAATATCAAAAGAAAAACACTCTATTTGTTATCCCTTCCAAGTGCTGTCTATGTGTGTTTTAAATTAAGGGCAGTGTGTAGCTGGTAGTACTGTTGCCACACTGTTACAGCAGTCAACTACAGTAGATGCCAGTGGCATGACATGCGTACAGTATCTACGAGTATTGTTACTGAACTCCTTAGGTATCTGCCATGGTATCTTCAACGCAGCCATCTGCCCAGTCTTGTCCAGGCTTAACAGTTTTAACTTAACTCTTCTGCCAATAACAGCAGACAGGTACCAGTGTCAATACAGTGACAGTATATAAGTGGGGACCAGGTTAGTATATCAGGGGCGTTTTAACTGAAATCCTCAGGTATCTGCCCAGGTATCCTGAAGCCAGCCGTCTGCTGCCCAGTCTGGTCCAGGGTGTTCCTGGGGCTGGATGTGCAGGTAAAGCTGGCTCTGGTCTCCACCGTACAGCTGGTCCTCTGGAGGAACTGCAGGAAGTTCTCATGGGCCGAGCCCTCGTGGCTGCTGGATATGGCCAGCTCGACAGGCCGGACAGAGTAGCAGCGCCGCAGCTTACACAGCTCCTCCCTGATCTGGCGGTTCAGCAGCCCGTAAAAGAAAGGGTTGACGGTGAAGGAGGAGTACGCCAGCCAGGTGACGGCCTTCTCTAGGTCGGCGGGGATCTTGGGCTGGTTGTAGATAGTCAGGTGCAGGTGGAAGGAGAAGTAAGGCAGCCAGCAGAGCAGGAACTGGCCCACAATGACCACCAGGGTGAGGGCGGCCTTGCACCCACCGAAGGGCCTGTGGTGGTGCAGCCTCCTGGGGGCACTGCGGGTGGTGATGATTGTGGTCTGGCTGCTGATGGAGTCAGAGCGGTGTTTAGCATGACTGGCCGTCCAGGATGGTAACGGTCCATGCTGTCTAGCCGCCATGCGGGCCACTTTATAGACATTACTGTACACAGCGAAGATGACCGCAGCAGGCAGGCAGAAACAGGCCACTGTGAAGAGGACAGAGAAGGCCCGGCGGTGGACGCTGTGGCTCCAGTGCAGGGAACAGTGGGCGGCACTGATGGAGCTCAGGCTGCTGTAGCTGGGCCAGCCGAACACAGTGGCCAGCCCCAGCAGGCCTGAGGCCACCCAGACCAGGACCATGACGGCTGTGGCCAGCTTCAGGGTCATCTTCACCTCATAGCGCATGGGGTGGACAATGTAGTAGTAACGCTCCACGCTGATGGCCGTGATGGTGAAGATGGAGGCTGTAATTCATATCAAACTTTATAAATGGCTACATACAGTACAAAAATCAATGGAAAGTGATAAAAAGAAACAGAAGAGACTATAAATAAGAGATGACTATAAGAACATAAAAAACATAATAGTAAACCCACTGATTGATTAAAGGCCATGTGTCCAAAATGGCACCCTTTCCACTGTATAGTCCTAGCCTACCAAAGCTCTGGTCAAAAGTAGTGCACTATATACAGAATAGGGTTTCATTTTGGATGCATACCTAAATTCTGTCTGTCCCTTGTACTGTACCTGCTATGAGGAACACGTTGAGGAAGACGTACACCTGGCACTCCAGCACTGTGAACACCACGCTGGCGAAGTACGGCGAGTTGGACACAATGCCCAGGGGCATGAGCAGTACGGCACATAGCAGGTCCACCGCACACAGGTGGCACACAAAGACAAACTTCCTGAATTGAATGGAATTAACTGTATTAATCCCCAGAGAGAAAACAATATACACATGATAACAAATTGAATTTACTGATGTCTGGTGAAACAAGTAGAATACATGAGATACAGTACCTAAAATATTTCATAAATTAAACTCTAATTCAAGAGTATAAGCAATAGAAACAAGGGAATTGTGCATATAAAATCAGTGCATTAGAAAATCATAGTTCTTATCATTGATCTGTTTGATTATAATCTGGTGTATATTTAACCTGCCTGCTGGCCAAAATGAGGACCACAATGGAAATAAAGTGTTAAACCTTTTGGATTATCCGTGTTGATTATGCATTGTGGTTGAATTGTGTTATTAACTGGTAAAAAATAAATAAAATCAAAAAGTACCAGGTACCTGAGGTGCGGGGCCTTGACCACCACCACCAGCACGGCTGTGTTAGCCAGAAGGGCCACCACGTTCAGGGTCACCATGAACAATATCCCTGACAGGTCCTTGAAGCGGGTCTGGGCGTTGGGCAAGGTGCTCAGCTGTTTGCTAGGGGCCGAGGCGAAGGGCGACCCCAGCCCCCACCCCAGGCTGTCATTGGCTGTAGTATCACTGAGGTTGGGGGTCAGAGGTGAACCAGAGTGTTCCATAGTTCACAACGAGAGTTTCAGAAGAGACATCATGAGCGTTCCATTAGGGCTAGACCCCATTTTTCACTGTGGTGAGCCAGGTGATTCATTCTGCTCAGGAGTCAAACGGTTATACTACTTTTCCCTGTTGGAAGAAAAAGGACGACGACATCAACGAATTGGGAGTGTTTTGGGGATAGTTTTATATTCACAGTAAATCATTATAGGCCATGTTTTGTAGGACATTACAACCTCAAAGACACAATGGTAAAAACAACACAAACACTGATATCAAAGTTTACCATTGCAAGAGCCAGCCAACAGTAGCTCAAAGTTATTTAATGTTTGCATGTGTAAGCTTAGTTAAACCCTGTTCTGTTTTAATGATTGCAATGTCCCACTTAATACTGTCAAGGGATAATAACAACAATTGTATGTCAATTCCACAACGGAAGTGACATTTTTCTGTTATTTAGGAATATGTTCTGTTTTCATTTTGTACACTGTACATTATTCCTTGTGTTCACAAGTATCCATAATAAACCCATCTATGTTGTTACTGCCTATTAGTTTCATCACAGTTGATTGACGCAGGTGTCTACCATCTACCCAAAAGCTATGGAATAGGACATCTATAACATTTATAATATTATATTAGAATACATATTTTTTTTAAAGGATGCTCTCTCTCCATCTCCCTCCCCCTCTCTCTCTTTCTGTAAGAGGAGAGGAGGACAGGGACCTGATCAATAGGAATAATTCATGGAGGAGAGGACACCTTCTCTCTCTCTCTCTCTCTTCTCTCCTCCATCCTTCCCTAACCTTTTGAAATGAGAGATAATGAGTTTGCTTGTTTTAGCAATGCAGCTGCAGGGGACTGACCCTGTTGATTAGTATGAGCAGCTTACCGATCGCTGCAGCTGTACACAGCCCATCTGTAAATAGCCCATCCAACTACTTACCTCATCCCCATATTGTTTTTATTTACTTGTTTAAACTCTTTTGTACACCAGTATTTCTACTTACACATCATCATCTGCACATCTATCACTCCAGTGTTCATTTGCTAAATTGTAATTACTTCACTATTATGGCCTATTTACTGCCTTACCTCCTTACGCCATTTGAACACTGTATATAGATTTTTCTATTGTGTTATTGACTGTACTTTTGTTTATCCCATGTGTAACTCTGTGTTGTTGTTTTTTGTTGCACTGCTTTGCTTTATCTTGGCCAGATCGCAGTTGTAAATAAGAACTTGTTCTCAACTGGCCTACCTGGTTAAATAAAGGTGAAATATATATATATTTTTTAAGTATGTGCCCTGTGTCAACCTGCCTGTGTAGGGCCATGCAACCTCTTCCCAGGACAGACTTGATCTCCTGATCCCAGCGACACACACAAAGCCACTGCTCTTCTACCCAGACTACATCAAAAACAATATAGTTCAATGAACACTGTCTTTTGGTAACATGAATGCACAACATAGGCCCAGTCACATTGATATTTCCCATGCTCCTGTTCAAAATGTTTCTCAGAGCCTGTGGATGTCTGTGTGTTTGTAACTTTGGAGGTAGTGGATTTACTGTACCTCAAAACCTAAATGTCCGGCATAGAGTTACATCAGGTGTGTGACTTCAAAGCAACTTTATCTCCATCCACACAGCTCACATATTATGCCCTTCTCCCCTTTGTGTGCCATGATCACACACACACACACACAGTCACCTGAATCACTGCTGTGCTAGGAGCATCATCCATTTCCCAGAACCTATGACTAATGCATTCTGTTCTGTCTTAGTACCATGTCTTCCAGACTACCATACTAGACCAGTGCTTCTCTACTGATGCTCTCTGCGGCTGAAATCTGCTCTGGTGTCCGGACAACAGATTGGCATGCCATGTTAACTAGGCAAGTCAGTTAAGAACAAATTCTTATTTTCAATGACAGCCTAGGAACAGTGGGTTAACTGCCTTGTTCAGGAAGTGTTGTTCAGGGGCAGAACGACAGATTTTTACCTTGTCAGCTCGGGGATTCAGTCCAACGCTCTAACCACTAGGCTACCTACCGCCTCACAGCACAGGAAGGACTAGTCAGTGCATGTACAGTACATTCTCGTGTGCGTTATGTAATGTTGTCCCCATTTTCATCCTGTCTTAGTATTAGTCCTACATACAGAATATGGCTTCTTCTTTTGAGGCATAAACTAGGTTTCTGAACTGGCCGTTTTCAGCCATGCAATAGCATTTGGTTGAATATCACTACATTCTTAGGAAAATGACTTACTAAAAAACATTTTATTTAGAAATCTACTTCACCAGTATTTTGCCCATCAAAAAGTATGATTTTCTTAAAATGTATAAACTCGGACAATTGAAAATGACTGTCAGTTACAGAAGCGCAAGAGGGTATTCACAAGTCTATGTACTTGAACATGTGACCTAGTATCATTTGATTGAAATGAAAACATCTGCCACAAATAAATCGCACCTCTTTATATGAGACATTCTCTTTATGTACCACAGCAGGAAAATTCTAGTTCACATCAGCATACAACTCTTCTAGACTGTTTACTGTATCGATTAAACCCAACGCACTGAGCTCCAGCTCAATAATAGGCTACCTGAGCTTATTTCAACATGTAAGCTAAGAGTTTTCATATAACTAAAATCTAATTACACAATAAGTATCAATAGCATTTATTTCAGTGTATACCAGGCAAAACATCTAGGTAACAAATTACTTTAAACCACTTTAAATGTACATCAAATCAAATTTGAAATAATTAAATCACTACTCACCTGACATGAATTGTGAGTGTGTATCATAAATCCTTTATAAAATCCTCCTGTCACACTTTCACTTCATTTGAGTTAAAAGGGTACAACTACCTCAGAAGATGCTGGTGTTTTCTGTCCAAGTGGAACTCTATTACAGTATGTCTCCAGGCCAGCTGTGAGGCTCTGGTGTCTGGGTCGGCTCCAACACAGTAAAACAGGTGCACCTGTTCCTAACCCTACAGACTTCTCTTAGTGCCCATCAACCTCTCGAGTTGACCCCAGGGACGACTCACTAAGGCTGTTTGCTCCTTCTATTACCCTGGTTCCTGGCAGTCTTGGTCCTTGGGTTGATAAGTATCCCTGATGGATGGATGTCCTGTGGGAAGGACTTCTGGTTAGGACCGGTGAAGGTGTCAGAGGAGAGTAGTGATAGACTGATAGATGTACAGACTAGGGTCTTCAGAGACACAACAACTGGCTGGGGGAGGGGCTAGCCATAGGTCACCGTTAGAAGCACATCAACAGAGGATCATTGGTGAGGATGCTTTTGTGAATCCACACCCACCCTCATTGTCCCGCCCACACTTTCTCTCATCTCTCAGTCAGTTTATGGCTGTGGTTCCTCAGCCTACACACACACACATTCTCTGTCCTCCTCCTGTCCCTCCAGGACTGCCCTGGGTGCTAAGAGTACAGACACATACAGGTTTAACATGTTTTTTTTTATATAAATAAAAAATGTCATTTAATAGCATTAGTGAAACAAGATTGGATGTTGTGAGATGAGTGGGAATCAGAAAGACGTTCATTTAACAGGCACAATCATTATAGAATAATGTGTTGTTAAGGCTACTATGTGAGTGAATCTATCACAAATGTAATCTATAATATGTGTAGTCTACAGTACTCTTAAATCATACAAAGTCAATATCCTTCTGATCAAAAGTAACATCAACCAACTAAACTGTCTAAACACTGACATCTGTTGGTGGAATAAAACATTGCACTTACAAGACAGAATACAGTAATTACAATGTAAACAATTGTGTGATTATAACCTGGTATTTGGTTATTGAATTTTTTTGACTGGAGATTTAACGGATCCCAAGTCTCTTCTTCAACAGTTTGTCTTCGTTATTTAACTTTGTTCTGACGGCAGCTCGAATCGCACTGTAATCCACACCAAACTTTATCCTCACGTGATCTAGAAAAAATATAATTTAAACATGTATTATTGATATCTTTTATCATTAGAAATAAAAAACATACAGCGCCTTCAGATTCAGATTTGTGTCACTGGTCCACATACAATACACCATAATATGAAAGTGTAATTGTGTTTTTAGACATTTTTACAAATTAATAAAAAATGAAAAGCTGAAATGTCATGAGTCAATAAGTATTCAACCCCTGTTATGGCAAGTCTAAATAAGTTTTTCTTAACAAGTCACATAATACAGTGCCTTCACAAACTTTTTCCAAATTTTTTTGTGTTACAGCTTGAATTTAAAATTGATGAAATTGAGATTTTGTCACTGGCCTACACAATACCCCATAATGTCAAAACAAAATAAACATTTTTTTTTTTTTTTTTTTTTTACAAATTGATAAAAAAATAAAAACTGAAATGTCTTGAGTAAATAAGTTCAGGAGTAAAACTGTACTTAACATAACAAGTCACATAATAAGTTGCATGGACTCAATAATAGCAATAATAGTGTTTAACATGATTTTTGAATTACTTCATCTCTGTACCACACACATACAATTATCTGTAAGGTCCCTCAGTCAAGCAGTGAATTTCAAACACAGAATCAACCACAAAGACCAGGGAGGTTTTCCAATGCCTCACAAAGAAGGGCACCTATTGATAGATGGGTAAAAATAAAGAAAAGCAGACAATGAATATCCCTTTGTGCATGGTGAAGTTATTGATTACACTTTGGGTGGTGTATCAATACACGCAGTCACTACAAAGATACAGGCGTCCTTCCTAACTCAGTTGCCGGAGAGGAAGGAAACTTCTCAGATGTTTCACCATGAGGCCAATGGTGACTTTAAAACAGTCACAGTGTGTAATGGCTGTGATGGGAGAAACTGCAGATGGATCAACAACATTGTAGTTACTCCACAATACTAACCTAAATGACAGAGTGAACAGAAGGAAGTCTGTACAGAATAAAAATATTCCAAAACATGTATCCTGTTTGCAATAAGGCATTAAAGTAAAACTGCAAAAAATGTGCCAAAGAAATTAACTTTATTTCATGTATACAAAGTGTTATGTTTGGGGAAAATCCAACACAACACTGAATACCACTCTTCATATTTCCAAGCATGGTGGTGGTTGAGTTTTTTAGTATAAAAATAAATGGAATAGAGCAAAGCACAATCCTAGAGGAAAACCTGGTTCAGTCTGCTTTCCAACAGACACTGAGAGACAAATTAATGTTTCAAAAGGATAATAACCTAAAACACAAGGCCAAATATACACTGGAGTTGCTTACCTAAACCACATTGAATGTTCCTGAGTGGCCTAGTTAAAATTTTGACTTAAATCAGCTTGAAAATCTATAGCAAGACTTTAACCTAACTAAAGCATTCTATGAATATCAGCACAACTGGACAGTTTTAGTGTTTTGGGAACCTCTCTCTTGTCATAGCCCCACAACCTAAAGAAACATTCTAGGAATCTTCAAAGAACAGACTAAATATGTTCTGGAAACATTATTGTAACGTCAAGTGAATGTTTTTTGCACCCTAAAAGAAACATTGTAGAGTCATCGACACAACTGGATAGTTTTTGTGTTTTGGGAACATATTTTCTGACGTCCCCACAATGTTCTCACCATTCTGTTCCCACAACCTAATGAAACATTCTTGGAACCTTTAAAGAACAGATTAAATATGTTCTAATCGTCAGCACGACTGGACATTTTTTTGTGTTATGAGAAGATTTGCAGCAAACTAACAAATGTTCCGGGAACTTTCACAAAACCAATTTTGGTTTGCTGGAACGACTTTAAATTAAGGTTGAATAAAATAGACAGCAATAAGAAATAGACAAAGTACAGTACCTAGAAGGCCTCTCATGATGTCAGGGGGAAGTTGAGGTTTCTGGGTTTCCTCTTTGGCGATGTTACACCTCCTGCCCTGCAGACTGTGTGTGCCCAGCGTCTCCCTGTCAAACAGCACCATCAGCATGGCTGAGATGTACTTCTTGAAGTCCATGATCTCTGAGATCCCCTTGTACAGATTCCTCTGCACTCTCAGACCCCCGGGGAGGTGGATATAGTTAGCGTCCTGATAAAGTTAAAGACAGAACTGAAGTGTCCATTGTCAGAGAACATTGCAAAGTTGATTTGTCAGAGATATATCTAGTTTTATTTTAGAGAGATACTTTAATTGAATTGCTGTATTTTATGGCCAGCAATGTTTGGATATTGTGTATCTCCTTTCATCAGAAGTACTCCTAGCCTGGTTAAATTAGACTGCATGATGCACTTACCATTTTTTCAGCTGTAGGTGGAGCATTTGGTCTGGTTTAACCTGGCTAAAGTAATCCTAATGCCATATCTCAGGTCGTCTGTCTGAACCCAGGCAAACATGAGGCTATATACATCATTTTCTTGAGAGGACAAGTTGAATGTGACAGTAGCAGCAACTACATTGTAGAATGGCCTGATGGGGGTGGTGACCTCACCTCTACCTCCTGTGACACCACCTGTGACATCTGAACTGGCACGTCCGCATAAGAGATGCTCTGCCCCTCACAGCTTTCTGGGGTGACAGCGTCGTTCACAACATCGTTCACATCATTCCCCTGCTGCCCCCGGGCATGGTCCAGAACAGTCCTCAGGTCATGGGCAGTGTGTCTCATCTGGGTCATCAGGTCATTCATCTCTGACAAAGTATTACAAGAGAGTATTATACACTCAGTGTACAAAACATTAGGAAAACCTTCCTAATATTGAGTTGCACCCCCTTTTGTCTCAGAACAGCCTCAATTTGTATGGGCATGGACTCCACAAGGTGTCGAAAGCATTCCAGAGAGATGCTGGCCCATGTTGATTCCAATGCTTCCCACAGTTGTGTCAAGTTGGCTGGATGTCCTTTGGGTGGTGGACCATTCTTGATGCACACGGGAAACTGTTGAGTGTGAAAAACCCAGCAGCGTTGGAGTTCTTGACACACTTAAAATCGATGCGCCTGGTCCCTTCTACTATACCCCGTTCAAAGGTCAGTCTGCATCATGGAAAGAGAAGGTGTTCCTAATGTTTTATACACTGTGTATATAGACCTCTCATGAGCAATCCACCTAACTGATCAACCTTTTCCAATTTATATTTTCAAGATAACTGAGAACATTGGCAGGTCGTTCATCTCTGACAAAGTATCAGAAAATAATCAGCAACACCCATTTGACCAATGAGAATCGATTATTCAGTCAAGCCATGTTATAAAGATAGATAATCAGCAATCACTCTAACTGATTAGCTTAACCTTTTTCAGTGCATCATTGCAAGATAACGGAGTACATTGACAGTGGTGTTTAAAATACTTGCAGTATCTGTCATGATAAGAAGTCTTTTTAAAAGTTAACACTAAAAAAGTTTAAGGTTGACGCCCAAAAAATTGTCTATTTGGGTAACTTTGAATACCCATTAAATACGATTCAATGAACAATGAGTGTAGTTTTACAACATACCTTTCATCTGTTTCAGTTCCCTCTCAGCCAGCTGCCTGCATCTGCGCTCATATTTCAGTTCTGCTTGGAGCTGATCAATTTTCATCAGGAGAGTTATGGTGTCGGTTCTCGTTTCAGGACTTTGATCGTCTTCTTCCTCGAAGGTGATTGGTTCACCCTGAGAGAGAAACAAAGTACGACACTGTAAAATACAGTACAGTTACTACAGCACATCAACCATACAGGATATTGTACATGGGCCATAATCCTTACTGATACTGCAGGGTGGAAAAGTAAGGGGTAAAGTATTCCGTGAAACAAATTAAATTAGATTGTAACCTGTGGTGGTAATCTGCAGTAATTGTTAGTAACTGATCATCAATTAAATAACCTCTCTCACCTCTATGGGTGAATATCCATCATCTGGTATTCTGTACTTCTCCTCTATTACCTCACCAAAATCCTCCAGAGAATGATCCATGCCAATCTTCATCATTTTGACAGAAGAGCCTGTGTGGACACTGACAGAGTGTGTTGTTGTTGCTGCCCGCTTTGGTGCCATTACTCAGGTGGGCAAACGCCCTGATAAAATATATAACACAGGCACAGAAAATAAGTACATTTGACTAAATATACAAAAATTATTTTCATCAGGTCTGGAGCACTATAATTGTGTATTTGAATAAATAAAATATAAATATTGAAACTGTACATTACTTTTTTCCATCAACTTTTAAGACCATTAGCTTCACATTGGGATTATATTTAAATAGGTTATTACTACATTGATGATGCTGTATGCGCTGCAATAACGTTAGCCACAAAGAGACTCATCTCTGTGGACGCCATATCAGGTCCTTTACAGAACGTGAGCTCTGCGCTGGCAGTTTTTGGACATTTCCCAATATTGTACAAATTAGCCAATTTCAGGCAACACATTACAGATTTTAACACATCATATTACAGCTAACGTTACCCACCTGTGTATTCAATTTCGTTGCTGAGATCGCAGTGAGAATGGATGCAAATCTTTGTCAGTACATGGAAAAGTACTAGCTGGTACTAGCTAGTAGCTAGAGGAAGTAGTACTGCAGTACTGCGGTGTATTTGGTCGCATTAAGTATTTCAGTGTGTGCTTGATGGCAATGAAAATATATTCGATTTTTTAAATAAAACGAGATAATAAAATTTAAAAAAGGTTTGTGCTTAACATGTAACCTCAATGTAAAATCATTATTTCATCCTTTTAATTTTTACTTGGTTTAACTGCGTTCTGGAAGGAACCATTTGTCAGGATCACATCTTTTGGGGAAAGATTTTTCCCTGCACATATTTCCTTCTGAACTGGCAGGCCTTCTCAGCCAATCAAATTTAGACTTCAGTTCCTACTTGCTCGGGGAACCAGTGAGAGCTCTGTATTTGTGGGCGGGACAAACACATGCCGCGATATTATCCAATCAACACCTCCATTTCAAACCTTGGGTCTGTGGAGACTATAGTTTGGTTGAATCAGAAGGGAGAGAACCCATGTGGGTCTAATGTTGATTTGCGTGGTCAAAATGTGTGCTAACTAGTGTAAAGATTTACTAACTCTGAAGCACTGTTGAAACAATCTAAAGAATATAATCATGTCGTCTTTCTTCATAAAGAAAAAAGGACCTCTAAAGGTTTTCAAAAAGAGCGAGAATTCAGCCGGTTCCAAACGAAAGGTAAGGAGGTAGTTAGCTAACGTTAGCTAGCTATCTACGTAACTATTACAATGATGGCTAAATTAACTTTCTTCTGATCTCTGATGCTTGTGTGTTGGTGGTTTAGAATGATGGAGACATGGGAAACAAACTCAAGAAGAAATTAAATGCAAAGCACAATGAAGAAATCTCCAGCGACTCTGAAACTGAAGGGTAGGCTTACTTAGTGTAGTTGACTGGCTTCACAGATAGCTATGTAAGTTGGCGAACAAACTGATTTTATTTTGAGCTGTATGAGTTGAAACAATATATTTATGTAGCCCTGCAGTGCACAGAAAAAGGAGGGCCAATGTCGAAGAAGAGTTTGATGAGACTCCACAGGAAAAGAAACTACGATTAGCCAAGCTCTACCTTGACCAATTGAGGGATGAGGGTAAGGGAGTAACGTTAGCTAGCTACTGTAACTACTAATTGAGCTGTGCTAAATTGTTTTCTTTAACTTTATATTTAAGTGCTTATTTGGAATCTGATGCTTCACTGTTCTGTCTTCATGTCTTATCAATAGAAGAAAAGAAAGCAGAGGAAGAGTCTTTTGAGACTGACCTGATAGCTGGAAGACTTCAAGAAGAAGTGGTAAGTGTACTAGCTACAATTTGCAATTGTGATTATAAACTGGGTGGTTAGAGCCCTGAATGCTGATTGGCTAACAGCCGTGGTATATCAGTCCGTATACCACGGGTATGACAACATTTATTTGTACTGCTCTAATTATGTTGGTAACCAGTTTATAATAGCAATAAGGCACCTTGGGGCTTTGTGGTATATTGGATATATACCACACCCGCTCATACCTTAATGCTTAATTATAGCCCTAATATATATCACAAGTCCTTTTTATGAATATGGTATTGCCCTCATAGTGAACAAGTTCTCTTTTCCTCAGCTTGAACAGAAAGGAAAGCTTCAACGGATGGTTGCAAAAGATGTGAGTATCTTTGTTGTGTGTCTCTCATATAAGCACTCTGTGCATGTACATCCAGTATCCAAACAGTATGAGTTTTCTATGGCCCATAGTGAACTGTGTAACATGAAGGCTGTGGTCATTTTGTAGGTTACATTGAAAAAGTGTTTTTGATTGGACCTACCCATTTCTGTTCGCTTCTGTTTTGTGCCTACTAAACACAACTGCTATGTTGTCATGGTTTTCAGCTCCTGCCACCAGACACGTCAGATATTCGTCTGTTGAGAGGCCACAAGCTGCCAGTCACCTGTCTGGTCATCTCTCCTGATGACAAGCACATCTTCTCTGCTGCCAAAGACTGCTCCATCATCAAATGTGAGTCAACATTTATATTTGTTTGTTTACTTTCTTCTCCAAAATAATCAAAGATACGTTTGATGTTGTACTGAAATAGACTGTGCAAAATCAGTCCCATGCTGCCTGAAATGCAAAAGTCAAAGTGAGCTTATGTATTCTCCCATTTTCTTCTGTAACTGCAGGGGATGTAGAGAATGGTAAGAGACTGCACACAATAGCTGGTGGGAGGAAAGGAACAGATGATCGCCATGTTGGACATACAGCCCATGTACTGTGTATTTCCATATCGTCGGACGGCAAGTACCTGGCAACGGGAGACATGAATAAGTTGATCATGATTTGGGAGGCAGCAACATGTAAACACCTGTACAAGTTCACAGGACATAGAGGCCCTGTGTCGGTAAGCTCTTCTTGCTTTAAAATGTGCTTTCTTTTAAATTCTTATTTTTGTTGCACCTTCTCTCAAACTGAGCCATCTATTCTCCACAGGGCCTGTCCTTCAGGAGGGGCACTCATGACCTGTACAGTGCCTCTCACGACCGCTCCATCAAGGTGTGGAACGTGGACGAAAACGCCTATGTGGAAACCCTGTGAGTAGCTGACTAGTAATATCTGTGTGTTTCTTCAGGTTGGCATGAGAATTGTGTTTGTGTTTTATTGACTGTGTGTCTCCCTAGATTTGGTCACCAGGATGTGATCACGGGGCTGGACAGTGGGAGTCGGGAGCGCTGTGTGACTGCAGGGGGGAGGGACCGCACTGTGAGGGTGTGGAAGATTGCCGAGGAGTCCCAGCTGGTGTTCCATGGCCATGAGTGAGTCTTCCTGGACTCCTTTCTCTCTTTTTCTCTGTATTAGTCAGTCTCACAATACTGTATAGTCTCTGTTGGTTCGAGAGTGTCTATTATCCTTGTGTGTTAACCTATTGGGATGCTCCTCTCACTCTCGCTCAGGGGCTCCATCGACTGTATCCAGCTCATTAACGAAGAACACATGATAACAGGTGCTGATGATGGGTAAGTGTGTGGCTTTATACTCCACTAGGTGTCGTCGTACTCCACATCTGTAGAGGTTCTGTAACCACTTCTCCCCAAACGGCACAGGATGGTCTATTACAAATGTTTTCAGTAGTCAAAAAAGATTTCTCTTCCTCACATCAGTTCCGTCTCCCTCTGGAGTGTGAACAAGAAGAAGCCCCTCAGCACGGTGAAGGCAGCCCACGGTCGGCATGGCGACTCGGGGCTGGAGCAGCCCTACTGGGTGGCAGCCGTGGCGGCTCTGCAGAACTCTGACACCGTAGCCTCAGGTAACAACTGCTGTGCGAGTCACCAGCTTTATAACACGCATCTATACACACACACAGCACTGTAGCTTCGACTGTGAGTCCTCTTCACCAGCTTTGCTATACACCGTCTCATCTATACACATCTGTACACACCCTGTGTGGGTTAGTAGTAATGATCAACCCCAAACTTCCACCTCTCCTTACTATAATGCGTACTGTAAACCTATAGTGTGATGCTCTACATTAGTGCTCAATCCGTGGTCCTATACACCCCCCTCCATATTTATTTGGACGGTGAAGCTAAATTTTGTAAGCTTGATGTAGTCATTGCCTGCTAGGAATATGGGAGCAAATACTGAACTTTCGACTACTTTGTCCAAATTCTTATGGAAAAACAACTTCTTCAAATGGGGGGGTGTGATGCATAAAGTGCTGTAATTTCTAAACAGATAAATGTGTTAAAATACTGTACTGTAACCTCATATAAAACATTTGATCTCAAATCCAAAATGCACCGATTTTAGCTTCACTGTACAAATAAATATGGGGGGAGTGTATTAGGCGTTGACGCTAATATTGACCTGCCCAATTGATGATGCTAGAATTGAATAACTGTTGTCACTTGACAGGTTCACACAACTCTAAGGTGCAGCTGTGGAAGTGTGGCCAGGGGTTCCGTCACCTGGAGCCTCTCTTCAGCATCCCTGTGGTAAGCAAGTCCCAGCTACACTGCTCCATACCTAATACATCCATAACTTGCGTTGCATTCAATCATTGTGTAGCATGACAATATGTGGTAAACACCATTGGATGTCATTTAGACATTACGCATTCAGCCTATTTGTATAGGCCTATGTGTATGACCAACTGACTAGTACAAGTGTTCTGCACTAAAACATCTGTCTTCTCACTAAAGTGTTTTCTGACTGTCTCCTCTCTCTTAGACTGGTTTTGTCAACAGTCTGAAGTTCTCTAGCTCTGGGAAGTTCCTAGTGGCAGGAGTAGGACAGGAGCACAGGTATATACCCAGCTACTTACCTGTCATACATAGAAACAGCCCAGAGCATACTTACTATCATTATACACTCATTGCTGACTGGTCAAAAGCCTCACTATATTGATCATGTGCTCTGGGCCTACCCTTTGAGTTAAGCCTGTTTTCAGTGTTCTGTATGAAAGTAGTTTCAATGAGGTCAGGTGCCCACAAGGTGGCACTTATTTCACTCCCAAATCCTACGACTCCCTCGACTGCTTGGGGCAGTGATGACAATACCTCCCGTGTTTTCTTATTACAAGATTAAATGGCTTCTTAGAATGCGTTCACGTGCTAGTTGAACATTTGGAAATGTCAGACTTGCTAACTCTGTTGTAGACAGAGGATCCCGCGTTTCCCACTCAGAATCAACCAATGGGTAGATCTACGCAAATAACTTGCATTCATTTTAACTCGGACACGTATTTATATACTGCATCATTTTACTCATAACTTTATTCATGAAATATCTGTTTTGTCAATGAGGTTTTTTTTGTTAATAAAGTCTTTGTTTTCAGGCTTGGTCGGTGGTGGAGACTGAAAGAAGCAAAGAACGGACTCTATATTATTCCTCTGAAAAGACAACAGCCAGAGCAGGAAGGGGTCCAGAATGGAGAAGAGAATGGGGTTTAGTTGATCTATGAATGCCTTAGCCTGTGTATGAACATTATTCAGATTTTGTCAATTAAATTCTTTACACAAATGCTCTTTGTTACCATCTATCAATTAACTGCAGTAAACAGTTTCTGTTAAGGGTGGAGCAACTTTTACAAATTTCACTTTAGGACTAGAACCGTTTTTGTGCTCTGCCTGCATCTCATCTCTGTGTGCAGATGGGCTCCGAGTTAAGCGTGCTAAAAGGAACGTAATTCCCTTTATGCACTTCGCTCTATGCGTATTTTGAACTTAAGCATGAGATGAGCGTGCAATTTGTTTTGGGTGGAGAGTGAATAAATGAAGGTGCTTCTACAGATATGCCATATTCTGACCGTGACTTAATTCCCTAATAATTTCACCACCTTTACGCATGAGGAAACCGTGAATAAGGTCTCGCGAGCCTGCCTGTTCCAAGTGGAAAAAGTATCCAAGAAAAATGTCCCCCCATAGAAATAACACCATTCTGCATGCGCTGTAATTTACAACTTGATAAGAGCTGGGTAAATGATTAAGGGAATTGTGAATATAAATTACTAATTTTAGATCTTTTACTTTTATAATCACTGGAGACCAGTGGTGGGGGAAAAAGTTGAGAAAGTATAGATACCTTAATAGAAAGTTAGTCAAGTGAAAATCAGCCAGTAAAATACTACTTCAGTAAAAGTATTTGGTTTTAAATATACTTAAGTATCAATAGTAAAAAAATAAAAAAAATATTTATCCTGGTAGGCCAGTTTAGAACAAGTTCTCATTTACAACTGCGACCTGGCCAAGATGAGGCAAGGCAGTATGACACAAACAACAACACAGTTACACATGGAATAAACAAACGTACAGTCAACACAATAGAAAAGTCTATATACAGTGTGTGCAAATGAGGTAAGATTAGAGAGGTAAGGCAATAAATAGGCCGTAGTGGCAAAGTAATTACAATTTAGCAATTAAACACTGGAGTGATAGATGTTCAAGTAGAGATACTGGGGTGCAAAGGAGCAAAAAAAAATATGGGGTTGAGGTAGTTGGCTGGGCTATTTACAGATGGGCTATGTACAGGTGCAAGGATCTGTAAGCTGCTCTGACAGTTGATGCTTAAAGTTAGTGGGGGAGATATGAGTCTCCAGCTTCAGTGATTTTTGCAATTCGTTCCAGTCATTTGGCAGCAGAGAACTGGAAGGAAAGGTGGCCAAAGCAGGATTTGGCTTTGGGGGTGACCAGTGAAATATACCTGCTGGAGCGTATGCTACAGGTGGGTGCTGCTATGGTGACCTAGCAAAGACTTGTAGATGGCCTGGAGCCAGTGGGTTTGGTGACGAATATGAAGCGAGGGCCAGCCAACGAGGGTATACAGGTCGCAGTGGTGGGTAGTATATGGGGCTTTGGTGACAAAACGGATGGCACTGTGATAGACTGCATCCAATTTGCTGAGTGTTGGAGGCTATTTTGTAAATGACATCGCCGAAGTCAAGGATTGGTAGGATAGTCAGTTTTATGAGGGTATGTTTGGCAGCATGAGTGAAGGATGCTTTGTTGTGAAATAGGATAACAATTCTAGATTTAATTTTGGATTGGAGATGCTTAATGTGAGTCTGGAAGGAGAGTTCACAGTCTAACAAGACACCTAGGTATTTGTAGTTGTCCACATATACTAAGTCAGAGCCGTCCAGAGTTATGATGCTGGGCGGGCGAGTGCGGGCAGCGATCGGTTGAAGAGCCTGCATTTAGTTTTACTTTTATTTAAGAGCAGTTGGAGGCCACGTAAGGAGAGTTGTATGGCATTGAAGCTCGTCTGGAGGTTAGTTAACACAGTGTCCAAAGAAGGGCCATATATATACAGAATGGTGTTGTCTGCGTAGAGGTGGATCAGAGAATCACCAGCAGCAAGAGCGACATCATTGATGTATACAGAGAAAAGAGTCGGCCCGAGAATTTAACCCTGTGGTTTAACCTCCTGCCGGAGGTCCGGACAACAGGCGCTCCGATTTGACACACTGAACTCTGTCTGAGAAGTAGTTGGTGAACCAGGCTAGGCAGTCATTTGAGAAACCAAGGCTGTTGAGTCTGCCGATAAGAATGTGGTGATTGACAGAGTCGAATGCCTTGGCCAGATCGATGAAGACGGTTGCACAGTATTGTCCGTTATCGATGGCGGTTATGATATCGTTTAGGACCTTGAGTGTGGCTGAGGTGCACCCATGACCAGCTCTGAAACCAGATTGCATAGTGTAGAGTGTCTCCCCCTTTGAAGAGGGGGATGACCACGGCAGCTTTCTAATCTTTGGGGATCTCAGACGATACGAAAGAGAGGTTGAACAGGCTAGTAATAGGGGTTGCAACAATTGCGACAGATAATTTTAGAAGGAGAGGGTCCAGATTGTCTAGCCCAGCTGATTTGTAGGGTCCAGATTTTGCAGCTCTTTCAGAACATCAGCTATCTGAATTTGGGTGAAGGAGAAATGGGGGAGGCTTGGGCAAGTCATTAATCCTTATTAAGCAAAACAGATGGCACCATTTTCTTGTTTTAAAAATGTACGGATAGTCAGGGGCACACCCCAGAGATTATTTACAAAAGATGCATTTGTGCTTAGTGAGTCCGCCATGCCAGAGGCAGTAGGGATGACCACATGTTCTTTTGATAAGTGTGTGAATTTGACTATTTTCCTGTCCCGCTAAGCATTGAAAATGTAACGAGTACTTTTGCTTGTCGGGGAAAATGTATGGAGTAAAAAGTACAATATTTTTGTTAGGAATGTAGTGAAGTAAAAGTTGTCAAATATAAATAGTAAAGTACAGATATCCCTAAAAACTACTTAAGAAGTACTTTAAAGTATTTTTCCTTAAGTACTTTACACCACTGCTGGAGACAAATGTAAAACCAGTCATATGGGAGAAAATTGAAGCATATCAACTTAACCACAGAAAAGTTTACGAAATGTTGTGCCATTGTGTAGCATTTACATTGTACGGCCTTAACTTGCAGGAATGGGCACTGTCAAATATCTTAATTATAGGCTACCCTGACTTTCTATGTCCTATTTCTATCATGTTAAATATTAGCCACTTTCAATATCGACCATAACCACATATTCAACTGCCAATTTACTGTTATTTCCGTTTAGTTAGTATAGCCTACATTATTATTACATTGTTTAGTTTACCTTCATTAGCTTTTTCTGTAAACACAGTCACATCTGTGTGATTGTTGCTGAGGATCGTTAGTAACAGTTGATAATATAAAGAAATGTAGGCGAATTAAATCGTTATGGAGTGGAGCGCAGAACAAACCATAACAGTTTGAAACTGACACATAGCTCAGTACTTGGTTGTCATCATACAGTGCCAGGGTTAGTGCAGGCAATAGACTAAGGTATGGCCTACTATTGTACACTATTCTCCCTAATATAATTCTACCATACCAGTCAAAAGTTTTTTTATACATTGTAGAATAATAGTGAAGACATCAAAATGATTAAATAACACATATGTAATCATGTGGTAACCAAAAAAGTATTAAACAAATCAATATATATCATATATTTTAGATTCTTCTAAGTAGCCACCCTTTGCCTTGATGACAGCGTTGCACATTTGTTTAACACTTTTTTGGTTACTACATGATTCCATATGTGTTTTTTCATAGTTTTGATGTCTTCACTATTAGTCTACAATGTAGAAAATAGGAAAAATAAGGAAAAAACCCTTGAATGAGTAGGTGTGTCAAAATGTTGGACTGGTACTGTAAGTACACGAATCTTCTGAATGTGGCAATTTTCAGAATGAATCAAACCACCTTTTTCTTACATGTGTAAAGGCTCTCCAAACCTGTTTTTTATGATTCATAAATACTTTCCTAAACATTGGTGCTGAAATGGAGACAAATAAGCATATATATTTAAAAGGCTTTCTTCCATTGATCGCTAATATTCTGAAACGTTCTCTCGATATTCTAGTCTGTCAAACTAAAACTAAAAAGTGCACTGTATTTAAAGGGATGTCTTAAGATAAATGTACCAAAAATGAATGACAACTCCACAAGTGCGAGGATTTTCAGTAGTTGAAAGAAATGTATTTAGAGCGCGCGAGGTAGCCACTCCTGCAGAGCGCGTTACGTGACTGAATGTGTGTAGGAGAGGCATACGTTCCTAAATCGGGATCGGCCCTTGACGCATGTCTAGCTGTCAGCTACACAGCTTGTGGCATGTTGATTGAGGAATCCCCTGAGATTTGGCTATTTGAAAATGAAATGCTTCTAACAGCTTTTGCATCAGTAAACTTCTGAAACTCCTAAAATGAAACCTAAGTTTACTTTGATAGATTGGCCTGATGCCATGTAGTCAGTAGCCACCACTCCGACCATAGGGCTTTAAAACAACACTAGATTTTTGATAGGCAATGCTAATAGGTGTTAATAATCAGTGTGATTGGAATGCTGAAACTGGAAGAGAACTTTTCCGTGCAACAATGTCTCTGGAAAACTTCCCACATTATTTCCAGGATTATCTGCTTCGATAACCGAGACACCAGACCAGCTCGGCGGCAGAGTGATGAGTTAGCTGCAATCAGGTCAGTGTGGGACAAGTGGATGGACCGCCTTCCCCTGTTTTACAACCCTGGGCCCAACGTTACTGTTGATGAGCAGCTTATGCTATTTAGGGGCTGCTGCCCCTTCAGGCAGTACACACTGTCTAAACCCGCAAAATATGGAATCAAGATCTGGGCTGCCTGTGATGCTGCTTCATCATATGCGTGGAACTTGCAAGTGTATACGGGGAAGCCAGATGGAGGAGCCCCTGAGAAGAACCAAGAGATGCGGGTTGTCCTGGACGTCACACACGGACTCGCACGCAATAACATTTTTACTTCGCACAACCTGGGACAGGAGCTCCTCAACAGGAAGCTGACGATGGTAGGAATAGTATGAAAAATTAAGCCAGAGCTCCCACCTTAGCTGTAGAATACACAGAACAATGTGGTACACATGAGTACACTGCATAAGAATGGGAGAATAGGTGGGCAGGGACATCAAAAAACTGAAATCATAATGGATTACAATGCCACAACAGGGGTGGACAATTTAGACAAGCTGGTGACTGGCTACAGCTGAAAAAGAAGAACCCTACACTGGCCCACTTGTGATATTCTTCAACATTTTGGACATTTTGGCGTACAATGCGTTTGTCATCTGGGTGGCGTTGAACACAGATTTGAACAGAGGGAAGGTCCAGAGAAGATGGCTCAGGAGCTGGGCAAGGCATTGGTAAGACCTCAAATCCAGAGGAGGCAACATATCCCAAGAAGATTCAGGAGGAGGTTGCCAGCCCCATCCACCTGACCCACAGAACCAACAACTCCAATACCTGAAGTGTGAGTGTTGTTGTTGCATGTGTGTGTGTGTGTCTGACTCTCCTACCTTGGCCTGCTGTAACTATATATATGAGTGAGTGAGTGAGTGAGATGTTAGTAAAATTCCTGAACTAAGTGTTTTCATCATTCTAGATTGCAACCGGTAGCAACAAGAAGAAGCGCTGGGATGTGTGTGGACCCAAGAAGGACAGAAAGACACAGTACACATGCATCAAGTGCAAGAAATACATTTGCAACACACCCACACACACACACACACACACACACACACACACACACACACACACACACACACACACACACACACACACACACACACACACACACACACACACACACACACACACACACACACACACACACACACACACACACAGTAAACTCTGTCCCTCATGTGGTGTGTAGACCAGCCTTCATTTGTGTTCAATGGGGCTCATTTATCATTTCCATAAAATACTGTATGTAAAATATGTCCTTCAGTTCAAAGCAATAAACATCAATAGGGATGAAAGCCTTGTTTAATTTATATTTGTTCAAGATTAACATGATTTATTCCACCCGTGTCTTGATTATAATTGATTATTGTTTCAAAAATCCCATTTTATAAAAAAAAATACAAATAGTGAATTTATTGATAAATGTAATCTAGCAGAGGTAAATGGCAAATATTAACCATGTATGCTGTCTTTATTGCTTATAATTTGATATGTCGACTAAGTATTAAGTATTTTTACAGAAATCCATCAGACCCGCGAACATTGGGTGAATAACAAAAAGATGAACACCACACGGGTTAAGGAAAGGACAATAAATTTGAGGTGATTAAGACAAGCTAGCTGCTCTTCTACAGTTCATTGATGCGGTCTCAGAAACCACTGTGAGAGAGAATATGTAGGCATGTAGATGTTACATCCAATAGTCATTTCAAACAGATTGGGTGCAATGTTTCTCTAGGTGCCTGGGCTGGGATGATGTTCACTGGTGTCTGAGACGGTTAGCTAATAACACTGATTTAGTCCATTGCTAGTTGTAATTTAAGCAGTACCAAAGGAGTAAGGACCCGAGCCTGCCAGTCCCTGGCAAAAATGAGGTTGAGAAACACTAGTGTAGACTGCTTCTTCCCGGAACACTTGATGTATGTACAAATACCCATCGGCAATGATTGCTTTAATACATCCTGTCGAGCTACCACCAAAACTGCCTCGAGACTTCTGTGAACAAAATACACAATAGCATTTTATGTTTTAATCATTAAAAAATAACACAATTTATTTACATAAATTACAAGAAAGCACAAACTGGTTCACCAAAGTCTACATTAAAACATTGTCCTTTATACTGATAGTAGGCTAGTTTTTAATCATCACTTTCACTATGGTTCATCTCATATTCAAATGTAGTTTAAAAACAAGGGGCCAAATGAATTCAATAAGTGTTATGTATTAATAATATTCTAGTCAAAGAGAAAAATAATATTTTGATATCGCATTCACAGCACTGTAAGGACAAGATAAGAACAACCTTTTGTTATGACACCATGATCGCTTCACATGAACCACCTCATTCATAAGACTGATTCTCTGTACTGACAGCAAGGCATACAGCAGTGCATTCAACGACGAGTCTATCTTGAAACCAAGTAAAATCAATCACATACTGTTAAATCTATGCAAAATGCTTTACAGTCCTACATTACGTCACACTCCTAAGTATTGTCACATAATTTAGCTTTCACAGTTAAGTGCATCCTGGCCTCCCTCTGTCCGAATAGACAGACTCTACTGGTCTCTACTGGAAATGGGACTTAGATATGACAGCAGCCTTGTTGTATGAGAGGGGATGAATTTGGATGGAATTGTGATTTGTGTTGTTCTCAGGACAGAGGAATGATACAAGCAGCTTAACCTTCTTCACAAAGAGGACGTAGTGGAGTCCACCACCTCACGACCGTTACAGACTGTTGTTACCGCTGTTGGCACACTGGTAGAGGCTGATGCTGGAAAAGAACGAGAATACAGGATAACATATTTTCAATAAAATACCAAATTAACAGACTAGTTATAAAGTGTAGGTATGACTTTGATTTTCACATTGATTAAAGAAAAAAAATATCTGTTTTTGAGAGAATTTTGTGGTGTTCTACTTTTCCATAGGCCTATAGTATGGCAAACACAACAGACTCGTCACACACTGTTTACAACAGGTATAAACGATGCAGCAAAATGCTTACTTGCAAGCTCCCTCAACAGTGCAGTACAAATATTAATATAATCTGAATATAATGAAATCATAAATATCAGTAGATGTGCAGTATGTTTCAGTTGATGGCTCACCAAAAATGACTGAAACATTTAGCTGATTGTACGATTTATATGTGATGACAAAAATAAATGTTAATGGTTGTTTACAAAAAGATAAAAACCCATTTACCAGTGATAGAGACGTTACCTTTCCAGTAGCTAGAGCTGGGGGCAGACGCCGATGCAGATTTGACCGTGGCCCCAAAATGGTTGGCAGCCACTCTCAGCGTTGTCACGTTCTTCTGGGGCTGGAATAGGATGATGTGGACCTTAGGAGCAAAGAGACAGCCCAGCACCACCGACCCACTCAGACTGACAGAGATGCACATGGTGGTTGTCTGAACCTGTACGGGGTAGAGGGAGAGAGAGGAGGTTGGGTTAGAGTGAACGGGACTCACTGGACATTTTGAGGCAGCCCAGCCAGCACCACAGAGCCACTCGGACTGATAGGACTAGTAATAGATTAAATCAATAGCCTTGAGTTTAAGAGAGAAGCGAGAGAAAGGGAAGGAGAAAGCAGGAGAGAGCGAGGAAAACTAGAAAATGCATGTTTTTTCCTACTAACTTTGCTGATAAATATTTTGTTGAGAGAAAATATACTTGATACGATTGTGATGTGTTGTTGTCTCACCTAGTTATCTTAAGATGAATTCACTAATTTCAAGTTAGTCTGGATAAGAGCGTCTGCTAAATTACTAAAATGTCATGTAAATATTGCTGGAAGCACTGGCTGAAATAATGAATGTCCATCTGGGAGACTCCAGGTTCATCACAATTGAATGAACAAGGCAGCTTGTTTTTCATGTGAGAATATATCTGCAATGTTTTATCCAAACCATATTTAAAATGCAGGAAGCCCAGCCCAACTGCTGGTATTTTTAATGGCACACAAACAGAGATCAAAGCATCAAGGTTTCTATTGCAGAGCCAAAATTGTGTCTACCAAAGCTCCAACATGAACACTAATCATCTATATTCAATATGGACACATTATTATACTGTTCATTTGTTCAGTCTGTCACTCCTTTCACACCCCTTTCTCAAATGTTTCTCTTTCAAATCAGGTATTGCTAGTGTTGACATTTATTTTTCTCAAAGTTTTTTTGCTAGTAGATGGATAAAGCACCGTTGAGATGATAAGGAGATGTCCTAGGGAAGCTCATAATGCATGGCCAATATGATTCTACCCCTTACTCTCTCCCTCCTCTGTCTGTACACCCAGAGCCCAGTGGCACACCAACAGAAACCGGACAGGCATTAGACTAGACTAGATTCAGCTTTGGGTCACAGTTATAATACACCCTGGACTAAACTGTTCTGTCCGTTTTATACACATTGTCTCTCTTTATCTTGCTTACATGGCAACAAAGGCTTCATAGGCCTGACGCAAGGTGGTGAAAGCCCTATGTGGGCCTTGAAGCTATTCTTCATACTCAAACGCATGTGGACACCCCTTCAAATGAGTGGATTCGGCTATTTCATCCACACCCGTTTCTGACAGGTGTATAAAATCGAGCACACAGCCATGCAATCTCCTTAAACAAACAATGGCAGTAGAATGGCCCGCACGGAAGATCTCAGTGACTTTCAAAGTGGCACCATCATAGGACGCCAGCTTTCCAACAAGTCTGTTAAATTTCTGCCCTACTAGAGCTGCCCCAGTTAACTGTAAGTGCTGTTATTGTGAAGTGGAAACATCTAGGAGCAACAACGGCTCAGCTGTGAAGTGGTAGGCCACACAAGCTCACAGAACAGAACTGCTCAGTGCTGAAGCGCGTAGCACGTAAAAATTGTCTGTCCTCGGTTGCAACAGTCATTGCAGAGTTCCAAACTGCCTTTGGAAGCAACGTCAGCACAAGAACTGTTCGGTGGGAGCTTCATGAAATGGGTTTCCATGGCCGAGCAGCTGCACACAAGCCTAAGATCACCATACACAATGCCAAGCATCAGCTGGAGTGGTGTAAAGCTCGCCGCCATTGGACTCTTTTGTGATAGAGTGAATCACACTTCACCATCTGGCAGTCCGACAGACGAATCTGAGTTTGGCGGATGCCAGAAGAACGCTATCTGCCCGAATGCCTAGTGACAACTGTAAAGTTTGTGGGAGAAGGAATAATGGTTTGGGGCTGTTTTGCATGGTTTGGGCTAGGCCACTTAGTTCCAGTGAAGGGAAATCTTAATGGTACAGCACACAATGACATTCTAGACAATCTGTGCTTCCATCTTTGTGGCAACAGTTTGGGGAAGGCCCTTTCCTGTTTCAGCATGACAATGCCCCCATGCACAAAGCGAGGTCCATACAGAAATGGTTTGTCGTGATCTGTGTGGAAGCACTTGACTGGCCTGCACAGAGCCCTGACCTCAACCCCATCGAACACCTTTGGGATGAATTGGAATGCTGACTGCGAGCCAGGCCTAATCATCCAACATCAGTGCCCGACCTCACTAATGCTGTTGTGGCTGAATGGAAGCAAGTCCCCGCAGCAATGTTCCAACATCTAGTGGAAAGCCTTCCCAGAAGAGTGGAGGCTGTTATAGCAGTAAATGGGGGACCAACTACACATTAATGCCCATGATTTTGGAATGAGATGCTCAACAAGCAGGTGTGCACATACTTTTGGCCATGTAGTGTATATTTGTATACAGATATATACAGTACAGTAAATCATCTATCCTGTTAGGCTATGATGTGGTGTCATATAGGGCTCATCATCTGGGTGCTTATTTGTTTAACAGTAAAAAAAAATGGGGTTGCTAAGCCTGTCTGTTGATGACTATCAATAATCTTAGACGATCTAAGCATTAGGCCCTGAGAAGCCCAGCTCCCATCCCTCCATCCCTCTATTCCCTCCTTCGAACTGATCTAAACTGAGAACAGGAAACTAAGCTGCGGCAGTATTAGATTAGTCTTCCTATCTAAATGCCATTTTAGTAGAGGGATGCTGAGAACAAGAGTCTTCTTATCAAAGACAGTGCAGTTTGAAGATGAAACTGCTTCACCAATAGAAATCTCAGATCACGCTTGTTGGCGATGATGAGATGGCGACATTGGCAAGATTAGCTCGTGCGTAGAAACAAGTCATCGGTCTAACAGTCGTCTCACGCCGAACTGTGCATGTGCAGGCCTTCAAATCAAAGGTCAATCGATTTATAAAGATGTTTTGGCCAAAAATGAAAATGTGTCAGTTTGTCACTTTCACATGGTTGGAGTAATATGTTCAACTACTTAATTAAGACATTGGCTCGAAACTAGGTTGTGCCTTTAGATTTCCAGAACATTAACAACTAAGGAATCATTTTCACTTCTCTCTGACTTCTCAAACTGGTCTGTTTGGTCTTTTTCACAAGCTTTCCCGGAAGTCTCGCGAACTTGCGCCTCTGGTTTAAGAAACTCTGTGTTCCAACTAAATGCCCAATTACAGTGCCTTGCAAAAGTATTCATCCCCCTCGGCGTATTTCCTATTTTGTTGCATCACAACCTGTAACTTAAATTGATTTTTATTTGGATATCATGTAATAGACATACACAAAATAGTCAAAATTGGTGAAGTGAAATGAAAAACATAACTTGTTTCATAAAATTCAACAAATAAATAAATAAATAAAAAGTGGTGCGTGCATAAGTATTCACCCCCTTCGCTATGAATCCCCAAAATAAGATCTGGTGCAACCAATTACCTTCAGAAGTCACATAATTGGTTAAATAAAGTCCACCTGTGTGTAATCTAAGTGTCACATGATCTGTCACATGATCTCAGTATATATACACTTGTTCTGAAAGGCCCCAGAGTCTGCAACACCACTAAGCAAGGGGCACAACCAAGCAAGCGGCACCATGAAGACCAAGGAGCTCTCCAAACAGGTCAGGGACAAAGTTGTGGAGAAGTACAGATCAGGGTTGAGTTATAAAGAAAATATCCGAAACTTTGAACATCCCACGGAGCACGATTAAATCCATTATTTAAAAATGGAAAGAATATGGCACCACAACAAACCTGCCAAGAGAGGGCCGCCCACCAAAACTCAAGGACCAGGCAAGGATCAGAGAGGCAACAAAGAGACCAAAGATAACCCTGAAGGAGCTGCAAAGCTCCACAGCGGAGATTGGAGCATCTGTCCATAGGACCACTTTAAGCCATACACTCCATAGAGCTGGGCTTTACGGAAGAGTGGCCAGAAAAAAGCCATTGCTTAAAGAAAAATTAAGCAAACATGTGGGAGACTCCCCAAAGCTTGTGGGAGACTCCCCAAACATATGGAAGAAGGTACTCTGGTCAGATGAGACTAAAATTTAGCTTTTTGGCCATCAAAATACCAAGGTGGCTTAGCAGTTCAGACGTATTTTTCCGTGTTGTCGTGTCGTGTCCTGTATATATATATATTTACACCTTTTCTTCACATATCTTTTATTTATTTTATTATCCAAGAACTCAACTACAAAAGCTTTCCTGCAAAAGCTTTCCTGCAACCCGCTTCACCAATTACAATAAGTACTATTTACCTCAATCTGAAAATCCATCGTGGAAGATAGCCAGGGGCTAATTCAGAAGCTAGCCTGAAAGCTAATCCAGAAGCTACTCCGATAGCTAGCCAGAAGCTAATCTGTAGCTGCCCCGAAATTAGCCGGTTTGCTGGCTAGCGTTGGTGTTTCAGCTGCCCACGTTTTGCGGTCATCAGCTATTCCTCTAGCTCGATAATCTACCGGCACTTTTGTGCAACGCGACTCGGACCGGAGCATTCCGGGACTTTTTTTCTCTCAGTTTCCCCGGATTCCAACCGCAGCCTCTGGACACTTGCACCTTGATTTCGCAGCTAGCTAGCTGCATACCGTGTGACTATTGGCTTACGTCGACCCCGGAGCTAACTCAAATCATGCTGGAGCTAGCCAGCTGAGGAGTTCCATCACCATCCGGACCCGCTTCTTTGTTGCTGCTGCAGATACGGAACCCCACCGGGCCTTCACGACTGACTGCCGACGTTATCTGCCCGAGGGATTTATCCAACCGGCACCTCCGTCCCGGCGTTACCTGAACGCTCATCTGAGGCCCGCTAATCGTTAGCTGTCTTATCGGCTGCTATCTGAACAAAACCCCACTACACGGAACCTACCGACGGAAACGCACGAGGTATCTACAAACAGACCTCCATCCTATGCTGCTACCGATAGCCATATACCCGGCCAGCTGTCTGGATCGCCACGACCCCAACCAACCTCTACTCACTGGACCCTTATTTATCACTCGATTAAGCTTGCCTCTCCTTAATGTAAATATGCCTTGTCCATTGCTGTTCTGGTTAGTGTTTATTGGCTTATTTCACTGTAGAGATTCTAGCCCTGCTCTCTATACCATATCCAACCCTGCAGTTCCACCACCCACATATGCGATGACATCACCTGGTTTCAATGATGTTTCTAGAGACAAGATCTCTCTCATCATCACTCAATACCTAGGTTTACCTCCACTGTATTCACATCCTACCATACCTTTGTCTGTACATTATTCCTTTAAACTATTTTATCGCCCCCAGAAACTTCCTTTTACTCTCTGCTCTGGTAGCTCTAGGCGACCAATTCTCATAGCTTTTAGCCGTACCATTATCCTACTTCTCCTCTGTTCCTCTGGTGATGTAGAGGTGAATCCAGGCCCTGCAGTACCTGGCTCCACTCCTATTCCCCAGGCGCTCTCTTTTGATGACTTCTGTAACCGTAATAGCCTTGGCTTCATGCATGTTAACATTAGGAGCCTCCTCCCTAAGTTTGTTTTGTTCACTGCTTTAGCACACTCTACCAACCCGGATGTTTTAGCCGTGTCTGAATCCTGGCTTAGAAAGACCACCAAAAATTCAGACATTTTTATCCCCAATTACAATATTTTCAGACAAGATAGAACGGCCAAAGGGGGCGGTGTTGCAATCTACTGCAAAGACTGCCTGCAGAGTTCTGTTATACTATCCAGGTCTGTTCCCAAACAATTTGAAATTCTACTTTTAAAAATCCACCTCTCTAAAAACAAGTCTCTCACCGTTGCCGCCTGCTATAGACCACCCTCTGCCCCCAGCTGTGCTCTGGACACTATATGTGAACTGATTGCCCCCCATCTATCTTCAGAGCTCGTGCTGCTAGGCGACCTAAATTTGAACATGCTCAACACCCCAGCCACCCTACAATCTAAGCTTGATGCCCTCAATCTCACACAAATTATTAATGAACCTACCAGGTACCACCCCAATTCCGTAAACACGGGTACCCTCATAGATATCATCCTAACAAACTTGCCCTCCAAATACACCTCTGCTGTTTTTAACCAAGATCTCAGCGATCACTGCCTCATTGCCTGCATCCGTAATGGGTCAGCGGTCAAACGACCTCCACTCATCACTGTCAAACGCTCCCTGAAACACTTCAGCGAGCAGGCCTTCCTAATTGACCTGGCCGGGGTATCCTGGAAGGATATTGATCTCATCCCGTCAGTAGAGGATGCCTGGTCATTTTTTAAAAATGCCTTCCTCACCATCTTGAATAAGCATGCCCCATTCAAGAAATTTAGAACCAGGAACAGATATAGCCCTTGGTTCTCTCCTGACCTGACTGCCCTTAACCAACAGAAAAACATCCTATGGCGTTCTGCATTAGCATCGAACAGCCCCCGTGATATGCAACTTTTCAGGGAAGCCAGAAACCAATATACACAGGCAGTTAGAACAGCCAAGGCTAGCTTTTTCAAGCAGAAATTTGCTTCCTGCAACACAAATTCAAAAAAGTTCTGGGACACCGTAAAGTCCATGGAGAATAAGAACACCTCCTCCCAGCTTCCAACCGCCCTGAAGATAGGAAACACTGTCACCACCGACAAATCCACTATAATTGAGAATTTCAATAAGCATTTTTCTACGGCTGGCCATGCTTTCCACCTGGCTACCCCTACCCGGGACAACAGCACTGCCCTCCCCTCTGCTACTCGCCCAAGCCTTCCCCATTTCTCTTTCTCCCAAATACAGTCAGCTGATGTTCTTAATGAGCTGCAAAATCTGGACCCTTACAAATCAGCCGGGCTAGATAATCTGGACCCTTTCTTTCTAAAACTATCTGCTGAAATTGTTGCCACCCCTATTACTAGCCTCTTCAACCTCTCTTTCGTGTCGTCTGAGATCCCCAAAGATTGGAAAGCAGCTGCGTTTATCCCCCTCTTCAAAGGGGGGGACACCCTTGACCCTAACTGCTACAGACCTATATCTATCCTACCCTGCCTTTCTAAGGTCTTCGAAAGCCAAGTCAACAAACAGATTACCGACCATTTCGAATCACACCACACCTTCTCCGCTATGCAATCTGGTTTCAGAGCTGGTCATGGGTGCACCTCAGCCACGCTCAAGGTCATAAACGATATCGTAACCGCCATCGATAGGAAACAATACTGTGCAGCCGTATTCATTGACCTGGCCAAGGCTTTTGACTCTGTCAATCACCACATCCTCATTGGCAGACTCGACAGCCTTGGTTTCTCTAATGATTGCCTCGCCTGGTTCACCAACTACTTCTCTGATAGAGTTCAGTGTGTCAAATCGGAGGGTCTGTTGTCCGGGCCTCTGGCAGTCTCTATGGGGGTGCCACAGGGTTCAATTCTTGGACCGACTCTCTTCTCTGTTTACATCAATGATGTCGCTCTTGCTGCTGGTGATTCTCTGATCCACCTCTACGCAGACGACACTATTCTGTATACTTCTGGCCCTTCTTTTGACACTGTGTTAACAACCCTCCAGGCGAGCTTCAATGCCATACAACTCTCCTTCCGTGGCCTCCAACTGCTCTTAAATACAAGTAAAACCAAATGCATGCTCTTCAAATTCTTGAGGGAAACCTGTTTCAATCTTCCAGATATTTGAGACTGGGATGGATGTTCACCTTCCAGCAGGACAATGACCCTAAGCATACTGCTAAAGCAACACTCAAGTGGTTTAAGGGGAAACATTTAAATGTCTTGGAATGGCCTAGTCAAAGCCCAGACCTAAATCCAATTGAGAATCTGTGGTATGACTTAAAGATTGCTGTACACCAGCGGAACCAATCCAACTTGAAGGAGCTGGAGCAGTTTTGCCTTGAAGAATGGGCAAAAATCCCAGTGGCTAGATGTGCCAAGCTTATAGAGACATACCCCAAGAGACTTGCAGCTGTAATTGCTGCAAGAGGTGGCTCTGCAAAGTATTGATTTTTTGGGGTGTGGGGGGGGGGGGGGGGGGGGGGGGGGGGTGAATAGTTATGCATGCTCAAGTTTACAGTTTTTTTGTCTTATTTCTTGTTTGTCTCACAATAAAAAATATTTTGCATCTTCAAAGTTGTGGGTGTGTTGTGTAAATCAAATGATACAAACCCCCCAAAAATCTATTTTAATTCTAGGTTGCAAGGAAACAAACTAGGAAAAATGCCAAGGGGGTTGATTATTTTCACAAGCTACTGCAGAAGAGGGACGCTGGGAACAAGTCTTCCTTTCTAAATGCCTTATTAGAAAAGGGACATTGGGAACAAGAGTCTTCCTATCAAAATGCCCTGGTTGAATCTTCTGCACATTTCACTGTCGACATTAGATGAGAGAAAAACACAATTACTTTTCAAATCGTAATATAAGGTATAGCATTTGCAATACTGCTGTTTTAGATTAGATACAGAAAATAATTTGGAGATTGTCTTTGTCTTCTCAGTAACAGTCGATGTGACTATACTATATGTGCCTATTAAGACTGGGGTTTAACGCCCACATAATCAAGACCGGGTATCTCTTTCTCCAGTGTCTTTGTTCTTGTCTTTAAAGCATCTCTACGACACATGAAAAGAAATACAGTCCTTTGAGGAGACACAGAGTAAGGTGATGATCAAAAGGAATGTATGTATGTCACCTAGATCCTTTGGTACGCTATGACACATTCAAGGACTTATAGATTTAAAAAAATAATGATCTGGGAGAAAAGACACCCACTGTCATTCATATCGTACTGACCCTAGTGTTGATAAGCACAATTAACTAATTCTAGTCCCTCATTTCATTACAATATATTGGAGTTGGGGTTGCATAAATTATGGTAAAGTTACTAAAATTCCCAAGTTGTCCAAAATCCTGGTTAGAAGATTCTTGAACTCTGGAGGTAATAAGCAGGAAATCCGAAAACCTCCAACCAGGATTTCTGGAAAACCTGGACCTTTTGGAAAAGTTACCAGCATTTTTACAACCCTAATTCGAGTCTATTATTCTCACTCACCCTGTAGTCGCTGGCCGTTACGTAGAAGATGGGCTGGAAGGCCAGCCAGATGATACAGGTGGTGTACATGGTGAACCCAATGAACTTGGCCTCGTTGAAGTTCTCGGGGCACTTCCTGGTCTTGAAGGCGTAGACCGTACAGAGGACGATGAGGATGCAGTTGTAGGCCAGAGCAGCCAGCATGCTGGAGTCCTTGCTGTTGCACTTCAGGGTGACTATATCCCTCCTCTCGGGGCTCACCTCCATATAATTAAATAGAATAGAACAGTATTAGATATATTGAGTAGTGAAAAGTATATTAATATAGAGAAGTATTATATCTCTATGCTCTTGTGACAGGCATCACTGTCATTGTGCTTGCTTAACAGTATAGCTTCCGTCCCTGTCCCTCACTGGGATCCTCTGCCTTGCAAACACACATGACCGCCCGCTTGACAACACCTTATTACTCTATAGAAAAGCAAATGATTTGACAGCATGAGTGGAAACATTTCAGGCTGGGGGTTAGGAATCCAACTTTGTTATACCCACCTCCTTCCTGACGCCAGGCCTCTCCACCAGGAGCCAGACCAAGGCCACCAGGAGCTGACAGGAGATCAGCCCGCCACAGATAGCCACCTGGGAGGCCGGGCTGATGAACCGTGGCCGTGTGGCCCCGTCCTTCACCCCGCTGAAGATCCGCGCAATGCGGTTGGTCTTGGTGAGAAGCGCCGAGTAGCACACGGCGAAGGAGGTGCCCAGGCCGAGTCGACGTAGGGTACACACGGCCGTGGAGGGCTTGGCGATGTAGATGAAGGTCATGCTGTAGCACATCAGGACCCCCAGCAGGAGGATGTAGGACAGCTCCCGCCCACTGGCTTTGACCACTGGGGTGTCGTTGTGCTTGAAGAACAGGCCCACCACGGAGAGGGTACACAACATGCCCAGGCAGGAGATGGTGACCGGCCCAATAGCCCAGGCATCCTAAATCAAATCAAGGTTAATTTAAAGTGTTATTTCACATGTATAAATTGCAAAACACTTTACAGATTATTTTTTTTAAAGGGAAGAAAATACCAACAAAAGGAGGGAGAGGGAAAACAGTGACAGTACCTCCCAGCGGATGTACTCCTCTGGCAGGTCGAAACAGCCTGTCAGGTTGGCCTGAGGCCACTGTCCAAAGCTACAGTCTGCACAGGTGAACTCATCCAGCAGGTACTGGTAGGGCTGGCAGGGGGAAAGGAAGTGTATAGTCCCAAATAGATGGTTTGTAGATGTTCAGTAGTTGTTAAACTAACTATCGACAATATTTGATGAGCGCCTTTGGAACATCTACATTTTAAAAAGTCTAACAACTCAATTTAATATACACCATCACAATAAATCTATTATTTATTAGTCATTATGATATGAAGAAAATGTATTTCAGAAGAACAGACAGAATATGAGTTGGCCTACTGTATGTTAACTGGCTATGTTCAATGCCATACTCTGTTTGCTTGTTCATTTAGCAGACAAGATATGCTTAGAAGTCTGGTGCCATTACTTAGTTTTATCTGATTTTATAGTAAGAAGAATATCATTTAACTTAGCTGAATTAAATAGAAAGCAGCGAGTGAGCATATGAAGTGGCTAAATTGAGCATAAAAGTGATCATTTGAAACAGGTCCTATATGCTACATTTAGAGTCATTTGTCAACTTTAGTTGTGAATGATACAATCCTTAGAATGTCATATATGGGCTGCATGGTGCGACTATAGGTTATTGATGATTTTAGAAAGTCACAAAAAAAAGCTGGTGCTCTGTTCCTTGCCTCAGGCTGCACAGCTGTTCTCTCATCAAGTGATCATATTTTCACCCATCAGACTACTCTCAACTTAATCTTATCTTCCCTAATATGTCAAATTAGTTTAGATTGAGAATGGCCCATTATCAAATGGGCAGGAACAGGGGCAGGGGCCTCCATTCGAACTCAAATAGCGAATGGAGGCCGCGCGCTTTCCTAACGGCGCTGTGCTAATATGAACAACTGATATGAACAACTGAAAAATATAAGAATACTTATTTCCCTCGATGCATCAACCACTGTTTGAGGAGCATGCCCTTGATGACCGACAGGTGATATTCCGCCCAAACTCTGTTTGCCATGGCCTCTTCAACCTTGTTCCTACAGCTACCCAGTGCTTAATTCTGCTCAGGAACATCAATAGTAACATGTTTTCACAACTAAACATATTTCACTAAACTGTTGACAGTCTCTCTGCATGCTCAATAAAGGAATACAGGAGAGGAGATGGAAACACATGGTGGTGAGATATTCTGTATAACTGAAGGTATCGTGTCACTCAATATGTTTTCCCCCAGACTCATGGATAAAAATGTTGGAGCGTAGCATAAGGTAACCAGTCCATCCAGTATGCATAATAATACAGTCCACACTCAAAGGCTAGACCAATTATGTACCAAAGACATCTTAAATCAGTTTTGTTTTATGTTTTTCTGCCATGTGTAATATGCAGTTGGCTATGTATGGTATAAGGGCACAATCATAATTTTTATTCTGTTTTTTTGTTGGCTTAGGCTCATAAGCCTATGCATATCAATAAGCTCTAATATGTGTTTTGAATTAATCATCACCTTAGAAAGCGCTGTCCATTTAGTTGTGTTAGGCTTTGAAACAACATCCACAACAACCATGTTTTACACTGTTTCAACCTGCTGTTGAACTTCTTTCTTCAATTTGATCATCACAGTGAGGTGAGTTTTAAAAGTACTATAGGCCTACTGTTCTGATGTGTTTGATGTGATTTCCAAAGGCATTTGCATTGATGTCAGAGTGGTTAGAGGGACAATAGAGCCCTGAGTACCAGTCCATTAGGACCTAATGAAGGGACAATAGAGCCCTGAGTACCAGGCCATTAGGACCTGATGGAGGGACAATAGAGCCCTGAGTACCAGGCCATTAGGACCTGATGGAGGAACAATAGAGCCCTGAGTACCAGTCCATTAGGACCTACTGAAGGGACAATAGAGCCCTGAGTACCAGGCCATTAGGACCTGATGGAGGAACAATAGAGCCCTGAGTACCAGTCCATTAGGACCTAATGAAGGGACAATAGAGCCCTGAGTACCAGTCCATTAGGACCTGATGGAGGAACAATAGAGCCCTGAGTACCAGTCCATTAGGACCTGATGGAGGGACAATAGAGCCCTGAGTACCAGGCCATTAGGACCTGATGGAGGAACAATAGAGCCCTGAGTACCAGTCCATTAGGACCTAATGAAGGGACAATAGAGCCCTGAGTACCAGGCCATTCGGACCTAATGAAGGGACAATAGAGCCCTGAGTACCAGGCCATTAGGACCTGATGGAGGGACAATAGAGCCCTGAGTACCAGTCCATTAGGACCTGATGGAGGAACAATAGAGCCCTGAGTACCAGTCCATTAGGACCTAATGAAGGGACAATAGAGCCCTGAGTACCAGGCCATTAGGACCTGATGGAGGGACAATAGAGCCCTGAGTACCAGGCCATTAGGACCTAATGGAGGAACAATAGAGCCCTGAGTACCAGTCCATTAGGACCTAATGAAGGGACAATAGAGCCCTGAGTACCAGGCCATTAGGACCTGATGGAGGGACAATAGAGCCCTGAGTACCAGGCCATTAGGACCTGATGGAGGAACAATAGAGCCCTGAGTACCAGTCCATTAGGACCTACTGAAGGGACAATAGAGCCCTGAGTACCAGGCCATTAGGACCTGATGGAGGAACAATAGAGCCCTGAGTACCAGTCCATTAGGACCTAATGAAGGGACAATAGAGCCCTGAGTACCAGTCCATTAGGACCTGATGGAGGAACAATAGAGCCCTGAGTACCAGTCCATTAGGACCTGATGGAGGGACAATAGAGCCCTGAGTACCAGGCCATTAGGACCTGATGGAGGAACAATAGAGCCCTGAGTACCAGTCCATTAGGACCTAATGAAGGGACAATAGAGCCCTGAGTACCAGGCCATTCGGACCTAATGAAGGGACAATAGAGCCCTGAGTACCAGGCCATTAGGACCTGATGGAGGGACAATAGAGCCCTGAGTACCAGTCCATTAGGACCTGATGGAGGAACAATAGAGCCCTGAGTACCAGTCCATTAGGACCTAATGAAGGGACAATAGAGCCCTGAGTACCAGGCCATTAGGACCTGATGGAGGGACAATAGAGCCCTGAGTACCAGGCCATTAGGACCTAATGGAGGAACAATAGAGCCCTGAGTACCAGGCCATTAGGACCTAATGAAGGGACAATAGAGCCCTGAGTACCAGGCCATTAGGACCTGGTGGTAGTTAGCAAGTTGGGTACTACCAAAGCATGTCCAGAGTGCATAAAAGGATATTACCGTGACTCAATGGTCACACTTAATTTTACTGCAGTCACGACTCATCACTGCCAGTGTGGCGGTAACATGGTCACTGCAACAGCCCTATCCTAACCCTAAACTTAATCTTTAAAAAAAATAAGATAGTGTATTTTCATCTGGCAGAAATGAATGGTGCCGGGTAGAACACACCCTCAAAGTGAGCTACTGACTAACAGAAGATAAACTATACAATGACAGAATAGTGTAATCTCTTACACTCTTCTGTCCTTGCTTGTGGATTTATTACCTGGCAGGGGATGCAGATCCAGCAGCACACGTCTCCAGGCTGCATGCTCTTCACCTCGTTCTTCCTACAGGGGTCGCTGCACTGGGAGGTGGGGGGCCCCTCGCCCGGGCCCCTCCATGGCACCTGGCTGGTGTTTAGGATGAGGCCCTGGGCCCAGTAGCCCACCTTTAGAGAGCAGGAGTGGAGAGGAGAGATACTTTGTTAAAACAGAAATGTGTCTTCTGCCTTTTTCCCAATCTCGCACACACACACACACACACACACACACACACACACACACACACACACACACACACACACACACACACACACACACACACACACACACACACACACACACACACACACACACACACACACACACACACACACACGGTGAGAGGCACATGGTCAGCCGCAGTACAGCACCCCTGGATGGAGGGCTACATACCTTCCTGTACACGTATTTATCCTCCTCTTTGTGGTAGTGGAAGATGTTGTAGCGGCCCAGACTGTCTCCGTAGGCATCAAAACGCACCATGTTCTCCGTGTCCGCTGGTCTGAAGGGAGCTGAGGGAAACAGAAGAGCGGATAATATTCAGCCAATCTTGCCTTGGACTGTCACAACTTCCGCCGAAGTCGGCCTCTCTCTTTGTTTGGGCGGCGTTCGGCGGTCGACGTCACCGTTCTTCTAGCCATCGCCGCTCCACTTTTCATTGTTCCATTTGTTTTGTCTTGTTTCCCCGCACACCTGGTTTACATTCCCTAATTACACTACATATATATTTCCTCTGTTCCACCCATGTCTTTGTGTGAAATTGTTTTTTTTCATGTTTTGTGTGACTCGCCAGGCTGGTTTTTCCCCGGGTACTGTGTTTAACCCGAAGTATGTTTAATTGTTAAACATTTGCATTATTGTGACTGTTGTCACGCTTTCCACTTTTGCCATTGGCTGGAGGTTTTTGAAGCAGTTGCGTCCGTCTGTTGTTGCTTCTGCCAAATAAAGTGTGCGCCTGATCACAACTCTCTGCTCTCCTGCACCTGACTTCTATACCAGTAGCGCACAACCTGACATGGACAATGGAAATAGATTTCAGAAATGCTTCTATATTGTTATTATTATTATTATTATTATTGTTATAGGGTGTGATGCCTTCTTCAGGGTTTCAGATGAGGGGAAACAGAAAATATATAAATTATGACATTTAAGAGGAAAGAAAACCCTTCCTCTTTAGTTAGATATTGAGTTTTAATATGTAGTAAAACATTTGTCTCACATACTTAGATGTTATGTAAAAGTTTCCTTCATCGAATCCGTTTTCTTTTTAATTAATTCCTTTAATGCAAACATCCATTCGTGAGGCATGTTCTCAAAATACTGCAGGTTGCTTGCAAAGCATCTTACTCAGTCTCTATTTGTTACTGATGATCCCATAGATGTTAATTCATGTTTTATCACTACAAATTGAAACTTCACCAAACCTTTCTCAACTCCACAGGGACACAACATCAACTGAAAAAACAATCTCATGTTCAATCCAGATTAGCATTTGTTTCAAATTGCCCCAATTTGCCAATATTCATGATTAAATAAAAAAATGTAATACTCAATTATATTTAGACATCAGTCTAGGAGAAGCTCAGGGTAATAATAGGATTACTCTGTGATTCTGAGTTGCTTGCAGAGCGCTTACCTTCTGTGTGTTATTACATTGAAAATAAGAAAAGTAAGAATAAAACATTTCATAAACATTATGAGTGGCGAAGATAGTTTCATTATATAGTATATCTAAACTTGTGTGGTGAATGAAGTATAGGCTAACTGTAACGGCAGCCTTCCCTCTCTTCACTAGAAGAGGGGGTGAAACAAGGATCGGACCAACACGCAGCGTAGCCAGTGCTCAACATGTTTAATTAAACGAAAACAGTGAACACTTACAAGGAACAAAATAACAAAATGTGGCAAACCGAAACAGTCCTATCTGGTGCAGAACACAAACACAGAGACAGGAAACAACCACCCACAATCCCCAACACAAAACAAGCCACCTATATATGATTCTCAATCAGGGACAACGATTGACAGCTGCCTCTGATTGAGAACCATATTAGGCTGGACACAGAAACAGACGAACTAGACACACAACATAGAATTCCCACCCAGCTCACGTCCTGACCAACACTAAACAAGCAAAACACATAAGAACTCTGGTTACAGTACCCCCCTCCTGAGGTGCGGACTCCAAACGCACCCCTAAAACTCAAGAGGAGGGTCTGGGTGGGCATCCGTCCGCGGTGGCGGCTCCGGCGCCGGACGAGGACACCACTCCACCACTGTCTTTGTCCCCCTCCTTAGCGTCCTTTGAGTGGCGACCCTCGCCCACGACCTTGGCCTAAGAATCCTCCCCAAGGCCCCCACATGATTTAGGAGGTAGCTCAGGACAGAGAGGTAGCTCAGGACAGAGAGGTAGCTCAGGACAGAGGGGCAACTCCGGACAGAGAGGCAGCTCTGGACTAATGGCAGCTCCGGACTGAGTGGCAGCTCCGGACTGAGTGGCAGCTCCGGACTGAGTGGCAGCTCCGGACTGAGTGGCAGCTCCGGACTGAGTGGCAGCTCATGACTGTAGGGCAGCTCATGACTGTAGGGCAGCTCATGACTGGAAGGCAGCTCATGACTGGAGTGCAGCTCATGACTGGAGTGCAGCTCATGACTGGAGGGCAGCTCATGACTGGAGGGCAGCTCATGACTGGCGGGCAGCTCTTGACTGGCTGGCGGCTCTGGCAGCTCCTGACTTGCTGGCGGCTCTGGCAGCTCCTGACTGGCTGGCGGCTCTGGCAGCTCCTGACTGAATGGCGGCTCTGGCAGCTCCTGACTGGCTGGCGGCTCTGGCAGCTCCTGACTGACGGACGGCTCTATCGGCTCCTGACTGACGGACGGCTCTAATGGCTCGGGACAGATGGGCGGCTCTGAAGGCTCGTGGCAGACGGATGGCTCAGATGGCGCTGGGCAGACGGATGGCTCAGATGGCGCTGGGCAGACGGATGGCTCAGATGGCGCTGGGCAGACGGATGGCTCAGATGGCGCTGGGCAGACGGATGGCTCAGATGGTGCTGGGCAGACAGATGGCTCAGATGGCGCTAGGCAGACGGATGGCTCAGACGGCGCTGGGCAGACGGATGGCTCAGACGGCGCTGGGCAGACGGATGGCTCAGACGGTGCTGGGCAGACGGATGGCTCAGACGGCGCTGGGCAGAAGGATGGCTCAGACGGCGCTGGGCAGACGGATGGCTCAGATGGTGCTGGGCAGGCAGGCAGCTCAGACGGCGCTGGACAGACGAGCAGTGCAGGCGGCGTTGGGCAGGCAGGCAGTACAGACGGTGCTGGGCAGACGAGCAGTGCAGGCAGCGTTGGGCAGACGGCCGACTCTGACCTGCTGAGGCGCACAGTAGGCCTGGTGCGTGGTGCCGGAACTGGTGGTACCGGACTGGAGATACGCACCTTAAGGCTAGTGCGGGGAGCAGGAACAGGGCACACTGGACTCTCAAAGCGCACTATAGGCCTGGTGCGTGGTACTGGCACTGGTGGTACCGGGCTGAGGGCACGCACCTCAGGGCGAGTGCGGGGAGAAGGAACAGTGCGTACAGGGATCTGGAGACGCACAGGAGGCTTGATGCGTGGTGCCGGTACTAAAGGTACTGGGCTGGAGACACGCACCACAGGGAGAGTGCGTGGAGGAGGAACAGGGCTCTGGAGACACACTGGAAGCCTGGTGCGTGGTGTAGGCACTGGTGGTACTGGGCTGGGGCGGGAAGGTGGCGCCGGATATACCGGACCGTGCAGGCGTACTGGCTCCCTTGAGCACCGAGCCTGCCCAACATTACCTGGTTGAATGCTCCCCGTAGCCCGTCCAGTGCGGGGAGGTGGAATAACCCGCACTGGGCTGTGTTGGCGAACCGGGGACACCATGCGTAAGGTTGGTGCCATGTACACCGGCCCGAGGAGACGTACTGGAGGCCAGATATGTAGAGCCGGCTTCATGGCACTTGGCTCAATGCTCAATCTAGCCCGGCCAGTGCGGGGAGGTGGACTAACCCGCACCGGGCTATGCACACGTACAGGAGACACCGTGCGCTCTTCCGCATAACACGGTGTCTGCCCGTACTCCCGCTCTCCACGGTAAGCATGGGAAGTGGGCGCAGGTCTCCTACCTGACTTCGCCACACTATCCTTTAGCCCCCCCCCCCCCCCCCCAAATAAATGTTTTGGGTTTCTTCACGGGCTTCTTACCGCGTCGTCGTGCTAACCTCATTCGCCGGTATCCCTCTGCACATTGCTCCATCGAATCCCAGGCGGGCTCCGGCACTCTCCCTGGGTCAACCGACCACCTGTCTATTTCCTCCCAAGTGGTGTAACCCAGATCCGGCTCCTGCTGCCGAGCTAGCTCCTCGAAACGCCGCCTTTCTGCTTTTGCTGCCTCCAGCTCTGCTTTGTGGCGGCGATACTCCTTTGGCTCTGCCCAGGGTCCTTTTCCGTCCAGCTCGTCCTCCCATGTCCATTTCTCCTGGTCCCGCTGCTGCTGCTGCTGCCGCTGCTGCCCGTTGCTACGCTGCTTGGTCCGAGTTTGGTGGGTGGTTCTGTAACGGCAGCCTTCCCTCTCTTCACTAGAAGAGGGGGTGAAACAGGGATCGGACCAACACGCAGCGTAGCCAGTGCTCAACATGTTTAATTAAACGAAAACAGTGAACACTTACAACGAACAAAATAACAAAATGTGGCAAACCGAAACAGTCCTATCTGGTGCAGACCACAAACACAGAGACAGGAAACAATCACCCACAATCCCCAACACAAAACAAGCCACCTATATATGATTCTCAATCAGGGACAACGATTGACAGCTGCCTCTGATTGAGAACCATATTAGGCTGGACACAGAAACAGGCGAACTAGACACACAACATAGAATTCCCACCCAGCTCACGTCCTGGCCAACACTAAACAAGCAAAACACATAAGAACTCTGGTCAGGACGTTACACTAACATTGTGATGTAGACAGTAATCATGTCACCTGACCTTATATGGCTGTTATGGCCATAAAAATTGAATTACATTACCCACAGAATTGGGTGCACTCAATATGGCCACCCATCCACCCATTATGGAATATTTACAAGAATGATGATGGCCCCTTCTGGTAACGCTATTTCTATTATTTGACTGCTTCACTCACCATCAAACTTGGCCTTGAGGATGAAGTCTCTATAGAACCTCTTCCCGGTGCCTGGTTTCATGGCATCACATATCTTGGTGGCATTGGGTAGGCACACCGCCTGCCTCATATTATGCAGGGCGTGAGCCATGGCATACACCGCGTTGACTACAAACATGATCTTGGACTCCTGCTCAAACTTGCCGTCCCGCAGACTGTGTTCGCTGCAACCAGGCTCTGTGAGACTACAGTCGAAGCGGTGCTCCCAGAATTCTCTGAACCAGGGGTTCCGTGTGTTAGTGTAGGGGTTCAGCTTGGTGAAGTAGTCTGCAAACTCCCGGATGGGGTAGGAGGCCAGCTCGATGGTGAAGGCCCCCTCTGCTGCCGTCTCGCTTCCCCTCACCACGCTCTCCTGAAAATCATTCACATTTTATAATTAATTGGAATGAAAACATAACTTTCTTACTTAACTTACATGTGCAGTTACCAAAATTACAATCACAAAACATGACATTTTATCAAAAACAGCAGTAAAATGACGGGAATCAATTATTATACAGGAATTGGTTCTGTAATTGTTAGGGAATCGGGAATCAACAATTTTTGAATGGACTACCAGGCCCTACCTGCGCCCCCCAGCCATCGCTGGCCACCCAAGTGAAGGTGCTGTTCATGCGAGCGGCAGCCACCAGCAGCTCCCTGGCATCCTCACTGCGTGTGAACAGGATGACCACCTTGGCGTTGGACTTCTGCTGCAGCGAGCGGATCACCTGGTCGTAGCTGAACCGGTTCATCGAGCGGCTCACCTGTTTGACCAACAAATTAATTATGTACTAACTTATAATTACTGCATGTTGCAATAAGACACAGTAGTCTTCAACACTATTGAATCATTTACACTATATTAATTATTTAGCTGTGACAGGGGCAACAACAACAATAACAGCAACGAACAAACAAATAACAACCGGCTGACCTTAGCCGAGGTGGCGATGCAGATATGGCGGGCGCGGGCCTCCTGCTGGAAGGCATCGATGCCCGTCTCACCGTAGTCACCCTCAGATGCCACAGTGGACACGTAGGTCCAGTTGAAGTAGCGCAAGATCTCAGCGATGGCCTTGGCCTGGTAGAAATCAGGCGGCACGGTGCGGGCGAAGTAGTCGTAGCGAGACTTGTCACTGAGCTTGGCGCTGGTGGAGGCATAGCTGATCTGAGGGATCTGGAAGAGGCGGAGGAGGTTGGCCACCTGGTGAGGGAGGTAGGGAGGGATAGGGAGCGAGGGAGAGAGGTAGTGGGGGAGGGAGGGAGGGACGGAGAGAGAAAGAGAAAGAGAGGGAGGGAGTGAAAGAGGGAGAGGGATGGAGGGAGGGAGGAAGGAAGAGAAGTAGGGAGAGAGAAAGGAAGGGAGAGAGAGGGAGGGAGAGAGAGAGAGAGAGAGAGAGGAGGTATGGAGAGAGGGAGAGAGGAAGGTATAAACTATGTTAGGTAGTCCCAGACATTCATCACCTACACTTACATGTGCTAAACACCGTAAGAGAGCTTCTTCCTCATGTCAAATTGACACTGACTATAATCATCATAGTTCTCATTTAAATGACTCACACAGAGTGACAATGGCTACAGCCTCTGTATGGTTGTATGAGATATATATGATAGACAGTGCCCGCCTTTGGTTAGGTGATCTCAACCGGCACACATATTTTACAAGTAAACTAACAAAACAACTACAGCACACCATTCTCTCTGTTTTCAGAGCTAATTTTTCAGGGAGTGATATCAGATCCGCAGCCCCAGTCCCAAGGTGTCTATGACTGCTTCCTAAGTGGCACCTTATTCCCTATATATTGGTTCTGGCCAAAAGTAGTGCACTATATAGGGAATAGGGTGCCATTTGGTTTAGCAGACTCGCATAAATCTTTAATATCTCTACACCTCAGAGGACCCTCTTAAGAAAATCTTCTACTGTCCAAAAATGTCTATCTCTTTATCTCTGCAGCCTCAGTCCAAAAATGCCTATCTCTACTGTATCTCTGTACCTGGGAGGATTATCTTTTGAAAAGCTTCTGCTGTCTACAGGGCCGGTTCCAGGTATAAGCAACATAAGTGACCACTTAGGGCCCCGCAGCCGCTAGGGCCCATGGCAAAATGCGTAGAATTGCAGGGAATTAACTCTAAAACTTCATTTTTTTCTATCAGGTGCCTACCTGAGGGTTTGACATTGTAGACAGAGAGAGGTCACCAGCCAATGCCCCTTTCACATGTCACACAATCTAACACTATCACCAACCCTGTCTACAATGTCAGTTATCCACATTACCTGAAGCAAGAGCCACCCATCCCAATACAGATGGAAGAAATGGATAACAACCATATCTGTTTAATTATGTGATAACAACCAGAACTTTGAGATAAGAACTTTAGACGCTTGTTTTACCCAGGGCCAGACACACTAAAGCCGCCAGATAGGCAGACTGAGGTGTGTGCGTGTGTTGTGGAATCTACCATTGATATTTCAACACCATAAGCTTATTATGCCCCAAATAACTCAGACATCATCTATTGATCTTCCACGTGGAAGCTATTGAAAGCGGACGTTGCTGAGAGAGACATAGGCCTCATCACATAATTGAATAGAACAATATTATATTGTACCTCTGTGGAAAGCAGAACATGTTGAATATATAGTCAACATCGATTAGTGTGCGTGTGTGTGTCTATTTAGTTTTACTATCCTTTTGGGGTCCAGAAGTCCTCCCAAGTAAAACAAAGAAAAATGTGGGGACATTTTGCCGGTCCCCACAAGGAAAAAGGCTATTTAAGGCCTAGGGATTAGGTTTAGAGTTAAGGTTAAAATTAGGGTTAGGGGTTAGGGTTAGGAGTTAGGGTTAGCTTTAGGGTTAGGGGTTTAGGGTTAAGGAAAGAGGTTAGGGAAAATAGGACTTTGAATGGGAATCAATTGTTTGGTCCCCTGTAACGGTCGTCATAGTCGTTCTCCTCCTCAGACGAGGAGGATCATGGATCGGACCAACACGCAGAGTGGGTAGTGCTCATGATAATTTATTAAATCGAAACCGAACACTAACATGACACAAAATAACAAAATGAATACAACAGACAACAGTCCCGTGTGGCACGAATACAAACACGGAAACAAACACCCACAAAACACACGTGAAACCCCGGCTGCCTTAGTATGATTCTCAATCAGGGACAACGACTGACAGCTGCCTCTGATTGAGAATCATACAAGGCCGAACACAAAATCCCAACATAGAAAATCACACATAGACAAACCCACCCAACTCACGCCCTGACCAACTAAATAAATACAAGACAAAAGAAAAGAGGTCAGGAACGTGACATCCCCACAAAGAGAGTAAAACAAATGTGTGTGCGCGTGCTCGAGCATTCGTGTGTGTATGCCCATGTTTGTTCTTGTAATACCACTGTAACTACCACCTTCTCCCTCTAGCACATTCGGATGCCTAGGTGCTTCCACAGCCCTACCATTCCCATGGACCTCATTTAACTCCTCACTCTTTCACACTAATCCACTTTCAGATTTTCATTATTTCACCTGCCTTCCCTTCCCAACACATGACAATAGAATAGTGACTTAATGGGAAAAGGAAGCCCAAAGCTTCATTTTTCTAACTTTTTAGTTTACTAATTAGTGGCCATCATCCCTTCAGTTTTTCGGCCAGTACATAAGAATATTATGAGACAGATATCCATCTTCATTTGAGGACATTAATCCAGTATTTGATAGTTCTTGCACATCATTAATACACCAACACAGTTCTGTGTCTGTGCAGAATAGCCTACAGTATACAGTATAATACTCTGTGTAGCATGTGTTGTGAGACGCCCCATGCCATGCCGTGTATGTTCCCATTACAAATGGAAAGTAGAAAAGTCTTCAGTCATAAGTATTCAACCCCTTTGTTATGGCAAGCCTAAATAAGTTCAGGAGTAAAAATGTGCTAAACAAGTCACATAATAAATTACATGTTTGACATGATTTTTGAATGACTACCTCATCTCTGTACCCCACACATACAATTATCGGTAAGGTCCCTCAGTCGAGCAGTGAATTTCAAACACAGATTCAACCACAAAGACCACAGAGGTTTTCCAGACATTAAATATACCTTTGAGCATGGTGAAGTTATTAATTACACTTTGGGTGGTGTATCAATACACCTAGTCACTACCAAGATACAGGCGTCCTTCCTAACTCAGTTCACAAAGAGCAGTGCATCTGCTCAGGGATTTCACCAATGAGGCTAATGGTGACTTTAAAACAGTTACAGAGTTTAATGGCTGTGACAAGAGACAACTCAGGATGGATCAACATCATTGTAGTTACTCCACAATACTAACCTAAATGACCAAGTGAAAAGAAGGAAGCCTGTACAGAATAAAAGTATTCCAAAATATGCATATTGTTTGCAACAAGACACTAAAGTAATACTGCAAAAATGTGGCAAAGCAATTATATTTTTGTCCTGAATACGAAGTGTTATGTTTGGGGAAAATCCAATACAACACATTACTGAGTACCACTCTCCATATTTTCAAACATAGTGGTGGCTGCATCATGTTATGGGTATGCTTGTTATCATTAAGGATTGGGGAGTTTATCAGGATAAAAAATAAACTGAATGGAGCTAAGCAAGGGCAAAATCGTAGAGGAAAACTTGGTTCAGTCTGCTTTCCACCAGACACTGGGAAACTAATTCATTTTTCAGCAGGACAATAACCTACAACGCAAGGCTAAATCTACACTGGAGTTGCTTACAAGACGACAGTGAATGTTCCTGGGGCGGGAATGAGTTAAAGAGTTCGCTTAAATCAACTTGAAAATCTAAGGCAAGACCTTAAATGGTTGTCTGGCAATAATCAACAACCAATTTGATAGAGCTTGAAGAATTTTGAAAAGAATAATGAGCAAATGTAGCACAATCCAGGTGTGGAAAGCTCTTAGAGACTCACCCAGAAAGACTTACAGCTGTTATCGCTGCCAAAGTATTGACTCAGGGGTGTGAATTCACATGTAAATTAAATATTTCTGTATTTCATTTTCAATGAATTTACAAAAATGTCTAAAAACATGTTTTCACTTTGTCATTATGGGGTATTGTATGTAGATTGGTGAGGAAAAATATATATTTAATACATGTTGAATTCAGGCTGTAACACAACAAAATGTGGAGGGGTATTAATACTTTCTGAAGGCACTGCATGTGTCTTTTTTGATGCTCTATGACTATACAACACTGACACTGGACTGATTACTTCTTCAGAGCACATATGGCCCATGTGCGTCTTGGTTATGTGATGTGATATGGTGTTCATTGTACTCTCTTAAGTCAGATAGGACTAGATTATATCCTCATGTGAAACCCAGCAATTCATTTTTTTACACTTTAATGGACATTGGGTTTTGGTCCGTATCTTTGAGGCCCATACAGTACATGCCACTATGTTAAGTCCTGTTGTTACTTTGAGAGCACATTATGGGCTTGTCAATGATATAACGTGTGGTTTTGTGACCTGGATAACTTTCTCTTCCTGGTTTTTCAAAATGTCTGCCAAACACAATCAGCACCTTTTATGTTAGTAGAAGGTAAATGTGTGTAATTTGGTAATTATAATTTTTGTAAGTTTGATATTCAAACTTGTGTGGTGAGTTTTCAGGGCAATGTACTATTTTTATAACAGCTTCTTAAAGTCCTTTGTAGTGGACATCAGGATGTGCTAACTGTTTTTTTCTGTAAGGTTAAATTGTTCATATTTACTGTCACGGCCGTTGTAAGAAGTGGACCAAGATGCAGCGTGGTGAGCGTACATTTCTCTTTTTATAAAAAAAATGTTGCCAACAAAAAAACGAACGAAAAACAACCGTGAAGCTTACAGGGCATAAGTGCCACAAACAAAGTTAACTACCCACAATGAAAGGAGGGAAAAAGGGCTACTCTGTTGAGGACAGAGGGCGCTGTTTTCACTTTGGGGGAAAATCGTGCCCAATTTAAACGGCCTCATACTCAATTCTTGCTCGTACAATATGCATATTATTATTACTATTGGATAGAAAACACTCTCTAGTTTCTAAAACCGTTTGAATTATATCTGTGAGTAAAACAGAACTCATTTTGCAGCAAACTTCCTGACAGGAAGTGGAAAATCTGAAACCGATGCTCTGTTCTAGGGCCTGCCTATAAATGTCCTTGATATTTATTAGTATACATGCACTTCATACGTCTTCCCCTAGATCTCGAAATGCAGTGAGAGAAGAAATGGAGTGTATAACCTGATCTGGGGTCGAATAAAATCTCTTGGCATGACGTGTCACCAGTTTCCTGTTTTCTGGAGCGCGCGTGAAGGGACCTGGTTTTGCCTTCTGAAAAGCTGTCGATATAGACGACTAATATCTCCGGCTTTGATTTTATTTTGATACATGTGACAATATCATCGTAAAGTATGTTTTTTCAATATAGTTTTATTATATTATTTAAATTTATTCGGGACGTTAGGCGTGTTGCGTTGTGGGCCTTTGTTCAGGAAGGAGAGCTTTGCGCTACTTTGCTAGCTTTCCGTGCTAATTGACTGGAGAAGAGGACATTCTAAAACCAAACAACGATTGTTCTGGACAAAGGACCCCTTGTACAACATTCTGATGGAAGATCATCAAAAGTAGGACCCATTTTATGATGCTATTTCATATATCTGTCGAACATGTTGTACTAGTAGTTTGCGCCCAGATTTTGGGCACGCTCTCGCTATAACTAAGCTGGATGTCGTAATGAAGTTATTTTTAGAATTCTAACACGGCGATTGCATTAAGAACTAGTGTATCTATCATTTCCTATACAACATGTATTTTCTAGTAACGTTTATGAATAGTTATTTGGTCAGAATAGTTGAGTGTCATAAAAATATCCGCACATTCTGGGAAAAAGATGCTACGTTAGCACAATGTATAACCACTGATTTCAGCTCTAAATATGCACATTTTCGAACAAAACATAAGTGTATGTATAACCTGATGTTATAGGACTGTCATCTGATGAAGGTTTATGAAGTTTAGTGAAAATTAATATCTTTTGCTGGTTTATTCCCTATCGCTTTCGTGCTTATTGCTATCGCTAACGTGCCTTGATGAATGAATGCGGTAGTGTGGTAGGCTATTGTAGTAAGCTAATATAATGCTATATTGTGTTTTCGCTGTAAAACACTTAAAAAAATCGGAAATATTGGCTAGATTCACAAGATGTTTGTCTTTAATTTGCTGTACACCATCGATTTTTCAGAAATGTTTTATGATGAGTATTTAGGTATTTGACGTTGGTGTCTGTAATTACTCTGGCTGCTTCGGTCCTATTTGTGACGGTAGCTGTGATGGTAGCTGCAATGTAAAACAGATTTTTACCTCAAATATGCACATTTTTCGAACATAGATTTATTGTATAACATGTTATAAGACTGTCATCTGATGAAGTTGTTTCTTGGTTAGTTTGGTTGGTACTTGGTTAGTTAGGTTGGCTTTGTGCATGCTACCTGTGCTGTGAAAAATGTCTGTCCTTTTTTGTATTTGGTGGTGAGCTAACATAAATATATGTGGTGTTTTCGCTGTAAAACATTTTAAAAATCAGACATGTTGACTGGATTCACAAGATGTGTATCTTTCATTTGCTGTATTGGACTTGTTAATGTGTGAAAGTTAAATATTTCTCAAAAATATTTTTTGAATTTCACGCTCTGCCTTTTCAGTGGAATGTGGGAGGAGTTCCGCTAACCCCGGTGCCAGACAGGCTAAGCATGGTTCCCAATCAGAGACAACGATAGACAGCTGTCCCTGATTGAGAACCATACCCGGCCAAAACATAGAAAAAGGCTCTCTAAGGTCAGGGTGTGACAGTACCGCGGACCCCGCTCCACCTCTGGCTCACCCCACTTTGGTGGCAACTCTGGTGCGGGGACCCTCGTTGCCGATCCCGGACTGGGGACCCTCGTTGCGGGCCCCGGACTGGGGACCCCCGCCGGAGGCTCCGGACTGGAGAACGTCGCCAGAGGCTCCGGACTGGAGACCGTCGCCGGAGGCTCCGGACTGGAGGCCGTCACTGGAGGCTTCGTGCCATGGCTCATCACTGGAGGCTTCGTGCCATGGCTCATCACTGGAGGCTTCTTGCCATGGAACATCACTGGAGGCTTCGTGCCATGGCTCATCACTGGAGGCTTCGTGCCATGGCTCATCACTGGAGGCTTCTTGCCATGGATCATCACTGGAGGCTTCGTGCCATGGCTCATCACTGGAGGCTTCGTGCCATGGATCCTCACTGGAGGCTTCTTGCCATGGATCCTCACTTGAGGATCTGTCACGGCCGTCGTTGTAGGAAGAACTGGACCCAAGCGCAGCGTTGTGAGCGTACATTGTCCTTTATATTTAAAAAATGTCACCAGGAAAACAACAAACGAAAGACACAACCGTGAAGCTTAACGGGCATTAGTGCCACAAATAAAGTTAACTACCCACAACGAAAAAAAATATTTCTCACTTAATAAATACAGTTGAAGTCGGAAGTTTACATACACCTTAGCCAAATACATTTAAACTCAGTTTTTCACAAATCCTGACATTTAATCCTAGTCAAAAATCCCTGTCTTATGTCATTTAGGATCACCACTTTATTTTAAGAATGTGAAATGCCAGAATAATAGTAGAGAGAATGATTTATTTAAGATTTTATTTCTTTCATCACATTCCCAGTTGGTCAGAAGTTTACATACACTCAATTAGTATTTGGTAGCATTGCCTTTAAATTGTTTAACTTGGGTCAAACATTTTGGGTAGCCTTCCACAAGCTTCCCACAGACCAAATGCTCCTGACAGAACTGGTGTAACTGAGTCAGGTTTGTAGGCCTCCTTGTTCGCACACGCTTTTTCAGTTCTGCCCACAAATGTTCTATAGGATTGAGGTCAGGGCTTTCTGACGGCCACTCCAATACCTTGACTTTCCTTAAGCCATTTTTCAACAACTTTGGAAGTCTGCTTGGGGTCATTGTCCATTTGGAAGACCCATTTGCGACCAAGCTTTAACTTCCTGACTGATGTCTTGAGATGTTGCTTCAATATATCCACATAATTTTCCTGCTTCATGATGCCATCTATTTTGTGAAGTGAACCAGTCCCTCCTGCAGCAAAGCACCCCAACAACATGTTGCTGTCACCCCCATGCTTCACGGTTGGGATGGTGTTCTTTGACTTGCAAGCCTCCCCTTTTTCCTCCAAACATAACGATGGTCATTATGGCCAAACAGTTCTATTTTTGTTTCATCAGACCAGAGGACATTTCTCCAAAAAGTACAATCTTTGTCCCCATGTGCAGTTGCAAACCATAGTCTTTCTTTTTTATGGTGGTTTTGGAGCAGTGGCTTCTTCCTTGCTGAGCGGCCTTTCAGGTTATGTCGATATAGGACTCGTTTTACTCTGGATATAGATACTTTTGTACCTGTTTCCTCCAGTATCTTCACAAGGTCCTTTGCTGTTGTTCTGGGATTGATTTGCACCTTTCGCACCAAAGTATGTTCATCTCTAGGACACAGAACGCATCTCCTTCCTGAGCGGTATGACGGCTGCATGGTCCCATGGTGTTTATACTTGCTTACTATTGTTTGTACAGATGAACGTGGACCTTCAGGTGTTTGGAAATTGCTCCCAAGGATGAACCAGACTTGTGGAGCTCTACAATTTTTGTGGAGGTCTTGGCTGATTTCTTTAGATTTTCCCATGATGTCAAGCAAAGAGGCACCGAGTTTGAAGGTAGGCCTTGAAATACATCCCCAGGTACCCCTCCAATTGACAAAAATGATGTCAATTAGCCTATCAGAAGCTTCTAAAGCCATGACATTATTTTTTGGAATTTTCCAAGCTGTTTAAGGCACAGTCAACTTAGTGTATGTAAACTTCTGAACCACTGGAATTGTGATACAGTGAATTATAAGTGAAATAATCTGTCTGTAAACAATTGTTGGAAAATTACTTGTGTCATGCACAAAGTAGATGTCCTAACCGACTTGCCAAAACTTTAGTTTGTTAGCAAGATATTTGTGGAGTGATTGAAAAAGTAGTTTAATTGACTCCAACCTAAGTGTATGTAAACTTCTGACTTCAACTGTATGTTCAAAAAGTTTTTTTTGCTGAGTCTCAGAAAGATAATATGCTAATAAGCAGAGTATACTCCTAAAAGAAGTATTGCCATTTGTGTCAGAAATAGAAAAAAGACAAACAAAACAATTAAATAAAAACAAAACAATAGTTTCATAATAAATGTACTTATTACTGCATACCTACACTGTAGTCAACATTTCTACAGTCCTATGGATGGCATCTTACAGCTGATTGAGAGATTTTGTCCTCCAAATATCTGGGGTATTTCATCTCAAGGACACTGTTCCATAAATAAACATCAGTGCACCAAAGTGGATGGACATAAGGCAAGCTGGAGAGAGCAGAGAGATCAGCTAGTATGGTGAGTGCAACACTAACATACTCTGTGGATTGTGCCTCCCTAGAGGGTTTCTCTATAAACTGACCGTAGAGTTGGATAGAGGGCACACTTCACACAAAAACCTCATGGGGCTGTCCATGCTGTTACAGAAGTGATAATGGCAAAGATAAGGGATGTTCTCTCTTCCTACCTCGATGGAGTTGACTGACATTAACACTGATCTCAGAACAGTCTTGCGCTTAACCCACTCTGACAGTTCCATTTAAAACGCCCTGTATACCACAGGCCTGGGGGAACAGCAGGCACACTACTGGTTCAAGGGGACAAATTGAGTAAATATGACGTATTTAGACAAGCAAAGTGCAATGCTCACTCTGGATAACAGCAATCCATTCCATATCCTCTTTCTGTGTAGACGCAGGGGCATCTACACTACTGTACGTACAGTACCAGTCAAAAGTTTGGACACGCCTACTTATTCAAGGGTTTTTCTTTATTTGTACTATTCTCAATATTGTAGAATAATAGTGAAGACAAATCAAAATATCTATTTTATTTTCGAGATTCTTCAAAGTAGCCACCCTTTGCCTCTATGACAGCTTTGCACACTCATCAGACCAAAGGACAGATTTCCACCGGTCTACTGTCCATTGCTCGTGTTTCTTGGCCCAAGCAAGTCTCTTCTTATTATTGGTGTCCTTTAGTAGTGGATTCTTTGCAGCAATTTGACCATGAAGGCCTGATTCATGCAGTCTCCTCTGAACAGTTGATGTTGAGATATGTCTGTTACTTGAAGTCTATGAAGCATTTATTTGGGCTATAATCTCTGAGGCTGGTAATTTATCCTCTGCAGCAGGAGTAACTCTGGGTCTTCCTTTCCCATGGCGGTCCTCATGAGAGCCAGTTTCATCATAGTGCTTGATTGTCTTTGAAATTTCTTGAAATTTTCCTCATTGACTGACCTTCATGTTTTAAAGTAATGATGCACTGTTGTTTCTCTTTGCTTATTTGAGCTGTACTTTCCATAATATGGACTTGGTCTTTTACCAAATAGAGCTATCTTCTGTATACCACCCCTACATTGTCACAACTCAACTGATTGGCTCAAATGGAATAAGAAGGAAAGAAATTTCACAAATTAACTTTTAACAAGGCACACCTGTTAATTGAAATGCATTCCAGGTGTCTACTTCATGAAGCTGGTTGAGAGAATGCCAATAGTGTGCAAAGCTGTCATCAATGCAAAGCGTGGCTCCTTTAAAGAATCTCAAATATAAAATATATTTTGATTTGTTTAACAGTTGTTTTGGTTACTACATGATTCCATATATTATTTCATAGTTTTGATGTCTTCACTATTATTCTACAATGTAGAAAATAGTACAAATAAAGAAAAACCCTTGAATGAGTAGTTGTATCCAAACTTTTGACTGGTACTTTATATAGTGCGAATCCACTAAGAGCATTAAACTGTAACATATCATTAATACAGCACTAAATACAACTGAAGGTCTTGTTAATTGAAGGTCATGTTAACTTGAATAAATACATTTTACTATAAATTGGCAACTTCTATCAATACATAAGATACAGTAGCCAACATTGATTATAGTTGCTTGTATTGGTTACCTGTCTTTGCAACTGTATTAAGCACAAGAGTGTACTAGGTAGCATGGACAAACAATGACATCGACAGCTCTCATTATCTGACATTTTTATACTTTATTCCACTGCATGTATCCGACTACACTGAGGCAGGTAGTCACACATGCATGGGTCCCACATCCTCCACCACTCTCAGACAGACAGTGAAGTGTCAGTTAGCTGTCACCAGCAGAAACTGAAAAAGGATCAGGATACCACTGGAGTGTGTGACAGTAACTGTCTGTGTATGCCTTTCTGCACTCACTCTACTCTCCATTTCTCCTTTATCTCACTCTTTTTATCGCTCTCATTATATCTATCTCTCTCCCTGTCTTTCTCCCTCTTTCTGTCTCCTTCCGAGGGACAACTAGGAACACCTCAGCTGCCTTAGACCCTTATAAATTGATCAATTAAATCTTAGTTTCCAAAAATCTAATTTTCAGCAACTTAACCTTTAATTGACCTAATTTCTTTATTCAATTTGTACTTAAACTCTGCTAATATGATTAGGATAGACTGTATTATTGAGACAGAGAGTTTAAAATGCTAGCTGTGAGTAGCATTCCACTTACTGCTGCTTTAACCCTGGCCAGGTTCAAAGGGGGTTACATACTGTATTTGTTTATGTAAGAGTGGAATCATAGCAAGAGCAGTTCCATCACCACACCTCTGGCAACCTTCAGTCATTTCAGGTGTAAAATGTTGATATAAAGTGAATGTGCAGAAGCCTATATATATTCCCCAGAGTAGACTTTATATTACTATGTGTTGCAGCAAATATGTGTTGCAAAAACCAACTAATGGGATTTAAAATATAATTACTAACAAACTCCCTGGTTAGCTTTTAAGCATAACTGATAGAATGTGAGAATGCAGCTTATGAATCCATCACTGACATTGCAGTCCTTTAAGGGTTGAGAGTTTGAGTTATACATTGCTTCCCTATACATACATGAGACTACATAGACATAATGCTCCAGAGAATGTTTGAGAGCTAAGAGTTCCAGTTATAGGTACAATAAAGTCTCACGCAATTGGTCAGCTCCTCGATTAAGTTCTGTGTCCATACCTGTTAAGAGAAGAGATGAAGAGATGCTAGAATGAGGAGCGGAACCGGAATGTGGAGTTGTCCCCTCCTCTTCCGAAATTCGAAAGATGCTAACACCTGCAAAATTATGATTTGTTCAAATAATGCATAACAAAAAACCCAAACCCAAACCCTGGAACTACTGCTGCTCATTATCCCACACATCCCATTCCTTTCCAACAGATACTATGGTACCAGTTATGTTTACGTGGCTCGGTCCATGAGAGATTATAGGTACAGGCATGATTCCATATACAAAGAAGACTACAGTTCCAGTTAAGGTTTCTGTATCCCAATGAACAGGATGCATCTATACATCGATATATACACCCATCTATACATCCATCTATACACCCATCTATACATCCATATATACACCCATCTATACATCCATCTATACACCCTTCTATACATCCATCTATACATCCATCTATACATCCATCTATACATCCATCTATACATCCATCTATACATCCATCTATACATCCATCTATACATCCATCTATACATCCACCTATACACCCATCTATACATCCATCTATACATCCATCTATACATCCATCTATACATCCACCTATACACCCATCTATACATCCATCTATACATCCATCTATACATCCATCTATACATCCACCTATACACCCATCTATACATCCATATATACACCCATCTATACATCCACCTATACACCCATCTATACATCCATCTATACATCCATCTATACATCCATCTATACATCCACCTATACACCCATCTATACATCCATATATACACCCATCTATACATCCACCTATACACCCATCTATACATCCATCTATACACCCGTCTATACATCCATATATACACCCATCTATACATCCATCTATACATCCGTCAATACATCCATATATACACCCATCTATACACCCACCAATACATCTGTCTATACATCCATCTATACACCCATCTATACATCCATCTATACATCCGTCTATACATCCATCTATACACCCGTCTATACATCCATCTATACATCCGTCAATACATCCATCTATACATCCATATATACACCCATCTATACACCCACCAATACATCTGTCTATACATCCATCTATACACCCATCTATACATCCATATATACATCCATATATACATCCATCTATACATCCATCTATACATCCACCTATACACCCTTCTATACATCCATCTATACATCCATCTATACATCCACCTATACACCCTTCTATACATCCATCTATACATCCATATATACATCCATCAATACATCCATATATACTCCCATCTATACATCCATATATACATCCATCTATACATCCATCTATACATCCATATATACATCCATCTATACTCCCATCTATACATCCATATATACATCCATATATACTCCCATCTATACATCCATCTATACATCCATCTATACATCCATATATACTCCCATCTATACATCCATATATACTCCCATCTATACATCCATCTATACATCCATCAATACATCCATATATACTCCCATCTATACATCCATATATACATCCATCTATACATCCATCTATACATCCATATATACATCCATCTATACTCCCATCTATACATCCATATATACATCCATATATACTCCCATCTATACATCCATCTATACATCCATCTATACATCCACCTATACACCCTTCTATACATCCATCTATACATCCATATATACATCCATATATACATCCATATATACTCCCATCTATACATCCATATATACATCCATCTATACATCCATCTATACATCCATCTATACATCCATATATACATCCATCTATACTCCCATCTATACTCCCATCTATACATCCATATATACTCCCATCTATACATCCATCTATACATCCATCTATACATCCATATATACATCCATCTATACTCCCATCTATACATCCATATATACTCCCATCTATACATCCATATATACATCCATCTATACATCCATCTATACATCCATATATACATCCATATATACATCCATCTATACATCCATCTATACATCCATATATACATCCATCTATACTCCCATCTATACATCCATATATACATCCATATATACTCCCATCTATACATCCATCTATACATCCATCTATACATCCACCTATACACCCTTCTATACTCCCATCTATACATCCATCTATACATCCATCTATACATCCACCTATACACCCTTCTATACATCCACCTATACACCCTTCTATACATCCATCTATACACCCGTCTATACATCCATCTATACATCCGTCAATACATCCATCTATACATCCATATATACACCCATCTATACACCCACCAATACATCTGTCTATACATCCATCTATACACCCATCTATACATCCATCAATACATCCATATATACATGCATATATACTCCCATCTATACATCCATCAATACATCCATATATACATGCATATATACTCCCATCTATACATGCATATATACTCCCATCTATACATCCATATATACACCCATCTATACATCCACCTATACACCCTTCTATACATCCATCTATACATCCATCTATACATCCATATATACACCCATCTATACATCCACCTATACACCCGTCTATACATCCATATATACATCCATCTATACATCCATCTATACATCCATCTATACATCCATATATACATCCATCTATACATCCATATATACACCCGTCTATACATCCATCTATACATCCATCTATACATCCATATATACATCCATCTATACATCCATCTATACATCCACCTATACACCCTTCTATACATCCATCTATACATCCATCTATACATCCACCTATACACCCTTCTATACATCCATCTATACATCCATATATACATCCATCAATACATCCATATATACTCCCATCTATACATCCATATATACATCCATCTATACATCCATCTATACATCCATATATACATCCATCTATACATCCATCTATACATCCATATATACATCCATCTATACTCCCATCTATACATCCATATATACATCCATATATACTCCCATCTATACATCCATCTATACATCCATCTATACATCCACCTATACACCCTTCTATACATCCATCTATACATCCATATATACATCCATCAATACATCCATATATACTCCCATCTATACATCCATATATACATCCATCTATACATCCATCTATACATCCATCTATACATCCATATATACATCCATCTATACTCCCATCTATACTCCCATCTATACATCCATATATACTCCCATCTATACATCCATCTATACATCCATCTATACATCCATATATACATCCATCTATACTCCCATCTATACATCCATATATACTCCCATCTATACATCCATATATACATCCATCTATACATCCATCTATACATCCATATATACATCCATATATACATCCATCTATACATCCATCTATACATCCATATATACATCCATCTATACTCCCATCTATACATCCATATATACATCCATATATACTCCCATCTATACATCCATCTATACATCCATCTATACATCCACCTATACACCCTTCTATACTCCCATCTATACATCCATCTATACATCCATCTATACATCCACCTATACACCCTTCTATACATCCACCTATACACCCTTCTATACATCCATCTATACACCCGTCTATACATCCATCTATACATCCGTCAATACATCCATCTATACATCCATATATACACCCATCTATACACCCACCAATACATCTGTCTATACATCCATCTATACACCCATCTATACATCCATCAATACATCCATATATACATGCATATATACTCCCATCTATACATCCATCAATACATCCATATATACATGCATATATACTCCCATCTATACATGCATATATACTCCCATCTATACATCCATATATACACCCATCTATACATCCACCTATACACCCTTCTATACATCCATCTATACATCCATCTATACATCCATATATACACCCATCTATACATCCACCTATACACCCTTCTATACATCCATCAATACACCCATTTATACATCCATCAATACACCCATCTATACAGTACATTCATATATACACCCATCTATACATCCACCTATACACCCTTCTATACACCCATCTATACATCCATCAATACATCCATCTATACATCCATATATACATCCACGAGAGACGGTTTGATGAGAAGTCACCTCTTCAGAGGAGATAGGAGCAGAGAAGGGACTGAGATAGAGGACATATGTACATGAGACAGCCTGGGTGCGGGCGAGTGGCAGCTCTTACTCATCCACACGTATGTCATGATTTTTTCAACATGGAAAGCCCATCTGTACATCCCAGAGGGCCATGCCAAGCATGAAGACGGGATGACGAGGAAGGAGGGAAGGAGGCTAAGCTACAGATCCACTATAGATGAAATGTAGAAGAGAGCAACTCCAGCCTGTCTATTGGCCTCTCCTCTCCAACCAACCTTCTACCATTGGAACACACGCATGCACACACGCACACACACACACTCTCAATCCATGCATCCATCCATCCATCCATCCAGCCTTCTATCATGGGACCATACAAGCATGTGCATGATCGTATCAAATGCAGAGACATTGTAACTGAATGTAATTATACTGTTAATGCACTGTCAGTCAATGTCAGATATTACAATAATTTGATTGACAATGAGATGATGTAAATTGTTACTTTTTTTCTTTATCTCAATCTTGTTCTCTTTGGCAGTCTCTATGGCCATTAAGATCTGTGTCTCCATTGTCCAAGGCAATGGTGCTTATCTTTGCCTGGTTCATCATAATCAAAACCATGCCAGTATATATCATACACACTACAGGAGTGAAAAAGTCCAGTCAGTCAGTATTGACCGAGAGAGGCTGCATGATGTCTGGCTGTCTATTGATGACACCTTATCAATTTGTGTGTCAATGAAAAGTAGAAGTGTGCTGAAGAAATCAGTAGAGTGCTCAACATTGAAATAACAACACCTCACAACCTCAGCATTGGATCAAGACTGGGGCAAATATACTGAACAAAAATAAAAACTCAACATGTAACATTTTCAAAGATTTTGCTGAGTTATAGTTCATATAAGGAAATCCGTCAATTTAAATGAATTCATTAGGCCCTAATCTATGGCCCTAATCTGGGGAGCCAGGCCCAGCCAATCAGAATGAGTTTTTCCCACACAAAAGGGCTTTATTACAGACGGAAGTACTCCTCCACACCCCCCTGCTCCCTCCTTTGACGATCCCGCAGGTGAAGAAGCCGGATGTGGAGGTCCTGGGATGGTGTGGTTACACGTGGTCTGCTGTTGGATGTACTGGCAAATTCGCTAAAATGACATTGGAGGTGGCTTATGGTGGAGAAATTAACATTCAGTTCTCTGTCAACAGCTCTGGTGGACATTCCTGCAGTCAGCAATCCAATTGCGTGCTCCCTCAAAACTTGAGCCATCTGTGGCATTGTGTTGTGTGACAAAACTGCACATTTTTATTTTTGCCTTTTATTGTCCCCAGCACAAGGTGTAATGCTGTTTAATTAGCTTCTTGATATGCCACACCTGTCAGGTGGAGGGATTATACTTTTGACCAGAGCCCTATAGGCCATATATAGTGAATAGGAAAAGTAGTGCATTATATAGCGAATAGGGTGCCATTTCAGATGCAGACTGTGAGATGTTGCCTGATCTGCGGACATTGGTCTTTACCAGGAGGACACCCACAGACAAATCCACCACATGTTAATTACCTCTAACACTTCCTCCATCCTCCACACCAACAACAATGCAAGGCTCTGAGTGAGTGACCTCAAAAACCACCTTGATAAACACACCTACTCACACACACACACACACAGCTATACACACATGCCTGTGTATTCTGGTTCTCTCCCTAGTCTCCTGTAAAGCGGTACCAATTTTAAAAAACGTCAGAAATGACTCCAGCACTTTTTCATATCATTATAGCTGATACCAGAAGATATAAGCATGTCATGCATATTTATGAATACACAGTGCCTTTAGAGAGTATTCACTACCCTAGACTTTTTGACATTTAGTTGAGTTACAGCATGACTAAAAATGTGATTAAATTGAGATGTTTTGTCACTGGCATACACACAATATCCCATAGTGTCAATGTGGAATTATATTTTTTCAAAATGTATACAAATTAATAAAAAATTAAAAGCTGAAATGTCTTCCGTCCATAAGTATTTAACCCCTTTGTTATGGCAAGACTAAATAAGTTCAGGAGTAGAAATGTGCTTACCAAGTCACATAATAAATTGAATGGACTCACTCTGTGTGCAATAATAGTGTTTATCATGATTTTTGAATGACTACCTCATCTCTGTACCCTACACATACAATTATCTGTAATGTCCCTCAGTCGAGCAGTGAATTTCAAACACAGATTCAACCACAAATACCAGGGAGGTTTTCCAATGTCTCTCAAAGAAGGGCACCTATTGGTCGATCAGTAAAAAAAAAAAAAAAAGCAGACATAGAATATCCCTTTGAGCATGGTGAAAAGTTATTAGTAACATTTTGGATGGTGTATCAATACACCCAGTCACTACAAAGATACAGGTGTCCTTCCTATCGCAGTTGCCAGAGAGGAAGGAAACCACTCAGGGATTTCACAGTGAGGTCAACGGTGACTTAAAAACAGTTACAGAGTGTAATAGGTGTGATAGGAGAAAACTGAGGATGGATCAACAACATTATAGTTACTCCACAATACTAATCTAATTGACAGAGAAGAAAATAATAAAGCCTGTACAACATAAACACATTCGAAAACATGCATCCTGTTTGCAACAAGGCACTAAAGTAATACTGCAAAAAATGTAGCAAAGCAATTCACTTTTTGTCCTGGATACAAGTGTTATGTTTGGTGCAAATCCAATACAACACAATACTGAATACCACTCTTCATATCTTCTACTTGGTCACAATCCCGGATCCGGGAGCACCCTCATCAGTAAAAAAAGCTGACTAGCATAGCCTAGCATAGCGCCACAAGTAAATACTAGCATCTAAATATCATGAAATCACAAGTCCAAGACACCAGATGAAAGATACACATCTTGTGAATCCAGCCATCATTTCTGATTTTTAAAATGTTTTACAGGGAAGACACAATATGTATTTCTATTAGCTAACCACGATAGCAAAAGACACAACTTTTTTTTCCCACAATTTTTTTACTGCATAGGTAGCTATCACAAATTCGACCAAATATAGATATAAATAGTCACTAACCAAGAAACAACTTCATCAGATGACAGTCTGATAACATATTTATTGTATACCATATGTTTTGTTCGAAAAATGTGCATATCATAGTTTTACATTGGAGCCACCATCACAACTCTCACCAAAGCAACTAGAATAACTACGGAGAGCAACGTGAATTACCTAAATACTCATCATAAAACATTTATGAAAAATACCCAGTGTACAGCAAATGAAAGACAAAGATCTTGTGAATCCAGCCAATATTTCAGATTTTTTAAGTGTTTTACAGCGAAAACACAATATAGCATTATATTAGCTTATTACAATAGCCAACCACACAACAGCATTGATTCAAGCCAACAATAGCGATAACGAATAAACCAGCAAAAGATATACATTTTTTCACTAACCTTCTCAAACTTCTTCAGATGACAGTCCTATAACATCATATTACACAATACATATAGAGTTTGTTCGAAAATGTGCATATTTAGCGGCACAAATCGTGGTTATACAATGAGAATAGTAGCCAAGGTGCAAAGAAAATGTCGGGAGAAATCTTGGGAGAGGCACCTAATCTAATCAATAACTAATCATAAACTTGACAAAAAATACAGGTTGGACAGCAAATGAAAGATACATTAGTTCTTAATGCAACCGCTGTGTTAGATTTTTAAAATTAACGTTACTACGACATACAGCGTGCGTTAAAGCGAGACCACACCGAAATTAATGGCGGAATAGTAGGTCAACATTTTTCAACAGAACAATTAACTTCATAAATAGTTCTTTCTTTTTGATGAGCTTCCATCAGAATCTTGGACAAGTTGTCCTTTGTCCAGAATCATCGTTGCTCGGTTGTAGATTGCCGTCTTCAACTTAGGAATTAGCAGCAAACATTAGCTATGTGGCCCAGACTTGCCCAACTCACTATAACGCAGCACAAAGAAATATCCGAAAATTCGCAATATACTGATATAAACTGATATAACTCGGTTTAAAATAACTACATTATGATGTCTTTAACACCTATATCGAATAAAATCAGAGCCGGCTATATCTAAGCCTTATAACGAGAGCTTTCCAGAATGCAATCCTGAGGTCTGTCTCGCGTCATGGTGAACGTTGAAAAGAGTGCACCCCACGTTCCAAGACCATTTATATGGCCTCAGATCTGCCTAGCAACTCCATTCCAATTCTCACTGCTTGCTGACATCTAGGGGAAGGCGTACGCAGTGCATGTCGACCAATAGAATACATGCAAATTAATAAACTGACCCTGGAACAGATTGCCTGATTTCAGATTTCTCACTTCCTGACAGGAAGTTTGCTCCAACTTGAGTTCTGTTTTACTCAGAGATATAATTCAAACGGTTTTAGAAACTAGAGAGTGTTTTCTATCAAACAGTAATAATAATATGCATATTGTACGAGGAAGAATTGAGTACGAGGCAGTTTAATTTGGGAACTAATTTTTACAAAGTGAAAACAGCACCCCCTATTGAGAAAAGGATATCTTCAAGCATAGTGGTGGCTTCATAATGTTATAGGTAGCTTGACGAATTTTGAAATGAATAATGCGCAAATATTGTACAATCTAGGTGTGCAAAGCTCTTAGAGACTTACCCAGAAAGACACAGCTGTAATCTCTACCAAAGGTGATTCTAACATGTACTGACTCAGGGGTGTGAATACTTATGTAAATGTGATATTTCTTTATTTCATTTTCAATAAATAAGCCAAAATGTCAAAGAGTATGTGTGTAGATGGGTGAAAAAAAATCAATTTAATCCATTTTGAATTCAGGCTGTAACCCAACAAAATGTGGAATAACTCAAGGGGTATGAATACTTTCTGAAGGCACTGTAATTACATGTACAATGCAGTGTGGAACACCCACAGGTTCTGAACAAATATATGACAATTCATTCCATGTCACCTTGTGAGAAAGGGGAAGAAAATAAAACAACTTCTCTGGGAGATTGGAGGGATAAAAGTGCGTGTGAGTGTGTGTGTTTGTGTGTGTGCACATGGATATCGATTGGCTGGCATTATTACGGGGTGGCAGGTAGCCTAGTGGTTAGAGCATTGGGCCTGTAACCAAAAGGTTGCTAGATCAAATCCCTGAGCTGACTAGGCAAAAATCAGTTGTTCTGCCCCTGAACACGGTAGTTAACTCACTGTTCCCTGGTAGGCCATCACTGTAAATAAGAATTTGTTCTTAACTGACTTGCCTAGTAAAGGATCTGACACTTTTTTCAAATTTTGCCTAATATGACTAATCTAACTGCCTGTAAAATCTAGCTGCCTGTAACTCAGGCCCTGAAGCAAGGATATGCATATTCGTGGTACCATTTGAAAGGAAACACTTTGAAGTTTGTGGAAATGTGAAAGGAATGTAGGAGAATATAACACCGAAGAACTGTAATATCTTATATTTCACAGAGTCGTGGCTGAACAAGGACATGGATAACATACATCAAGCTGTTTTTCTATTTTACCTCCACAAACTGATGCTGGCACTAAGACCACACTCAACTGTATATGGCCATAGGCAAACAAGAAAAGGCTCCTAGTGGCTGGTGATTTTAATGCAGGAAAACTGAAATCTGTTTCTACTGTATGTCTACCAGCATATCACGTGTGGAACTAGAGGCGAAAACAACTCTACATCCCTTTTACTCCACACACAGAGAAACGCATACAAACCTCTCCCTCCATTTGTCAAATCTGACCATAACTCTGTCCTCCTGATTCCTGCTTAGAAGCAAAAACTCAAACAGGAAGTACCAGTGGTGCGCTCAAAATGGACATGGTCAGATGAAGCAGATGCTGAACTACAGGAAACGCTAGCGCAGACTGGAATATGTTCCGGGATTCATCCGATGCTATTGAGGAGTTTACCACAGCAGTCACCAGCTTCATTAATAAGTACATTGATGACATCTTCCCCACAGTGACCTTATGTACATATACCAACCAGAAGCCATGGATTACAGGCAACATATGCACTGAGCTACAGGCTAAAGCTGCCACTTTCAAGGAGCAGGACACTAATCCGGACGCTTATAAGAAATGCCGCTACGCCCTGTGACGAACCATCAAACAGGCAAAGCGTCAATACAGGACTAACATTGAATCCTACTACACTGGCTCTGACACTCGTCGGATGTGGCAGGGCTCGCAAACTATCATGGATTACAAAGGGAAACTCAGCCACAAGCTGCCCAGTGACGCGAGGCTACATTGACCTTTTTTGCACACCCTTTTTTCTCTAATCACATACTCTGCTGCTAATGTTTATCATCTGTCACTTCATTCCTAGTTATATGTACATATCTACCTCAAATTACTCATACCCATGCACATCGACTCAGTACTGGTATCCCGTGTAATATAGCCAAATTAGTGTTACTCATTGTCACGCCCTGACCGTATGTCTCTATTTTGGTTGGTCAGGGTGTGAGTTTGGGTGGGCATTCTATGTCTGGTGTTCTATGTTGTCCTTGTTTTGTATTTCTGTGTGTTTGGCCTGGTATGGTTCTCAATCAGAGGCAGCTGTCTATCGTTGCCTCTGATTGCGAATCATACTTAGGTAGCCTGTTTTCCCACCTGTGTTTGTGGGTGGTTGTTTTCTGTTTAGTGTATGTCACCTTGCAGAACTGTTTCGTTTTCGTTTTTTCCTCGTTGTTATTTTGTGTAGTGTTCAGTTGTACTTAAATTATTTGATCATGAACACTTACCACGCTGCATTTTGGTCCTCTTCTCCTTCTCCAGACGAAAATCGTTACAGAACCACCCACCAACAAAGGACCAAGCAGCGTGGGAAAATGGACTCCTGGACATGGGAGGAAATTTTGGACGGCAAAGGACCATGGGCACAGCCGGGAGAGTATCGCCGTCCAAAAAAGGAGCCGGAGGCAGCAAAAGCGGAGCGGCGACGCTATGAGGAGTTGACTCGAGGAGAAGTGCACGAGAGGCAGCCCCAGAATTTATTTTGGGGGGGGCACACGGGGAGATTGGCGGAGTCAGGTAGGAGACCTGACCTAACTCCCCGTGCTTACAGTGGCGAGCGTCGTACTGGTCAGGCACCGTGCTATGCGGTGGAGCGCACGGTGTCTCCAGTATGTGTGCATAGCCCGGTGCGTTACATCGCAGCTCCAGTGCGCCTCCACGGCCCAGTGTATCCGGTGCCTCGGCCAAGGACAAGGCCTCCTGCATGTCTCCCCAGCCTGGTGAGTCCTGTGCCTGTGCTAAGCTCTAACCCTCCTGCATGTCTCCCCAGCCTGGTGAGTCCTGTGCCTTCTCCCAGAGCCAGGCCTCCGGTGTGTCTCTCCATACCAGTGAAGATCCATGGCAAGAAGCCTCCAGTGATGATCCATGGCACGAAGCCTCCAGTGATGATCCATAGCAAGAAGCCTCCAGTGATAATCCATGGCACGAAGCCTCCAGTGATGATCCATGGCACGAAGCCTCCAGTGATGATCCATGGCACGAAGCTTCCAGTGATGATCCATGACATGAAGCCTCCAGTTATGATCCACGGCACAAAGCCTCCAGTGATGATCCATGGCACGAAGCCTCCAGTGATGATCCATGGCACGAAGCCTCCAGTGAGGATCCATGGCACGAGGCCTCCAGTGAGGATCCATGGCACGAAACCTCCAATGAGGAGTTATGGCAGGAGGCCTCCAACGAAGGACGCTAGTCCGGAGCCGCCAGCGTCGCCCTCTAGTCCGGAGCCTCCAGCGACGCCCTCTAGTCCGGAGCCTCCAGCGATGCCCTCTAGTCCGGAGCCTCCAGCAACGCCCTCTAGTCCGGAGCCTCCAGCGACGCCCTCTAGTCAGGAGCAGCCAGAGTCTCCCTCCTGTCTGGGGCCCGCTGTGAGGGTTCCCGGTCCGGGGTCGGCGGTAAGGGTCCCCGCTCCAGAGGCGCCACCTAAGTGGGCCACCTAAGTGGGCTCAACTAAGGTTGAGCGGGGTCCACGTCCCGCACCAGAGCCGCCACCGCGGTGAAATGCCCGCCCAGACCCTCCCCTATAGGTTCAGGTTTTGCGGCCGGAGTCCGCACCTTTGGGGGGGGGGTACTGTCACGCCCTGACCGTAGAGATACTTTTTATGTCTCTATTTTGGATGATAAGGGCGTAAGTTTTGGTGGGCATGGTTAAAATCGTTACACTCATTGTGTATTTATTATTACTTGTATTAGTACGTGTTTTACTTTTATATTATTTTTCTATTTTCTTTCTCTCTGCATTGTTGGGAAGGTCCCCAATAAGTAAGCATTTCACTGTTAGTGTACACCTATTGTTTATGAAGCATCTGACAAACAACGTTTCATTTTGATTTGAATCTGATGTCGTCCGACCTTCCCATCCTCTCACATTCTCTTCACTTCTAAACACCACTAATTAATGTGCCGCACCGTGGCTGCCAAAAACATCCAGTTTAAAAATAACAGATTCAGCGAGGAGAAGGTGGGAGGAGGGAGGGAGGCACAAGACGAACAATACCTTTTTTGAAGTTCACACCAAAGGAGAAATATGTTTCACCCTGTATTGCAATCTCTGTGTGAAGCTCAGTTGAGCTCAAAACACAAACACACACAGTGATCTGTCCACCTTCCTATCCACCCAGTATGACACTAAACCTACACTCCTATATCTTCCTCATAATCTTCATTATCCACTCTGAAATAACAACACCCCACCACCTCAAAATCACAGTGGACCTCCTTCCTCAAACACCACATATTAATGCCTCCAGTGATGAGTTATAAAAGAGAAGATGTGTATCCTGTTTAATGGCTGTACATACTGCCATTTGTTTTGTGTTCCTCTAATTAAAAGCCACCATCTGGAACAAGGCTTAAAGGTCCAATGCAGTTGTTTTTTTTGACAATATCAAATCATTTCTGGATGACAATTAAACGAAAGATTCACCCATTTTGAATGCTATATTATTTGTGTGCGTCTCTGAGCGATGTTCTATTGAAACAAATCAAATCAAACTTTATTTGTCACATGCGCCGAATACAACAAGTGTAGACCTTACCATGAAATGCTTACTTACAAGCCCTTAACCAATTTACCGCCTGGTGATGTCACCAAAACTCCATCACACCACCACACGCAGAAATGACAGCATGACTTTCAAGGACAAAAGAGACAGAGTTAAGATTAAAACTTAGATTTTGGCAATGTTGTGACACATATATACAGTAACAGCGCACCAATCAAGTGATATAATATTATGAAGAAATCACCATAGAGAAACCATATGAAATTATTATCTGTTCTATGTTAAAATAATTTCATTCTGTATGGACGATAGACGTGTGCTTGCTATACCTGGGAGACAGAGACACAAGGCGACAGTTTTAATGTTCTAGAAGAAAACTGTAGCCTGCTAAGCACAGTCTGTTCCTTCCGTTGCTTTGAAATTGCTATTTTGCACTTGGATCGTGTTCCTTATCTGTCGGATTATCCCTATATGTGGATTACAAAACAGATCGCAAAGAAAGTTTCATGAGTGAGGATGCGCCTTCAAAAAAGTGTTGGGTTTATTGAAATACATATTACTGAACTGATAAATCACCTACTACGTTCCCATAGTTTTTTCTTGCTATAAGTCCTGTTGAATTTGGGGAGATATGTGATTATGTGATAGAGTGTGCAGCGTCTCTCTTTATAATTTGCAGCATTATTTTATTAATATCCAGCACCTGCTTTAAGACATTTACCTAAATATGTAAAGGTTTATTTAAGTTGACAAATACAAATATTTTCAAGACTATTCACATGTAGTATGGTGTTTACTTGTGAGGAGTTCACGCAAAACCTTCTGTCTGAATACAAATACATGACCACAGAATGCTCAAACTAATATACAAACAGACCACCTCAGTAGAAGTCTGTCGGGTACTGTAGAAAGACAGGTATGGTCAGTAGATTGTGCTGTAGAAATAGCCCCAACTCTGACCACAACAAGCACCACACATACAGATTACATTTCTAGTTGTGGTGGCTTTACAGTAGCAACATAATTCATATAAAGCGCATCATGATAATGTTATAAAATGTATAGGCTATGCCATTATCATTTGCACCCATGCATAAGTAAATTCCAAACAGATTACATTTTTCTACTTGTGGTGGTTGGTTAGTAACAGCACAATTCAGAAAGCCTAAAGAGCATCATGGAATTAAACTTTTCAGATGCTTATATCATCATTTGGCACCTGAACTAAGTGTCATTTAGGCCATAGTTACACCTTGCATTAACATCTGGTTGTCGTCATCCAATCAAGATGAACACTATCTGATCGAGATTTGTTGCTTGTAGCAGGCATAGGTCTGTCTGTGACGGCCAATACAGCACGGCTTGGAAGCATTAGCATCGAGGATCCCCCAAAAAGTTTTAGAAATGGTAATAAAATGTGTCTCTATTCTGCACACTGTGTCCGCATTGCGACCAGATTCCATGGTACCTCCCTATATGCAAATTAATCCAACCTGCCTTGGACCTACCCCTATGACACAAGCTATATAAATTGACAGAAAATGACACACTTTTGTAGTCAATAGTTGTATACTCTCATCATTACAGCTTACTTTTGTTATCCAATGATTTAAGACTTGGTGTAATACTGTCCCGATAACCTCAACCTGTCCACAGCTGTCACGATCGTGTGGGGGAGAGACGGACCAAAACGCAGCATGTGGAAAATAAGACATCTTCTTTTTATTTTGAAGAAGGAAAAATGAAACAAAACACTTACAAACTAACAAAACAACAAACGACCGTGAAGCTACAAAACGAAAGTGCACACACAAGCTACTAACGTTTAGACATAGACAATTACCCACAACAAACTAAAGCCTATGGCTACCTTAAATATGGCTCCCAATCAGAGACAACAGAAACCAGCTGTCTCTAATTGGGAACCCATTCAGGCAACCATAGACTTTCCTAGACAACTACACACAACATTAAACCATCTATACACCTTAACCCTCTAAACCATACAACACCCTATACAATACAAAAACACACAAACTTCCCCATGTCACACCCTGACCTAACTAAAATAATAATGAACACAAAGATATTAAGGCCAGGGTGTGACATAACCCCCCCCTTAAGGTGCGAACTCCGGGCGCACCAGCACACAGTCTAAGGGAGGGTCTGGGTGGGCCTCCGTCCACGGTGGCGGCTCCGGCACTGGTCGTGGTCCCCACCCCACCACAGTCACTACCCGCCTCCGTAGCTTCCTCCAAATGGCCACACTCCACATTAACCCCACTGGATTAAGGGGCAGCTCCGGACTAAGGGGCAGCTCCGGACTAAGGGGCAGCTCCGGACTAAGGGGCAGCACCAGGATAAGGGGCAGCACCAGGATAAGGGGCAGCACCAGGATAAGGGGCAGCACCAGGATAAGGGGCAGCACCAGGATAAGGGGCAGCACCAGGATAAGGGGCAGCACCAGGATAAGGGGCAGCTCCGGACTGAGGGACGGCAGCTCCGGACTGAGGGACGGCAGCTCCGGACTGAGGGACGGCAGCTCCGGACTGAGGAACGGATCCTGGCTGGATGACGGCTCTGGCGGAACCTGGCTGGACGGCTCTGGCGGATCCTGGTTGGACGGCTCATGGTTGGCTGACGGATCTGGCTGTTCATGGCTGGCTGACGGATCTGGCTGCTCATGGCTGGCTGACGGATCTGGCTGCTCATGGCTGGCTGACGGATCTGGCTGCTCATGGCTGGCTGACGGATCTGGCTGCTCATGGCTGGCTGACGGATCTGGCTGCTCATGGCTGGCTGACGGATCTGGCTGCTCATGGCTGGCTGACGGATCTGGCTGCTCATGGCTGGCTGACGGATCTGGCTTCTCATGGCTGGCTGACGGATCTGGCTGCTCATGGCTGGCTGACGGATCTGGCTGCTCATGGCTGGCTGACGGATCTGGCTGCACATGGCTGGCTGACGGATCTGGCTGCACATGGCTGGCTGGCGGATCTGGCTGCACATGGCTGGCTGGCGGATCCTGTCTGGTTGGCGGCTCTGGCAGATCCTGTCTGGTTGGCGGCTCTGGCAGATCCTGTCTGGTTGGCGGCTCTGGCAGATCCTGTCTGGTTGGCGGCTCTGGCAGATCCTGTCTGGTTGGCGGCTCTGGCAGATCCTGTCTGACGAATGGCTCTGACGGCTCGGGACAGACGGGCGGCTCTGACGGCTCGGGACAGACGGGCGGCTCTAATGGCTCGGGACAGACGGATGGCTCAGATGGTGCTGAGTAGACGGATGACTCAGATGGCGCTGGGTAGACGGATGGCTCAGATGGCGCTGGGTAGACTGATGGCTCAGATGGCGCTTGGCAGACGGGCAGTTCCGGCATCGCTGTGCAGACGGCAGACTCTGGCCGGCTGAGGCGCACTGTAGGCCTGGTGCGTGGTGCCGGAACAGGTGTTACCGGGCTGGGGACACGCATCTCAGGGCTAGTGCGGGGAGCAGCAACAGGACGCACAGGACTCTGGGGACACACAGGAGGCTTGGTGCGTGGTGTAGGCACCGGTGGTAAAGGGCTGGAGACACGCACCATAGGGCTAGTGCGTGGAGGAGGCACTGGTGGTACTGGGTTGGGGCGGGGAGGTGGCGCCGGAAATACCGGACCGTGCAGGCGTACTGGCTCCCTTGAGCACTGAGCCTGCCCAACCTTACCTGGTTGTATGCTCCCCATCGCCCGACCAGTGCGGGGAGGTGGAATAACCCGCACCGGGCTATGTAGGCGAACCGGGGACACCATGCGTAAGGCTGGTGCCATGTAAGCCGGCCCAAGGAGACGCACTGGTGACCAGATGCGTTGGGCCGGCTTCATGACATCCGGCTCAACGCTCAATCTAGCCCGGCCGATACGTGGAGCTGGAATGTACCGAACCGGGCGATGCACGCGCACAGGAGACACCATGCGCTCTACTGCGTAACACGGTGTCTGCCCGTACTCTCGCTCTCCACGGTAAGTACAGAGAGTAGGCGCAGGTCTCCTACCTGACTTCGCCACACTCCCTTTAAGGCCCCCCCCAATAAATTTTTGGGTTGTACTCACGGGCTTCCAGCCTTGCTTCCGTGCTGCCTCCTCATATCGCCTCCTCTCGGCTTTAGCTGCCTCCAGCTCTTCACGAGGGAGGCGATATTCTCCCGGTTGTGCCCAAGGCCCCTTACCATCCAGTATCTCCTCCCATGTCCATGAATCCTGTGTTGGTGGGTCCTGTTGCCGCTTTACACGCCGCTTGGTCCTGCATTGGTGGGTAATTCTGTCGCGATCGTGTGGGGGAGAGACGAACCAAAACGCAGCATGTGGAAAATAAGACATCTTCTTTTTATTTTGAAGAAGGAAAAACGAAACAAAACACTTACAAACTAACAAAACAACAAACGACCGTGAAGCTACAAAACGAAAGTGCACACACAAGCTACTAACGTTTAGACATAGACAATTACCCACAACAAACTAAAGCCTATGGCTACCTTAAATATGGCTCCCAATCAGAGACAACAGAAACCAGCTGTCTCTAATTGGGAACCCATTCAGGCAACCATAGACTTTCCTAGACAACTACACACAACATTAAACCATCTATACACCTTAACCCTCTAAACCATACAACACCCTATACAATACAAAAACACACAAACTTCCCCATGTCACACCCTGACCTAACTAAAATAATAATGAACACAAAGATATTAAGGCCAGGGTGTGACAACAGCCGTACATATAAATATTCTGTGAAACTTTCCCATCAATCAAAAAGTCGACACACAAATGAGCTGAGTATCTGGATGTGTACAATTACAATTAATGCACAGCCTGAATAAAAATGACACTTAGGCCCCAATGCACACAGCAGAAACAGAAACCAGTTAAGTTACAGAGTACCATCTCCGAATGGTTCAACGCATTTATCCAAAAAGGTCTCTGTACAGGGTTGATCTTTACGCATGAGTTGTTAACATACGTTGTCTTTATATTATTGTAATCTTGTATTGAAAGTAACCTTTGACATTGCTATTTTGTGAAGTTGTCTACACCTCTATTTTAACGCAACGCTAACTTCCACAACAATGCTGTTTGAGAATGACCTGCCTTCTTCTCCAGTGGCAGATAATCATATGTACTGAACATGTTGGGAAAAGGTCAGCTCTTTGTTTTACTACGAATGATTTGCAATCGTGGAAGTGGCCTCACTCATGCTTTAAAGCTATGCATCAGTTTGGACATCTTCTGCACTTTATTGCTAGCGATTTATCTGGAAAATGCTAAAAGATTCACAGAATATAATAGAATATCATACACTCTAAAAGGATTGCATTATATTCCAGAGGTGAGATTATTATTCAGTAGGCCTATAGGCCTAAACAGTTTTACCAAAGCCACAAAAGAGTAACATGCTGGGAGAACGACCGTGTTTGGTTTCCTCCAAATCATTGATCAGTGATAATTCAGTAACGGAGGCTCTTTCACTCATCGAGGGTTGATAAACTAACATACTAGCAGTACAGAATTTAAACTAAACTACACATGTATTGGGGATGCATGGCAGATTATGATGGAATCACAGCAGGAGAGAGCAGTGTCTACAAGTGTAGGGCAAGGTATAAGGTAGGCCCAATTTCCCCCTGTACCTTTAGATCTAGCCAGAGTAGACTTTTATAACATTTCCATAGACAAGCCACTGTATTATAATACCACTGTAGCCTATTCGTTTCATATCTGATATAGCAACTGAATTAAGTGTCACGTTCCTGACCTGTTTTTTGTTGTTTTTGTATGTGTTTAGTTGGTCAGGGCGTGAGTTGGGGTGGGCATTCTATGTTATGTGTTTCTATGTTGGGTTAAATGTGTTGCCTGATATGGTTCTCAATTAGAGGCAGGTGTTTGACGTTTCCTCTGATTGAGAACCATATTAAGGTAGGCTGTTCTCACTGTTTGTTTGTGGGTGATTGTTCCTGTGTCTGTGTCTGTCGCACCACACGGGGCTGTTTCGTGTTCGTTCGTTTGGTTAGTCTGTTCCTGTTCTTCGTGTTACATTGTAAATTCTCAAGTTCAGGTCTGTCTACGTCGTTTGTTATTTTGTAATCATTTCAAGTGTTCTTCGTGTTTCGTCTTGTTTAAATAAATTTAGTTATGTCTGCATACAACGCTGCGTGTTGGTCCGATCCATGCTCCTCCTCGTCTGAGCATGCTCTGAGGACGCGGCTGGGAATGCCGTCTGGGCCTGCAGCATTGCGAGGGTTAACACGTTTAAATGTTTTACTCATCTCGGCTGCAGTGAAGCAGAGCCCGCAGGTTTTGGTAGCAGGCCGTGTCAGTGGCACTGTATTGACCTCAAAGCGAGCAAAAAAGTAATTTAGTCTGTCTGGGAGCAAGACATCCTGGTCCGCGACGGGGCTGGTTTTCTTTTTGTAATCCATGATTGATTGTAGACCCTGCCACATACCTCTTGTGTCTGAGCTGTTGAATTGCGACTCTACTTTGTCTCTATACTGGCACTTAGCTTGTTTGATTGCCTTGCGGAGGGAGTAGCTACACTGTTTTTATTCGGTCATGTTTCCGGTCACCTTGCCCTGGTGGAAAGCAGTGGTTCGCACTTTCAGTTTCACGCGAATGCTGCCATCAATCCACGGTTTCTGGTTTGGGAATGTTTTAATCGTTGCTGTGGGTACGACATCGTCAATGCACTTTCTAATGAACTCGCTCACCGAATCAGCGTATTCGTCAATGTTGTTGTTGGACGCAATGCGGAACATATCCCAATCCACGTGATTGAAGCAGTCTTGAAGAGTGGAATCAGATTGGTCGGACCAGCGCTGAACAGACCTGAGCGCGGGAGCTTGCTGTTTTAGTTTCTGTTTGTAGGCTGGAAGCAACAAAATGGAGTCGTGGTCAGCTTTTCCGAAAGGAGGGCGGGGGAGGGCCTTATATGCGTGGGAGGGCCTTATATGCGTCGCGGAAGTTAGTATAACAATGATCCAAGGTTTTACCAGCCATGGTAGCACAATCGATATGCTGATAGAATTTAGGGAGTTTTGTTTTCAGATTAGCCTTGTTAAAATCCCCAGCTACGATGAATGCAGCCTCAGGGTGTGTGGTTTCCAGTTTACAAAGAGTCAGATAAAGTTCGTTCAGGGCCATCGATGTGTCTGCTTGGGGGGGAATATATACGGCTGTGATTATAATCGAAGAGAATTCCCTTGGTAGATAATGCGGTCGACATTTGATTGTGAGAAATTCTAAATTAGGTGAACAGAATGACTTGAGTTCCTGTATGTTGTTATGATCACACCAAGTCTCGTTAATCATAAGGCATACACCCCTGCCCCTCTTCTTACCAGAAAGATGTTTGTTTCTGTCGGCGCGATGCGTGAAGAAACCAGCTGGCTGCACCGACTCCGTTAGCGTCTCTCGTGTGAGCCATGTTTCCATGAAGCAAAGAACGTTACAGTCTCTCTGGAATGTTACCCTTGCTCGGATTTCATCAACCTTGTTGTCAAGAGACTAGACATTGGCGAGTAGTATGCTAGGGAGTGGAGCGCGATGTGCCCGTCTCCGAAGCCTGACCAGAAGACCGCTTCGTTTGCCTCTTTTACGGTGTCGTTGTTTAGGGTCGCCCGCTGGGATCAGATCCATTGTACTGGGTGGAAGGCAAAACACAGGATCCGCTTCGGGAGAGTCATATTCCTGGTTGTAATGATGGTGAGTTGACGTTGATCTTATATTCAGTAGTTCCTCCCGACTGTATCTAATGAAACCTAAGATTACCTGGGGTACCAATGTAAGAAATAACACATAAAAAAACAAAATACTGCATAGTTTCCTAGGAACGCGAAGCGAGGCGGCCATCTCTGTCGGCGCCGGAAGTAAGTCTTAAATGTCTTAAAGTAATGATGGACTGTCGTTTTTCTTTGCTTATTTCAGCTGTTCTTGCCATAATATGGACGTGTTTTTTTACCAAATAGCACTATCTTCTGTATATCCCCCCCACCTTGTCACAACACAACTGATTGACTCAAACGCATTAAGAAGGAAAGAAATTCCACAAATTAACTTTTAACAAGGCACACATACTAATTGAAATGCATTCCAGGTGACTACCTCATGAAGCTGGTTGAGAGAATGCCAAGAGTGTGCAAAGATGTCATCAAGGCAAAGAGTGGCTATTAGAAGAATCTCAAATATAAAATATATTTTGATATGTGTAACACTTTTTTGGTTACTACATGATTCCATATGTGTTATTTCATAGTTTTGATGTCTTCACAATAAAGAAAAACCCATGAATGAGAAAGTGTTCTAAAACCTTTGACCGGTATTGTACCTCCGGAGGTGGTCAGGAAGATCTAATCACAATGCATATTTTGCTTCTCTACACCTTTCGACAAATGTGAACACAATCAGAATGTGGACAAGATCTGGAAAACTGACGCATGTTAGAACCAGGTATAAACGGGGCTCCTGTCATCAGTGATGCTTCGCCCCAAGTCTTATCCAGATGGCCATACAACCTTTTCACATCAGTGTGAGAAAAACCAGCTAATCTATACGCAATGATGCTATGCCATGTGCTCTCTGTCTGAGTGTCCTATTATAGCCTATGGCTACATCCCAAATGGAACCCTTTTCCCTATATAGTGCACTACTTTTAATAGGGCTCTGGTCAAAATTAGCACACTATAACGGGAATAGGGAGTTCCATTTGGGATGCAAAATGGGCTTTTATTCTGGGCGGTGAATGACTGTGTAATAGCACAAACAGAAGGCCAGCACATCACACAACCCCCTCTCAGGCAGCAGTTGGCACCAGTGACAGGCATCCAGGCTGAGGCAGCATCGCTGCATCGTCCCCCCACCCCTAGTCAGGTGGACAGGTCTGTGCCAAGATTCTGTGTTTCTATGTGGCCCTGTTGCACCCCACAGATGGGAAAAGCAAAGCTTTTCTTCTGAAGGATGCAGGCAGCACCATAGAATTGAATAACATTCTAAATGAGTGTTATATTGTAACTCTATGGGCAGAGCTCTCCAGGGGTGTCATTTCAAATCAAATCAAATCAAAACCAAATCAAATGTTATTTGTCACATGCGCCGAATAAAACAGGTGTAGACAGGTGTAGAGGTAATTAAGGTAATAGAGTTATTAAAGTGACTATGCATAGATAATAACAGAGTAGCAGCAGCGTCCCGGGGGGGGGGGGGGGGGGGGGGGGGGGGGGTAGCCAGTTGAAATAGTCTGGGTAGCCAGTTGATTAGCTGTTCAGGAGTCTTATGGCTTGAGGGTAGAAGCTATTTAGGAGCCTCTTGGACCTTGGACCTCGACTTGGCGCTCCGGTACCACGGTAGCAGAGAGAACAGTCTATGACTAGGGTGGCTGGAGTCGTTGACAATTTTTGGGGCCTTCCTTTGACACCGCCTGCTATACAAAGCATTACATGGGCTTGCTCCTACCTATCTTTCCGATTTGGTCCTGCCGTACATACCTACACGTACGCTACGGTCACAAGACGCAGGCCTCCTAATTGCCCCTAGAATTTCTAAGCAAACAGCTGGAGGCAGGGCTTTCTCCTATAGAGCTCCATTTTTATGGAATGGTCTGCCTACCCATGTGAGAGGTGCAGACTCAGTCTCAACTTTTAAGTCTTTACTGAAGACTCATCTCTTCAGTGGGTCATATGATTGAGTTTAGTCTAGCCCAGGAGTGTGAAGGTGAACGGAAAGGCTCTGGAGCAACGAACCGCCCTTGCTGTCTCTGCCTGGCCGGTTCCCCTCTCTCCACTGGGATTCTCTGCCTCTAACCCTATTACAGGGGCTGAGTCACTGGCTTACTGGTGCTCTTTCATGATGTCCCTAGGAGGGGTGCGTCACTTGAGTGGGTTGAGTCACTGACGTGGTCTTCCTGTCTGGGTTGGCGCCCCCCCTTGGGTTGTGCCGTGGCGGAGATCTTTGTGGGCTATACTCTGCCTTTTCTCAGGATGGTAAGTTGGTGGTTGAAGATATCCCTCTAGTGGTGTGGGGGCTGTGCTTTGGCAAAGTGGGTGGGGTTATATCCTTCCTCTTTGGCCCTGTCCGGGGGTATCATCGGATGGGGCCACAGTGTCTCCTGACTCCTTCTGTCTCAGCCTCCAGTATTTATGCTGCAGTAGTTTATGAGTCTAGGGTCAATTTGTTATATCTGGAGTACTTCTCCTGTCTTATCCGGTATCCTGTGTGAATTTAAGTATGCTCTCTCTAATTCTCTCTTTCTTTCTCTCATTCTTTCTCTCTCGGAGGACCTGAGCCCTAGGACCATGCCTCAGGACTACCTGGCATGATGACTCCTTGCTGTCCCCAGTCCACCTAGCCGTGCTGCTGCTCCAGTTTCAACTGTTCTGCCTGCGGCTATGGAACTCTGACCTGTTCACCGGACGTGCTACCTGTCCCAGACCTGCTGTTTTCAACTCTCTAGAGACAGCAGGAGCGGTAGAGATACTCTTAATGATCGGCTATGAAAAGCCAACTGACATTTACTCCTGAGGTGCTGACTTGCTGCACCCTCGACAACTACTGTGATTATTATTATTTGACCACGCTGGTCATTTATGAACATTTGAACATCTTGGCCATGTTCTGTTATAATCTCCACCCGGCACAGCCAGAAGAGGACTGGCCACCCCTCATAGCCTGGTTCCTCTCTAGGTTTCTTCCTAGGTTTTGGCCTTTCTAGGGAGTTTTTTCTAGCGACCATGCTTCTACACCTGTATTGCTTGCTGTTTGGGGTTTTAGGCTGGGTTTCTGTACAGCACTTTGAGATATCAGCTGATGTAAGAAGGGCTATATAAATACATTTGATTTGATTTGATATAGGTCCTGGATGGCAGGAAGCTTGGCCCCAGTGATGTACTGGGCCGTATGCACTACCCTCTGTAGTGCCTTGCGGTCGGAGGCCGAGCAGTTGCCATACCAGGCAGGGATGCAACCAGTCAGGACGCTCTCGATGGTGCAGTTGTAAAACCTTTTGAGGATCTGAGGACCCATGCCAAATCTTTTCAATCTCCTGAGAGGGAATAGGTTTTGTCGTGCCCACTTCACAACTGTCTTGGTGGGCTTGGACCATGTTAGTTTGTTGGTGATGTGGACGCCAAGGAACTTGAATCTCTCAACCTGCTCCACTACAGCCCCGTGGATGAGAATGGGGACGTGCTCGGTCCTCCTTTTCCTGTAGTCCACAAGCATCTCCTTTGTCTTGATCATGTTGAGGGAGAGGTCGTTCTTCTTGCACCACACGGTCTCATTGTCTCGGTGATCAGTCCTACCACTGTTGTTTCATCAGCAAACTTAAGGATGGTGTTGGAGTCATGCCTGGCTGTGCAGTCATGAGTGAACAGGTAGTACAGGAGGGGACTGAGCACGCACCCCTGAGGGGCCCCCGTGTTGAGGATTAGCATGGACGGATGTATTGTTACCTACCCTTACCACCTGGGGGCGGCCCTTCAGGAAGTCTAGGATCCAGTTGCAGAGGGAAGTGCTTAGTGATGAGCTTTGAGGGCACTATGGTGTTGAACGCTAAGCTGTAGTCAATCAATAGCATTCTCACATAGGTGTTACTTTTATCCAGGTGTGAAAAGGAAGTGTGGAGTGCAATAGAGATTGCATAATCTGTGGATTTGTTGGTGCGGTATGCAAATTGGAGTGAGTCTATGGTTTCTGGGATAATGGTGTTGATGTGAGCCATGACCAGCCTTTCAAAGCATTTCATGGCTACAAAAATGAGTGCTACGGGTTGGTTGTCATTTAGGCAGGTTACCTTAGTGTTCTTGGGCACAGGAACTATGGTGGTCTGCTTGAAACATGTTGATATTACAGACAGGGAGAGGATGAAAATGTCAATGAAGACACTTGCCAGTTGGTCAGAGCAAGTTCGGAGTACAAGTCCTGGTAATCCGTCTAGCCCTGCGGCCTTGTGAATGTTGACCTGTTTAAGGGTCTTCCTCACATTGGCTGTGGAGAGTGTGATCACACAGTTGTCCGGAACAGCTAATGCTCTCATGCATGTTTCAGTGTTACTTGCCTCGAAGCGATTATAGAAGTTATTTAGCTCGTCTGGTAGGCTCGTGTCACTGGTTAGCTCTCGGGGGTGCTTCCCTTTGTAGTCTGTAATAGTTTCATCTGACCAGTTTTTTATAGACTCACTCACTGGTGCTTCCTGCTTTAATTTTTGCTTGTAAGCAGGAATCAGGAGGATAGAATTATGGTCAGATTTGCCAAATAGAGGGCGAGGGAGAGCTTTGTACGTATCTCTGTGTGTGGAGTAAAGGTGTTCTAGAATGTTTTTCCCTCTGATTGCACATTTAACATGATGATAGAAATGAGGTAAAACTGATTTAAGTTTCCCTGCATTAAAGTCCTCGGTCAGTAGGAGCGCCACCTCTGAATGAGCGTTTTCCTGTTTGCTGATGGTGGTATACAGCTCAATGAGTGTGGATTTAGTGCCAGCATCGGTCTATGGTGGTATGTAGGTAGATAGTGTGGTCTGCAGCTTATCATGAGATACTCTACCTCAGTCAAGCAAAACCTCGAGACTTCCTTAGATATCGTGCACAGTGTTGTTTACATAAATACATAGGCCCACACCCTGTGTCTTACCAGAGGCTGCTGTTCTGTCCTGCCAATAGAGTGCATGTTCTTCATGTCGTCGTTCAGCCACGACTCGGTGAAAAATAAGATATAACCGTTTTTAATGTCCGGTTGGTAGGATAAACGTGCTTCAGTTCGTTCCATTTATTTTCCAGCGATTGAACGTTAGCTAGCAGGATGGAAGGCAAGGGCAGATTAGCCACTCGTCACCTGATCCTCACAAGGCACCCTGATCTCTTTCCGCAAAATCGCTTGTTTCCTTTCCTTGAAGAAGAACTCTTTGTTCAGTTTGAGGTAAGCAATCGCAGTTCTAATGCCCAGAAGCTCTTTTCGGTCATAAGAGAAGGTAGCAGTAACATTATGTACAAAACAAGATACGAACAACGTGAAAATAGCATGGTTGGTTATTAAGAGCCGATATGACTGCAGCCTTCCCCTCCGGCGCCACTACTAACCCCCACTGGCCCTGGTGGTGTCCATCTATACTATACTTTGCCTCTGATTCTGTGGCACAGTGGGACAAACTGGGTAAGCATAAACACATATACAAACATCTCTGCCTCTGATTCTGTGGCACAGTGGGACTTACTGAGTAACATAAACACATATACAAACATCTCTGCCTCTGATTCTGTGGCACAGTGGGACTTACTGAGTAACATAAACACATATACAAACATCTCTGCCTCTGATTCTGTGGCACAGTGGGACTTACTGAGTAACATAAACACATATACAAACATCTCTGCCTCTGATTCTGTGGCACAGTGGGACCTACTGAGTAACATAAACACATATACAAACATCTCTGCCTCTGATTCTGTGGCACAGTGGGACTTACTGAGTAACATAAACACATATACAAACATCTCTGCCTCTGAGATACAGTGGGACTGAGTATGTAAGCAGCCGAACTCCTTCTGACAAAACCCACCACAGGTTCTTCAGTCATCACTACTCAAAAAGGAGTGAGGCAATGAAAGGGACCTGGAAGTATAGGGCCACTGCCAACAGAACATTGAACCCCAATTACATTATGACAGTACTGTAAGCATGTATTCTAATTCTAATCCATATGGAAACACTCAAAAGCTCAGTTTTTTCCAAAACCTTTATGTGTGACCATCTAGTAAAGTGTCCCTCTCTGTCACCCTTTCTCACACACGGTGAAGTATCCACTTCCTTTCAGCTCTCCTGTCACTGACTGTCACTGACCACAAAAGGGGCCGGGGATCCATACATCACTACTCTCTCAGTAGGGAGGCTTTGTGTTCGCTGCTGCCTCAATTGACTAGACTGGAGTGTATAATGCAATCCCTGCTGTGTTGTCTGGTGTTTCTCTAAAGTACCACACTGAGAGGTATAGACCGGAATGCACTTTATGTAGACACTGAACACAAGCATAAATTAGATCTTAAAAGTTAGAAATAGAATACAGAATAAAATAAAAGAATGCAGTCGCTGGAAACATGCTACAGATTGATCCTGTCATTTTACAAAAAAAAATGTAATGGAGGATGTCATAATGAATGATCCTTTTCCAGATAACTTAATGACTTCATGAGCAGAAGCTTTATCATTCATTAAGCAAATTGAAACTACTGCTCTGCCTCATCACATCTGACAGAGAGTCATCTATCAAGGGATTTGTTATAACGTCCAGTTAAGAGTTGCTAGGAAGCATGGCAGAAGTGAATACTTTACTTGATAAATCACTCCAGAAGTAACTTGTCGTGGACTACGTCTGCTTCCCAAATGGCACCCTTTTCCCTATGTAATGCACTACTTCTGACTAGAGCCCTATAGGCCCTGGACAAAAGTAGTGCACTACATCGAGAAAAGGGTGACATTTGGGAAGCAAACTATGTTTCACCAAGGCTTGGCACTTTACAAAAGCCTCCCCATGAAGTCACAGCTCATAAGTGTGATCATATTGTGATCTGAACCGTACATGTTTTGACTGGCATGGTGCTGATGGATTCTGTAGCAGACATGCTGCAACACTCCATGATGACACGTTCTGTCTGTGGGATCACTTCATCATAAGCAATACACACACGCCCACATGCACAAACATGCACTCAAACACATACACACACACGCATGCACACTTTACACACTGTACACACACACACACCTCTCTATCAGCCCCATCGTTGACATGATCAATAACTAACAACGTCCCTCCCAGTGTAACGCCCCATCTCTGAATTATACAATTATTCACGCTGGCCTCCTCTCCTTTACACCTAGTGCATCATGGGTAATTACAGTGGCTCAAACCCTGGGAGTGGAGAACAGGCATTAATTAAGTAGCTACGTCTCTGACTCCATGTCGCCGCAGGCTCCTCTTCATAGGTGTGGAGAAAGGTCAGCGTTCCCCGCGTTGCGGACGGAAGTATTCGCGCTGACAATGTGATGGAGGTCCCTGTGAACGAATGCCGTGGCGGAGGAGAGCTTTAAACACCTACTGCAGGCAGCTACTGCAAGCCTCCCAGATTGATACTTATTGCAGCCCGACCAGAGCCAAACAAAACTGTTAAAGCTGGAGCTAGAGGAAAGTTCCTGTGGCTCAGCGGAGGTAGGCAGCTAGGTGGGGATAGGATGCCATCCACTTCTGGTGACTGTTTTCTTCTTCTTTTTAAAAAGTTTTTTGAAATTTTGAATTTTGAACAAGAAAGCATCTCAAAGACATAGTGTACACACTTAAAGAACACAGCAACCCACTCAAACAAACACACACACACACAATCAAGCACACACACACAAACAAACGCAGTATGTGGAGTACTAACTAATGGTGAGGAACACGACAACATCTCAGCTGGAACCAATTAGTTAGAGAGCTTTGATTTGTCAGCGAGAACTGAGAGCTCTATTCAATCTCTCTGTTTCAGCTCCATTTCTCTCTGCCACTCGTGAAACCTGAATACTGATCAATGTCAGCATCAACATCCTATTAGCAACGCGTCTCTACCGGCACGTCTCACATATATCTACCAGCAGGTATACAGATGTAGGATCTTCATTTTGGCCAGTTTGCTATAGCAGGACAATAATCTTGCAGCAACAGGAATTGTGAATTAATTATATTATTAATTATGTGGATTATAATTCATGGCCATTTTTTGTAGGGGTTGATACATTTTGTGTTAGGGCAAATCAAGTCTGACATTTTAAAGTAGAAATTACAAACTTTAGAAGCCTTTTGAAACCTCAAGTTAAGATCCTACATCTGTGTGCAGGCATAGGCACAGAAAAAAAAACATTTCAACACCAGATACCTAATGTGCAAAGGAATAATTATGTGTGGCTAACAGGTAAAAATACTGCATATCTGCATTGTCCAAGGCTCGTTTTGGAATCTGTGATGACTGAAAGAACCTGAACGAAACATAGTCGTCCTATCTGCTGGTGGGTACGGGTAGCCTACCTTACGGTCAACTGTTTGTAATGTGTCATATATTAGGCATAATCAAAAATCACATTGTATGTGGATTCATTCATAGTATGAATCACACAAAAATGACACAAAGGGGACACCTTAGACTGCTATGGGTGAGATGTGAGTCGACAAGGTGTAAAAGTACTTGTGTGGACCATAGACTGTATAGAAATAACTGGACACAGTCATAACCAGCTAATGAATAGATTCATATGAGAAACGTACCTGGATAGACACGTCACTGTAGGAGCCCCCGATGACTCCAGATATGGCCAGAGGGACGTCATCCTGGATGGGGTTGGAACCGTCTGGGCAGATGAACCCCGGCTCATGCACCTTGGTGAGGGAGGCTCGTACGAACTCCAGGCTTTGCTCCAGAGCATAGGTGTCCTTAGAGCAGGTGTCTAGGATGTGGGCTCCCAGCCTGAGACCCGGCAGCAGCCGCTCGTCCGCGTTGATCTCATCCAGCGCTAACAGCATCGCCTCCAGTCTCTGGATCCCTCTCTGCTCGTTGATCTTCCCACAGTCCTCCGCCACCTCGCCCTTCTCATGCACCGGGAACAGACCGCCGATTACCAGGTCCCCATCGATGGTGATCTCCCTCTTGGTGGAAGGAGGGAATCTGTTGTTAGGGCTGGGCAGGGCCTCTGGGATGAGCAAGTTAAAGAGGAGCAGGTGGAGGGACCACCATGGGGCAGCCTTGGCCCAGAGCCCGGGGCACAGGAGGCCGGAGGTGGGCATGGTCAGGTCGGGTAGCTGAGGTCAGTGTGGTGGGTGGTGGGTAGAGGAGTGGGACACAGGAGGTTCTTACAGGGGCTGGGGCTGGGTGAGGTGGATCGCTCTAGAGCCCTCTCTCGACACTCGTGGCATCTTGGTTACTCGTTGCAAGTGGAGGAGAGAAGATGGAACAATATATCATTATTCATGTTACTGTGCATCAATATTGTGGTATTTCAGTCATAAAAGTAATTAATTCACATTTGTAATTCAAATAGTATTTTTGCCCCCTTTAAAATAAAATAATATAATTTATTCCAAACTATCACAGATGCTATTTGCTCCTACTTCTCATGAGGAGGGTGTGAACATCCAGACTTTCCTCTCTACCTCCAGTCCAGTTTAAGGTGTAAAGGGAAAAGATGGCTTCATTTCCCCATCAATCTTTCAACAACCTTTAAAGGTTGCTTTACAGCCCTTCTATAAGAGCTCTCTATCTTAAAGACTGGCTACTAGCGGTCGTGGCTCTCGGCGCATTCCTCAAGCAGCACTTCATCCCAGCAACTTGTCTTGGGCCGCACAACCAGACTGTCAGCCATCTCAACAGATGAGTGAGTGTGTCGCCCTTCCTCGGCAAGCCACTGTGTGTGTGTGTGTGTGTGTGTGTGTGTGTGTGTGTGTGTGTGTGTGTGTGTGTGTGTGTGTGTGTGTGTGTGTGTGTGTGTGTGTGTGTGTGTGTGTGTGTGTGTGTGTGTGTGTGTGTGTGTGCGTGTGCGTGTGTGTATTTCCTTGAGTGAGTGATTGCATGCATGTTGGAGACAAGAAGGACTGGATTATTTTACTGCTCTGCATGGACTTCCCAGCACCCCAATCTACTGCCCTCTAGCTCTAAGACATTTAAATACCTTCATTCTCCCATTTTTACTAATTCCTCATATATTTTTATGTCTCTCTCTCTCTCTCTCTCTCTCACACACACTGTCTGTCTGTCTGTCTGTCTGTCTGTCTGTCTGTCTGTCTGTCTGTCTGTCTGTCTGTCTGTCTGTCTGTCCCATCTCACTTTTTCTACTATGTTGCTCATAATGATGCTTCAGTTAAAGGACCGCTGGTTAATGAGGTCCCTGTTAGCCTTATAGTCTTGTCTGCGTCTTAAATGGCACCATATTCCCTATATAGTGTGCTACCTTTGAACAGGGCCCATAGGACACTGGTCAGAAATAGTGGACTATGTAGGAAATAAGGTGCCATTTGGGATGCACAACTTGTAATCTGTCCTTTATAATGCTCACTGAGCATGTTAACCTTTCCATGTCTTTGTGCCCTTCATTAAAATATGATAGAAAGTCAAATTTTGGGCAGTCCAATTGATCATCTATGTGTGTCATTTCTTGATAGATATCACACCCTTAAAGTCTTGCCTGACTACCCAGACTCCTTGCTCTGACCAAACTCTACGCCACGCCCACGGACGTTAGTTTCTTCTAAGCAATGAGTCTAGATCTGAGTACCTTCCCAACGCGTCACAGAATGCGGACACATTGGCACCATCTGATTGGTCCAGAAACCGATAGGTTGGGCCAGAGCTACAACACACGTGGGTAAAGCGGCGGTTTGAAAACGTGTCATTGGCTTTGATACTCTGATTGGTTATAGACGATCCAATCGCTCATGACTTTGTTTTGTACAACGCCCCTCGTCACCACAAACGACTTCAATGATGACAATCTCAGACTGAAGAATATAGAGATCATAGAGCTTTGGAAGAATTTAGTTTTAGTCGTTAGGCTATGCATTTTCCACATGTTTATTGATTGTATTTCTTAGCAATAGCAGTTGGAAAGCCTCTGCTCTTAAAAAAAGGTCAGAACATTTACAGTGGTCATAGCCTACTTCAAGTGAAGCTAATCGAGGACGAATCGGTAATGAAAAAGCTGAATCAAACATTTACAGTACAGCATCATGGAGTATGAACCATATTACCCAAGAACTATCATCAGCTTGCCGTGCCTTACAAAGAGATATTCTCACACTTGGAAGGGCTCTCTTCTTCGCTAACTGAGGTTGCCATGGAAACATTGTGGGTAAAAAAAGAGGATGGTGGTATTGGTGGGTGGGGGAGGGGTAGTGGGCAGTATGACAAGAGTGTTTCTGAAATAAATTCTCACCATGTTGAGGTTATATATCTGGTATATTAGGGGTTGAAAGTATATTTTGATTGGAGGTACAGGGAGAGGGAGAGAGAGATAAGGAGAGGGATAAAGAGGGAGAGAGCGAGTGCTACATGGGTTTGTCAAACAAAGCAATGAAGCATTTGTAATGAATAGGAAAATATATTGAGAGAATATTATCTTGATATTCAGAAATAGACGTTGAGGATATAAATGAATGACCATTTAATATAGACTCAACTGTGAGCAAAATAAATATGATAGCAGGCTCCCTGTACAGGATATAAAGGTGTACGTCCTAAATGGCATCCTATTCCTTATAGTGCACTACTTTTGACCAGGGCCTATAGGGAATAGTGTGCCATTTGGGACGCAAGCACAGTAGTGATCAACACGATATCAACAAGAAACAATTAATTTACACTAAGGAAGCATATAAGGAAGTGGTCTGACACATACACCACTTTCTCTTGTGATTTCTATTTCACAATCAACATTCAATTTCAAACTGTGATTGATCATCGGAGAACTTTCTGAAGGAAAGCTGAGGTAATCAGTCACATTAGCTGCTGGACACCACCTCTTCACTGATGCGAGATAGTAGCTATAGCTGTTAGTTGAAGGTGTGGCTGGGCTTTCAATCAACCATCTCACTCATAGGGGAGAGTGGGGTGAAGTTGAGCAAAAGGGGTAAATTCAATTGAGCCACCCTTGTTTCTAGGAAACCTTACACAAATGTAATAATTTGACCAAATATTTAGGAAGAAGTCATCATTTCATGGAGTCTGTGAAGGATGAAACCACATGGAAAAAGTGGTAAGCAAGTTAAATGAATTTATTGTGTTAGAGGTTTCACGATGCTTGTATCTAAACCGAAGGACATACTCTTAAGATTGTTCTATACATCAGTTGGGGTGTGAATGTGCATCCTTGTAGCTGGGTGGGCTAATATAGTCAAAATGTTTGCGTTGGGGTAAGTTGAGCTAATGGTTGAGCCAATGGCAAGTTGAGCATATTAAAGTGTTTTCTTTCCAGGCGTAATGCAAAGCATTATCGCTGGGATAAGAGGTACAGTAATAACAGGGCCTGGCCTATGTTAAAAAAAATTGTTACGTTTGTTCAGCCTGTATTAAAAGATGCTTAAAAATATAAAAAGACAAAACACGATTGGGATTGTGTTGAATTGTGTTCTGGAAATAAAGATAGACATGTTTTTTTTTAAATACCGTAGTGGTAATATTTAATTCTGTACAGAAATGTGTATGCGACTTAACTTACCCTGTCCTGCAGATCAACTTAACCCATACCTGGGTTAAGAGACCCCTTTTTTTGGGGTCTCGCTAACCTTTTGCCGTCAGAACCGCCTCAATTCCTCAGGGCATGGACTCAACAAGGTGTCGAAAGTGTTCCACAGGGATGCTGGCCCATGTTGACTCCAGTGCTTCCCACAGTTGTGGCAAGTTGGCTATATGTCCTTTGGGTGGTGGACAATTCTTGATACATACGGGAAACTGTTGAGAGTGAAAAACCCAGCAGCGATGCAGTTCTTGACACTAACCGGTGGACCTGGCACCTACTACCATACCCCGTTCAAAGGCATTTAAATCTTTTGTCTTGCCCATTCACCCTCTGAATGGCACACATACCGTACACAATCCATGTCTCAATTGTCTCAAGGCTTAAAAATAATTATTTAACCTGTTTCCTCCCCTTCATCTACACTGATTAAAGTGGATTTAACAAGTGACATCAATAAGGGATCATAGCTTTCACCTGGATTCACCTGGTCAGTCTATGTCATGTTTTGTATATCAGTGTATATGTAAATATATTTGTTAGAAAGAATACTATATTTCCCTTAAGGGAGTGATGCTGAATGTAAAAAGGGCTCAACTTACCCCACTCTCCCCTACATGCTGTTGCTGAACCTTACCCAGTTATAAATACATAATTTCAACCAGTTTCGCAGTTGAATTGATGTCCTGTCGACCAGTTTTGTTCACTGGTATAGGCTATAAGGGTACTGATGTTGATCAACTTTGCCTAGCTCTGATCCATTGTAGTAGACATTACACTGTCATGACACTGTTCGTCATGACAAACTTCTTAATCTTAAACATTTTCTATATAACGTAGTGCAGTACACTGTGTAATGTTAAACTTCCCTATAAAAGTACTTTGCATTTCTAGTACAGAGGGAATGTGCCAACCTACTCCTCTAGCTCGGCTAAAGTTAGTAATAACTTATGGTCACAGTGTGAGTATGTAACATATATAATTTCCTGTCACTCTTCCTGTGTGTGGGCCCCTGATGCATCTCTTGTGTGTGTGCGCGCGTGCGTGTGTGATAGTGTTCAGCCACACCCCAGCAGCAGACACAGCAACAGACAATGAAGCAAATTAGCCGGAACAAGTACAATGATTGCTGCTGAATATGCCATCTCTACAGAAGCTCGCCACTACGTAAGGGATAATCAAGGAGGGGCTATATGTTCTATGGAAAATAATGAATCACGTGAAAGGTGTTCCCCAACGCGCTAGCGGAGAATGCATAGAGCCCCGAGTTGATTATCCCTTTATACCATGGCTATAATTTAACTCATTTGCTCCTAGAAATGTGTTCATTTGCCGGTAGAAATTTGTTCAAAACCCACTGAAGTAGCTACTAAGTTTACAAGATAGCTACAGTAGTTGCCTTGGTATCCAAACAAACAGACGTTAGCTAACCAAACCATCAGTCCTAGGTTGCTGTTATAAAAATTTAATTCAACAATGCCAATACTGTTTTCAATTCAACTTTTGCTTTCAAAAGCAGCTTGAATATAGAACATGTAAGAATGATCTATAGCCATTTAATTCTACAATGCAGATATAACATGCATTATAAGGAAATAATGCATGCTTTAGAATGCCCCTCAAGCCAATCAGATATGAATATTCAACAATGCAAAATAAATTCCAAATATATAAATGTCTTTATAAACTGGGCGGTTCCTGAATGCTGATTGGCTGACAGCCGTGGTATATCAGACCGTATACCACAGGTATGACAAAACATGTATTTTTACTGCTCTAATTACATTAGTAACCAATTTCAAAGAGCAACAAGGCACCTCGTGGTTTGTGGTATATGGCCAATGCGTCGTGCCTACGAATGGCCCTTAGCCGTGGTATATTGGCCATATACCACACCCCCTCGTGCCTTATTGCTTAAGTAGGCTGTTGGAGACAGAGAACATATGGTGCATTGACAAAAACGTCTTCTCGACTGAAACTGTCTGTGCAACATTTTCAAGACAGTGATCCACGCTCAATCAAAAGAGTGTGAGGAGGACACTTACAAGGTCCAAAACTTCATACACAACCATGCTACTCTTGTCCAAATCTACTGTCCATATCATTGTAAAAGACAAAGTGGACTGAGTTGACTCTTTTACAATGCTACATTTTATCCTTCTTAAGTGTTGTATAGCTCTTTAGACCTGTCAAGGCAAAACCAGACATGTTGTTTAGTGTAGTGTAGTGTAATGTAATGTACTGTAATGTAGAGTAGTGTAGTGGAGCAGGTGTTTAGCATGGCTGTATTTGTATTTATTAAGGTACCCAATTAGCTGCTGCCAATTTAAAATATTACATGACATTACATTTCATAACACTTTTCACAACACATTAAGTGTGTGCCCTCAGGCCACTACTCTACTACCACATATCTACAATACAAAATCCATGTGTAGGAAGGGAAAGGGGGATACCTAGTCAGTTGTACAAATGAATGCCTTCAACTGAAATATGTCTTCTGCATTTAACCCAACCGCTCTGAATCAGAGAGGTACAGGGGGCTGCCATAATCAACATCCACGTCTTCGACGCCCGGGGAACATTGGGTTAACTGCTTTGCCCAGGGGCAGAACGACAGATTTTTACCTTGTCAGCTCGGGGATTCGATTTTGTGTAGAGTGCGTGTCTTATCATGTGTATGTGTAAGCGTGTGTCTGTGCCTGTGCCTGGGTGTGTGTCTATTCAAAGTCCCCACTGTTCCATGAGGTGTATTTTTATCTGTTTTTTAAATCTGATTCTACTGCATCAGTTACCTGATGGGGAATAGAGTTCCATGTAGCCATGGCTCTACGTAGTACTGTGTGCCTCCCATAGTCTGTTCTGGACTTGGGGACTGTGAAGAGACCGTTGGTGCCATGTCTTGTGGGGTGTGCATGGGTGTCTGAGCTGTGTGCTAGTAGTTTAAACAGACAGCTCGGTGCATTCAGCATGTCAATACTTCTTACAAAAACAAGTAGTGATGAAGTCAATCTCTCCTCTCCTTTTAGCCATGAGAGATTGACATGTATATTACTAATGTTATATTTCCATGTACATTTAATCGTGCTGCCCTGTTCTGAGCCAATTGTAATTTTCTTAAGTCCCTATTTGTGGCACCTGACCACTTGTCTGGACAGTAGTCCAGGCGTGACAAAACTAAGGCCTGTAGGACCTGCCTTATTGATAGTGTTGTTAAGAAGGCAGAGTAGCGTTTTATTATGGACAGGCTTCTCCCCATCTTAGCTACTGTTCCATCAACATGTTTTGAGGTGACAGTTTAGTCTCCTCAACTTGCTGAATTTCCACATTACTCATTTCAAGATTAAGTTGAGGTTTAGAGTTTAGTGAATGATTTGTCCCAAATACAATGCTTTTAGTTTTAGAAGTACTGTATTTAAGACTAACTTATTTCTTGCCACCCATTCTGAAACTGACTGCAGCTCTTTGTTAAGTGTTGCAGTCATGTCAGTCGCTGTAGTAGCTGACGTGTATAGTGTTGAGTCATTCTCATACATAGACACACTGGCTTTACTCAAAGCCAGTGGCATGTCATTAGTAAAGATTGAGAAAAGTAAGGGGCCTAGACAGCTGCCCTGGGGGAATTCATGATTCTACCTGGATTATGTTGGAGAGGCTTCCATTAAAGAACAACATCTGTGTTCTGTTAGGCAGGTAACTCTTTATCCACAATATAGCAGGGGGTGTAAAGCCATAAAAAAATATGTTTTTCCAGCAGCAGACTATGACCAATAATGTCAACAGCCGCACTGAAGTCTAACAAAACAGCTCCCACAATCTTTTTATTATCAATTTTTCTCAGCCATGCATGTTGAATGTCTTTCCCTATAAGCGTGCTGAAAGACTCTTGTCAATTTGTTTACTGTAAAATAGCATTGTATCTGGTCAAACACTATTTTTTCCAAACATTTACTAATGGTTGGTAACAGGCTGATTGGTCGGCTATTTGAGCCAGTAAAGGGGGCTTTACTATTATTGGGTTTCGTAATGACTTTTGCTTCCCTCCAGGACTGAGGGCTTAGATTGAAGATATGGGAAATAAGAGTTGCAATATCGTCCGCTATTGCCCTCAGTAATGTTCCATCCAAGTTGTCAGAACCAGGTGGGTTATCATTGTTGATAGACAACAATCCTTTTTTCACCTCTTCCACACTCACGGAAATCAAAATTACAACGCTTGTCTTTCATAATTTGGTCAGTTATACTTGGATGTGTAGTATAAGCATTTATTGCTGGCATGTCATGCCTAAATTTGCTAATCTTGCTGATGAAAAAATCATCAAAAGTTGTTACGGCTAGACGTTCCGCTAGCGCAACCCCTCGACAACATCCGGTGAAATGGCAGAGCGCCAAATTCAAATTAAATTACAATAAAAAATTTACTTTCATGAAATCACACATACAATACACTAAATTAAAGCCACACTTGTTGTTAATCCAGTCAGATTTCAAAAAGGCTTTACGGTGAAAGCAAACCATGCGATTATCTGAGGACAGTACCCCATCAAACAAACATATAACATTCATATTTCAAACTGCCAGGCGCAACACAAAACGCAAAAATAACGATATAATTCATGCCTTACTTTAGAAGATCTTCTTTTGTTGGCACTCCAATATGTCCCATAAACATCACAAATGGTCCTTTTGTTCGATTAATTCTGGCGTTATATCTCCAAAATGTCAATTTATTTGGCGCGTTTGATCCAGAAAAACACCGGTTCCAACTCGCGCAACATGATTACAAAATATCTAATAAGTTACCTGTAAACTTGTTCCAAACATTTCAAACAACTTTCCTAATACAACTTTAGGTATTTTTCTACGTAAATAATCGCTAAAATTTAAGATGGGAAATACTGCGTTCAATAGGGGATAAAAACAAAGTGGAGCGAACTTTCAGGTCACACGCCCCTAACAAACAGTACACTACACTCAACCCTCATTCTGAACTGCCCTACTTCTTCATTTCTCAAAGGAAAAACATCAACCAATTTCTAAACACTGTTGACATCCAATGGAAGTGATAGGAACTGCAAGCAAGTGCCACAGAAATCTAAATCCCCATAGAAACCTAATTGAAAAAAGAGTGACCTCCATTTTTTCCCCCTGGATGGATTTTTCTCAGGTTTTCGCCTGCCATATCAGTTCTGTTATACTCACAGACATTATTCAAACAGTTTTAGAAACGTTAGAGTATTTCCTATCTCAATCTACCAATTATATGCATATCCTAGCTTCTGGGCCTGAGTAGCAGGCAGTTTACTTTGGGCACGCGTTTCATCCGGAAGTGAAAATACTGCCCCCTAGCCCGAAAAGGTTAAAGTAGTTGGCAATATCAGTGAGTTTTGTGATGAATGAGCCATCTGATTCAATGAATGATGGAGTTTGCCTTATTGCCCAAAATTTCATTTAAGGTGATTCAAATCTTTTTACAATCATTCTTTATATAATTTATATTTGTTTCATTGTATAGTTTCTTCCTCTGTGTGATTGGCATGGTGAGATCATGAAGCCTACATATATGCCAGCCAGATCCTTCTTCCTGCCTCATATTGTGCATTCCAATAATATCTCCTTTCTCTCGAAGTGTGTACTTCTTCACTAACCTTCATAAATTTGAAGGATATGGCTGGTATATGATAACTCCCTCTAGCCAATGCCTAACACCAATCCAATGCTTAAAACTGTGTGGGGAGTAGTGAACAAGATTATTGGGACTGAGCCACAGTCTTCCAGCATGAGCTACGGGGTCCAGGTGACCCAAAACAGTTTTATTGATGTTAGAAATCGAATCATCACGCTCGACTGTCACTTGGACCAGATGGGTTCAGTGGGGGCTCTCAATTCGCCGAGCCAATCAGAGAATGGGAGTTTAATGGACGAATCAGTGCCAAGCAGGAAGACCAAGAAGGGACAGGAACTAGGCCAAGGTAAGGTCTAAGGACTGACTGGCATAGATGCTAAAAGTCTCCTACAGATATAGCATGCTGACACATGATTGCTCCACCAGATACCTTTAATTTGGCTCAGTTATACAACATTTTGATCAAAGAGTGGATTTTTGTCTGGTGATAGCTAACAACGTGCTACCACAAATCCCCCAGGTGTGTGTTGAAGAGATTTGGGGACACACAAGCTTGAAGATTGGAGGTAGGTAGATATATCAAATTATATTTGTGACAATATTAAGGAAACATTTGCCACTGAGCAGAGGCCATACTTAACATTTTCCTGAAACAGGAGATAGATAACAGACAGAGAAAACCAAGAGTAATTTGACGTGATTTGGAGCTGCTGCTACGACTGTCAACGCTCACTCCGCCTCCTCTTAGTTCTTAGGTATCTTCTATCAGGCCTTGATCACATTAAATCTGGCTCGTGGCAGAATCGGCCGTCACGATTGCACTCGGCAGCCAAGAGAGCCGCTTCCTCCCTACCCAGCTGTCTCTGCACAATTATTCCCTGTGAAACAGGAGTTCAAAAAGAGAAAACAGTGTGCCTTGCTCCGCTTTGAACACTCAGCTAGCCAGATAGTACACGCATACAGTACCCACCCCACATCAGCCTCACATCACGTGCATGGAAAAGCTTTTTGTCTCTCCAACTCAGATCACTCTAGCAACATAGGCTACATTAGTCAACCGCCTCCAATACAATGTACCTCTCTCTTGGATCCAAATAACAACCAACTATTGAGTGACTAAGTACAGTTGTTGCTTTGAGCATGTGTTTCAACCAAACACAGGTCTTGAAGATCATACAGATGACAGTTGGTACAGTATAGTTCACTGGCTTCAACTGTACAAAGAGTCCCAGTTAAGCTTCTGTTTGTATCAACTGTGGGCAGCAGAAGCTTGTGAATACATTGATGTAGAACAGTCTAGAATAGATTCTACTGTGCTGGACATTCAGGTCAAATAGATTGCAGCTTGTCATCTTGGTAAATGGTGCATGATGGAACCTTCATATGGACGGTGATGTATCATTTTTATGTTTTTATTTATTGAACCTTTATTTATCCAGGCGAGTCATTTAAGAACAAATGATTATGTCCTCTTGGAAGATAATGGTGTGTGGCACCTTTACATGGGTGTTGATGTCCTTTTGGTAAAAAGAGCATGGCATCTTCATATGAACTTTAATGTTATCTTGGAGCATGACACCTTCATTAGTTGATAGATGTCCCCATGCTGTGTCAAGTGACACCATGATCAGGTGATGAGATGTCAGACAGCAGCCAGTGTTGAAAGGACTGACCCCACCTCCCTAACGGACCTGAACACCATCATACAACACATGGTGGAGCCAGAAGGAGCCTAAGCCTTGTTAGCCCTCAGACAGAGAGCCCAGCTGCTCAAGGCACTGCTCAAATATAGCCTTCATAGATTAAATATGTCTGATTTTGTCCATTATAACATTGGTAATATAATGGGTATTACCATTGGTATAAGTATGATTGGCCGGTGTGAGTATACTAAGTATTATATAGTCATTGGTTTAAGTATGATTGATGCGCAGTCTGTAATGTGAAAATGATGGCGTAGGTTCTTAATTTGTTTTAACATTTCAACGAAGAAACAATTAAGCAATTCATGCTAAGATGGATATAAATATTTAATACAAAATACATACAGAGCCTTCAGAAATAATTCATACCCACATTTTGTTTGGTTACAGACAGAATTCAAAATGGATTAAATGGATGTTATTTCTCACCCATCTACACACAATACCCCATAATGACAAAGTGAAAACATGTTTTTAGAAATGTTCGATAATTTATTGAAAATGAAGTACAGAAATATCAAATTTACATAAGTATTAACACCCCTCAGTCAACACTTTGTAGAAGCACCTTTGGCAGCGATGACAGCTGTCAGTCTTTCTGGGTAAGTCTCTAAGAGCTTCGCACACGTAGATTGTACAATATTTGAACATTTTCTTTAAAAAAGTTGGTTTTTGATCATTGCTAGACAGCCAATTTCAAGTCATGACATATTTTCATAACGGCCTCCCGGGTGGCGCAGTGGTCTAGGGCACTGCGTCGCAGTGCTAGCTGCGCCACCAGAGTCTCTAGGTTCGCGCCCAGGCTGGGCTGGGTTCGCGCCCAGGCTCTGTCGCAACCGGGAGGTCCGTGGGGCGACGCACAATTGGCATAGCGTCGTCCGGGTTTGGCCGGTAGGGATATCCTTGTCTCAGTATGTAAAATGTAATAAAATGTCTGCACTCTACTGTAAGTCGCTTTGGATAAGAGCGTCTGCTAAATGACTAAAATGTAAATGTAAATGTATAACTGTAACTAGGCCACTCAGAAACATTCAATGTCATCTTGGTAAGCTACTCTAGTGTATTTTTGGCCTTATGTTTTAGGTTATTGTCCCACTGAAAGGTGAATTTGTCTCCTAGTGTCTGTTGGAAAGCAGCATTCCTCTCGGATTTTGACTGTGCTTAGCTCTATTCCGTTTATTTTTTATCCTAAAACACTCCCTAGTCCTTGCCGATGACAAGCATACCCATAACATAATGCAGCCACCACCATGTTTGAAACTCAGTGACGTGTTGTGTTGGATTTGCCCCAAACATAATGCTTTGTACTCAGGACATAAAGTTAATTTCTTTGCCACATTTTTTGCAGTTTTACTTTAGTGCCTTATTGCAAAAAGGATGTATATTTTGTACAGGCTTCTTAATTTTCACTCTGTAATTACGCTAAGTATTGTGGAGTAACTACAATGTTGTTGATCCATCCTCAGTTTTTTCCTATCACAGCCATTAAACTCTGTAACTGTTTTAAAGTTATCAGCTTCATGGTGAAATGCCTGAGCGGTTTCCTCCCTTTCCGGCAACTGTTAGGAAGGACGCCCGTATCTTTGTAGTGACTGGGTGTATTGATACGCCATCCAAAGTGTAATTAATAACTTCACCATGCTCAAAGGGATATTCAATGTCTGCTTTTGTTTAACCCATCTACCAATAGCTGACCTTCTTTGCGAGGCATTGGAAAACATCAATGGTCTTTGTGGTTGGATCTGTGTTTGAAATTCACTGCTCAACTGACGGAGCTTACAGATAATTGTATGTGTGGGTACAGAGACTATTTAGTCATTCAAAAATGATGTTAAACAGTTTTATTGTACATAGAGTGAGTCCATGCAATTTATTATGTGACTTGTTAATCAAATCTTTATTTCTGAACTTATTTAGGCTTGCCATAACAAAGGGGCTGAATATTTATTGACTCAAACATTTCAGGTTTTCATTTTTTATTCATTTGTAAAACAAAAAATATCTAAAAACATAATTCCACTTAGACATGATGAGGTAACGTGTGTAGGCCAGTAATGCAGAATCGACAACAACGTGTGGAAAAAGGCAAGGGGTGTGAATACTTCTGAAGGTACAATCACTCACCCCCTAAAACAACAATAGACACCTTGTGTTGATGAATGGGAACAAGACCTGTAATCATAAGGGGATAACACTTCTTATTCGAGACAGATAAGCTTAAAGGTGGAATCTATTTGTGACTGGGAAATAATCATGATTTAGATTTACCCATGTGATACAGCACCTTTCCAGCTTTCTTATCTCTCCGAGTGACTAGTTATGTTTCAGTGCTCCATTTCATCTCTCAATCCAAACACACGCATGCACACAAACCCCCCAAAAATGCTGATCAATTCCATTTTTCCTCAAAATGAGCCAAAATGTTAACTTCAAGTCCTTCCCCCGACACTCATCTCTGCGTTGCTAGGGAATTTTCACCAGCACAGTGTGAGAATGTACATGACTCAATGGGCTTCAAAATGAACTCAAAAAGTTCCGCGGCTGAATCCAACTCACATAGGTACTTCAGATTTCAAGTAGCTCTCACACGGCGACATTCAGAAGGACAACTGGTGTTTTTGTGTGAACGTATCAAAAAGCTGCACTCCATAAACAGAAGCCTATTCAAACCAAATTGTGTGATTGAATAGCCATTGTAGGCTACAATATAGTGCATTAGTGACTGCGTGTCAAATTCACACAGGAGGGTTTTGGGCTCAATCCAAAAAGAAGACCTCCAACTAGGACCTACTTTCAGTGGGGTGATAAGAGGCTTTTGACTCTTTCTACATGAAATGAATGGGGCTATTGGTGCTGTATAGTGAGAAGAGACACAACACACAATGGGTGCCACTTCAAAAAAGGAAGGAAGGTATTTTGAAGGTGTTTCATGAAGAGGAATGGAGCTCAATAAAAATGAATCCCATTTACATATGCCTATAGAGGATCTATGTCAGTTTCTGAGGAGAGTAAAAGCTGTCCTTCAGCAGATTTCCCTAAATCAATCAGTGCACAATAATGTCATATTGCTCATGGCAATAATTTCTGTGGCATACATGGACATTTGAATTTAGTGAAGTGATGCTCAAGAGGAAATCATACATTTGGACAAATTATAAGACCTAGGCAAGTGTACTCAAATCATCACGCTCAAAAGCTTGCCCTGTGAAATCAGCAGAAAGTAATTTGTCGCAAACCTCCAACACACCGGTTGGTCATTTCGACCGACGAACGGTTCGTTTTATATATGGAAATAATACCCACGGTAAAACTTTCTACGCATTCTCTCGAGACCAGAGGAAATAATTCCCTTCTATTTAGATGATGACAGAATTAACCGAGAGGACAGAGAGGACAAAGGTAGTGGCCTACAGCTAGAAGAGAAACCAGACAAAATCCAATTAGCCTCAGCAACATATTAAAGTCAAATCCTACCTGTTCACCACATAATGTTATCTAACAATATATTAATATAGTGCCTGTTGCTACCCTATGGTGACCTATAGGCTTACCTTATCTGCTGCTATGGTGACCTATAGGCCTAACTTATCTGCTGCTATGGTGACCTATAGGCCTACCTTATCTGCTGCTATGGTGACCTATAGGCCTACCTTATCTGCTGCTATGGTGACCTATAGGCCTACCTTATCTGCTGCTATGGTGACCTATAGGCCTACCTTATCTGCTGCTATGGTGACCTATAGGACTACCTTATCTGCTGCTATGGTGACCTATAGGCCTACCTTATCTGCTGCTATGGTGACCTATAGGACTACCTTATCTGCTGCTATGGTGACCTATAGGCCTACCTTATCTGCTGCTATGGTGACCTATAGGCCTACCTTATCTGCTGCTATGGTGACCTATAGGCCTACCTTATCTGCTGCTATGGTGAGCATTACATTTTAGAACAGATATTTGACGTTTCACGTAGTGTGGCTATTATTGTTTGGCACCGGCAGTTTTTTCTGTGTGTTCATTAATTGGTATATTTCTCTGTTTGTAGGCTACAGCTCGGCACTCAATAAAATAAAAATAAAATTCCCTGCTCTAAATAACAAGTTATCATCATAACTCTTAAATATTTGCGTCGTAAACCTGTGTGTAATTTCTATATAGCCTACTGGTTTAAAATAACTTGGCTATAATTATGTAATAAACAATACCTCTAAGAAAATTTCATTCAAAAAATATACTCTTTTAAGTAATTATTCAGACCTGTCACACTTTGTATTAGATAATGTGCCTGTATAACAATAGAGCCTTGACTCCAGTGGGAGTGGCAGCTACATGTGCCTGTGTTTATTATCAATTGATTCAAAATTATATTCAAACAGCTTGTAAATTCATAATCTTTCTTAGAATCGAAAATAGTCTATGTGTAGGCTATTTCCATAAATTGCATAATGTTGCCATATAGCATAGGGCTAGAATGCGTAAACCTATACTGATATGGTGGTAAAATAAACTGCTATTTGTGCCAAGACAGTCAGCTACAGACCGTAGCTATCCTGTTCTTTATTCCCTGTATTCTTAACAATCCACATGTTGTAATAGCGCTGTTATCATCAGACTATCATGTATTGTAGGCTATAGAGATGTAGAAAGAGCATTAAATAATGTGCGTGTAAGCAATGCGTCAGCTCATGCTATATAGATGCAAAAGCATTTGTGATCTGGAGCGCTGTGAGTACCCTAGCCTAAAACAGGATAGTTAATTTCTTACCTGGTAGCATTTATTAAAATCTTGTAGCCTTATCAAGACTTCGAGGTTCAGTCATCCGATCCCATCAAAATGATGATCCTTCAATTCCCTTCTTTCCAAAGTTGTGTGGACCTATGACTTTTGAAATAGTATAAGAACTTTTAAGACAAATTGAGTCCGGAAGTCGGGAAACCTCGCGCGTCGGTCTCCCAGGTGGAGCAGGTGGGAACTGTCCTTGGTTCTGAAATCGAGTTCAGATTGACACGGGTAGCAAATTCCTCTACGTTGTTGACCACATAGTTGTGATCAAAGTTACACGTGCCGAGTGTATAGAGTAGGCTACTATGACTTTAAACGGACAGACCGACCAGAGTAGATAGTCAAGTAGGCCTATACAGTTACACAATTCAAAATGTTCCTAAATGTCTCGGAAAGCGCTATTCAAAACCACGAAGCATTATGCTGTGTAAAATATTCTAAAGCTTAGAATTCTCATTAGCAGATGTACACATCACGCGCCATTTAATAATACGATTATAACATTCTTGCCTATTGTGTCACATCGAATGAAATACCTTCATAGCAGAAAGAGGGAGAGAGAGATCCTTCTATGCGCTGGAGTTCATCAGGATCAACTTAGAAACAGGCACACACCCTGACTATTGAGGAGGACAGTGGACACGCGATGTTGATAATCTTCCGCTCAGACCAACCTCTGCTTTGTAGTCTCGGGCGCAAGTTGCTTGGTGTATAGCAGTTGTGCTTGGAATGCAGGTTGCAGTCTGTTATTACTATTCATAAAATACTAGTTGTACATTTATATACAGTACCAGTCAAAAGTTTGGTACTGTTTTATACTATTTTACTATTTTCTACATTATAGAATAATAGTGGAGACATTAAAAATATTAAATAACACACATGGAATCATGTAGTAACCAAAAAGAGTTTTAAGCAAATCTAAATATATTTTATATTCTTCAAAGTAGCCACCCTTTGCCTTGATGACAGCTTTGCACACTCTTGGCATTCTCTCAACCAGCTTCATGAGGAATGCTTTTCCAATAGTCTTGAAGGAGTTCCCACATATGCTGAGCACTTGTTGGCTTCTTTTCCTTCACTCTGCGGTCCAACTCATCCCAAACCATCTCAATTCGGTTGAAGTCGGGTAATTGTGGAGTCCAGGTCATCTGACGCAGCACCATCACTCTCCTTCTTGGTCAAATAGCCCTTACACAAACCTGGAGGTGTGTTTTGGGTCATTGTCCTGTTGAAAAACAAATGCCAGTCCCACTAAGCGCAAACCAGATGGGATGGCGTATCGCCGCAGAATGCTGTGGTAGCCATGCTGGTTAAGTATGCCTTGAATTCTAAAAATCTTCAATTTGGACTCATCAGACCAAAGGTCAGATTTCCACCAGCCTAATGTCCATTGCTCGTGTTTCTTGGACCAAGAAAGTCTCTTCTTCTTATTGGTGTCCTTTAGTAGTGCTTTCTCTGCAACAATTTCGACCATGAAGGCCTGATTCACGCAGTCTATGTTGAGATATGTCTGTTACTTGAACTCTGTGAAGCATTTATTTGGGCTGCAATCAGAAGTGCAGATAACTCTAATGAATTTATCCTCTGCAGCAGAGGTAACTCTGCTTCCTGTCTTCCTTTACTGTGGCGGTCCTCATGAGAGACAGTTTCATCATAGCGCTTGATGGTTTCTGTGATTGCACTTGAAGACATTTTCAAAGTTCTTGAAATCTTCCGGATTGACTGACCTTCATGTCTTAAAGTAATGATGGACTGTCATTTCTCTTTGCTTATTTTATCTGTTCCATATTATGGACTTTTGGTCTTTTACCAAATAGAGCTATATTCTGTATACCACCCCTACCTTGTCACAACACAACTGATTGGTTCAAACGCATTAAGAAGGAAAGGAAATTCCACAAATTAACTTTTAACAAGGCACACCTGTTTATTGAAATGCATTCCAGAGGAGCACCTCAGGAAGCTGGATGAGAGAATGCCAAGCGTGTGCAAAGCTGACATAAAGGCAAAGGGTGGCTACTTTGAAGAATCTCAAATATAAAATATGTTTTGATTTGGTTACAACATGATTCCATATGTGTTATTTCATAGTTTTGATTTCTTCACTATTATTCTACAATGTAGAAAATAGTAAAAATAAAGAAAAATCGTGGAATGAGTAGGTGTCCAAACTTTTGACTGATACTGTACATAAATCGTTGCTGCTGTAAATATTAATTTAGGTCCTTCATGGAATGCCTTTCCAATAAAAAATTATAGAATCCCCCTCTCATTAAATCCGATATCCACCAAATGCCTTTGATGGTCTTTATCGATGTGCTACTAGGCTACTCTTATAACATTAGGCTGTTAATAACCGCAATACGTTCATGGCAAGAACTTTATTCCAATTGCTGAATCTCATGTCTCTTCTTAAGCTTCAAAGACTTCCCAAACTTCAGTATTTAAATGCACATTATTTCAAGAATCTTTGCCTGGCTTGGTTACTATGCAGACTGGACTGGTGTCCTTCCATTTCCATTCAATTACAGGACTGTAGCCTATAGGACTGCTGCCTTCTGTTAGTTAGTGTGGAGAGGTTCCGTTGGCTGTGTTTAATGAGTGCCTGTCCAGTGCACTGTCATGGATAGGCTACCAACTACCATCAGGGCAACTACCCCCCCCCCCCCCCCCCCCCCCTTCCTATCTAAATTGAGGTGATTCTTTAACAGGAGGAGTGGAGTCACCATGCATACGGAAGGGTAGCCTAGCCTACTATCATATCATAATTGTCAGAAGTCTTCCGTCAGCTGTCTAAAGACATGCCATTTTAGAACACAAATGAGTGTGAGGTGAAGTGCTTATACTCCCTTTATAGATTAGTTATATTTGATTAACACCAATAATGTATAAATCACACACCATTCTGTGGTTTTGAGTAGTAGTGTTATCTCATCCATTGTTCACACACACGCACGCACACACATACAGATGTTATTAATATACAACAAGTGTGAGTTGGGAGTGAGTGTACTTGTCACTGGACATTGTGGTCAGAAAACTGAGAGGGGAGTGGCTTATTGCTCATCTTCGTAAGCTGTGGTCAGAAAGCTGAGAGGGGAGTGCCTTATTGCTCATCTTCGTAAACTGTGGTCAGAAAACTGAGAGGGGAGTGGCTTATTGCTCATCTTCGTAAACTGTGGTCAGAAAACTGAGAGGGGAGTGGCTTATTGCTCATCTTCGTAAACTGTGGTCAGAAAACTGAGAGGGGAGTGGCTTATTGCTCATCTTCGTAAACTGTGGTCAGAAAACTGAGAGGGGAGTGGCTTATTGCTCATCTTCGTAAGCTGTGGTCAGAAAGCTGGAAACGCCAGACAACTCCCTCCTCAACAATGAACTATCTATTTGACTATACTACTGTGTGTGTCATTTTTTATTATATATATATATATATATATATATATATATATATATATATTTCTACTGTATTATTGACTGTATGTTTATTTATTCCATGTGTAACTCTGTGTTGTATGTGTCAAACTGCTTTGCTTTATATTGGCCAGGTCGCAGTTGTAAATGAGAACTTGTTCTCAACTAGCCTACCTGGTTAAATAAAAGTGAAGTAAAAAAAATTAAAAAGTTATTTTTAGCTCTCTACTTCCGTAATGACACAAATTCATGGGGATAGGGGAGCAATGGAGGTAGAGAGGTAGACAGAGATAGACAGAGAGGTAGAGAGGTAGAGGGAGACAGAGGTAGAGAGGGAGACTAAGAGATAAAGAGGGAGACAGAGAGAGATAGAAAGGTAGAGGGAGACAGAGGGAGAGAGGGAGACTAAGAGGTAGAGAGGGAGACTAAGATATAGAGAGGGAGACTAAGAGATAGAGAGGGAGACTAAGAGATAGAAAGATAGACAGAAAGGTAGAGGGAGACAGAGGGAGAGAGGGAGACTAAGAGATAGAGAGGGAGACAGAGAGAGATAGAGAGGTGGACAGAGATAGACAGAAAGGTAGAGAGAGGGAGACAGAGGGAGAGAGGGAAACTAAGAGATAGAGAGGGAGACTAAGAGATAGAGAGGGAGACTAAGAGGTAGAGAGGGAGACAAAGAGATAGAGAGGGAGACTAAGAGATAGAGAGGGAGACAGAGAGAGATAGAGAGGTAGACAGAGATAGACAGAAAGGTAGAGGGAGACAGAGGGAGAGAGGGAGACTAAGAGGTAGAGAGGGAGACTAAGAGATAGAGAGGGAGACAGAGAGGTAAAGAGGGAGAGCGAGAGAGGTAGAGCTTATAGGTGGCAGGTGGATAGAGGACTTTGTCTGTTTGGGCCACTCAATGGTGCAGCTGTTGTGAACAGCTGTTTGGATAGGCTGGGACTGGATGAGGTGTGGCGGATTCCCACCAGAATGTCCTGAACACAATCAGGAGAAGTAAGAGCGAGAGAGAGGGAGAGAGATAGAGAGTTTATCACTGTATTAGAATTCTTTAAAGACTACAGACTTTGACCTTAAAAACTTGATGATATTGTCTCAGTCGGTCCAGAGCCGAATGAGACACTTTTTCATAACACTTTTGTTGAATTTCTTCAATGGTGTTATAACACCTACCGGTATAACATCAACCAAATGACTGTTGCATAATCTGTCACAGAGGAAGTGCTCATGAAGTCCTCATCCCCCTCTCTTTCATTCTGTCTTTCCTCCCCTTCTCCAGTCGTCTTTTGTTGTCAGCTCGTCTGAATGGGGACACAACCAATTAAGAGAAAATCTGGAAACAAGAACAGGAAGCAACATAAGAAAACCAAATCATTCTATCTGAAATGAACTTACTACCTATCTCTCTCTTTCCTGTCTCTCTTTCTCTCTTGCTCTATTTTCTTACCTCGGGACAAACGGAAAAGTTTGTTTTCAGTTGGAAAGAGAGAGAGAGAGAGACAGACAGTGAGAGAGAGAGAGGTAATTCAAATGACAAGGGGTTGGTATTTGTTTGTTGCATAATTCCCTCTCTGCTAACACAAAGGGACCAATTTCCTCCTGAAATAGACTTTTAGTTTAACGTTACAATGTCAGGGAGCTCTGGGGAGGAGTAGGGAGAGAAAGAAGGATGGTAGATAGAAGCATGTTGATTAATGTCCTGGGGGATTGTAGAAAACGGTCTGTTATCAAAGACTTCCTGTCCAGTGGTCACTCACTGTCTGATGAAACATCTAGATGTTATATTAGGCTAAGAACCAAAAAGTAGGAATAACAAAAAAAACTCTGTGTCTTTGTGTGTGTGTCTCTCGCTCTCTCGCTCTCTCTGTTGTTCCATCATTTGGAGAAGGATGAATGCATGTTGTGGTAGGTGGGTCATGAAAAATGCAATTACATTTTTATCCAAAACATATCTCTGCTTGCACTTATTAATTTACTTACCAAACCATCCATATTGCATACAGTACGTGTTCTTTCATATCAATGGTTACAGTATAATTGAGCTGGCAATGGCAGTACCAAGCTCAGCCACAGTGGGGTGCTTGTAACTCTGGACTTTGCACTGTTCCAGGGTGAGTTACTACAGATATGTCCCAAATGGTACCCTATTCCCGATTTAGTTTACTACTTTTGACCATGGCCCATAGGGATGGACATAGGGTACCTTTTGGGACGCAACCATCCTTTCCCTCCTCACTATTTCTCACTTTATTTCACCAGACACTGTAGGGCATAGCAGGCTGGTGGGGGGAGCTATAGGAGGACGGGCTCATTGTAATAGTGGATTGGAATGAGTGGAACGTTATCAAATTCATCAAACATTTGAAAACCACGTTTGACTCTGTTCCATTAATTCCATTCCAGCCATTACAATGAGCCTGTCCTCCTATAGATCCTCCCACCAGCCTCCTCTGCTGTAGAGCTCATCAATTTAATCACACAATTCAGAGAATGCTCTATAAATTACTATGAATTGATCTGCGTTACCTAACATTTAGCTATACTTGTTTGTTTGTTCAGACCAAGCCAAAACCTATTGCTAGCAATATACTGTACCGTAGGGCTAATTAACATATTCATTTGTTTAGCTTGAGGTTAGAAACAATTGGGACATTTTAAACACCTTATGAACAGATTTCATTATTAAATGGTGAGGATGCAAGCCTGTGAAAATATGTAATATATTTTGGAGGCCTGTTACACGACCAAAACAAGGAGGAAATATTCATATTCATATTCACACACACACACACACACACACACACACACACACACACACACACACACACACACACACACACACACACACACACACACACACACACACACACACACACACACACACACACACACACACACACACACACACACACACACACACACACACACACACACAGCTCCCAAAGCAGTATTTAGCATAATGACAAAACACAACATTGCATGTCTTCTCTGACATATAACCTATTTTTTCTTATGTTCCTTCAGTAGAACAGTATACCACATGCAATGTTCCTAATCTAGACAATAAATATTAGCAATTAGACCAGAAAGGCAAATACACACTACAGATCTGTACCAAATGGTATCCTAGTGCCTATGGTCAAAAGTAGTGCACTAGAGGGACTAGGGTGCCATTTGTTTAATCGGATTAGTACAACTTGTGCCAGATCAGAGGTTCTCTCTCAGGCCCTGTACACACATAGGTTGTACAACTAGGGTTGCATAATTCCAAGAACTTTCAATAAATTCCCTGGTTTTCCAGAAATCCTCATTCCGGATTTCCTGCTTATTCCCTCCTGAATCTAGGAATCTTCCAACTGGGATTAAAAAAAACAGGGGATTTATTGACATTTTCCAGAATTCTGTAACCCAATGTGCAACTGATGTACAAGGCATTTGACACCATAGTTGCGATACACAACTGCTATTCTTAAGATGCAACAGAGAGTTTGTCTGCACAAACATATTTACACAACCATTGTGTGGTGTCTCCAAAACTTTCCGATTTATTAAAACAGTTGTGTCCAATGCTTTGGACATCAGTTGTATAACTAGATTGTGTATAGGGCCTCTCAGTCTGTCTTACAGGGTCCAACATTTGAGTCTTGCTCTCTGAGGCAACTAATATATAACTGAATATTTAGAAATTGAGTGAACATAGAAATGACTTATGTTGTGACCTTAAAGAAATAGCAGAAGTGTGTTTGTTGATACACATGTTTTATATGCTCATCATTTTCATTCACTCTTGGGAGAACAGTGTTGTTTACCAGAGCTGCAAAAATGGGCAAATCAGTTTGATATCAGCATTATCAGCATTCAGACCCTCAAAATGTCATCTCCCTCTGGGTCGGTATCAACCTTGTCATTATGGTCTAAGTACTAAATTGTTGACTACATTTGACCAGAGCCTTAGGGTGCCATTTGGATGCACACTGTTCATCACATCACATGCCAAATAGACATCCTCAGTACACCTACCCAGAGGGGGAATGTCCACACCTGCACCTAGTGAACCTATGGGGAAAAATATGTTTAACTAAGTGCACCTGCGCACAACCTGAGTGTACAAAACATTAGGAACACCCTCCAAATATTGAATTGCACCCCTTTTGCCCTCAGAACAGCCTCCATTCGTCAGGCATGAACTCTACAAGGTGTCAAAAGTGTTCCACAGGGATGCTGGCCCATGTTGACTCCAATGCTGGTGAACCGTTTCTGAACCTTTCTATTCTCGTAGTTTCTACAGATTGTAAATTAAATAATTGTTTTTGCTAAGAGTAAGTTTATATTATTGATCAATTGACTATGACTTTTAGAATGACACTGCAGTGTTATTTGCAGAGTTAGCTCCAAGTAGATGTTGCAATTGTTTTGCTATCCCCGAACCTGCGACCAAAAACAGGCTACATACTGTATGGCAGTAAAAAAAAGAAGTGACCTAATGATTCTGTCTCTTCGCAGCAAAATATGCAGAGCTGGGATGGTTGTATATAACATTATATTGGTTGCAAGAATTTTGTATAATAATTTACATAGAAAAACTCAACTTTTTTGAATCCGGCTTGGTTTTGTACCAGTTCATAAACCATGTGCCATGGAATCGGTACATGGGAAATCTCTTCCCAACTATGTTGTAACCTGTATGGTGCAGCTGTACATTTTTTGGTCTTTAAATGAAACTGACATACTTTTTTTATTTATCACAATTGTGGTCTTTAATGCAGGGCCAACAGTCAAGTTCCTTACCCTTTCCTCATTCCACTTGCCTCCTGCATTGTTGCGGTAATGCTGCAATCGGTTGTAATTTCGGATAGAGCAGACATTTCCATATATTTTTGTTCACTGCATGTGAGACTTAACTCCACCAGTCCTATTTATTCATAAAGATTATTATTTAAGATTATTATTTTTTCATTTTTTTTTAATCAATTGGTATATTTGAGTTTAACCATACTGTGATATTTGTTATAATATTTGTTCTGTTTTTTTCCTGGTGGATTAAACTGCAATTGCAGCCAGCATTATATGGCTCGTTTAAAAATAGCGATATTTTGGAGATTATCTGAATGAAGGTAAAAATGCCATTCTTACTAATCTGCTAGAGAACCAGTTTGGATTTAAGTATAGTTTTTGTATGACTGAAGCCTTTAGTGAGAGGTGCAATGCTTTAATATTTAATTCATATTCATGATATAAATAGGCACGTTTAATTTTGTCTGGTTTGCCATTCCAAAATAAGAGGAATATTTTTTAGTCATATCATTTAAAAAACAAGTTGTTAGACAGGGCCATGTAAATCTTTATTTTTTTGCAAAACAATAGGTAATATGGTGCACGAATCATAATTCTGTTTTAATCTAGAGAGATTAGAAAAATGATCTAGATCCTCTATGAGGCTGTGCAGGGATACAAATTGCTGATTTTTCGTCAGCGTACAATGACAGCTTTGTTTTTAAGCCCTGGATTTCTAAGCCATTGATATTGTTGGATCTGATTTTAATAGCTAATATTTTGATGGCCATAATAAATAATATACCGATAGTGGACAATTTAATACTTTCTGAAAAGTAGTAAATATTTACTATTTTACACAGGTGGTAGATCATTCTTGATACACACAGGAAACTGTTGAGTGTGGAAAAACCACCATCTTTGCAATTCTTGACACACTCAAATCGGTGCGCCTGGCACCTACTACCATACCCTGTTCAAAGGCACTTAAATATTTTGTCTTGCCCATTCATCCTCTAAAACATGTGACATCAATAAGGGATAATAGTTTTCACCTGGTCAGTCTATGTCTTGGAAAGAGCAGGTGTTTCTAATGTTTTGTACACATTGGAAATAATTGACAGCAACATAAAAAATGTGGGTATACATTGCAAACAGGGCTTGTATCAGTATCAGAGTGGGTGGTTGCAGCACTTTGACGTTTGCCAACTAGCCTTGATTTCACTGAGGAGTAGAGAAGTGTACACCAACCAACTAGCCTTGATTTCACTGAGGAGTGGAGAAGCAAGTGAACTGAACAACCTAGAGGAAAGTTGTTGTGATGGATAAAACAATGGATGGATCAAGCTTTGGTTGATTGATGATCTTTTGAAGAAAGTGGTATGTGTGTGTCTATGTTCTTTTCTCACATATTCTCTTTTATAGAATGACAAAAGACAGAAAAAATATATAACATTTCATACATCTGTTGGAGAGGAGGCTCCTCAGAGAAAGGGTAGGACCATCCTCCTCAGTGAACTTCATTAAAATAAAAATGGTAAAACATTGAAAAAGATATCCTTTTTAGATAAAACTATACAAAATATATTCATGTCACCAAATAATTGATTAAAACACTGTTTTGCAATGAAGGTCTACAGTAGCCTCAACAGCACTCTGTAGGGTAGCACCATTGTGTAGCCGGAGGACAGCTAGCTTTCGTCCTCCTCTTGGTACATTGACTTCAATACAAAACCTAGAAGGCTCTTGGTTCTCACCCCCTTCCATAGAATTATACAGTAATTATGTCAGCTTCCGGTGGACGTCCTCCAACTTATCAGAGCTCTTACAGCATGAACTGACATGTTGTCCACCCAATCAAAGGATCAGAGAATGAATCTAGTACTGAAAGCAATAGCTACAGCTAGCTAGCTAGCACTGCCGTGTGCATAAAATGTGGAGAGTAGTTGACACAAAGAGAGAGAAAGACAATAGTTCAACAGTTTTCAACAAATTAATTTCTTCAAAAATGAAGCAGAAGCAAGAGAGAGATTTTATTTTTTTCAGTTTCAAATCAAATCAATTTTTATTTATCACATTACTGTGAAATGCTTACTTACAAGCCCTTAACCAGCAATGCAGTTTTAAGAAAATACCAACAAAAAATGTCAGAGGTAAGAAAAACAAATGATTAAAGATCAGCAGTAAATAACAATAGCGGGGCTATATACAGGGGGTACAGGTACAGAGTCAATGTGCGGGGGCACCGGTGTCGAGGTAGTTGAGGTAATTATGTACATGCAGGAGGGTTATTAAAATGGCTATGCATAGATGATAAGAGAGTAGCAGCAGCGTAGGTGGGTGGGTGGGGGGAGGGGTGCAAATAGTTTGGGTAGCCATTTGATCACCTGTCTTATGGCTTGGGGGCAAAAGATGTTTAGAAGCCTCTTGGACCTAGGCTTGGCGCTCTGGTACTGCTTGCCGTGCGGTAGCAGAGAGAACAGTCTATAACTAGGGTGACTGGAGTCTTTGACAATTTTTAGGGCCTTCCTCTGACCCTGCCTGGTATAGAGGTCCTGGATGGCAGGAAGCTTGGCCACGGTGATGTACTGGGCAGTTCGCACTACCTTCTGTAGTGCCTTGCGGTCGGAGGCCGAGCAGTTGCCATACCAGGCAGTGATGCTTTCACTTACTTAGCTAGCAAATGCAGCTGAATAGTTTAGTTACTCAAAAACCCGGCTCAAACAGAGGGATGCAATGTTAGCTAGCTGGCTACGACTATCCAACACAACACTTGAACTCTTCCAAGTCAAGGTAAGCTTTTGGTTTTATTAATTTATTGTCACCGGGGCCCACCGGTGTAACTGCTTACTGGCTATACACTGTAACGTTACTGCATGATTGTAGCGGGTTTGCTAATGCATTAGTTCTATTAGCTATGTTGACTAGGATGTTACTTTGTGTGTAGCGGTTATGACATGGTTTGGCTTGGAAAGGTTATTTTGCTTGGTCACATACAGTACAGTTGATGTGTTGTTCATTGAAGTCCACAAATGAAGGGAAAAGGTGAGAGGAGGAGTGCAAAGAGGCTAGAATGAATACAAGGTGGTTGCCATGATCAGGGGTATATTCATTACGCCAATTCTGTTGAAAAACGTTTCTTAAAACGGAAGCAAACGAAACGGGGATAAAAATACCTGAATTCGTTCAATAAAAAACTCTCATTTCCAACTGTTGGACTAATAATTACACCCTATATCAGCTAGATGCAGGCACGAGTATGCAAGGTGGCATTGAATGTGTCACTGTCTGTCCTTGTATCACTGTCTGTCATCTCAAAATGTTCTCTCGACTTGTGTGCACCTAGGTTGTAAACTTTCATTCATAGGCTAGGTTGTAGCAACCTCATGATGGGTATAGGTAAAATGTGAGTATCATGTAGTAGCCTAAACCTATCGATGTTACATTGAACTGGGTGAATGGAACATGAATGACAGTCACCCAACATGCTGTAATAGAAATTAGGAAATGCTCATGAAAAAATGATCGTCCTCCCTCATCATAAACGGCACTGACCGCCACTGTCTGTTGTTATATAGACTTTCATAGTACTTATCATGATTGTGTTTTACAACGCACTATGCTGGGGAACAGTTAGCATATTGTAACTGTCTGTCAAGAAGTAGACACAGGAAAAGGAAGACAAAATGTATATGTTGGTTGATTGGGTATGTCACGCCCTGACCATAGATCCTTTTTATGTCTCTATTTGGTTTGGTCCGGGTGTGATTTGGGGTGGGTATTCTATGTTCTTTAGTTCTATTATTTTTATTTCTATGTTTTGGCCGGGTAGGATTCTCAATCAGGGACAGCTGTCTATCGTTGTCTCTAAATGAGAACCATACTTAGGTATCCCTTTTTCCCACCTGTCTTTGTGGGTGGTTAACTTTGTTTGTGGCACATAGCCCTTTAGCTTCACAGTTGTTTTGGATTGTTTATGTCAGCGTCATATAAATAAAGGAATATGTACGTTCACCACGCTGCGCTTTGGTCTACTTCTGTTGACGGCCGTGACAGGGTATCGTAAGTTTTCACCTCCCTTGGATTTTAATTTTTTTTTGCACTACAAAGTGGGATTCTTATAAGCGTATATTTTTTTGTAATTGATCTACACAAAATATCCCATAATGTCAAAGTGAAAAGAAAATTCTACAAATTTGTACAAATTAATAAAAACAAAACTAAAATATAGTCGTTGCATACCTATTCAACCCCTTTGTTTAGGCAAGCCTAAATTAGTTCAGGAGTAAAATTTGGCTTAACAAATCACATAATAAATTACATGGACTCACTCTGTGTGAAATAACAGGGGTTGACTTCCACTTTCATAGACGCTAACTGCTTCAGCTAACACAAACTCCTTTTTGCACAAACTCTTTTGGCTCATCACATACGCTGCTGTTACTGTTATTATCTATCCAATTGCCTAGTCACTTTATTCCTACCGATATGTACATATCTACCTCAATTACCTCGTACCGCTGCACATTGACTCGGTGCTGGTACCCCGTGTATATAGCCAAGTTACCATTACTCATTGTGGATTTCTTTATTTCTCTATTTATTACGATTTATTTTCCTACTATTTATCTTTTCTTTCTCTCTGTATTGTTGGGAGGGGCTCGTCAGTAAGCATTTCACTGTTAGTGCACACCTGTTGTTTACAAAGCATGTGACAAATAACATTTTATTTGATTATTCACAATAGTATCTCCTGACTGGGGGAGTTGTTTTAAGAGTCTGAACGCTTTCTCTAAACATTGCCACACCACTTCCAGTATGGTTTTGGACACATAAGGAACATATCTTTCATATCAGTGAGAAATCATAATAAAAAAAAAAGTTTCAATTACTACACACCTTTACAGGGTTAGGGTTCCCACACGGCCATATTTCCATGACACAGAGCTTGTTTCCAGAAAACAGATGGAAGACAGAGTGTACTACCTGTGCTAATTATCTATCTTTGTCCGAACACCTGTGTGTAAACGAAAGACTAATGCCAAAAACATGTTGTCACTGAAAAATACTGTTTGCTGCAACTGTGTTAAAACCGGTTAAGACATGAAGTAGCAATGCGCATGCCCCGCCCACCTGAGGATCTGTCTTTTTCAGCCATCTATTTCCTGTGTCCGAGTAGTGCAAAATCCACCTGTCACATCTCACTGGATTGATTGCTTTCATTTTACTCCTGCGACTCTCTCATACTCTTGCTTGTGTGATATGTCTGATCTCACAAATCAAGTAAAGTATGCATAGATGTGTGTAATCTCGAGGCAAGAGTTGATTTTTAATCTGAGGATATCCTGCTAATGACACTTGAATCAGTAATTAGTTAGGCGGTCTAGACAGCGGAGGTGAGCGCAGGTAGGCTTGGACCAATACAAAGCAAGTTTTTTGGTGGTTGCAGGCCTGTTCCACCCCTTTATAATAATATACAAATACACAGTGCATTTATGCAAATTAGGCACATTGTCACACCCTGACCATAGAGCGCTGTTTATTCTCTATGTTGGTTGGGGTGTGATAGTGTCTAGGGTTGGTCATCTAGGTGTATTGTATTTCTATGGTGGCCTGATATGGTTCCCAATCAGGCAGCTGTTTATCGTTTTCTCTGATTGGGGATCATATTTAGGCAGCCATTTCCTCATTGTGTTTTGTGGGATCTTGTCTACAGAGTTGCCTGTGTGCACACCAGTAGCGTCACGTTTCGTTTGTCCTTGTGCTTTATTGTTTTGTTTGAGTTTCAATTTATTAAAATATGTGGGACTCTACGCACGCTGCGCCTTGGTCCAATCATTATGACGAACGTGACACGCATATAATTTTGGGTAACACTTTATCCACTGTGTGATTTGTATTTTTTGTATTTATTATGGATCCCCATTGGCTGCTGCCAAAGCAGCAGCTAGTCTTCCAGGGGTCCAGCAAAATTAAAGCAGTTTATACAATTTTAAAACATTAAAATACATTCACAGATTTCACAACACACTGTGTGCCCTCAGGCCTCTACTCCACCACTACCACATATCTACATTTCTAAATCCATGTGTACGTATAGTGTGTATGTTATCGTATGTGTCTGTGCCTATGTTTGTGTTGCTTCACAGTCTCGGCTGTTCCATAAGGTATTTTTTTTATCCGTTTTTTAAAATCGAATTTTACTGATTGCGTCAGTTACTTGATGTGAAATAGAGTTCCATGTAGTCATGGCTCTGTAGTACTGTGTGCCTCCCATAGTCTGTTCTGGACTTGGGGACTGTGAAGAGACCTCTTGTGGCATGTCTTGTGGGGTATACATGGGTGTCCGAGCTGTGTGCCAGTAGTTTAGACAGACAGCTCGGTGCATTCAACAAGTCATAAATAAAAGTAATGATGAAGTCAATCTCTCCTCCAATGTCAGCCAGGTGAGATTGACATACATATTATTAATATTAGCTCTCTGTGTACATCCAAGGGCCAGCCGTGCTGCCCTGTTCTGAGCTAATTGCAATTTTCCTAAGTCATTTTTATGTGGCACCTGACCACACAACTGAACAGTAGTCAAGGTGCGACAAAACTAGGGCCTGTAGGACCTGCCTTGTTGATAGTGTTGTTAAGGAGGCAGAGCATCGCTTTATTATTGACAGACTTATCCCCATCTTAGCTACTACTGCATCAATATGTTTTGACCATGACAGTTTACAATCTAGTGTTACTCCAAGCAGTTTAGTCATCTCAACTCGCTCAATTTCCACGTTGTTTATTACAAGATTTACTGAGGTTTAGTTTTTTTTTTAGTGATTTGTTACAAATACAATGCTTTTAGTTTTAGAAGTATTTAGGGCTAACTTATTCCTTGCCACCCACTCTGAAACTAACTGCAGCTCTTTGTTGAGTGTTGCAGTCATTTCAGTCACTGTAGTAGCTGACGTGTATAGTGTTGAGTCATCCGCATACATAGAAACTCTGGCTTTACACAAAGTCAGTGGCATGTCGTTAGTAAAAATTGAAAAAAGCAAGGGGCCTAAACAGCTACCCTGGGGAATTACTGATTATAACTGGATTATATTTAATAGGCTTCCATTAAAGAACACCCTCTGTGTTCTGTTAGACGAGTAATTCTTTATCCACATTATAGCAGGGGGTGTAAAGCCATAACACATTTTTTTCCAGCAGTAGACTATGATAAATAATGTCAAGAGCTGCACTGAAGTCTAACAAAACAGCCCCCAAAATCATTTTATCATCAATTTCTCTCAGCCAATCATCAGTCCTTTGTGTAAGTGCTGTACTTGTTGAGTGTCCTTCCCTGTAAGTGTGCTGAAATTTTGTTGTCGATTTGTTTACTGTAAAATAGCATTGTATCTGGTCAAACACAATTTTTTCCAGAAGTTTACTAAGGGTTGGTAACAGGCTGATTGGTCGGCTATTTGAGCCAGTAAAGGGGGCTTTACTATTCTTGGGTAGCGGAATGACTTTAGCTTCCCTCCAGGCCTGAGGGCACATGCTCTCTAGTAGGCTTAAATGGAAGATGTGGCAAATAGGAGTGGCAATACCGTCTGCTATTATCCTCAGCAATTTTCCATCTAGATTGTTAGACCCTGATGGCTTGTCATTGTTGATAGACAACAATCATTTTTTTCACCTCCTTAACACTGACTTTACGAAATTCAAAAGTACAATTCTTGTCTTTCATAATTTGATCCGATATACTTGGATGTGTAGTGTCAGCGTATGTTCCTGGCATGTCATCCCTAAGTTTACTTATATTGCCAATGAGAAATTAATTTGTTTGCAATATCAAAGTCAGTAGTTTACAATATCAGTGGGCTTTGTGATGAATGAGCCATCTGATTCAATAAATTAAGGAGACGAGTTGGCTTTTTTTCCCAAAATGTCATTCAGTTTTACTCATCAATCTACACACAATGCCCCATAATGAGAAAGCAAAAAAAGTTTTAAAGAAATGTTTGCAAATGTATTAAAAATAAAAACAGAAATACATTATTGACTTAAGTATTCAGGCCCTTTGCTATGAAACTCAAAATAGAGCTCAGGTGGATCCTGTTTCCATTGATCGTCCTTGAAATGTTTCTAAAACTTTATTGGAATCCACCTGAGGTAAATTAAATTGATTGGACATGATTTGGAAAGGCACACCTGTCTATATAAGGTCCCACAGTTGACAGTGTATGTCAGAGCAAAAACCAAGCCATGAGGTCGAAGCAATTGTCAGTAGAGCTCCGAGACAGGATTGTGTCGAGGCACAGATCTGGGGAAGGGTACCAAAACATTTCTGCAGCATTGAAGGTCAACAAGAACTCAGTGACCTAGCCAAACTGAGCAATCGGGGGAGAAGGGCCTTGGTCAGGGAGGTGACCAAGAACCCCTTGGTCACTCCGACAGAGCTCCAGAGTTCCTCTGTGGAGATGGGATAACCTTCCAGAAGTACAACCATCTCTGCAGCACTCAAAAAAACAGGCCTTTATGGTAGAGTGGCCAGATGGAAGCCACTCCTCAGTAAAAGGCACATGACAGCATGCTTGGAGTTTGCCAAAAGGCACATAAAGGAATCTCAGACCATGAGAAACAAGACTCTCTGGTCTGATGAAACCAAGATTGAACTCTTTGGCCTGAATGCCAAGCGTAACATCCAGCAAACCTGGCACCATCCCTACGGTGAAGCATGGTGGTGGCAGAATCATGCTGTGAAGATGGTTTTCAGCGGCAGGGCCTGGGAGACTAGTCAGGATCGAGGCAAAGATGAACGTAGCAAAGTACAGAGAAATCATTGATGAAAACCTACTCCAGAGGGCTCAAGACCTCAGACTGGGGCGAAGGTTCACCTTCCAATAGTACAACGACCCTAAGCACACAGCCAAGACAACCCAGGAGTGGCTTCAAGACAAGACTCTGAATGTCCTTGAGTAGCCCAGCCAGAGCCCGGACTTGAACCTTATCGAACATCTCTGGAGAGACCTGAAAATAGCTGTGCAGTGACACTCCCCATCTAACCTGACAGCGCTTGAAAGGATCTGCAGAGAAGAATGGGAGAAACTCCCCAAATATAGGAGTTCCAAGCTTGTAGCATCATATCCATTAAGGCTTAAGGCTGTGTAAATCACTGCCAAAGATTCTTCAACAAAGTACTGAGTATAGGGTTTGTATACTTATGTAAATGTAATATTTCAGTTTTTTATACATTTGCAAACATTTCTTTAACCTGTTTTTGCTTTATCATTACGGGGTATCGTGTGTAGATTCATTTAGTTTTTTTATTTAATCAATTTTAGAACAAAGCTGTAACGTAACAAAATGTGAAAAAGTCAAGAGGTCTGAACTTTCCTAATGCAGCAAAATCCCTGAACGTTCATTATTTGTCTGTCTGTGCCAGTAAAATGTTTCATGCACTATAATTCAGTCAATATCTGATCGATTTACAAATTTCTAAAAGGTTGGAGTATCTCCATCCATTGTCAAACTGTTTTATTTATTAGAATTGTTTTTAATTGCTTACAGTAAGCGTATTTAGTATTTGTGAAATGATTTTGATGTGATATGTAAGAAGAGGGATTTATGTTTCTAGAATCATACCGCAATTGAGAATCGATTCACGTTTAGATGGAGTAATTAGCTGTTTTGGTTTCCAGAGCCAATTCGCCTTCAAACAGAACATTGCAATGTCCTTGAACTAAGGAGTAACGTCAGGGTCCTTTAGTCCACTATTGGGATAGGGGTTGACATTTTTTAAATGACTACTCCTTCCTCTGTCCACCATACAGTCAATAATTGAATTTACAGCACAGATTCAACTACAAAAACCAGGGAGCTTTTAGAAAGCCTAATAAAGAAGGGCAGTGATTGGTAGATGGTTAACAATAAGATATCAGACATTGAATATCCATTTAAGCATGGTCAAGTTAATAAATATGCTGTGGAAGATGTATTAAACCACCCTGACACATCTGAGATAGTCGTCCTTTTGAACTGAGCTGCAGGACAGGAAGGAAACTGCTCAGGGATGTCACCATGAGGCCATTGGTGATATTAAAACAGCTATGGACTTCAATGGCTGTGATGGGTGAAAACTGAGGATGGATGAACAACGTTGTAGTGACTCCACAATAATTACCTAAATGACAGAATGAAAAGAAGAATACAAATATACAGAATATATATTCCAAAACGTAACTGCCTCTTTATTTTCAAGCATGGTGGCGGCTGCATCATGGTATGAGTATACTTGATTACGGCACAGACTGGGGAGTTTTTCAGGATAAAAATAAGTGGGATGGAGTTAAGCACAGGGAAAATACTAGAGGAAAACCTGCTTCAGTCTGCTTTACACCAGACACTGGAGGAGGAATTCCCCTTTCGGCAGGACAATAACCTACAAGACAAGGCCACATGTAGACTGAAGTTGCTACCATGAAGACAGTGAATGTTCCTGAGTGGCCAAGTTACAGTTTTGTAAATCTATGGCAAGACTTGAAAATTGCTGTCTAATCATGATCCCCAACATCTTGACAGAGCCGACTAGGTGAACAATGTCAATTTGCCCTTAGCTTCTTATGGCTGCAAGGGCAGTATTGAGTAGCTTGGATGAAAGGTGCACAGAGGTGCCCAGAGTAAACGGCCTGCTCAGTAAAAGCCACTCCTCAGTAAAAGGCACATGACAGCATGCTTGGAGTTTGCCAAAAGGCACATAAAGGAATCTCAGACCATGAGAAACAAGATTCTCTGGTCTGATGAAACCAAGATTGAACTCTTTGGCCTGAATGCCAAGCGTAACATCCAGCAAACCTGGCACCATTCCTACTATGCATTATTATACGTATTGGATAGAAAACACTCTGAAGTTTCTAAAACTGTTTGAATTATGTCTGTGCGTATAACAGCACTCATATGGCAGGCAAAAAACGGAGAAACTCCAAACAGGAAGTGGAAATTCGGAGGCTGGTTGATTTTCAACCAAGATCCTATTGAAATCACAGCGAGATATGGATGAGTTCGCACTTCCTACGACTTCCACGAGATGTCAAAAGTCTGTAGAACCTTGTCTGATGCCTCTACTGTGAAGGGGGGCCGAATGAGAGGAGAATTAGTCAGGTCTGCCATGACCTGACCATTCTTTGACATGCGCGTTTACATGAGAGGGTTGGAACGGTTGGAACGTTATTCAAGATTTATGTTAAAAACATTCTAAAGATTGATTCAATACATCGTTTGACATGTTTCTACTGACTGTTACGGAACTTTTGGACATTTCGTCAGCTTTTGGTGAACGTGCTTCCTGACGTTGGATTTGTTTACCGAACACGCTACAAAAATAGCTATTTGAGTATAAATGATGGACATTACCGAACAAAACAAACATTTATTGTGGGAGTCCTGGGAGTGCATTCCGACGAAGATCAGCAAAGGTAAGTGAAAATTTATAATGCTTTTTATGAGTTTTGTTGACTGCACAATTTGGCAGGTAACTGTATGGCTTCCTTTTGTGGCTGAACGCTGTTTTCAGATTATTGAATCTTGTGTTTTGCCGTAAAGCTTTTTGAAATCTGACACAGCGGTTGCATTAAGAACAAGTGTATCTTTAATTCTATTTAAAACATGTATCTTTCATCAAAGTTTATGATGAGTATATCTGTTATTTGACATGGCTCTCTGCAATTTCTCCGGATATTTTGGAGGCATTTCTGAACATGACGCCAATGTAAACTGAGGTTTTTGGATATAAATATGAACTTAATCGAACAAGACATATATGTATTGTGTAACATGAAGTCCTATGAGTGTCATCTGATGAAGATCATCAAAGGTTAGTGATTAATTTTATCTCTATTTGTGCTTTTTGTGACTCCTCTCTTTGGCGGGAAGAATGGCAGAATTTTTCTGTGAGTTGGTGGTGACCTAACATAATCATTTGTGGTGCTTTCGCTGAAAAGCCTATTTGAAATCGGACACTTTGGTGGGATTAACAACAAGATTACCTTTAAAATGGTATAAGATACATGTATGTTTGAGGAATTTTAATTATGAGATTTCTGTTGTTTGAATTTGGTGCCCTGCACTTTCACTGGCTGTTGTCATATCGCTCCCGTTAACGGGATTGCAGCCATAAGAATTTTTAAGCAAGGCTCTTTACCCTAATTGCTCCTGTAAGTCGCTCTGGATAAGAGCGTCTGCTAAATGATAACATTTAAAAAAAACGAATTAAGTATTGACTCGGGGGGGATATATTCGTGCTTTATTTTTCACTAATCTTTAAAAAAAAATCTGATTGTTTACTTCCACTTGACATTAGTGTTTTGTGTAGATTGTTGACAAAAGCCTATTAAATAAATCAATTTGAATCCCACTTTGTAACATAAAATGAAGAAATCCACGGGGGGTGAATATTTATGATATCCACTGTATGGCAATAGTGTGCTCTACGCTGACAAATGGTGAGTAATGTATCATCCACAAGGTTGTGTCTAGAAAGACATCCATTCCAGGACTAAAGCAGACAGGGAATGTGTAACAAACACCCTATTCCCTACATAGTGCACTACTTTTGACCAGAACCCTATGGGTCCTGGTCAAAGTAATGCTCTACGTAGGGAATAGGGTTCCATGAGGCACACTCAGGGTTAGTAACAGGAATGAACTGAAGTGGAGATTCTTCTCTGCCTGCCTTGTATTATTCATCTCTCTGAGTGGAATAAACGGTGTGATCTTGAAAATACTTTAACACTGCTGCTCATGAATATACATAACCGTTTGCATAAAACTTGGATTTCTGGTCTCCCAGTTATTTAATTACAGATGCATACATCCCTCTGTGTCGTCTGTACACTCCCAATTCCTCCCTCTTTCCTTCTCACCCCTCCCTTCTTAATCTCTCCCATTTTTTCATGCATAGCTGAGCATAGCTAAGCATGACAGCCCAAAGTCATACGACAACAGGCAAGTCAAAAAAATTGATTTTATTCAACCAATAATAAACAGGGACATTCATTAGATAAAACAAGATATCAACACCGAAAGGCCTGTCAGAGTAAAGGGTATTGAGTGAGGTGTATGGTTGTATGCTTCTAAATACTCCATCTAGAATCCATAGTAAAACTGTTCATAGAATTCATGTATAAGATTTTTTTTAAATAACATATATATACACACACAGTAGGGAGAACAAGTATTTGATACACTGCCGATTTTTGCAGGTTTTCCTACTTACAAAGCATGTAGAGGTCTGTAATTTTTATCATAGGTACACTTCAACTGTGAGAGACGGAATCTAAAACAAATCCAGAAAATCACATTTGTATGATTTTTAAGTAATTCATTTTAAGTAATTAATTTGTTTGGTCAGATTGAAAGGATGGGAAAAATAAACAGTATGGGAAAAACATTGAGCACTTTTACATACCCAAACAAACATATTCTAAATAGTTATTTTCTTACTCAAAAGAAAAACACTATAATAATCAAAAGTAAGATCATCTCAAATATAGATACACTACAGTTTTACTGCAATTATAGGATAAAGGTCAAAACATCAGTCACAAGGGATGATAATCATCATTTTAATAGTAAAAACATAACAATCAAGTAAAACAAATCTAAAATGCATCCAAACACACTTGTTCACCATGCACCACTTTGCTTATCATATCAATTAAGTACTTCAAAACAAACATGGATTTCAAGAAACTCAGGTTACCTGACGTATTTCTGTTAGTTTTTTCTTCTTCAAGTAGGCTATTTTCTGTCAGCCAACCGAAAGAAGGAAATCATTTTCCCTTTGGAACTCTGCCTGACCAACAGCTCAACACAACACACTCATCAGACTAACTCATCACCTTAAAATAGGTTTGGGAATGTAAAAAAACTCTACTTGTAGGAAGACACAATGGCTCTCTCAATAAGTCTTTCTGTGATTCCCTGCATCCTATTTCCTCACCTCAACCATATTGGAGGAGAAAGTGCAAAATGGGAGGATTCAAGGAAAGACTAATTGAAAAAGAGCCATAGAAAACTGCACATTAGAATTCTCTCCTCCTCCCCCAACCTCCACTTCTTCTTCTCCCCCCTCCATTCTCCCTCACTCCTCCCCCCCGGCTACAACCCCTCTCTCCTCTGTGGTCGTCTCTAGGTGCTTGTTGCAGGGGGCGTCGCTAACTTGCTCTGTCCCTGCTTCCTCCTCCTGTCCGTCTGGGAGTTCCATGTCCAACTCCTCAAAGGAGGAGGAGCTGGAGCTCCTGTTACTGCGGTCTTCACCTCCTCCTCCTCTGTAGTGTCGGATCAGGGAGGGGACGCTGGATGGGGCTAGGGAGGTCTCTCTGCTGTCTGACAGGAAAACACCACTCCCTGAACTGCACTCACTATTGGAGTCCGCACCTAGTGAGACAGGGAGAGAGAGAGTAAGAATAGTTAGAGGCCGCACTTAGGGAGAAAAAGACATGGGGAGAACAGGTAAGACTAAGGAGAATGCATACCTTTTTGTTGGCACTGTGTTACTAAGCAGAATGAATGAAAATGATGAGCATAACATATGTGAATCAACAAAGACAGACAGACACATAGACAGACGAGACCTAGATACAGATAAATAGATGGATAGACAATACATATAGACGGACATACAAGACACTTTAAACAATGCCACTTTAATAATGTTTACATATCTTACATTACTCATATCATATGTATATACTGTATTTTATACCATCTATTGCACCTTGCCTATGCCGCTCGGCCATCGCTCATCCATATATTTATATGTACATATTCTCATTCACCCCCTTTAGATTTGTGTGTATAAGGTAGTTGTTGGGGAACTGTTAGATTTTACTGCACTGTCGGAACCAGAAGCACAAGCATTTTGCGACACTCGCATTAACATTTGCATGTGACAATTAACATTTGATTTGAGTGGCCAGACGAAAGCCACTGCTCAGTAAAAGGCACATGACAGCCCGCTTGCAGTTTGCCAAATGGCACCTAAAGACTCTCAGACCATGAGAAACAAGATTCTCTGGTCTGATGAATACCTACGGTGAAGCATGGTGGTGGCAGAATCATGCTGTGGCGATGTTTATTTGTCACGTGCGCTGAATACAACAGGTGTAGACCTAACAGTGAAATGCCTACTTACAGGCTCTAACCAATAGTGCAAAAAAGGTATTAGGTGAACAATAGGTAGGTAAAGAAATAAAACAACAGTAAAAAGACAGGCTATATACAGTAGCGAGGCTATAAAAGTAGCAAGGCTACATACAGACACCGGTTAGTCAGGCTGATTGAGGTAGTATGCACATGTAGATATGGTTAAAGTGACTATGCATATATGATGAACAGAAAGTAGCAGTAGCGTAAAAGAGGGGTTGGCGGGTGGTGGTTAGGACACAATGCAGATAGCCCGGTTAGCCAATGTGCGGGAGCACTGGTTGGTCAGCTCAATTGAGGAAGTATGTACATGAATGTATAGTTAAAGTGACTATGCATATATGATAAACAGAGAGTAGCAGCAGCGTAAAAAGAGGGGTTGGGGGGGGCGCACAATGCAAATAGTCCGGGTAGCCATTTGATTACCTGTTCAGGAGTCTTATGGCTTGGGGGTAAAAACTGTTGAGAAGCCTTTTTGTCCTAGACTTGGCACTCTGGTACCGCTTGCCATGCGGTAGTAGAGAGAACAGTCTATGACTGGGGTGTCTGGGGTCTTTGACAATTATTAGGGCCTTCCTCTGACACCGCCTGGTGTAGAGGTCCTGGATGACAGACAGCTTAGCCCCAGTGATGTACTGGGCCGTACGCACTACCCTCTGTAGTGCCTTGCGGTCAGAGGCCGAGCAGTTGCCGTACCAGGCAGTGATGCAACCAGTCAGGAGGCTCTCGATGTTGCAGCTGTAGAACCTTTTGAGGATCTGAGGACCCATGCCAAATCTTTTTAGTTTGCTGAGGGGGAATAGGCTTTGTTGTGCCCTCTTCACAACTGTCTTGGTGTGTTTGTACCATTCTAGTTTGTTGTTGATGTGGACACCAAGGAACTTGAAGCTCTCAACCTGCTCTAACTACAGCCCTGTCGATGAGAATGGGGGTGTGCTCGGTCCTCCTTTTCTTGTAGTCCACAATCATCTCCTTAGTCTTGGTTACGTTGAGGGATAGGTTGTTATTCTGGCACCACACGGCCAGGTATCTGACCTCCTCCCTGTAGGCTTTCTCGTCGTTGTCGGTGATCAGGCCCACCACTGTTGTGTCGTCTGCAAACTTAATGATGGTGTTGGAGTCGTGCCTGGCCATGCAGTCGTGGGTGAACAGGGAGTACAGGAGGGGACTGAGCACGCACTCCTGGGGAGCTCAAGTGTTGAGGATCAGCGTGGCAGATGTGTTGCTACCTACTCTCACCACCTGGGGGAGGCCCGTCAGGAAGTACAGGATCCAGTTGCAGAGGGAGGTGTTTAGTCCCAGCATCCTTAGCTTAGTGATGAGCTTTGAGGGTACTATGGTGTTGAACGCTGAGCTGTAGTCAATGAATAGCATTCTCACATAAGTGTTCCCTTTGTCCAGGTGGGAAAGGGCAGTGTGGAGTGCAATAGAGATTGCATCATCTGTGGATCTGTTTGAAGTGGAATGCAAATTGGAGTGGGTCTAGAGTTTCTGGGATAATGGTGTTGATGTGAGCCATGACCAACCTTTCAAAGCACTTCATGGCTACAGACATGAGTGCTACGAGTCTGTAGTCATTTAGGCAGGTTGCCTTTGTGTTCTTGGGCACAGGGACTATGGTGGTCTGCTTGAAACATGTTGGTATTACAGACCTAATCAGGGACATGTTGAAATTGTCAGTGAAGACACCTGCCAGTTGGTCAGCACATGCCCGGAGCACAGGTCCTGGTAATCCATCTGGCCCCGCAGCCTTGTGTATGTTGACCTGTTTAAAGGTCTTACTCACGTCGGCTACGGAGAGCGTGATCGCACAGTCGCCTGGAACAGCTGATGCTCTCATGCATGCCTCAGTGTTGCTTGCCTCGAAGCGAGCATAGAAGTGATTTAGCTCGTCTGGTAGGCTCGTGTCACTGGGCAGCTCGCGGCTGTGTACATCAACTTTATATGGCCTTATTTCCGAGTCTTGGTGGAAAGTTTTTGGGGACATGACAAAAACTAGAGGGATAACTAGCCAGGCTACAATATATGTTTTGAATTAGCTACCTAGTTAGAAACAGACTATCATATTTTATAGGCTAGGCCTGCCTGCTGCTAAAATGTCTAACTGTAGTCTCTCCTTGAGCAATGGCCCACTTGCACACATGCAGGTGATATGTCCACATACTGTACGGACACGCTAAAATGTCATATTCTGATACTGGCTGATATGTTGATTATTATGTGATTGATCAAATATTTAAAAACTGTGCCTAATAAATTATATTAACAGAAATTATGAGATACATTTCTGTCCTGAGAAACAATTTTGTATGAACACTGCCCTGAGAACATGTATATATCACTCTCTGTATGAGTAGTGGGCATAAGCTCAAGAAGGGACACTTCAAACTCAGCATTTCTAAGTGATAAATACAACACAAATCGTATTGCCTTTCAGTTTTTAGTGTCTATGTCAGTGTTTTTGCAGCAGAGTGATGGTTTGGTTTGTTAGTTCTCCAGTGTACCTAATAGCAGATAGGACAGACAGGATCCTTCCAAATGTTTATTTATCTCATTCTGTCACAGTGGCTCACACACACCACCCAAGGACAATGTGGGAGAGAGAGACCAAGAGAAAAAGACAGAGTGAGAAAGATAGGCAGAGAGAGAGAGAGAGATGAAGTTGAAGCTGATAGGAAATGTCAGACTGTCAGACCAAAGACTGAGCTGTTGACAGCAGTTTATGTTAAAGGGTTAACCACCTGTCTATCTCTTTCCTTATCATTCCAAATTGACCAATGTGCAACTAATGAAATGACACCAAACAACACTGTCAGGACAATAAGTCAAGACCCTTTCCTCCTGTGTGACTTCAGTTAGCCTACACTTGGCGACATGAGTAAAACTATAGTAAATAGCTATAAAAAAAGCTAAGCAGAAAAAATGTGCTCTACACAGACACAAACTCACAACCAATGGTTTTTTGTCTGAATAAAACTGCCTCATTGCAGTGCAACTGAAATCTAGCCAAGAGCTGTCGCTGATTAATTCACACTAGACTAATTTACATGTGATGGATAGGAAATAGTGGAAACTGAAATCCGACAGTGAACAGCACGCACGCACGCACATACACACACAAGCTTAGTCACATTGGCTTCTGCCTGGCTTAAATTTGAGAGGAAATGTTCAGTGGTGCCTTTAGGCTACCAGCTAGCTAGTCTTCCCACCCTTCAAAACTATAATCGATCCATTATTGCTACTTGCTTATAGAGTATGTGAAATATTGTGTGGAACTTTTAGCTTGTTACCATTTAATGTGCTTTCTCCAAAGGATTTTTAAAAAGCATTCTCAAAAAGCCATAGGCAATACTGAGCAGTGAGATACAGGCTAACACAGCTATATGTCACAGAGTCTCTGGGTTCGTGCCCAGGCTCTGTCGCAGCCGGCCGCGACCGGGAGGTCTGTGGGGCGTCGCACAATTGGCCCAGCGTCGTCCGGGTTAGGGCGGGTTTGGCCGGTAGGGATATCCTTGTCTCATCGCGCTCCAGCAGCGGGCCGGGCGCAGTGCGCGCTAACCAAGGGGGCCAGGTGCACGGTGTTTCCTCCGACACATTGGTGCGGCTGGCTTCCGGGTTGGAGGCGCGCTGTGTTAAGAAGCAGTGCGGCTTGGTTGGGTTGTGCTTCGGAGGACGCATGGCTTTCGACCTTCGTCTCTCCCGAGCCCGTACGGGAGTTGTAGCGATGAGACAAGATAGTAATTACTAGCGATTGGATACCACGATAATTGGGGAGAAAAGGGGATAAAAAAACAAAAAAAAAACACAGCTATATGTGAGAAACTATGAAAAGAAACTAGCAGAAAAATGCAAGTGCAAATCCATACCATGTGCACCCTTACATGTTAGTAAAAGACAGAGAGGAAAGGGTGACTTTGAGATGGAAGGGAGGCTGACAGAGGGAGGGGAGGCGGGATTGTGGATTTGGCTGGCCCTGTCACAAATACAGGGGGCGATGGTCCGAGAAGGCTCCTTGTGTTCCGCTGACCTCTGTGAGATGAGACCAGTCAGTGATAAGACCATGGGTACCTGTCACAATATCATCACAAACACACACACACACACCCACCGTCAGCCGGGGACACAGGGAATAGAGAAGAGCAGGATTTGTCACTGTTACTCAACATTCAGTAGGTCTGCAGCCATGTGTGGAGGGGACAGAGAGAGAGAGATGACATATTCTGGTTGCCATGAGTGTCATGGGTGTGTGCACATGCGTGTGTGTGTGTGTGTGTGTGTGTGTGTGTGTGTCTGTGTTGCACATTTTACATCCCAATCTCCTACTGAAAATCCTAAGTCGTGTAGACAGAAGGGTGTTGAGTTATTCCCAGCTAAAGCCCCAGTCTCTGTGCTTGCCTTGGAGGACTTTTGTTGTGGAGTTAGATCAGTTAGATAACTGGGTCCAAGTCCCAGTTTGTCTCTGTGTGTGTGTGTGTGTGTGTGTGTGTGTGTGTGTTGGCCAGCAGGCAGCTAGATTAGGCTGGCCTTACAGGAAAGCTTTGCCTCAGCCCAGTTTCTCACAGCCTGTATGGGCTAAGTCTTCCTACTACAGACATACTGCCACACTGCTCTCGTCTCCTGTATGTGTGTGTCTGTACGTGGTGGAAAGTTGAGGTGAAAGTATCAGTGATTGAATGCAAAATAAAGTGTGTGTGTGTGTGTGTGGTGTCATCTGTGTGTGTGTCATCTGTGTGTGTGTATCTATTGCATGTGTGTGCAGAACTGAGGTCCCACTGGTGTATTAGGCTGGAAAATGTGATTCCTCACGGTGAGAGAGGACAGGTCATCAAACATTAAGAGGGTCCACACACACGACATTCCACTGGTACCCTGCACGCACGCACCCCCACCCACCCGCATACCCCTGTTACTGCTCTCTTCCTCTGTTCTCTTAGATCACATCAACACAGCATGGCCTTGCCATGGGCTACTACATTGACGAAACGCTGCAGCCGCAACAATTATATTTCTCTCTGTTTGTAGTCACACCCCAATGTGCACAGGTATTCACAACCACACACACATACATGTTTAGATGGATAATTCTGCCTGCGCACACATTTCACCCTCAGGTTTTCTATCACCCACTCTCTATGCATTTACACACATTTACATTTACATTTAAGTCATTTAGCAGACGCTCTTATCCAGAGCGACTTACAAATTGGTGCATTCACCTTATGATATCCAGTGGAACAACCACTTTACAATAGTGCATCTAACTCTTTTAAGGGGGGGGGGGGGGGGGGTTAGAAGGATTACTTTATCCTATCCTAGGTATTCCTTAAAGAGGTGGGGTTTCAGGTGTCTCCGGAAGGTGGTGATTGACTCCGCTGACCTGGCGTCGTGAGGGAGTTTGTTCCACCATTGGGGTGCCAGAGCAGCGAACAGTTTTGACTGGGCTGAGCGGGAACTGTACTTCCTCAGAGGACACTACATCTGCCTGCAGGTCCATCCCCCAGCCCACCACGATGTGCCCTGCCCCGTGCCTGAAGGTCCATCCCCCAGCCCACCATGCTGTGCCCCTCCCCGCTGCGTGCCTGCAGGTCCATCCCCCAGCCCACCACGCTGTGTACCGCCCCGCTGCGTGCCTGCCGGTCCATCCCCCAGCCCACCACGCTGTGCCCCGCCCCGCTGCGTGCCTGCAGCTCCATCCCAGAGCCCACCACTCGGTGCCACTCCCCGCTGCGTGCCTGCAGGTCCATCCCCCAGCCCACCACGATGTGCCCTGCCCCGTGCCTGCAGGTCCATCCCCCAGCCCACCATGCTGTGCCCCTCCCCGCTGCGTGCCTGCAGGTCCATCCCCCAGCCCACCACGCTGTGCCCCGCCCCGCTGCGTGCCTGCAGCTCCATCCCAGAGCCCACCACGCTGTGCCCCGCCCCGCTGCGTGCCTGCAGGTCCATCCCCCAGCCCACCACGCTGTGCCCCGCCCCGCTGCGTGCCTGCAGGTCCATCCCCCAGCCCACCACTCTGTGCCCCGCCCCGCTGCGTGCCTGCAGGTCCATCCCCCGGCCCACCACGCTGTGCCCCGCCCCGCTGCGTGCCTGCAGGTCCATCCCCCAGCCCACCACGCTGTGCCCCGCCCCGCTGCCTGCCTGTAGGCCAGGACCAGGCCCAGGCTGCCTCCCCTCCCTTCCCTTGTGGCTGGGGTAAAGTTAATGGCTCACTTGACAGGTTACGAGCTGAGTGGAAGATTAATTAAAGGGAAAACAGGCAAGCTGAAGCAGTAGGCCAAGCTCACGGCTCCTGGAAGCATATCTCTCAGAGATATAGCCTTCACGGTCTATGGTAGATATGAAGTCACAGCTATGTGTTGATTTTAGATCACTGAACTTTCTCATCTTATCAGTTTGTGCAGAGTCATCCATGGAATTAGGTCTAGGCAAATATGTGGCCCTCAATACCTACTATAGGAATCTGCCAAGAGTCAAACAGCCTGACATACAGGTCTGATGTTCTCTTTCTGTCAGACACTGACACCCCCCCCACCCCCATACACTCCCACAGAAACAGACAGACAGTGTGTACAACACCTCCATGACACACCCACAGCAACATATTCTATCCCTGGTGATGTTTGGGTGGAGACTAATCTCGTGCACCATCTCACTATAACGTGTTATCTGCAGCTCTGTCTCTCGCTCGCTCTCTAAAACATGAATTCTCTATTTTGGCTCCCCTCCAAGTCTCACTTCTAGTCTGACCCCTCTTTATTTCCTTTAAAATCACCTTTTTGACTATGTTCTGCATCAAAACTACCTGCATGAGTTTCTGCCCAAATTATTTGGACAGACACTCAAGAGCCAATATGTCCAGTCATTCCTAAACATATCCTCATAAAGCAGTTACATTGGCTGTGTCTCAAATGGTCCCTATATAGCCTATAGGGCTCTAGTCAAAAGTAGTGCCTTATGGAAGGCAATAGGGAGCCATTTGGGATGCAGACACTGTTAGTATTCATAAACCTCATCTCTCATTCTTGCTGTTGATTAAACATTAGGTGCCATGCCACAGTGTTAATGGAGCCCAGAGGACTCTGCTACAGCCCAGCCCAGTCTAGTATGGGTGAGCACTGAGCAGCATCAGGCCATACATATGGTGGTGGTGAAGGACAGACCCCGAGTAAGTGACGTCTACCCAGGTTTGTGTGTTTTATGGGCATATGGTGGTGGTGGTGGCTGTGACCAGCCCCCTGGTGAGTGACAGCAGTGTTCTGTGGGTCTTAGCCTTTCATTAGCACCTGACAGGGTGTCACTCACAGGATACAGTGTGTGTGTGTGTGTGTGTGTGTGTGTGTGTGTGTGTGTGTGTGTGTGTATATGTGTGTGTCACTCACAGGACAGGGGCACACCCTAGGAGCTCATAAACACAGGCACACTACGACACACCGTGGGGATTCAGCTCATAAACACAACCAACAATCAACAAGGTCCAAATCCCTTTGGTACCAATTGGAAATTGAAATGATGCGACAATAACACACAAAACATATACTGCATACGTTTTGAACATTATTGTCCAATTGAATTATACAAAGTTTTTGTAGTTTCTCAAAAATAATCTATTCTCTGCTAATACCATGGAGTGACCTGTTATTCTGTGGATCACCATTACATTCACATTATGTGTATTTCTCTGCCAACTAGCTATCTGTATTCTAACACCTTCCAATGTGGACAGTCATATCCATTATTACTAGTGATTCAATCAGTGATTCAATCAACAAAGAAGCATAGGTCTACTGGTTCCCCTGCTTATTGACTGGGCAATGGCCTCAAAGACAAAGCGGTGAGCTCCCAATCCATATGAGGATTGTGCTTCCATTGATACAGTATGTATTCCTTAAAATATATAGTACAGTATGCCCATGGATGTAATAATGTAGGACAGGGGTATTCAACTCTTACCCTATGAGGTCCAGAGCATGCTGGTTTTCTGTTCTACCTAATAATTGCACCCACCTGGTGTCTCAGGTCTAAATCAGTCCCTGATTAGAGGGGAACAATGAAAAAAAGCAGTGGCTTCACAGTCAAGAGTTGAATTTGACGGATGTAGGGTGTCCAATCAAAAACGCATCTTTGACCTATGGGAAAAATAAATGTTTAAAATTGTCTTTCTGTTTAAAGTTTATAGAAGTTTTTTCCCTTGTAGGATGGCCAAAATTAAGCGGACTAAATGAATGGAGCCTAGAGAGAAAAAAAGGGTCAAAAATCTGGAAAATAGCGTCAGCTAGGCTGGATACTGTGCGAGAATAAAGGCTAACTGACAGGCTGAGCGTTGAACTTGTCATCCTTCTCGAATCTGGAAGACATAAAACAACAGAGATTGATATCGTTTTTGAGACACGACATGTAGGCTTATGGTAGAGAAATTAAAATTAATCTCTGGCACCAGCTCTGGTGGACATTCCTGCAGTCAGCATGCCAATTGCACATGCCAAATTCCCTCCAAACTTGAGACATCTGCGGCATTGTGTTGTGTAACAAAACTGCACATTTTAGACTGGTCTTTTATTGTCCACAGCACAAAGTGCACCTGTGTACCAATCACGCAGTAAAAAAAATGTGTGCACAAAATTAGAGAAAAATAAGATTTTTGTGCATATGGAACATTTCTGGGATCTTTAATTTCAGTTCATGAAACCAACATGTTCATATTTTTGTTCAGTGTAGCTTTTTGCAACCCATGGAAACAACTTTGCAGACTACCACCACAACATGTAAAATCCCCAAAAGTCGCTGTGAGAAAGCTGCACTGCTCCTCAACATAGCTCGGTGCTTATTATCGGATGTATTAGGTCACGAAATCAGACTTTTAGGATATAATGTTAATGATATTTTAGAGAGAGACCCCACTGAACTATTCAGAACATGAAGAATCATATTTGTCTTGGTAAAATGCATTTTATAATATAAGGAAGTGAAATTATCACCACCAAAGCTGGCTCACTGCAGGGACAACAAGCATTACAGAACACATGACGAGAGACAGAGAGTGAGAGACAGTGAGAGAAAGTGCATGAGCATGTTCATTTTCACCCACTCTGGGCAGAGTGGGTGGACACCCCAAATAATGTTCTCTACTTGTACAGTACTAGGTATAGCCCAGTGGAGGGTGTGTGTGTGTGTGTGTGTGTCTAAGGCAGGGATCTCTAACCCTGTTCTTGGAGAGCTACCCTAATCTAGTGCACCTGGCTGATTAAGCTGAATCAGGTTAGTTACAACTGGGGTTGGAGGAAAAATCTACAGGAGGGTAGCTCTCCAGGAACAGGGATGGAGAGCCCTGGTCTAGGGCCTACTGTAGTGTACCTGTGATGTCGGTCCCTCTGTCCTCCTCAGAGTCATTGTCTCCCAGCAGCCTCCTGTCCGGGTCCTGACGGACCTCTGGTACATAGAAATCTCCCTGGCGAGCCAGAGGACTCATGTAGTGGATCAAGTCATCTCTGTAGATCTCCAGGCATGGGTGTGCACACAACTTCCTCTCCTGGGGGGAGAGCGGGAGGGGTGAGTGGGGGGGGGGGAGAGAGAGAAGGAGAGGGAGGCAACAAACAAAGGTGAGAAACAAGGGAGCTTACATTACACAGGATTATACAAGTCATGGGAAATGGGGGCCTAGCTGCACGGACACACGCTAGCACAAACACACACACTTATGTATGGTGGTATATAATTTTTTATTTTTTATTTCACCTTTATTTAACCAGGTAGGCAAGTTGAGAGCAAGTTCTCATTTACAATTGCGACCTGGACAAGATAAAGCAAAGCAGTTCGACACATACAACAACAGAGTTACACATGGAGTAAAACAAACATACAGTCAACAATACAGTAGAAAAATAAGTCTATATACAATGTGAGCAAGTGAGGTGAGATAAGGGAGGTGAAGGCAAAAAAATTATATATATATATATATATAAATAAAAAGGCCATGGTGGTGAAGTAAATTCAATATAGCAAGTAAAACACTGGAATGGTAGAAATAATGGGGTGCAAAGGAGCTAAATAAATCAATAAATACAGTAGGGAAAGAGGTAGTTTGGGATAAATTATAGATGGGCTATGTACAGGTGCAGTAATCTGTGAGGTGCTCTGACAGCTGGTGCTTAAAGCTAGTGAGGGAGATAAGTGATTCCAGTTTCCGAGATTTTTGTAGTTCGTTCCAGTCATTGGCAGCAGAGCACTGGAAGGAGAGGCGGCCAAAGGAAGAATTGGTTTTGGGGGTGTCCAGAGAGATATACCTGCTGGAGCGCGTGCTACAGGGGGGTGCTGCTATGGTCACCAATGAGCTGAGATAAGGGGGGACTTTACCTAGCAGGGTCTTGTAGATGACCTGGAGCCAGTGGGTTTGGCGACGAGTTTGAAGCGAGGGCCAGCCAACGAGAGCGTACAGGTCGCAGTGGTGGGTAGTATATGGGGCTTTGGTGACAAAACGGATGGCACTGTGATAGACTGCATCCAATTTATTGAGTAGGGTATTGGAGGCTATTTTGTAAATGACATCACCGAAGTCGATGATTGGTAGGATGGTCAGTTTTACAAGGGTATGTTTGGCAGCATGAGTGAAGGACGCTTTGTTGCGGAATAGGAAGCCAATTCTAGATTTAACTTTGGATTGGAGATGTTTGATTTGAGTCTGGAAAGAGTTTACAGTCTAACCAGACATCTAGGTATTTGTAGTTGTCCACATATTCTTAGTCAGAGCCGTCCAGAGTAGTGATGTTGGACAGGCGGGCAGGTGCAGGCAGCGATCGGTTGAATAGCATGCATTTAGTTTTACTTGTATTTAAGAGCAATTGGAGGCCACAGAAGGAGAGTTGTATGGCATTGAAGCTCACCTGGAGGGTTGTTAACACAGTGTCCAAAGAAGGGCCAGAAGTATACAGAATGGTGTCGTCTGCGTGGAGGTGGATCAGAGACTCACCAGCAGCAAGAACGACATCATTGATGTATACAGAGAAGAGAGTCGGTCCAAGAATTGAACCCTGTGGTACCCCCATAGAGACTGCCAGAGGCCCGGACAACAGACCCTCCGATTTGACACACTGAACTCTATCAGAGAAGTAGTTGGTGAACCAGGCAATGCAATCATTTGAGAAACCAAGGCTGTTGAGTCTGCCGATGAGGATGTGGTGATTGACAGAGTCGAAAGCCTTGGCCAGGTCAATGAATACAGCTGCACAGTATTGTTTCTTATCGATGGCGGTTAAGATATCGTTTAGGACCTTGAGCGTGGCTGAGGTGCACCCATGACCAGCTCTGAAACCAGATTGCATGGCGGAGAAGGTATGGTGGGATTCGAAATGGTCGGTAATCTGTTTGATGACTTGGCTTTCTAAGACCTTAGAAAGGCAGGGTAGGATAGATATAGGTCTGTAGCAGTTTGGGTCAAGAGTGTCCCCCCCTTTGAAAAGGGGGATGACCGCAGCTGCTTTCCAATCTTTGGGAATCTCAGACGACACGAAAGAGAGGTTGAACAGGCTAGTAATAGGGGTGGCAACAATTTCAGCAGATAATTTTAGAAAGGGTCCAGATTATCTAGCCCGGCTGATTTGTAGGGATCCAGATTTTGCAGCTCTTTCAGAACATCAGCTGACTGGATTTGGGAGAAGGAGAAATGGGGTAGGCTTGGGCGAGTAGCTGTGGGGGGTGCAGTGCTGTTGACCGGGGTAGGGGTAGCCAGGTGGAAAGCATGGCCAGCCGTAGAAAAATGCTTATTGAAATTCTCAATTATTGTGGATTTATCGGTGGTGACAGTGTTTCCTATCTTCAGTGCAGTGGGCAGCTGGGAGGAGGTGTTCTTATTCTCCATGGACTTTACAGTGGAATTTGTATTGCAGGAAGCACATTTCTGCTTGAAAAAGCTAGCCTTGGCTTTTCTAACTGCCTGTGTATATTGGTTTCTAGCTTCCCTGAAAAGTTGCTTATCACGGGGGCTGTTCGATGCTAATGCAGAACGCCATAGGATGTTTTTTGGTTGGTTAAGGGCGGTCAGGTCTGGAGAGAACCAAGGGCTATATCTGTTCCGGGTTCTACATTTCTTGAATGGGGCATGCTTATTTAAGATGGTGAGGAAGCCATTCTTCAAAAATAACCAGGCATCCTCGACTGACGGGATGAGATCAATATCTTTCCAGGATACCCCGGCCAGGTCGATTAGAAAGGCCTGCTCGCTGAAGTGTTTCAGGGAGCGTTTGACCGCTGACCCATTACGGATGCAGGCAATGAGGCAGTGATCGCTGAGATCTTGGTTGAAAACAGCAGAGGTGTATTTAGAGGGCAAGTTGGTTAGGATGATATCTATGAGGGTGCCCGTGTTTACGGCTTTGGGGTGGTACCGGGTAGGTTCATTGATCATTTGTGTGAGATTGAGGGCATCAAGCTTAGATTGTAGGATGGCTGGGGTGTTAAGCATGTTCCAGTTTAGGTCGCCTAGCAGCACGAGCTCTGAAGATAGATGGGGGGCAATCAGTTCACATATGGTGTCCAGAGTACAGCTGGGGGCAGAGGGTGGTCTATAGCAGGCGGCAACGGTGAGAGACTTGTTTTTAGAGAGGTGGATTTTCAAATTGTTTGGGAACAGACCTGGATAGTATGACAGAATTCTGCAGGCTATCTTTGCAGTAGATTACAACACCGCCCCCTTTGGCCGTTCTATCTTGTCTGAAAATGTTGTAGTTAGGGATGAAAATTTCAGAATTTTTGGTGGTCTTCCTAAGCCAGGATTCAAACACGGCTAGAACATCCGGGTTGGCAGAGTGTACTAAAGCAGTGAATAAAACAAACTTAGGGAGGAGGCTTCTAATGTTAACATGCATGAAACCAAGGCTATTACGGTTACAGAAGTCATCAAAAGAGAGCGCCTGGGGAATAGGAGTGGAGCTAGGCACTGCAGGGCCTGGATTCACCTCTACATTACCAGAGGAACAGAGGAGGAGTAGGATAAGGGTACGGCTAAAAGCTATGAGAATTGGTCGTCTAGAACGTCTAGAACAGAGAGTAAAAGGAAGTTTCTGGGGTGATAAAATAGTTTCAAGGTATAATGTACAGACAAAGGTATGGTAGGATGTGAATACAGTGGAGGTAAACCTAGGTATTGAGTGATGATGAGAGAGATATTGTCTCTAGAAACATCATTGAAACCAGGTGATGTCATCGCATGTGTGGGTGGTGGAACTGAAAGGTTGGATAAGGTATAGTGAGCAGGGCTGGAGGCTCTACAGTGAAATAAGCCAATAAACACTAACCAGAACAGCAATGGACAAGGCATATTGAAATATATGATCCTTATGATTCAAGTGATCATAAGGGTCTAGTGAGTAGAGGTTGGTTGGGGACACGGCGATTCAGACAGCTAGCCGGGCCATCGGTAGCAAGCTAGCATAGGAAGGAGGTCTGTTTTTAGCCACCTCATGCGTTTCCGTCGGTAGATTAGTGGGGTTCCGTGTGGTAGAGGGGATCAATCCAATTGGCAAAATAGGTATAGTCATAGTGACCCAAGAAAAAATTGTCTGATAGACCTATTCAGATAGCAGCCGATAAGACAGCTAACGATTAGCGGGCCGCAGATGGGCATTCAGGTAACGTCGCGACGGAGGGGCCAGTTGGATAACTCCCTCGGGCAGATAACGTCGGTAGTCCAGTCGTGAAGACCCGGTGGAGCTCCGCATTGGCAGTAAAACGGGTCCGGATAGGTGATTGTAGCCCAGGAGTGGCTGATGGAACTCTTCAGCTGGCTAGCTCCGGAATAATTGCTCCGGGATCGACGTAAGGCAATAGACACACGGGTAGCAGCTAGCTAGCTAGCTGCGAAATACAGGTGTAAATGTCCAGAGCTTGCGGTTGAAATCCGGGGATATGGAGAAAAATAGGTCCGGTATGTTATGGTCTGAGTCGCGTTGTACAAAAGTTGCGATAGATTTTCGAGCTAAAGGAATAACTGATGACCACAAACCGTGGTTAGCTGAAATACTAACGTTAGCCAGTAAACTGGCTAGCTTCTGGTTAGCTTCTGGCTAGCTTCTATTGTGGATTTCAGATTTGAGGTAAATAATACTTTAAAAAATATATATTGGTGAGGCGGGTTGCAGGAAAGTGTTTTGAAGTTGAGTTTTTGGAAAGTAAAATATATAAAAGATATGCGAAGAAAGGTGTAAAATATATATATATATATATATATATATATATATATATATATATATATATATATATATATATATATATATATATATATATATATATATATATACGGGACACGACAAGACGAGGACAAAAAGACGTCTGACTGCTATGCCATCTTGGACGATATGCATGTGGTAAATGTGGTATTGTAGATATGAAGTGGTGTAATAATGTTATAATGTACTGGTTTATTTTTGTCTTAATTCGTTTGGACCCAAGGAAGAGTAGCACACACACACACTTCCTGTCGAGGGTGGACTTAACGGGGCTGAGGCCCGTCTTGTCCTATCAGTAAGATGGCTACATTGTGGCGCATCGCTCTAGGAAACCGAAACACAGAAAACAAACATACTGAGGTACTATAGTTGCTCCTAATATTAACGCATTTCCAATAAAATGTCATGACAACTTTAACAACAACTGGACAAAGACAGTGTATACATGTACAGTATGTATTCTCTGTAGACACACAGTGGGGTCTGAAATGATTGACACCCTCGATAAAGATGAGTAATAATGACTGTATAAAATAAATAATACAAATACTAAGCTATATTGTATGCAAACAAATTGGATAAATTATATGTTATACCAATACAACAGTTCAGAGAAAGATTTTGTTTCACATGTAATACTTTTTGTCTCAAAGGTAGGCGTCAAAATGATTGACACCTCTTATAAATAAAGTAGTCAAAGGTTTAGTCCTATCTGACATGAGTTGGAGGCTGAAGGACACATGACCTCTATAGTAACTGCTATGTTGAGTTACTTTAATCCATTTTTCTAGTAATGCCAGTGTACATAAAACCGTTAATAACAGACAAGGCTTTGAAGGTCTAGTCACATGCAGTGAGCCTAATAAAAATGGATGATGCCTGAAGTGTGTGTGTCTGTACTATATGTGCATACGTATGCGTATGTGTGCCCAATGCCCGCTTGTGGATGTGTGTTTGTGTGAATGTGTGTGTGTTCATGTGTGTGTGTGTGCGTACGTTCATATGCTTTTAGATAAATGTACCAATTGGAGAATGATCAGGCTGATGTACAAGAGAGACTGGCAATAAGTCACTACTTAATATCAGAGCTGGGAAACTGAGTCGTCCTCTGTCCCTCCTCCCCCCTACACCATGGCTTTGATCCTCTGCTCTGTCTTTAATGTATGAATAACCTATCTGGCTTTAACCAGGCAGGCAGGTATGCAGAATGAAAGCCCTGTATGTTGTTCGTCCTCTATACTCTTCCCCCTTTCCTGTCCTCTATACTCTTCCCCCTCTCCTGTCCTCTATACTCTTCCCCCTCTCCTGTCCTCTATACTCTTCCCCCTCTCCTGTCCCCTAGAAGAGAAGTGGAGGGGAGATCCCCTGCTTGTTAACTTTTAATGCACACAATTTTCTTATTCTGCTCACACAAGCCAGACCGGGCAGATGGCTGCCGTTTTTACTTTGCATGCACGGTCAACAATCATACATTGGCATGGCATCTTCGCTCACACACACACCCACACACCCAGGCCCACCCGATGGGCCCGTGGAGGGGGGCTCCTTAAAAAACACCTACACTACACAATCTCATCTTTCTGCCCAACGGTCTTTCAGCCTACGTACTGTAGTGACAACAGCAAGGTTCCCCCTCTCTTCATAGTTGCCAGAGCCCTCCAACGGTCAGTAATTAAATTAACCTATTAAATATTTATGTATTTTCTCTTCAAAAACATCAGAATACCTCTGTTTTGTGGGGGATTATGACAGGAACTCTCTCTCTCACACACATACATACACAGTTTGTGAGATTTGAAAGGTGTCACGTGTCAGTTCTGTCCAGTTTCAAACATGTTTTCCTTGAAAAGGAAAGGATATCTTCATCAGTTCAGGTGGGATTCATCAGATCAGGTGGGATTCATCAGATCAGGTGGGATTCATCAGATCAGGTGGGATTCATCAGTTCAGGTGGGATTCATCAGTTCAGGTGGGATTCATCAGTTCAGGTGGGATTCATCAGTTCAAGTGGGATTCATCAGTTCAGGTGGGATTCATCAGATCAGGTGGGATTCATCAGTTCAGGTGGGATTCATCAGTTCAGGTGGGATTCATCAGATCAGGTGGTATTCTCAGTTCAGGTGGGATTCATCAGATCAGGTGGGATTCATCAGATCAGGTGGGAATCATCAGTTCAGGTGGGATTCATCAGTTCAGGTGGGATTCATCAGTTCAGGTGGGATTCATCAGTTCAGGTGGGATTCATCAGTTCAGGTGGGATTCATCAGTTCAGGTGGGATTCATCAGATCAGGTGGGATTCATCAGTTCAGGTGGGATTCATCAGTTCAGGTGGGATTCATCAGTTCAGGTGGGATTCATCAGTTCAGGTGGGATTCATCAGATCAGGTGGGATTCATCAGATCAGGTGGGAATCATCAGTTCAGGTGGGATTCATCAGTTCAGGTGGGATTCATCAGTTCAGGTGGGATTCATCAGATCAGGTGGGATTCATCAGATCAGGTGGGATTCATCAGTTCAGGTGGGATTCATCAGTTCAGGTGGCATGCATTGAAACGCATGTCCTTACCATGGCTTTCTTTGGCAAAATGACTCAGAATTAAAGGACTTGTTAAAATAATCAATTGTACACACCATATTAAGGTGGGACGTTCAGTGTATGACAAGAAAAAAATAGCAGGTCTATTTTGCTCAACGAGATTGTGGGAACATGGCGGCTCTCAATCCCGATTTAAAAAAAACAACAGTATTTGTCAATATATGAGCTGTTGGCAGCTGCATAGGCTATTCTCGTTGTGTGTAGCAACATAATATTAACGTTTTATCCACAAGTCTCTGTCATCACCATTGTAATCTACGTGGAAACCAAAATGTTCCCAAACTTGAGATATACCAGAATTGGAGGATCCTCCATCATTGTATTAATCAGCCTAGTGTTTTTATTTTGTATTTTTAATTTTTTTAAATAAAATATACACACACACACACACACACACACACACACACACACACACACACACACACACACACACACACACACACACACACATATATATGCATACACATATGCAGTTGAAGTCGGAAGTTTACATACACCTTAGCCAAATACATTTAAACTCAGTTTTTCACAATTCCTGACATTTAATCATAGTAAGAATCCCTGTCTTAGTTCAGTTAGGATCACCACTTTATTTTAAGAATGTGAAATGTCAGAATAATACTAGAGAGAATTATTTATTTCAGCTTTTATTTCTTTCATCACATTCCCAGTGGGTCAGAAGTTTAAATACACTCAATTAGTATTTGGTAGCATTCACCTTTTAGCAGGACAATAACCTAAAATACAAGGCCAAAAGTTGCTTACACAGCAGACAGTGAATGTTACTGAGTGACAATTTTGACCTAAATATGCTTTAAAAGACATGGAAATGGTTGTCTAGCAATGATCAACAACCAAATTGACAGAGCTTGAAGAATGTTAAGAATTACAGTGCATTCGGAAAGTATTCAGACCCCTTCCCTTTCCACATTTTGTTACGTTACAGCCTTATTCTAAAATGGATTAAATAAATAAAACATCTCATCCATCTACACACAATACCTCATAATGACAAAGCAAAAACAGGTTTTAGAAATGTTTGCAAATGTATAACATTTTTAAAACTGTAATATCTTATCTGGCTGTTAGCCAGCCTGCCAGCTTAGTGGAGTCTGCCACTAGCATAGTCAGTGTAGTCAGCTCAGCTATCCCCATTGAGACTGTGTCTGTGCCTCGACCTAGCGTGGGCAAAACTAAACATGGCGGTGTTCGCCTTAGCAATCTCACCAGGATAAAGACCTCCTCCATTCCTGCCATTATTGAAAGAGATCATGATACCTCACATCTCAAAATAGGGCTACTTAATGTTAGATCCCTCACTTCAATGGCAGTTATAGTCAATTAACTAATCACTGATCATAATCTTGATGTGATTGGCCTGACTGAAACATGGCTTAAGCCTGATGAATTTACTGTGTTAAATGAGGCCTCACCTCCTGGTTACACTAGTGACCATATCCCCCTTGCATCCCGCAAAGGCGGAGGTGTTGCTAACATTTACGATAGCAAATTTCAATTTACAAAAAAAAAAATGACGTTTTCGTCTTTTGAGCTTCTAGTCATGAAATCTATGCAGCCTACTCAATCACTTTTTATAGCAACTATTTACAGGCCTCCTGGGCCATATACAGCGTTCCTCACTGAGTTCCCTGAATTCCTATCGGACCTTGTAGTCATAGCAGATAATATTCAAATTTTTGGTGATTTTAATATTGATATGGAAGTCCACAGACCCACTCCAAAAGGCTTTTGGAGCCATCATCGACTCAGTGGGTTTTGTCCAACATGTCTCTGGACCTACTCACTGCCACAGTCATACTCTGGACCTAGTTTTGTCCCATGGAATAAATATTATAGATCTTAATGTTTTTCCTCATAATCCTGGACTATTGGACCACCATTTTATTACGTCTGCAATCGCAACAAATTATCTGCTCAGACCCCAACCAAGGAGCATAAGTCGTGCTATAAATTCTCAGACAACTCAAAGATTCCTTGATGCCCTTCCAGACTCCTTCTGCCTACCCAAGGACGTCAGAGGACAAAAATCAGTTAACCACCTAACTGAGGAACTCAATTTAACCTTGCGCAATACCCTAGATGCAGTTGCACCCCTAAAAACTAAAAACATTTGTCATAAGAAACTAGCTCCCTGGTATACAGAAAATACCCGAGCTCTGAAGCAAGCTTCCAGAAAATTGTAACGGAAATGGCGCCACACCAAACTGGAGGTCTTCCGACTAGCTTGGAAAGACAGTACCGTGCAGTATCGAAGAGCCCTCACTGCTGCTCGATCATCCTACTTTTCCAACTTAATTGAGGAAAATAAGAACAATCCAAAATTTATTTTTGATACTGTTGCAAAGCTAACTAAAAAGCAGCATTCCCCAAGTGAGGATGGCTTTCACTTCAGCAGTAATAAATTCATGAACTTCTTTGAGGAAAAGATCATGATCATCATTAGAAAGCAAATTACGGACTCCCCTTTAAATCTGCGTATTCCTCCAAAGCTCAGCTGTCCTGAGTCTGCACAACTCTGCCAGGACCTCGGATCAAGAGAGACACTTAAGTGTTTTAGTACTATATCTCTTGACACAATGATGAAAATAATCATGGCCTCTAAACCTTCAAGCTGCATACTGGATCCTATTCCAACTAAACTCCTGAAAGAGCTGCTTCATGTGCTTGGCTCTCCTATGTTGAACATAATAAACGTCTCTCTATCCACCGGATGTGTACCAAACTCACTAAAAGTGGCAGTAATAAAGCCTCTATTGAAAAAGCCAAACCTTGACCCAGAAAATATAAAAAACTATCGGCCTATATTGAATCTTCCATTCCTCTCAAAGATTTTAGAAAAAGCTGTTGCGCAGCAACTCACTGCCTTCCTGAAGACAAACAATGTATACGAAATGCTTCAGTCTGGTTTTAGACCCCATCATAGCACTGAGACTGCACTTGTGAAGGTGGTAAATGACCTTTTAATGGCATCAGACCGAGGCTCTGCATCTGTCCTCATGCTACTAGACCTTAGTGCTGCCTTTGATACCATCGATCACCACATTCTTTTGGAGAGACTGGAAACCCAAATTGGTCTACACGGACAAGTTCTAGCCTGGTTTAGATCTTATCTGTCGGAAAGATATCAGTTTGTCTCTGTGAATGGTTTGTCCTCTGACAAATCAACTGTACATTTCGGTGTTCCTCAAGGTTCCGTTTTAGGACCACTATTGTTTTCACTATATATTTTACCTCTTGGGGATGTTATTCGAAAACATAATGTTAACTTTCACTGCTATGAGGATGACACACAGCTGTACATTTCAATGAAACATGGTGAAGCCCCAAAATTGCCCTCGCTAGAAGCCTGTGTTTCAGACATAAGGAAGTGGATGGATGCAAAATTTCTACTTTTAAACTCGGACAAAACAGAGATGCTTGTTCTAGGTCCCAAGAAACAAAGAGATCTTCTGTTAAATCTGACAATTAATCTTGATGGTTGTAAAGTTGTCTCAAATAAAACTGTGAAGGACCTCGGCGTTACTCTGGACCCTGATCTCGGTTTGGACGAACATATCAAGACTGTTTCAAGGACAGCTTTTTTCCATCTACGTAACATTGCAAAAATCAGATATTTTCTGTCCAAAAATGATGCAGAACTATTAATCCATGCTTTTGTTACTTCTAGGTTAAACTACTGCAATGCTTTACTTTCCGGCTACCCGGATAAAGCACTAAATAAACTTCAGTTAGTGCTAAATACGGCTGCTAGAATCCTGACTAGAACCAAGAAATTTGATCATATTACTCCAGTGCTAGCTTCCCTACACTGGCTTCCTGTTAAGGCAAGGGCTGATTTCAAGGTTTTACTGCTAACCTACAAAGCATTACATGAGCTTGCTCCAACCTATCTTTCCAATTTGGTCCTGCCGTACATACCTACACGTACGCTACGGTCACAAGACGCAGGCCTCCTAATTGTCCCTAGAATTTCTAAGCAAACAGCTGGAGGCAGGGCTTTCTCCTATAGATCTCCATTTTTATGGAATGGTCTGCCTACCCATGTGAGAGAGGCAGACTCGGTCTCAACTTTAAGTCTTTACTGAAGACTCATCTCTTCAGTGCGTCCTATGATTGAGTTTAGTCTGGCCCAGGAGTGTGAAGGTGAACGGAAAGGCTCTGGAGCAATGAACCGCCCTTGCTGTCTCTGCCCGGCCGGTTCTCCTCTCTCCACTGGGATTCTCGGCCTCTAACCCTATTACAGGGGCTGAGTCACTGGCCTACTGGTGCTTTTTCATGCTGTCCCGAGAAGGGGGGCGTCACAGTTACTGACGTCATCTTCCTGTCTGGGTTGGCGCCCCCCCGTGGGTTGTGCCGTGGCAGAGATCTTTGTGGGCTATACTCAGCCTTGTCTCAGGATGGTAAGTTGGTGGATGAAGATATCCCTCTATTGGTGTGTAGGCTGTGCTTTGGCAAAGTGGGTGGGGTTATATCCTTCCGGTTCGGCCCTGTCTGGGGGTATCATCGGATGGGGCCACAGTGTCTCCTGACCCCTCCTGTCTCAGCCTCCAGTATTTATGCTGCAGTAGTTTGTGTCGGGGGGCTAGGGTCGGTTTGTTATATCTGGAGTACTTCTCCTGTCTTATCCGGTGTCCTGTGTGAATTTAAGTATGCTCTCTCTAATTCTCTCTTTCTTTCTCTCTCTCGGAGGACCTGAGCCCTAGGACCATGCCTCAGGACTACCTGGCATGATGACTCCTTGCTGTCCCCAGTCCACCTGGCCGTGCTGCTGCTCCAGTTTCAACTGTTCTGCCTGCGGCTATGGAACCCTGACCTGTTCACCGGACGTGCTACCTGTCCCAGACCTGCTGTTTTCAACTCTCTAGAGACCGCAGGAGCGGTAGAGATACTCTTAATGATCGGCTATAAAAAGCCAACTGACATTTACTCCTGAGGTGCTGACTTGCTGCACCCTCGACAACTACTGTGATTATTGTTATTTGACCATGCTGGTCATCTATGAACATTTGAACATCTTGGCCAAGTTCTGTTATAATCTCCACCCGACACAGCCAGAAGAGGACTGGACACCCCTCATAGCCTGGTTCCTCTCTAGGTTTCTTCCTAGGTTTTGGCCTTTCTAGGGAGTTTTTCCTAGCCACCGTGCTTCTACACCTGCATTGCTTGCTGTTTGGGGTTTTAGGCTGGGTTTCTGTACAGCACTTTGAGATATTAGCTGATGTACGAAGGGCTATATAAAATAAACTTGATTTGATTCAGACCCGTTGCTATGAGACTCGAAATTGAGTTCAGGTACGTCCTGTTTCCATTGATCATCCTTGAGATGTTTCTATAACTTGATTGGAGTTCACCTGTGGTAAATTCAATTGATTGGACATGAATTAGAAAGGCACACACCTGTCTATATAAGGTCCCACAGTTGACAGTGTACGTCAGAGCAAAAACCAAGCCAGAAGGTCAAATGAATTGTCCGTAGAGCTCCAAGACAGGATTGTGTCAAGGCACAGATCTAGGGAAGTGTACCAAAACATTTCTACAGCATTGAAGGTCCCCAATAACACAGTGGCCTCCATCATTCTTAAATGGAAGAAGTTTGGAACCACCAAGACTCTTCCTAGAGCTAACCGCCAGGCCAAACTGAGCAATCGGGGGAGGAGGGCCTTGGTCAGGGAGGTTCCTCTGTGGAGATGGGAGAACCATCCAGAAGGACAACCATCTCTGTAGCACTCCACCAATCAGGCCTTTATGGTAGTGGCCAGATGAAAGCCCCGCCACTCAGTAAAAGGCACATGAGAGCCCACTTAGAGTTTTCCAAAAGGCACCCAAACCATGAGAAACAAGCTTTTCTGGGCTGATGAAACCAATATTGAACTCTTGGGCCTGAATGCCAAGCGCCACGTCTGGAGGAAACCTGGCAACATCCCTACAGTGAAGCATGGTGGTGGAAGCATCATGCTGTGGGGATGTTTTTCAGTGGCAAGGACTGGGAGACTAATCAGGATCGAGGGAAAGATGAACGGAGCAAAGTACAGAGAGATCCTTGATGAAAACCTGCTCCAGAATACTCAGGACCTCAGACTGGGGCGAAGGTTCACCTTCCAACAGGACAAAGACCCTAAGCACACAGCCAAGAAAACGCAGGGGTGGCTTCGGGACAAGTCTCTGAATATCCTTGAGTAGCCCAGCCAGAGCCCGGACTTGAACCCGATCGAACATCTCTGGAGAGACCTGAAAATAGCTGTGCAGCGATGCTCCCCATCCAACCTGAGAGAGCTTGAGAGGATCTGCAATGAAGAATAGGAAAAACTCCCCAGATACAGGTGTGTAAGCTTGTAGGGTCATACCCAAGAAGACTCGGGGCTGTAATCGCTGCCAAAGGTGTTTTATCAAAGTACTGAGTAGAGAGTCTGAATACTTACTGTATGTAAATGTGATATTTCAGTTCTTCATTTTTACTAGAGATCCTGGTTCGAGTCCAGGCTCTGTTGCAGCCGGGCCGCGACCGGGAGACTCATGGGGCGGCGCACAATTGGCCCAGTTTTGTCCGGGTTAGGGGCGGGTTTGGCCAGCAGGGATGTCCTTATCCCATCGTGCTCTAGTGACTCCTGTGGCGGGCCCGAGCACATGCACACTGACACGGTCGCCAGGTGTACGGTGTTTCCTCCGACACATTGCTGTGGCTGGCTTCCGGGTTAAGTGGGCCGGCAGGTAGCCTAGTGGTTAGAGCGTTGGGCCAGTAACCAAAAGGTTGCTAGATCGAAACCCCGAGCTGACAAGGTAAAAATCTGTCGTTCTGCCCCTGAACAAGGCAGAACACTGTTCCTAGGCCGTCATTGTAAATAAGAATTTGTTCTTAACTGACATGCCTAGTTAAATAAAGGTTAAATAATTATATATATATATTTTTAAGCGGGTATTGTGTAAAGAAGCAGTGTGGTTTGGTTGGGTTGTGTTTTGGAGGACACACGGCCCTCTCCCGAGTCCGTACGGGAGTTGCAGCGATGAGACAAGACTGTAACTACCAATTGGATGCCACAAAATTGGGTGAGAAAAAGGGGTAATACATTTTTTTTTTTTTATTAAAAAAAGACACCCAGAAAGGCTCACAGCTGTAATCGAGGTGAAAGATTATTCTAACATGTGAATACTTATTTACCATCCAGATATCCCCAAAAATGTCATGATATTATTCAAATAATTTTACTATTTAAAATGCCCACCCCTACAGACAAAGCGATCCAACTTCTCCTTCGGTATGTTTATTATCCATGGTACCCATGGCCAAGGCAATTTGTCAAGCGAAGGAAATAACACCAATTTCCCTCAAATCTAATGATCTCATTATACACAGACCATATTTGACTATATCTGGACAATGCATCTCAATGTCTCCCAAACGTATTGAAGATCATAGATCAATTTTGCTTAAACGGTGAAGAGGGGGAGAGACATGGGAGAGGGGGGATAAAGACAACGACTAAAACTTAATGCTAATGCTCCCTGAATCAATTAGCATTAACAGACAGGTTACCCTCTACAGTGTGCATGGCACTGTGTAATTGCCTATTATTCTGTCCGAGAACAAAAAAAGTCTCAGAATATGAGATAATAATATATGGTCATTAAAAGATTAACCTGTGAAGTTTCACAGTTGCACTAATTCAAGTTAAAGTCGTTAAGGAATAGAGGTGGAGAAGAAAGAAGGAAAGGAAGAGGAGAGGGTTAACTGTTAGGGAAGGGGTGTGAACGGTGAGTGGTTAGTCCTGGTCTGTCTCCAGGGGGTTTGTCATCGTGACTGAGTGTAGATCAACAGCTGCTGCAGGTATACAGCTATTTCAGCCTCATCCCTAAATCCCCCACAGAGAATACACAGCCTCAGGCTCTGATCCTCCGCAGGTACACACAGATATTACCAAGAGGTAGGTTTGCACACACACACACTTATTACTAAGAGGTAGGTTTACACTAGAGGTCGACCGAATATGATTTTTCAACACCGATACCGATTATTGGAGGACCAAAAGAGGCCGATACCGATTAATCAACTTATAAAAGAATTTAAAAAACTTTTTATTTTTAGTAATGACAATTACAACAATACTGAATGAACACTTATTTTAACTTAATATAATACATCAATAAAATCAATTTAGCCTCAAATAATGAAACATGTTCAATTTGGTTTAAATAATGCAAAAACAAAGTGTTGGAGAAGGTAAAAGTGCAATATGTGCAATGTAAGAAAGCTAACGTTTAAGTTCCTTGCTCAGAACATATGAAAGCTGGTGGTTCCTTTTAACATATTCAATATTCCCAGGTAAGAAGTTTTAGGTCGTAGTTATTATAGGAATTATAGGACTATTTCTCTCTATACCATTTGTATTTCATTAACCTTTGACTATTGGATGTTCTTATAGGCACTTTAGTATTGCCAGTGTAACAGTATAGCTTCCATCCCTCTCCTCGCTCCTACCTGGGCTCGAACCAGGAACACAACGACAACAGCCACCCTCGAAGCAGCGTTACCCATGCAGAGCAAGGGGAATAACTACTCCAAGTCTCAGAGCGAGTGACGTTTGAAACACTATTAGCGCGCACCCCACTAACTAGCTAGCCATTTCACATCGGTTACACCAGCCTAATCTCGGGAGTTGATAGGCTTGAACCACAGCAAAGAGCTTCTGGCAAAACGCAGGAAAGTGCTGTTTGAATGAATGCTTACGAGCCTCAGTCAGACTGCTCTATCAAATCATAGACTTAGTTATAACATAATAACACACAGAAATATGAGCCTTAGGTCATTAATATGGTCGAATCCGGAAACTATCATCTCGAAAACAAGACGTTTATTCTTTCAGTGAAATACGGAACTGTTACGTATTTTATCTAACGGGTGGCATCCATAAGTGTAAATATTCCTGTTACATTGCACAACCTTCAATGTTGTCATAATCACGTAAAATTCTGGCAAATTAGACGGCCCAAACTGTTGCATTTACACTGACTCTGCGTGCAATGAACGCAAGAGAAGTGACACAATTTCACCTGGTTCATATTGTCTGCTAACCTGGATTTCTTTTAGCTAAATATGCAGGTTTAAAAATATATACTTCTGTGTATTGATTTTAAGAAAGGGCACTGATGTTTATGGTTAGGTACACGTTGGAGCAACGATACGCACCGCATCGATTATATGCAACGCAGAACACGCTAGATAAACTAGTAATATCATCAACCATGTGTAGTTAACTTCTTGTCAATAGGAGGGCGCTGTTTTCACTTTGGAAAAAATCGTGCCCAAATTAAATGGCCTTGTACTCTATTCTAGATCATACAATATGCATATTACTATTGGATAGAAAACACTCTGAAGTTTCTAAAACTGTTTGAATTATATCTGTGAGTAAAACAGAACTCATTTGGCAGCAAACTTCCATATAGGAAGTGAAAAATCTGAAAAACGAGGCTCTGTTTCAGGGCCTACCTATTCAACTGGCTTTTATTTATCGATATGTATGCACTTCATACGCCTTCCACTAGATGTCAACAGGCAGTGGAAGGTTGAATGGGGTGTCTAGCTTGATCTGAGGTCGAATAAGAGCTTTTGGAGTGACAGGTCCGGTATTTTCTTTGTCTTCGACGGCGCACGGGGGAGCTCGACATTGTCTTCTGAAAAGCGTTCGGTATACACGGCGAATATCTCCGGCTCTGATTTTATTTGATACATATAATAAAAACATCAAAGTAGTTTTTTTCAACCAAGTTTTATCAGTTTATTCAACATTCATTGGGACTTTTGGAGTTTTCCGTTCTTTGCGCCAAGAGAGGATGGGAATGTTATCAACCTTGGCTAGCATTGCGGCACGAATTCGACAGAAGAAATGGACATTCTAAAACCAAACAACGATTTATTCTGGAAATAGGACTCCTTGTACAACATTCTGATGGAAGCTCAGCAAAAGTAAGAAAACATTTATGATGTTATTTCATATTTCTGTGTAATATGTTGATGCCTATTCTCCCCCGTGTTGGTGAGCGCTGTCTCACAATAACCCAAGCTGTATGTTGTGGTAAAGTTATTTAAAAAAATTTAACACAGCGGTTGCATTAAGAACCAGTGTATCTTTCATTTGCCATACAACAAGTATTTTTATGTAAAGTTTATGATGAGTTCTTTGGTCAGATTAGGTGAGTGTCCAAAATATCTCCGGACATTCTGGGGAAATGTTGCTACGTATTCACAATGTATAACCACGATTTGCAGCTCTAAATATGCACATTTTCGAACAAAACATAAATGTATTGTATAACATGATGTTATAAGACTGTCATCTGATGAAGTTGTCCAAAGGTTAGTGATTCATTTTATATCTATTGCTGGTTTTTGCGAAAGCTACCTTTGCTGTGAATAAATGCCGTTGTGTGTTTGGCTATTGTGGTAAGCTAATATAATTCTATAGTGTTTTCACTGTAAAACACTTAAAAAAATCGGAAATATTGGCTGGATTCACAAGATGTTTCTTTCATTTGCTGTACACCATGTATTTTTCATAAATGTTTTATGATGAGTATTTATGTATTTCACGTTGCTCTCTGTAATTATTCTGGCTGCTTTGGTGCTATTTTTGATGGTGGCTGCAATGTAAAACTGATTTATACCTCAAATATGCACATTTTCGAACAAAACAAATGTATTGTATAACATGTTAAGACTGTCATCTGATGAAGTTGTTCAAGGTAATTGATTAATTTTATCTCTATTTTGTCAGTTTTGTGAAAGCTACCTATGCGGTGGAAACATGGTGAAAATATGCGGTTGTGTGTTTGGCTATTGTGGTTAGCTAATAGAAATACATAGTGTTTTCGCTGTAAAACATTTAAAAAATCGGAAATGATGGCTGGAATCACAAGATGTTTATCTTTCATTTGCTGTATTGGACTTGTGATTTCATGAAAATTATATTATATGATATCCCTGTCCCGTTAGGCTATGCTAGTCAGCTTTTTTGATGAGGAGGATGATGAAGTAGAGGTTAACTTGTGATTATGATTGATTGATCGTTTTTTATAAGATACTTTTAATGCTAGCTAGAAACTTACCTTGGCTTCTATTTGCGTAACAGGCAGGCTCATTTGCGTAACAGGCAGGCTCCTCGTCGAGTGCAGTGTAATCAGGTGGTTAGAGCATTGGACTAGTTAACTGTAAGGTTGCAAGATTGAATCCCCCGAGCTGACAAGGTAAAAATCTGTCATTCTGCCCCTGAACAAGGCAGTTAACCCACCGTTCCTAGGCCATAATTGAAAATAAGAATGTGTTCTTAACTGACTTGCCTAGTTAAATAAAGATTAAATAAAGGTGTAAAAAAAAATCGTCCAAATCGGGGGGTTTGTTATGAAAATTTGAAATCCGCCCTAATTAAATCGGCCATTCCGATTAATCGGTCGACCTCTAGTTTACACACACATATTACTAAGAGGTAGGCCTACACACACATATTACTAAGAGGTAGGCCTACACACACATATTACTAACAGGTAGGCCTACACACACATATTACTAAGAGGTAGGCCTACACACACATATTACTAAGAGGTAGGCCTACACACACATATTACTAAGAGGTAGGCCTACACACACATATTACTAAGAGGTAGGCCTACACACACATATTACTAAGAGGTAGGCCTACACACACATATTACTAAGAGGTAGGCCTACACACACATATTACTAAGAGGTAGGCCTACACACACATATTACTAACAGGTAGGCCTACATACACATATTACTAAGAGGTAGGCCTACACACACATATTACTAAGAGGTAGGCCTACACACACATATTACTAAGAGGTAGGCCTACACACACATATTACTAAGAGGTAGGCCTACACACACATATTACTAAGAGGTAGACCTACACACACATATTACTAAGAGGTAGGCCTACACACACATATTACTAAGAGGTAGGCCTACACACACATATTACTAAGAGGTAGGCCTACACACACATATTACTAAGAGGTAGGCCTACACACACATATTACTAAGAGGTAGGCCTACACACACATATTACTAACTGGTAGGCCTACATACACATATTACTAAGAGGTAGGCCTACACACACATATTACTAACAGGTAGGCCTACACACACATTACTAACAGGTAGGCCTACACACACATATTACTAACAGGTAGGCCTACACACACATATTACTAACAGGTAGGCCTACACACACATATTACTAAGAGGTAGGCCTACATACACATATTACTAAGAGGTAGGCCTACATACACATATTACTAAGAGGTAGGCCTACACACACATATTACTAAGAGGTAGGCCTACATACACATATTACTAAGATGTAGACCTACACACACATATTACTAAGAGGTAGGCCTACATACACATATTACTAAGATGTAGGCCTACACACACATTACTAAGAGGTAGGCCTACATACACATATTACTAACAGGTAGACCTACACACACATATTACTAACAGGTAGGCAATACACACACATATTACTAACAGGTAGGCCCACACACACACATATTACTAACAGGTAGGCCTACATACACATATTACTAACAGGTAGGCCTACACACACATATTACTAACAGGTAGGCCTACACACACATATTACTAAGAGGTAGGCCTACATACACATATTACTAACAGGTAGGCCTACACACACATATTACTAACAGGTAGGCCTACACATACATATTACTAACAGGTAGGCCTACACACACATATTACTAAGAGGTAGGCCTACACACACAGTTGAGAGAAGAGATGTTTCTGAGAGAGAGGGAGAGGATGGAGGACAGGCTAGATAGATGATAAGGATGGCGCAGCAGCATCCTCCCTCTCCTCCTCTCCTTTCCAGGTTCCTAGTCTGGGGCAGAACAGCTGCCTAGAGAAAGAACATATATACCAGTTCAGTATATACCAACTGTAAAATCGGTTTACACTCAGCTGCACTCATTGGGAGAATTTAGCAGACCCCTAGCACCCATAGTACTGCGTCACACAGAGGAGACAGAGATTGAGTCTATAGATCCTTCTGCTAAATGTTCCAAGATGATTGGGCAGCAAATCTAAACGCACTCTTACCAGACTCCATTCTTGTGTTTGGGACATTATATAAAATACAGTTCAGCCCTCCTTGTCATGGACAAAGTATTTAATTTACAGGTTTGTGACACTTGGCCGGTTCCTGTGGTCTAATGGCTGTAATCTGTGGGATTACGGGGCACTGGGGGCAGACACAGTCTGAGACCGGAGATTATGGGGCAGACCACTCAAACTGAGATAGGGGTATAGGCAAGTGTCAAGTGGTGACAGGTCTCTGTCTCTCCTTCTCTCACCCTGTTGCTGCTATTCATCATTATCCCCACTCCCCCATCTCACTCTTCCTCTCTTCATTTAACAGCCTCTTATACCCAGCTACGTTCAGCCATGCCAAATGCACAAGAAGGCAACAGGAGTGTGTTTAGAGGTAGGCCTACACACACATATTACTAAGAGGTAGGCCTACACACACATATTACTAAGAGGTAGGCCTACACACACATATTACTAAGAGGTAGGCCTACACACACATATTACTAAGAGGTAGGCCTACACACACATATTACTAAGAGGTAGGCCTACACACACATATTACTAAGAGGTAGGCCTACACACACATATTACTAAGAGGTAGGCCTACACACACATATTACTAAGAGGTAGGCCTACATACACATATTACTAAGATGTAGGCCTACACACACAAATTACTAAGAGGTAGGCCTACACACACATATTACTAAGAGGTAGGCCTACACACACATTACTAAGAGGTAGGCCTACATACACATATTACTAACAGGTAGGCCTACACACACATATTACTAACAGGTAGGCCTACACATACATATTACTAACAGGTAGGCCTACACACACATATTACTAACAGGTAGGCCTACACACACATATTACTAACAGGTAGGCCTACACACACATTACTAACAGGTAGGCCTACACACACATATTACTAAGAGGTAGGCCTACACACACATATTACTAAGAGGTAGGCCTACACACACATATTACTAAGAGGTAGGCCTACACACACATATTACTAACGGGTAGGCCTACACACACATATTACTAAGAGGTAGGCCTACACACACATATTACTAAGAGGTAGGCCTACACACACATATTACTAAGAGGTAGGCCTACACACACATATTACTACGCATACGCCAGCAGCATACCACCCTGCATACCACTGCTGGCTTGCTTCTGAAGCTAAGCAGGGTTGGTCCTGGTCAGTCCCTGGATGGGAGACAAGATGCTGCTGGAAGTGGTGTTGGAGGGCCAGTAGGAGGCACTCTTTCCTCTGGTCTAAAAAATATCCCAATGCCCCAGGGCACTGATTGGGGACACTGCCCTGTGTAGGGTGCCGTCTTTCGGATGGGACGTTAAACGGGTGTCCTGACTCTCTGAGGTCATTAAAGATCCCATGGCACTTATCGTAAGAGTAGGGGTGTTAACCCCGGTGTCCTGGCTAAATTCCCAATCTGGCCCTCAAACCATCATGGTCACCTAATAATCCCCAGTTTACAATTGGCTCATTCATCCCCCTCCTCTCCCCTGTAACTATTCCCCAGGTCGTTGCTGCAAATGAGAACGTGTTCTCAGTCAACTTACCTGGTAAAATAACGGTAAAATAAAATAAAAAATAAACTAAGAGGTAGGCCTACATACACATATTACTAAGAGGTAGGCCTACACACACATATTACTAAGAGGTAGGCCTACACACACATATTACTAAAAGGTAGACCTACACATACAGTAAGGATGTGACCAACTACTAGATGGAGTGAAGGTACGCTAATTTAGTGATAATCAAGTATGATCTCCATGATGACCCATAAGATAAGATGAGAACGTTAAATGCCATGGAAAACTCCCAGTGGACTCTCAGTCACATGGGGGGGTGGGTGGATTGGGGGGGGGGGACAGAGGCAGTTGAGAGAAGAGATGTTTCTGAGAGAGAGGGAGAGGATGGAGGACAGGCTAGATAGATGATAAGGATGGCGCAGCAGCATCCTCCCTCTCCTCCTCTCCTTTCCAGGTTCCTAGTCTGGGGCAGAACAGCTGCCTAGAGAAAGAACATATATACCAGTTCAGTATATACCAACTGTAAAATCGGTTTACACTCAGCTGCACTCATTGGGAGAATTTAGCAGACCCCTAGCACCCATAGTACTGCGTCACACAGAGGAGACAGAGATTGAGTCTATAGATCCTTCTGCTAAATGTTCCAAGATGATTGGGCAGCAAATCTAAACGCACTCTTACCAGACTCCATTCTTGTGTTTGGGACATTATATAAAATACAGTTCAGCCCTCCTTGTCATGGACAAAGTATTTAATTTACAGGTTTGTGACACTTGGCCGGTTCCTGTGGTCTAATGGCTGTAATCTGTGGGATTACGGGGCACTGGGGGCAGACACAGTCTGAGACCGGAGATTATGGGGCAGACCACTCAAACTGAGATAGGGGTATAGGCAAGTGTCAAGTGGTGACAGGTCTCTGTCTCTCCTTCTCTCACCCTGTTGCTGCTATTCATCATTATCCCCACTCCCCCATCTCACTCTTCCTCTCTTCATTTAACAGCCTCTTATACCCAGCTACGTTCAGCCATGCCAAATGCACAAGAAGGCAACAGGAGTGTGTTTAGAAGTCACTGATCTGAGTAACAACAGTACAGTGAAGATTCTTTATGTCTCCTATTTTCTTTAGCTAAATCACAGGGCCTTGTGCGAACTTGAACTGGAAGCCCCCACCTCCGCCTCATCCCACCCTGTAGTTGGACTCACTCATACTTGACTGGCTCCAAATTGCATTATGAATTGCTTTTCTGACAAATCCCTCGAGGACACTAGATAAAATCCCACGAATGTGGATTTCTTTCTATCTCAAAGAAGTGGCTTAGCAGGTTTGGCCACTTTGTCCAGCTATAGTATAGAAACGAGGCCACCTGAAACGTATTACACATATCAAACTAAAACGATTTGCCGCTAACCTTTTTACGCATTTTCTTTATATCAGAAAGGTATTGCCGGTAACAAAGCCTCTACTTTTATTTCCACCAACTGAGGTAGTCATGAATGCCTAATTTGAAAAAAAAAAAAAAAAAAAAACAATGCCTCAGTATAAACGTCCCCTTTCTTCTTACCGGCTTTGGCACGCATTAAATCATGAACATTGTAATGTCCTTGTCATTATTTTTTTATTTAACCAGGTGGGCCAGTTGAGAAGTTCTCATTTACAACTGCAACCTGGCCAAGATAAAGCAAAGCAGTGCGACAAAAACAACACAGAGTTACACATAAACAAACATACAGTCAATAACACAAAAGAAAAATAGAAAGATCTATGTACAGTGTGTGCAAATGTAGAAGAGTAGGGAGGTGGGCAATACATAGGCCATAGAGGCGAAAATAATAACAATTTAGCATTAACACTGGAGTGATAGATGTGCAGATGATGATGTGCAAGTAGAGATACTGGGATGCAAAAGAGCAAGAGGGTAGGTAATAATATGGGGATGAAGTAGTCAGGTGTGCTATTTACAGATTGGCTGTGTACAGGTACAGTGATCGGTAAGCTGCTCAGACAGCTGATGCTTAAAGTTAGAGAAGGAGATAAGACTCCAGCTTCAGAGATTGTTGCAATTTGTTCCAGTCATTGGCAGCAGAGAACTGGAAGGAAAGGCGGCCAAAGGAAGTGTTGGCATTGGGGATGACCAGTGCAATATACCTGCTGGAGCGCGTGCTACGGGGGGGTGCTGCTATGGTGACCAGTGAGCTGAGATAAGGCGGTGCTTTACCTAGCAAAGACTTGTAGATGACCTGGAGCCAGTGGGTTTGGCGACGGATATGTAGTGAGGGCCAGCCAACGAGAGCATACAGGTCGCAGTAGTGGGTATTATATGGGACTTTGGTGATAAAACGGACGGCACTGACGGCACATGCAGTTTGCTGAGTAAAGTGTTAGGGGCTATTTTGTAAATGACATCGCCAAAGTCAGGGATCGGTAGCATAGTCAGTTTTACGAGGGTATGTTTGGGGACATGAGTGAAGGAGGCTTTGTTGCGAAATAGGATGCCAATTCTAGATTTCATTTTGGATTGGAAATGCTTAATGTGAGTCTGGAAGGAGAGTCTAACCAGACACCTAGGTATTTGAAGTTGTCCACATATTCTAGGTCAGAACCGTTCAGAGTAGTGATGCTAGTCAGGCGGGAGGGTGCGGGCAGCAATTGGTTGAAGAGCATGCACTTAGTTTTACTAGCATTTAAAAGCAGTTGGAGGCCACGGAAGGAGTGTTGTATGGCATTGAAGCTCGTTTGGAGGTTTGTTAGCACAGTGTCCAAAGAAGGGCCAGATGTATACAGAATAGTGTTGTCTGCGTAGAGGTGGATCAGAGAATCACCAGCAGGAAGAGCGACATCATTGATATATACAGAGAAAAGAGTTGGACCGAAAATTGAACCCTGTGGCACCCCCATTGAGACTGCCAGAGGTCCGGACAACAGGCCCTCCGATTTGACACACTGAACTCTGAGAAGTAGTTGGTGAACCAGGCGAGGCAGTCACTTGAGAAGCCCTGGCTATTGAGTCTGCCTATAAGAATGCGGTGATTGACAGAGTCGAAAGCCTTGGCCAGGTCGATGAAGACGGCTGCACAGTACTATCTTTTATCGATGGCGGTTATGATATCGTTTAGGACCTTGAGCGTGGCTGAGGTGCACCCCTGACCAGCTCAGAAACCAAATTGCATAGTCGAGAAGGTAGGTGCGATTCGAAATGGTAGGTGATCTGGCCAGCCATGGAAAAGCATGGCCAGCCATGGAAAAATGCTTATTGAAATGATCGATTATCGTAGATTTATCGGTGGTGACAGTGTTTCCTATCCTCAGTGCAGTGGGCAGCTGGGAGGAGGTGCTCTTATTATCCATGGACTTTACACCATCCGAAACCTTTTGGAATTAGTGCTACAGGAATCAAATTTATGTTTGAAAAAGCTAGCCTTAGCTTTCCTAACTGACTGAATATATTTGTTCCTGACATCCCTGAAAAGTTGCATATCGCGGGGACTATTCGATGCTAATGCAGAACCCCACAGGATGTGTTTGTGCTGGTCAAGGGCAGTCAAGTCTGGGGTTAACCAAGGGCTATATTTGTTCTTAGTTCTATATTTTTTTGAATTGGGCATGCTTATTTAAGATGGAGAGGAAAGCATTTAGAAGAGAAACAAGGCATCCTCTACTGACGGAATGTGGTCAATATCCTTCCAGGATACCTGGGCCAGCTCGATTAGAAAATCTTGCTCGCTGAAGTGTTTTAGGGAGCGTTTGACAATGAGGGGTTGTTGTTTGAGCGTGGACCCATTACGCACGCAGGCAATGAGGCAGTATCAACACATAAATGGCATGACAACGCAGCAGCCTGGTCCAAATAGCAACGTTACCTACTCTATTTTTTTGCACCACAAAACACATCTGTTGAAAAACATTTTTGGGATAGGCTATGTCAATCTAACAAGCCAGGCAACTAAAAGCAACTTTCTAGACAATGTTTTGGTTCCTTGGTAGCAAGCTATCTATCTATTTTCTCAACTGTATAAAAATAATAATAATAACATTTACATAAGTATTCAGACCCTTTACTCAGTACTTTGTTTAAGAACCTTTGGCAGTGATTATAGCCAAGTCTTCTTGGGTATGACACTACAAGCTTGGCACATCTGTATTTGGGGGGTTTCTCCTATTCTTCTCTGCTCTCAAGCTCTGTCAGGTTGGATGGGGACTTCGCTGCACAGCTATTTTCAGGTCTCTCCAGAGATGTTCGATCGGGTTCAAGTCCGGGCTCTGGCTGGGTCACTCAAGGACATTCAGAGACTTGTCCCGAAGCCACCCCTGGGTTGTCTTGGCTGTGTGCTAAAGGGTCGTTGTCCTGTTGGAAGGTGAACGTTCGCCCAAGTCAGAGGTCCTGAACGCCCAGGAGCAGGTTTTAATCAAGGATCTCTCTGTACTTTTCTCTGTTCATCTTTCCCTCGATCCTGACTAGTCTCCCAGTCCCTGCTGCAGAAAAGCATCCGAACAGCATGATGCTGCCACCACCATGCTTCACCGTAGGGATGGTGCCAGGTTTCCTCCAGACGTGATGCTTGGCATTCAGAGCAAAGATTTCCATCTTGGTTTATTCAGATCAGACAATCTTGTTTCTCATGGTCTGAGAGTCTTTACGTCCCTTTTGTCAAACTCCAAGCGGGCTGTCATGCACCTTGGTGGAGTGCTGCAGAGATGGTTGTCCTTCTGGAAGGTTCTCCCAGAAGCCCTTGAGGTCTGTCAGAGTGACCATTGGGTTCTTGGTCACCTCCCTGACCAATGCCCTTCTCCTTTGATTGCTCAGTTTGGCCGGGTGGCCAGCCCTAGGAAGAGTGTTGGTGGTTACAAACTTCTTCCATTTAAGAATGATGGAGGCCACTGTGTTTTTGGGGACCTTCAATGGAACCCTACCCCCGAAGTCGATTGGTCGAAAGAACAGCTGTCTCTCGGGCAACCAAGATTATACTTTTTATGTTGGGGACAGGCCTTGTGTGGGTTATTATTTATTGTTTTATTGCTAGGTATTACTGCACTGTTTGAGCTGGAAACACAAGCATTTCGCTGCACCTGCGATAACATCTGCAAATCTTTGATTTTATTTGGAAAGATGCCGTGGGGGAAAGATCCCGAATCTCCCCATTGCTCCCCAGCAAAATGTGCCTACATTCAGGCTATTGTTTATATGTTGAGGTAAAAATTGAAGTATAATGCTTGTATGGATGTCAACCCCAATGTACAGGTCAACGTCACCAATCAACTGCATTACAGTTAAAAACGACATTGACTACCACCACCGACTTCTCTCTGTTAGCTATGCTACCAGCTTATAAGAACGGGAGTTAGCATTTAGCAGTCACTTCATCTAAACCTGAAAAGGGACTACTTCTAAATGTTATGCAGCAAAAAACATTCAAATCAGACTTTAGTAACCAGATTGTGGGCCTGTAACAGAACATCAATCATTTGATGAATATCAAGTTTGTTAGATCAGATTTGTTGAGTATGCGCCAATCCAGCGTCCTTCTATCCCCCATGGTCTGCGTTTCATTGACCTCTTTACCACATCTATAGTATAGTGAGGTGGACAATTACCCACCTACAGATGGGCTTGTTGAACATGTGCCAGGTAGCTTTGAATGGTTCACCGCAACCACGTGACCTAATCCTCTGCACTTCACTCAGTAGAAAAGGCTTAGGATCTTTGGTGTTCACAGACCCAAAGGCTCACAGCATAATAAGAAAAAACTATAGTGAGTATGAGACAATTTGAATGTGTTGTTGGTATTTTTACACATCCTGCCAAAAGTAGATGCCTGCACTATGACATTGATAAGGCTTCCACGGTGTTCACAGAGATACTAATAATCTTACCAAACTATGACATGGAAGAGCCTTCAGCTATAAGCCTACCAGACTGGACGTTTTACTCTCCCTCTCGCTTAGCAACTAACAGGAGCAAACTGGTTACCAGGGAAACTGTCTATATAGATTCCCCACTTTTCTAGAGATGTTGGTTCAACTGATATTCCAAAGAGCAGAAGGGAGGATGGAGGAGTGGGAGAGGCTGTGGATGTGTCTCTCTATCTTATGTTAAGCTTCATTGGATACTGAGAGATGATGAACCAGAGGCAGCACACTAAGTAACTGGTAATCTCGTCTGCAGGTAGGTTCAAGGATTGGGCAACAGGTACAATCTACTGCTGCTATTTCAACTAGGCCTAATACACATCATTCCATGAAGAACTGGCCCTTTGGAATTGAATCTGGCCAGGTAAATCTATAGATTTCAGACCTGGGGTCAAATGTGTATTTGATTATTTGTTATTTAAATACTCATTTTCTGTGTATTTGAGTCTTTTCAAATAATGTGGCTCAAATCAACTACTTCTATTGGAAGTATTTTCAAATAATTTCCTATTAATAGCCTACAATTTTAATGTTTTTTCAGATACTTTTCAAAATACATTATTTCAAATACCAAACAGACCTGGTTCTGGCCTTATGAGAAGGAGAATTACTTAACATAGAACTGATCTGTTTGATTAAACTGTTACACTCTTCACAGCATCTTCAGCGGGGAAGACAATATTGGCCAGGCAGGCAGAGTGTGATAATTGGTTCAAAACCATCAGTCCAAAACTATTTCCAAATAAAGTACAGAGGGGGAAAGTCAGTCTGCATTCTGCAAACTCTGTGGGTTGTTGGAAAAAATAGACAATTTCCACCTCAGAAGAGTTCCAGCTAGCAGGTTTGTAAAACATCGGCAGGCTTTAACACCATTCTATTTAGCACAGCTTCACCTTACACACAATAACAAAAACATTACACAAACAGAAATTAGCCATGCGTCAGAGTCAGGAGAGAATGATAATCTCACACCTCTCTATTTAAAACCTCCAAAACAAAGAAACTGTTCATCTTCATTGCAAAGAAGGAAAAAGTAACAGGTGGGAACCCAGACAATACAAGAAAATTCATTTTCCTAATACTGGAAATCTGTGACTTAAAACCACTGTGGCGTTTCAAGCTATTGTTCTGGGTGTGGAGGCTGATTAACACCACCTTCTCAGAGAGTGTTAATGTGGGGAGAGAAAGAGATGGAGACAAAGGGAAAGAGTGACAAAGGGAGAGAGAGAGAGAGAGACAGAGAGAATGGGGAGACAGTGAGGGAGCGAGAAAGACAAGAAGAACAAGTGAGCGATAGGAGCAGTGAACACCAAAGGTCCGGACTGAACACTTCCTCACACCACACACGTAGCCTCCCCAGCGCCCAAGGCCGCGATGCCCGCCAGCTGCACACCACAACACACCACACACGTAGCCTTCCCAGCGGCCGCGGCGCCTGCCAGCTGCACACCACAACACACCACACATGTAGCCTTCCCAGCGGCCGCGGCGCCTGCCAGCTGCGCACGACACCACACAAGTAGCCTTCCCAGTGGCTCTCCAGTGTCCCCGCCGCAGTGCCTGCCAGCTGCGCACGACACCACACACGTAAGCGCCCACATGCCCTCCACCGAGCAGGGTATTATGATGGGGCTGTTGTAGGGCCTGATACCTGGAGGATTAGCTCTCAGCACAGGTTGCAGACATCAATGTTTATCTTCTGAGATATGATCAACAACAAGATACCTAACTTATGCAGACTTCACTACGGTTAATAAGGGGTAAGAAAACATGGAGGACTTAGAACTGGTAGACAGGCTGTGAGTACTAGATGGGGTATGGCTGTAGAGTGAGTATTATTATGTTTGATACACACAAAAACACAAGACTACTATGAACCAATGACTACACAGTATTGGCAACATACACTATATATACAATAGTATGTAGACACCCCTTCAAATTAGTGGATTCGGCTATTTCAGCCAAGTTGTGGTTTTCATGAACGCAGAGAGCTCCGTGACTTTCAACATGTCATCGTCATAGGATGCCACCTAACCAACAAGTCAGTTCGTCAAATTTCTGCCCTGCTAGAGATGCCCCGGTCAACTGTACAGTAAGTGCTGTTATTATGAAATGGAAACCACATGAGGTTGGTGGCACCTTAATTGGGGAGGATGGGCTCATGGTAATGACTGGAGCTGAATCAGTGGAATGTTATCAAATACATGGTTTCCATGTGTTTGATGCCATTCCATTTACTCCATTCCAGCCATTATAATGATCCATCCTCCTGTCAGCAGCCTCCACTGGTGGAAACAGCTAGGAGTCACAAAGACTCAGCCACAAAGTGGTAGGCCACACAAGCTCAAAGAACGGGACCGCCAAGTGCTGAGGCGCGTAGCATGCAAAAATCCTCTGTTGCAACACTAACTACCGAGTTCCAAACTGGCTCTGGAAGCAACGTTGTTGGGAGCTTCATGAAATGGATTTGCGTGGCCGAGCAGCCGCACACAGTCTGGGGCTGTTTATCATGGTTCAGGCCCCTTAGTTCCTGTGAACAGAAATCTTAACACTATAGCATACAATGACATTCTAGAAAATTATGTGCTTCCAACTTTGTGGCAACAGTTTGGGGAAGGCCCTTTCCTATTTCACCCCCATGCACAAAGCGAGGTCCATACAGAAATGGTTTGTTGAGATCGGTGTGGAAAAATTTGACTGGCCTGCACAGAGTCCTGACCTCAACCACATTGAACATCTTTGGGATGAATTGGAACGCCGACTGCAAGCCAGGCCTAATCGGCCAACATCAGTACCCAACCTCACTAATGCTCGTGGCTAAATGGAATGTTTCAACATCTAGTGGAAAGTTTTCCCAGAAGAGTGGAGGCTGTTATATTTGTAAAAATGTACATAAATATACACATATATTTAACTAGGCAAGTCAGTTTGGAACAAATTCTTATTTACAATGACGACCTACCTCAGCCATACCCGGACGACACTGGGCCAATTGTGCGCCGCCCTATGGGACTCCCAATCACGGCCGGATGTGATACAGTTATAGAAGCAAAAGGGGGGGGGGGGGGGCAACTCTATATTAATGCCCGTGATTTTGGAATGAGATGTTCGACGAACAGACATGATGAGTGGGAGGGAAAGGCACGGCCCCCATTGTGCGGAGCCTGGTCCTGGGGACATGGAAGAGTTTGGTGTGGCTTGAACGTAGGGTGCGTGGAGGTTCATAGGGGGATAGTAGGTCTGACAGGTAGATAGGTCCGATGCCATTTAGGGCTTTGTAGACGAGGAGGAGAATTTTATAGTTAATTCTTTGAGGAACAGGTAGCCAATGGAGATCAGCAAGGATGGGGGTGATGTGGGCAGACTTTTTTAATTTTTCTATCAGAATCCTTGCGGCACTGTTTCGGATGAGCTAAAGTTTATGAATTGAATTTGGAGGCAGGCCCCCCAAGTACTGCATTCCCATAATCAATTCAGGAGAAAATTAATGCATGGATTAGCTTTTCAGCATCAATTGTGGTGAGAGAGGGAACTGGTGAGATTGAAACGTAACCTTACTATTCACTTTCTAATCCACAAAGGATATGCACTAACATCTGACATTCACTCCAAGACGCATCTTCCATCATGATCAAATGATCAACTGTATCACCTTCGCTGACTTCTCATCTCAGGGTCAACTGAAAGGTCAACTGCCACACTAATGAAGTAGGCAACATGAAGTGAATGTTTGAGGGGACATTTCCCTGAGGGAAGAAACATTGCGAATAAGGGACAAATGAAGAGGGACAGAGATGGGGAGGAGTATAGGAGGGATACAACCTCCTCTGCCTCCGCTCCACCTCTCCACCCATCTCTCTCTCTCACCCAACAAACATCTGTATCATAGTCACTTTATAACTCCAGCTAACCATCCTATCTGTATGGGCCATAAAACAGCTCTCTTTCCACAGTAAATGGGTAGTAAATATGCTGGTGCACCCCTCCTGCCTGATCTTCATTCAGAGCGACAGCCGTCTGGAATAAAATCTACATCGGATCAATCATATTCAAATGTGACATTTAGCGCTAACAAATGTCTTTGGATTCCCTGTGGCCAGATGACTAAAGTCATGTTTGAGCACTTGACTGGCGGGGTCCACACAGCCCCGTGAGTGAGTGCGTGATTGTGTGTGTGAGAGAAAGACGGCGAGTGAGAGAGAGAGAAAGGACCTCAGAGCTCCTCACAGCCCCTGGACAGACCAGACCTGGCTCAGAGGGTCAGACCCTGTCTGATATCTGTCTCAGTTACATTCTCTCACTGGACATCACCTCACCTGACCAAACAGCAAACTGATAGCCTGACTCGCAAACGGAAGAGCTCAGAGCTAGGGAACACATACATGGATATAATTCTTCACATTTCTTTGTCAGTATCCTCAACTACTCTGCTAAAATGAAAGATATGGTTGTTAACATATAGGCTCAAAGAGAGTGGAGTTCTTCGCATTTCATTAGCATTGTCCTAGACTATGGCTAGGCTATATTCTCTGGTAAAATGATTTAGTCTAAGGCTAAACATATAGACCCAGCACATTCCTGCATATTTTCCCCTTAGCCTCATTCCATACATTTTCTTATTTAACCTTTATTTAACTATTGAATTGTTGAAAAGGAGACAAAGCCTGTATTTCCATAGCTTGATAAAGCACCACATTTTTCCCATCTAATTGAACATCCTAGTGCCGGAGATTGTTTACAAGGCAACAGAAGGAGAATCAGAGAATAGGATGGATTTATGATAAATGGAGATAGCTCATCAGAATGCCTCTGTATGGATAGTCCATAAACACACCGGCACATACACACACAGCCTACACACTCACACAACATGCACACGCAGTGTTTGACCACTCCTTTAAACAGTGAGAGGCTCAGAGAGATAACTAATAGGCATTTTAAAAATGTCTTCTGACTAATTCCTCTCCAGGAATGAATCAGTCCCAATGGACAGAAAGTACAATTGTTAGTCTACAGCAAAGTCAGAATGGAAAAGTGCTTCCTTTCCTTCGTCTAGGTACAGAACTCGTGTGAGCCACGAGAGAAGAGTCTGTGAGGTTTATTCCAATAAACCTCTCTGTTACTAATGAAAAGAGTGACAGATAGTGATCTGCTTTCTGTGTTGCTCTACTTGAATGTGTGTCTGTGACTCTGAAGCATGCCCCAGTTGTAGAGATGTAGGATCTTAATTTGATCACCCTGTTGTAGGAGGTCTTTCATGCAATACAGAAAATGTTAAACTTGTAGTGTATTTGAGGTTTAAAAAAAGGCTTCTGAAGTTTGTAATTTCCACTTTGAAATTTCAGACTTGATTATCCCTTACCCAAACTGTATCAATCCCAACAAAAATATCCATTAATTATAATCCACATAATAATTAATATTTCCTGTCGCTGCAGGATTATGTTCCTGCTGTAGCAAACTGGCTCAAATTAAGGTCCTACATATGTATGTGCAGTAGAGTTTAGGTGTTTGAGAGTCTGAGCCATCCTCACACCTATCCGGTGACCTTCTAGCCCAGGCCAAAGAGTGGCTTAATGAACTTGTAGGCCCAAATGATTCATCTGAACCTGGAAACCCAGAGTTGGATGGCAGGCCAAGACCAGGCCTTGTTAAGAAGCTTCACCCCTACACGACACTGTCTCCCTCCCATACTCTCTGCCTGCCTGTCTGGCTCTCTCTTTATCTCCCTCTCTCGGTCTGTCTATCTTTCACTCATTCTCCATCACCTTTTCAACTTCGTCCATGTCCTTTACTGACATTTACAACTGCGCCCTACTGCTTCACAGACCCTGCGGACTAGCAGCTGTTCCTGAGCCTGTGACCTGTGACTGACCAGGCTAATAAGCACTGCTAGCTGCCAGTCACAAACCACACTCACCTACAAACAAACCCCTATCAGCATGCATCTTGCTGAGGAAAACAACAATTATGTTAATTTAGCCTCACCGTAAGTGACAGTCACTCGACAAAAGTGACTTTATTTCCCAACAGTTGGTTTATATTCAAGTCAGTCCCCCTCTGTGCTGGTGAGAGACCACGTCGCCAGTTTCACTAACCCTCAGATCTCTGTAAATGTCAACACTAGTGCCCCTCTACACCCCTCTTCTCCCCACTCCAATCCCAGCCCCCCCCAAAAAACTCTAAACCTCAGTCTCAAGACGCCAGGGTCGTCTCTCATCTTTGATGTGACATAGCCCTAAAAAGTCAGACAGCAAACACCAGGGCCGGTCAATGGTTTCCCGTCTTGGTTTCCAAATATCAAGCCCCCTTGTGCCCTCTACCCTGGGGCGTCCACTCAGTTCCTGTCTGCCAGTCAGACAGACCCTCATTCTGCCATAACAGGCCAGCCATGCTTAATACTGATGAGTTCCTCTGAAAAGGTCGCACCACAGGGGGACACACAGAGTGTCAGCCACCACAGACATGTTCAGCACACAGTATCAGGCCAGGGCTCATAACTGCCTGGTGGTACAGGCTTTGGTTTTTCCATTTATATTTCGAGGTTGGACGTTAGCAAGTTAGCACATTAGCACGTGGGCCACACCGATTGGTGTTACACCTGTGCTGGTTTGTCATCTCGTTAGTGGGAAGTTATTTCACCTGGGCTGGCCCAGGTTATATTTAAGAGTGTCTGGCCCAGTGCTCCAGTTGTCTTGAGAGATGTGGAGAATCAGCACCTTTAGATGGCTCTCCCTTTTTGATTTCTAGGAAAATAATCTTTTGTCTGATCTTCCCCGTTTTAGTTTTGCTCCACCTTTTGGTTTGCTTCCTGTCGTTACGTTTGGTGTGGGTTTTTATTTAGTTTGCCTCTTCTTGGGCAAATTAAGTGGGTCTCATGGTGGGTGTCTTTTAGGTTCCAGTTGTTGTTGCTAGTCAACTTTCAGTGGACACCCCCATGAGTGTCTTTCAGAACCCCTCCTAAAACCCCACCGGTATTGTTTTGGTTGTTGTCAGTGACTCTTTGTTAGTTACCCCTTTTGTTTGAGTGTCAATTTTTGGTTTTCTTGCTGGGGAACGTAACAGTCGAGACACTATCCCAGTGGGCTAAAATGGTTGAAATATGGTTAAAAAAATGACTGGTTGAAATGAGCTCATTCGGCTAGTCGTTGTTCATTGGGACAGTATAGAGGCATCTTTTATGCGACATTGAGTTACAACATAGACGTTTCATTCTGACATAGACTAGGCTACTATTTCCCGCCACAATGGAGGGCATCACATGTAGATTTTAGTGAATATAATACTACAATTTACTTCATTTGAGGCAGGATATCACTGCTTTCACAATCTCCATGATGTAATATCTGTATAAGATCTAATATTAGTACCAGAGGTGCAGTGATAAAATGAAATGTCATGGTGACATTTTATTGCATGTTTTCCCTATATAAGCCTATCCCATATTGCCCATGATGCTGGTTATGAGAAGTGGACTTTCATTCATCCCTGTCTGTGTGGCTCTATGATAATACTTTATGAGAGAAAAGGGACTAGAGAAGGAAGATGTGTTATTTCAAAAGCATCAGAATATCATGACCACGTAACAATTCAGTACACAGCCCAGACCACCGCATGTGGTGTAGACTGGACTCGTCTGTCCATATAATCCTCGCCATTTATCACTGAAAATCTAAGCAATATCACTCTGCTAAGAAACATCTCATTATCTCAAATGTATGACAGCCTTGAGTGTGACTTTCCGGTCTAAAAGCAATTGGATGCAACAGAATGGATAAAAAAAAAAGAATAATTCTATCCAAGATGGCGTAGCAGTGCAGACGTTGTTTGTCGTTCTCCCGTGTTTTCTTTTTCTTTTTTTCTTCATTCTTTGTATATATTTCAATCTCTTTTTCCATTTTTAAATTAAAATATACCTTCCGGCAAACTGCCTCACCCAATGTGATACGGATCTGCTATTTTTAGACCTTATAGCCAGCACCTCCATCAGAGGCTAGCCATCAGAGGCTAACCAGCTACTAGCTATTTAATCATTGTTAGCCACTGCTAGCGGCCTATACCTGTAGCACAGACACCAGCCGCTTTTAGCCTGGTTGTTCTCCACTATAACACCAGATTCCTGCCGTAAGCCCTGGACCATTACTCCTGTTCATCGAAGCTAGCTTTGAGCGAGGCCCATCTCCCGGCCTGCTCAGTGGACACTATGATCACTCGGCTACACAGCTGATGCCTCCCGGACTCTTGACTAACACAACAAGAATCCACTACATCACCGGATTCTTGCCGTAAGCTCTGGACCTTTGCATCGGATCATCGCAGCTAGCTAGCTAGCGGCTACCGAGTGGCTATAGTGGCTAATGCCCTTGTCCCAAAGCTAGCACCAGTTGCCTCAAGCCAGGCGCATCTCCCGGCTAGCAAACTAAATTACTCCAACTACAATACCTCTTTTGCAAACTGGCCTGGACCCTTTGTCGACACGGAGCCCCGCCGATCCATCAGGACTGGTTTGCCGACGTAATTCCATCCGCTGTGCCCTCAACCGGCTCATGCCGGACATCGGTGAAGACGCTTCTACTGCCCCGGCCTGCTAACTTTTATTTTTTAAATGCCGGGTCTCTGCTTCCTAGCGTAGTAACGACTACCTAGCGGCTTCCCTGTTTCATCTATTGCTGTTCACTGGACCCTATGATCACTTGGCTACATGGCGAATGCCTGCTGGACTGTTCATTAATCATGGTACTCAATTTTGTTTATTTTTTTGATCTGTCAGCCCCAGCCTCTAACTCAGGCCATGTGTGTAGTTAACTGACCCTCTCTGCCCATTCATCGCCATTTTACCTGTTGTTGTTGTCTTAGCTGATTAGCGGTTGTTGTCTAACCCGTTGTTGTCTTAGCTAGCTCTCCCAATCACCACCTGTGATAGCTTTATGCCTCGCTTTATGTGTCTCTCTAATGTCAATATGCCTTGTATACTGTTGTTTAGTATAGTTATCATTGCTTTAGTTTACTGTGGAACCCCTAGTCCCACTCAACATGCCTCAGATACCTCTTTTGCCACAGCTCCCACACATGCGGTGACCTCACCCAGCATAACTAGTGCGTCCAGAGATGCAACCTCTCTTATTGTCACTCAATGCCTAGGTTTACCTCCACTGTACCCGCACCCTACCATACCCCTATCTGTACATTATGCCCTGAATCTATCCTACCACGCCCACAAATATGCTCCTTTTATTCTCTGTCCCTAACGCATGAGACGATCAGTTTTAATAGCTTTAGCTGTACCCTCATCCTACTCCACCTCTGTTCCTCGGGTGATGTAGAGGTTAAAATAGGTCCTGTGTCCCCCCAGGCGCTCTCATTTGTTGACTTCTGTAACCGTGAAAGCCTCCTCACTAAGTTTGCTTTACTCACTGCTTTACTCACTGCTTTAGCACCGTCCGCCAACCCTGATGTCCTTGCCGTGTCTGAAACCTGGCTTAGGAAGGCCACCAAAAATTCTGAGATTTCCATCCCCAACTACAACATTTTCCGTCAAGATAGAACTGCCAAAGGGGGAGGAGTTGCAATCTACTGCAGAGATAGAACTTTGCAGGCTATCACACTTTCCAGGTCTATGCCCAAACAGATCAAGCTTCTAATTTTAAAAATGCATCTCTCCAGAAATAAGTCTCTCACTGTTGCCATCTGTTATAGACCCCACTCAGCTCCCAGCTGTGCCCTGGACACCATATGTGAATTGATTGCCCCCCCATCTATCTTCAGAGTTCGTTATGTTAGGTGACCTAAACTGGGAAATGCTTAACACCCCAGCCGTCATACAATCTAAGATAAAGGCCCTCAATCGCATACAAATTATCAAGGAACCCACCAGGTACAACCCTAAATTTGCAAACATGGGCACCCTCATAAATATCACCCTGACCAACTTGCCCTCCAAATACACCTCTGCTATTTTCAATCAGGATCTCAGTGATCACTGCCTCATCGCCTGCATCCGCTATGGGTCCGCAGTCAAACGACCACCCCTCATCACTGCCAAACGCTCCCAAAAACAAGCAGGCCTTTCTAATCGACCTGGCCCGGGTATCCTGGAAGGATATTGACCTCATCCCGTCAGTAGAGGATGCCTGGTCATCCTTCAAAAGTTATTTCCTCACCATCTTACATAAGCATGCCCTTTTCAAAACATGTAGAACTAAGAACAGATAAAGCCGTTGGTTCACTCCAGACCTGACTGCCCTCGACCAGCACAAAAACATGCTGTGGCAGACTGCACTAGCATCGAATAGTCCCCGCAATATGCAACTTTCCAGGGAAGTAAGGAACCAATACACGCAGTCAGTTAGGAAAGCATTGGCTAGCTTTTTCAAACAGAATTTTTCATCCTGTAGCTCTAACTCCAAAAAGTTTTGGGACACTGTAGTCCATGGAGAATAAGAGTACCTCCTCCCAGCTGCCCACTGCACTGAGGCTAGGAAACACTGTCACCACCAATAAATCCACGATAATCGAGAATTTCATTAAGCATTTCTCTACGGCCAGCCATGCTTTCCTCCTGGCTACCACAACCCCGGCCAACTGCTCCACATCCCCTGCAGCTAATTGCCCTACAGCTACTTGCCCAAGCCTCCCCAGCTTCTCCTTCACTCAAATCCAGATAGCAGAGGTTCTGAAAGAGCTGCAAAACCTGGACCTGTACAAATCAGCTGGACTAGACAAATCTGTACCCGCTCTTTTTAAAATTATCTGCCTTCATTGTTGCAACCCCTATTACCAGTCTGTTCAACCTCTCTTTAGTATTGTCCAAAATTCCTAAAGATTGGAAAGCTGCCGCGGTCATCCCCCTCTTCAAAGGGGGTCACACTCTAGACCCAAACTGTTACAGACCTATATCTATCCTGCCCTGCCTTCCTAAAGTCTTCGAGAGCCAAGTTAACAAACAGATCACTGACCATTTCAAATCCCACCGTACCTTCTCCGCTGTGCAATCCGGTTCCTGAGCTGGTCACGGTTGCACCTCAGCCATGCTCAAGGTACTAAACGATATCATAACCACCATCAATAAAAGACAGTACCGTGCAGCCGTCTTCATCGACCTGGTCAAGGCTTTCGACTGTCAATCACCGTATACTGAATAGGCACTCAACAACCTTGGTTTCTCAAATGACTGCCTCGCCTGATTCACCAACTACTTCTCAGATAGAGTTCAGTGTGTCAAATTGGAGGGCCTGTTGTCCGGACATCTGGCAGTCTCTATGGGGGTACTACAGGGTTCAATTCTCGGGCCGACTCTTTTCTCTGTATATATCAACAATGTCGCTCTTGCTGCGGGTGATTCCTTGATCCTCCTCTACGCAAACGACACCATTCTGTATACATCTGGCCCTTCTTTGGACACTGTGCTAACAAACCTCCAAACGAGCTTCAATGCCATACAACACTCCTTCCATGGCTTCCAACTGTTCTTAAACGCTAGAAAAACTAAATGCATGCTCTTCAACCGATCGCTGCCTGCACCCAACCGCCCGACTAGCATCACTACTCTGGACGTTCTGACTTAAAATATGTGGACAACTACAAATACCTAGGTGTCTGGTTAGACTGTAAACTCTCTTTCCAGACCCATATTAAACATCTCAATCCAAAATGAAATCTAGAATCGGCTTCCTATTTCGCAACAAAGCCTCCTTCACTCACGCTGCCAAACATACCCTCGTAAGACTGACTATCCTACAGATCCTCGACTTCGGCGATGTCATTTACAAAATAGCCTCCAGCACTCTACTCAGCAAACTGGATGCAGTCTATCACAGTGCCATCCGTTTTGTGACCATAGCCCCTTATACCACCCACCACTGCAACCTGTATGCTCTCGTCGGCTGGCCCTCGCTACATATTCGTCGCCAGACCCACTGGCTCCAGGTCATTCATAAGTCTCTGCTAGGTAAAGCTCTGCCTTATCTCAGCTCACTGGTCACCATAACAACACCCACCTCTAGCATGCGCTCTAGCAGGTATATCGCACTGGTCATCCCCAAAGCCAACACCTGCTTTGGCCACCTTTCCTTCCAGTTCTCTGCTGCCAATGACTGGAACAAATTGCAAAAATCGCTGAAGTTGGAGACTTATATCTCCCTCACTAACTTTAAGCATCAGCTATCTGTGCAGCTTACTGATCGCTGCAGCTGTACACAGCCCATCTGTAAACAGCCCATCCAACTACCTACCTCATCCCCATATTGTTTTATTTACTTTTTTGCACACCAGTATTTCCAGTATTTCTACTTGCACATCATCATCTGCACATTTATTACTCTAGTGTTAATTTGCCAAATTGTAATTACTTCGCTACTATGGCCTATTTACTGCCTTACACCATTTGCACACTGTATATAGACTTTTCTATTGTGTTATTGACTGTACGTTTGTTTATTCCATGTGTAACTCTGTGTTGTTGTTTGTGTCACACTGCTTTGCTTTATCTTGGCCAGGTCTCAGTTGTAAATGAGAACTTGTTCTAAACTGGCCTACCAGGTTAAATAAAGGTGAAGAAAAAAAAGAAAAGAAAAAAAGACAACTCCACGGAGCAGTGGGCAACGTGCCTTTTGAAAAGAGAGCTTAATTACAAGTACCATCTTAAAAGAGCGTCTCCACAGAGCTTTCAATTGTCATCAACTCAAATATTATTTGTCACATGCTTAATAAATAACAGGTGTAGACTAACAGTGACATGCTTACTTCTGGGTCCTTTACCAACAATGCAGAGTTGAAGATAAAGATTACAAACCAACGAATAAAATAACATGGCTATATACAGGGAATAGCAGTACCGAGTTGATGTGCAGGAGTATGAGGCAGGCTACAGCCCATCACACCCACTTGGAGTTTGCTGACAGATTGTGAATAGGAATATTGAACGGCAGATCATAATGAAATAGCCTGTAAATAGACAGCGATAAGAGACATTGGCTATGTTCAAATCTCCCTACTATCAGACCACTTACAATGCCTAGCCAAGACATTACTTCATTCTGAGTAGTATGCTAGTGTGTGGACATTCCAACAGAGAAAATGTTATTGTGCGGACAGAAAATGAGGTTTAAGGTTCAACAGATGTGGCCATTGTATATAAGGCCTGGCCTAGGCGTTGCACTGGACTGGTGGACTTGTCTGCTTCCTTCCACTGTTAAGAGTCTGCACTGGAAGTACACTCCTGGGAGAGAGACCTGATGTCTAACATAAAACCCTAATGCTGGAAGATGACATCATTAATAATGGATAATCATATTAACATCACTGGGGGATGGATGGGCCACGCTAGGCCTCGGCATGGCACAACCTCTGGCTGTTGCTGCGTGCACACACACAGCGCAGTCATACCTCAATCCCTAAGTCCCCAGACACTCAGCACTCTTTATAGTTGTGATGGAAGCCAGTGGAGGGTAACAGGACACACACACACACACACACACACACACACACACACACACACACACACACACACACACACACACACACACACACACACACACACACACACACACACACACAGTGGAGGGTTACAGAGGGCAGGGGAGCCATCAAAGATGAAGAAGATCACATATGAGCAGGACTGCACATGACCCAGTGGTACACTGTCACACACACGCACACACTCAGCAAAAAAATAAACGGCCCTTTTTCAGGACGCTGTCTTTCAAAGATAATTTGTAAAAATCCAAATAACTTCACAGATCTTCATTGTAAAGGGTTTACACACTGCTTCCAATGCTTGTTCAATGTACCATAAATAATTAATGAACATGCACCTGTGCAACGGTCGTTAAGACACTAACAGCTTACAGACGGTAGGCAATTAATGTCACAGTTATGAAAACTTAGGATACTAAAGGCCTTTCTTGTTGTCATTGCAGGTAACCTCAACGCTGTGCTTTACAGGGAAGACATCCTCCTCCCTCACCAGTCTCAACGTCAACAGTAAAGAGGCGACTCCGGGATGCTGGCCTTCTAGGCAGAGTTGAAAAGAAAAAGCCATATCTCAAACTGGCCAATTAAAATAAAATATTAAAATGGGCAAAATAACACAGACACTGGACATAGGAACTCTGGCTAGAAGGCCAGCATCCCGGAGTCGCCTCTTCACAGTTGATGTTGAGACTGGTGTTTTGCCGGTACTGTTTTATGAAGCTGCCAGTTGAGGACTTGTGAGGTATCTGTTTCTCAAACTAGACACACTAATGTACTTGTCCTCTTGCTCAAATGTGCACTGGGGTCTCCCACTCCTCTTTTGATTCTGGATAGAGACAGTTTGCAATGTTCTGTGAAGGGAGTAGTACACAGCGTTGTAACAGATCTTCAGTTTCTTGGCAATTTCTCACATTTCTCAAAACAAGAATAGACTGAAGAGTTTCAGAAGGAAGGTATTTGTTTCTGGCCATTTTTAGCCTGTAATTGAACCCACAAATGCTGACGCTCCAGATACTCAACAAGTCTAAAGAAGACTAGTTGTAATGCTTCTTTAATCAGCACCACAGTTTTCAGCTGTTATAACATAATTGAAAAAGGGTTTTCTTATGATCAATTAGCCTTTTAAAATGATAAACTTGGATTAGCTAACACAATGTGCCATTGGAACACAGGAGTGATGGTTGCTGATAATGGGCCTCTGTACGCCAATGTAGATATTCCATAAAAAATCTGCCATTTCCAGCTACAATAGTCATTTACAACATTAACAAATGTCTACACATTTATTTCTTATCAATTTGATGTTATTGTAATGGACAAAAAAAATGTGCTTCTCTTTCAATAAGTGACCCCAAACTTTTGAACAGTAGTGTATATTTGTAGCAAACAGAGCGAGCAGTGGCACAAATGAGAGCCAGGAGTGTACAACCAGCACTTGCTCCTCATCATCTCCCTACAGTGGCACGCATCAGTTCTATTTCAGATGGCGTCAACATCATTAACTTTTAATGCATTATGGAGTAGAATGTATTTTTTTAAAGTCACCAGAAGTGACCTTTTCAGTCATTCGACAAACAAAATCTCCTCCAGGTCATGCACCTAAACCCCCCGCTACCTTTGCCACTGCTGCTGAAAGAAATCCTAGGGGAAACACTGCGCACACACACACCACACAGACAGAGGAGCTAAAAACAGACAGGTGGTCAGCGTAATGGCGGCAGAATGAGAGATGGTCGTGACTCGTGGCAGTCTCGATATTGGATTGGGCCCAGGGTATATAGATTTGATATGGAGGAGCATGTAATAAGTACAGAGGGTGCTGGGCTACTTTCTGTGACAGGCTGTGATCTTACATATGGGAGTAGTTTAAAAAAAGGGGCTATATCAGCCAAGGGGCTATATCGGCTAAGTGGCTAATGCAAACAGCCAGTCACTATGATTTGAGTGAGGATGATGCTACCAAGCGGGGTCATCAACTCTGTGTGTGTGTGTGTGTGTGTGTGTGTGTGTGTGTGTGTGTGTGTGTGTGTGTGTGTGTGTGTGTGTTACCTGCGTGTTTACGTGGCATGGTCATAATCTAGAAGAAAAAGAAACGCACACCTATTAAAACCTCTTGAAGCTAGGGGGCAGAACTTTTATGTTTGGAAAAATAACGTTCCCAATGTAAGCTGCCTATTTCTCAGGTCTAGATACTAGAATATGCATATAATTGACAGAGTAGGATAGAAAACACTCTAAAGTTTCCAAAACTGTCAAAATATTGTCTGTGAGTATAACAGAACTGATTTTGCAGGCAAAAACCTGACGAAATCCAACCCGGAAGTGACTCTTATTTTGAAAAATCACTGTTCCATTGCCTGCCTTTCGTCCATTTAAAGGGATATCAACCAGATTCCTTTTCTAATGGCTTCCTCCGGGTGTGAACAGTCTTTAGACATTGTTTCAAGCTTTTATTCTGAAAAATGAGCGAGATTTACAAAAACGCGTCAGTGGATAGACGGAGGTCCTTACATTAGTTCATGCGCTCGACACTGGTTGCTCGACATTTTCTTTCTCTCCAGTATTGAATAGTTTACAGTCCGGTTGAAATATTATCGATTATTGATGTTAAAAACAACCTGAGGATTGGTTATTAAAAACGTTTGACATGTTTCTACGAACTTTACGGATACTTTTTGGAATTTCCGTCAAGCCTTGATGACCTGCCTAAGGCTGTGGAATACTGAACATAACGCGCCAAACAAATGGAGTTTTTTTATGTAAAAGTAATCTTTATCGAACAAAAGGAACATTTATTGTGTAACTGGAAGTAACTGGAGTGCAAACATCTGAAGATCATCAAAGGTAAGCGATTAATTTGATTGATTTTCTGGCTTTCGTGACCAATATACATTGCTGCTAGGTGTTCTTAATGTTTTGTCTAGTGATCGATAAACTCACACAAACGCTTGGATTGCTTTCGCTGTAAAGCATATTTTCAAAATCTGACATGACAGGTGGATTAACAACAAGCTAAGCTGTGTTTTGCTATATTGCACTTGTGATTTCATGAATATAAATATTTTTTGCAATTTTTTTGAATTTGGCGCTCTGCAATTCAGCGGTTGTTTACGAAAATGATCCCGCTAAAGGGATCCGTGCGTCAAGAAGTTAAGCGAGGTGCTGGCTAGCGGAGTGGAAAACTTGAAAATAAAAGGAGAGCCGCACACTCTAGGAGCTCAGATGCAAAAATGTAATGTCCAACATCTACACAAGCTTACAAACAATTCTAATGGCAAAGTCACAATAATCACAAGAATGGCTTCAGATCAAAGTCTACGTTGAGACCGAAGGGAGCAAGGGTCTTTAAATTAAAGATCCAGGCAGCCTCTCGTTTTAACAATAAATTATCAAGGTCACCCCCTCTCCTAGGGAGGGTGACATGTTCGATGCCAATATAACGCAGAGACGAAATCGAGTGGTTTGCTTCCAAAAAGTGGGCCGCAACTGGGTAAGTCAAGTTTTTGCACCAAATGGTTCTACGATTCTCTGAGATACGTACTTTTAATTCACGCTTTGTGGCATGTGGCATGGTCAAACCCCACAGGGCATTATATGTTGCAGTGTTGTTAACTACACATTCATTACTCATGAATAAAACATTAGCAGCACGAGTGTTTCACTCCATGCCCATTCTCCCCCTCCAGTAGTTGATGTTCACTCACATTGTGTTTTGATTCATTGCCATGAGGATCCCCTTGCATCTTGAACAAAATTAAAAAGCTAACAAAGTGTGCGTGAAGAAGCACACAGAACATCAGTGGTTGGCCACACAATACGCTCTGCCACTTGACATCAAATTACTCAGGTGTAGATTTATGCAGATATAGTTCATATTATGATTCAGAATCAAGGTCAAATTGTTTCCATGGATAATCCATCAAATAAAATGTATGTAACAAGGTTTTTATGCAACGTTTGGTTTTCAAGAGGCTCTTAAAAATATAACTTTGAATATTGTAGCCTATCACCGGTAAAGAAAGATAAATAAGAGAAAAGGCAGAACACTTGAATTAAACTAATCATGTCCGGCTTTATTTTTTTTTAAGAGAAAAAGGTGCGAGTGCATAACCAAAAAAACTATGGGAGATTCTTATTATCTTGCTCTCCTCTTACAACCACGACCAGATACAAAATGAACTTGCTACACAGCATCTCTCAGGGATGAAAGTAGTGTACAGAGAGTCAGTGGAGACAGAAAAGCTGTCTTTCATAATGATGTTTCACCACAGCTTCTGCTGAGTAAGTCTACACAGATTCTATAACACCTAAGTGGAAATCAATGGGTATAACTGAATGCTGTTTTCTTATCATGACACATTTTATATGATAAGGTTAAGGACTGAGGGTAAGAAAATCAAATCATGCTTTTATGAGAAGTCATTCTGGTAGGGTCTAGGGAGTCTACTGACACCGAATTTGTCTGAAAGAACAGCATGCGTATTCTTTCAACTCATTCACACACACAGAGAGAGAAACAGAGAGATGCTCCCTATGCAACTGGGAGGATAACTCCCCAGAGATCTGACCAAGAGAGACCACATACATTCAGGGTCTGATACAGCTCACATAGTGAATCACTGTGTTTAAAATGAGAGGGGGAGGACAGATACAAAATGCCTTCAGAAGAAAAGCAGTAAGGAGAGACACTATGCAAGCATGATGGATATGAATGTTAAATACCCAAATAAACATGAAAGTGAATTCCATTCTCTCACCAACATTTTTAGGCCTAGTTCATGAGGTGGATAGGAAACATTTATAATTAAAACATTTCACAATAAGTGAATACACTGTAGGAATCTGTCTTCCTTAGACCGCCACTGCAAACACCCACTGTCACTAGGGGTTATAAATGGACATGAACTCATTAATCAAAATGAGTTTCGCACACAATACACACACCAACTCACGCAAATAAACACAATCACTCACACCTACTACTACTGTATAGCCTAGATTTTTCTGCTTCCCTCAATGTTTTCCAACACTCAGAGCTCACCTTTCACCTAGTCAGTAGAACAACAAATTCAATATTTCAAAAAAACCCAGTAAAAGACTGGTTTAGCACTAAAACTGGGAAATGTACCATGACTCAGACAGATGATTAAATAGACAGCAATCATATGTGAGCCGTTTCAGTAAGCTAGGTGTATGTCGCTTGTCACTACTTCACTGGAGAGGCATTTGAAGGTTTTCTGGCAGAAATGCCTTCTGGAACATGTGAACTTTCATGTGCCTTAATAACAAACTTGTATGCCATCTGTAAATACAAATAAAATGGTTAAATTACGAGCCTAGTTGGTTTACCCACGGGAAGAAAGACTAGCCCGCTAGCCATGATTGGATGAGATAATGGATGGGCTGGACATGCCATGTAGCATGCTTCTGTCTATAACATGAGCTGCTCAGTATGTGTAGATAACCCTTGCTACCACAGCTTTTTTGAAAGATATAGTGGCCATTGAGAACTGTAAAAGTGTTGCTACTGCTCTCAACAACATTGCTTCCCTGAATTAAGCAGGCGCTATCGACAAAGACCAGAGGGAAAGACTACTTTCTGGAGGACGATCGTGCCATGCTGACTCTCTCGGACTCTGAAAATAAAATCAGACGATGAGGAAATCCCTGATTTAAGTAAAAACATTTTCATTGAAACAGACATTGTAGTCTTCTGATGGCAGTGATGGGGAAGAAACGGCGATCAACAGTATTGTTGTCAAGGAAGAAGTTGACAGAGTTTGGAACGATGCTGAATGGGTGTAGACAAAGAAGAACTCTCCTGTTGGTGTAACAAAACATTAAGGGGCTACTTTTGCAAAAGTGGGGTTACATGTTTATCAACATCCAAACCAGATTTACTTTCCCATTGTTCCACAGTCTGTACTTTTATCCAATGTAAAAAACACAATTTCAAATTTTGCAACATAACTCTGAAAAGAGTTGATCGGTCACATATTTGAAACATCCCCAGCCTCATAAAGTACCAATGCCAGGAGCTAAAGATGAATAGTAATTTGTAAATCCCCATGACAGAAGGCAGATGGGGTATAGGTCTAGGAGGTAGAGGCAACTGGCACAAGACTGTATCGGACGGTTACGATTGTTTAAGCCCTGAAGCTGGGAACCATGCAATGAAAGACAAAACTTAATGTTCCTTAGATGTAACGAAAATCATTTGTCAGAGTCCAAAGCAACTTATACAGATGGGTCAAGTGCCACTGAGTGACGCTGGCCAGACTTTAGCAGCGTCAGGCCCAGGGCAGATGGCATCGCCAGCCAGGGAATGTGGCAGGGGAGGCAGACATTCACTTGCGTGCACACGCACACACACACACACACGTTGCTACACCATGGGCTGGCTGCCCATGGTGATGCCACCTGTACCAGAATGCTACCTAATTAACCCTTGAGAAACCCACGGCTCAGACTCCGCAATGACTCACTTTCCCAGCCGCCCCAGGCCTGCTGCTGTACTGGGTCAGTGGATACAAGGGAGGGATGGGGAGTGTTGGGTTAAAGGCTGGAGTAAACATGGAGGACTTGGCCTAGGGAATGGATGGTTCTTAGGGTACAGGACAGGACAGCATAGATAAGGATGGATAGGGAGGGTAGCCTAGTGGTTAGAGCGTTGGGCTAGTAACCGAAAGGTTGCAAGTTCAAATCCCCGAGCTGACAAGGTACTAATCTGTCGTTCTGCCCCTGAACAAGGCAGTTAACCCACTGTTCCTAGGCCGTCATTGAAAATAAGAGTTTGTTCTTAACTGACTTGCCTAGTTAAATAAAAAATGTTAAATGAGCGTCTGCTAAATGACTTAAATGTAAATGTAGGGACGAATAGAGGAGACCATGGATAAAGGGGTGAGAGGCGGAGGAGAAAACAGAAGGCAGTCAGTCATACTGTATATAATTACCTTGATGTAGCTCTCCAGCTGGGGGTAGACTCTCTGCACCCCAAAGAAGATTGACAGGGGCGTCCTGTGGGGAAAGGAGGCGCTGACCACGTGAGTGACCTCTGGGAAGCTGAAGACCCGGAAACCAAACTTCTCATAGATCTGTTGGAGCTCCTCACTGGGCCTAGTATCGCCCTCACTCAGGACACTACCCACAGCACAGCGACACTTCTCTCCTATCACCTAGAGAAAAAGGAAAGAAGGACGGAAGGGAGGGAGAGAGAGAGTCTTGTCAGCAAAAGGTTAAATCTCACTGAGGCGGAAATTAACAATCTGATGTGACAACAGTCTGTTTGCATTTAATGTGATTGCTTTAGTTTCTATTGGGCTGTTGCCTATTTGTGGTGTTTATACAGCAATCATGTATCATGATATTTTTTTTTAGGGGTGAATCAGCTTAATATTGCGGAAAGATTGTTGCTTCCATCAATGTAATTGTCTGCATCATTTCCAATCCCCCATATCTTTTTGGGGTAAATATATATATCCATATACACATATATACATACACATACCTATATAGTCATATGTACTTTTTTTTTTTAGAATATACCTTTATTATTCCCCGCAAACCCTACCACCCTCCCTCCAATTGGAATAAACTAATAAACAATAACACTTAGGCTTCTACCTTCAGTTTAAACATATTTTATACATTTTACAGACACAATCTATTTTACAATAGTTATATTTTGTTTGTTTTTAGTCCTTCCTCTATTTCTGAAGTCCGTCCAGTTTGATTTCTATTTCTAACTGTGCCATTTCACAACATTTCTGAACCAATATACATTTTACAAACCCTGTATGTTTTACATTGGTTCTTGTTATTAGTCCCACCCTTCAGCTCCATTCAACCCCACCCATCTATCTCTTAACACCCTCCATTTTGGATTTCTATTTGCCATATATTTTTCAACCGTGCTGTGATGCTTCACAAAAGTACTGAACCTTTCTATTCTCATAGCTTCTACAGATTGTACATTAAAAATAAACATTTTTGCTAAAATAATTATTATATTATTGATTGATTGACTATATCTTTTCAAATCACCCAGTACTGCTATCTGCAGCGTTAGTTCTACAGCAATCATGTATCATGATGCTAGTATTCCTTCACATCAGATTATTCTAAAAACAATCTGAAAATGTGTCAATATGTTTGTCCTCAGCCTCAACCGTGGAACAATTTCCAAATTGACCTCCCTCGCTTCCGACTCGCACTATTGCTGTTGTTCTGTCCCTACACCTTTCTCTCATTACAGTCACTCAGAGAGCCTGTAATTATACATGCAAACTGCCTCCATGGATGAGAAGAATGCCTCCTCTCTTTCTTTCTCCCTCCCTCAACAACCCCCTGAAGCCTGCCGCAGCAGTTAAGGACTGCAAAACCACTATTGTTGTAAACACTGCCTTTATCTAAACCCACCTGTATCTATGCCCATCAAAGTCTACAAGCCCCCCCCCCCAAAAAAAAGATTTGTCCACTGTCTGAAAAATAGCCAACCAATTTCACAGACAGACGGTTCCTTCAGTCTCCCAAAATGTCCACCTTCTAACAAACGGATGAGTCACAAAGAAGAGACAGAATATAGGCTGGCAGAAAACAGCTTAACAAACCATGTGAAAGGAAAACTAATTTGGCACAAATAAATGGAAAACAATTTTTACACAAATAAATAAATACAATTGAACGACAAGTTTTAGAATCCAGCACAGTTGGCAGGCAATGTTAAGAGCAAGGCTCTTGTTAGGCTCTAAGACACTGATTGCTACATTTGGCTGCTCAGTTGTGCTTGGTGGTTCTCTCTCCAATCTGGGGATCGAATCGTCCATAAAATGGTAGAAAAAGAGGAGCCACTTAATTCAAATTAAGACTCATGGGACATCCGAAATTACCTCCGGATTGTGTACAAACCAATGGCCAATCAAACGGCTGATTTCTCACCAATTTTCATATCCTAAGTCCCAGCAGGTGTAGAGAGGACAGGACAGGGGTTGCATTCGGAACGTTCTTATTGCTTTTCCTCGATATGTTGAACGCCGACTGAAGGCCAGGCCTAATCGCCTAACATCAGTGCCCGACCTCATGAAAGTTTGGGGCTGAATGGAAGCAAGTCCCCACAGCAATGCTCCAACATCTAGTGGAAAGCCTTCCTAGAAGAGTGGGGGCTGTTATAGCAGCAAATGGGAAACCAACAATAACATATTATTGCCCATGATTAAGAATGAGATGCTGGACGAGCACATGTCCACATACTTTTGGTAATGTACTGTACTTCCATTCATTTTTTCAACTGGTAACGGGGGACCTCCAGATGAGTCTTATGAGGCCTGTGGACAACCTAGAGCAAAACAACCGACATGTACACCATCATGGTCAGAGAGTCTCATCTTTCCATAGAGGGGTCATAATAGTTTGTAGGCCAAACCGTTCGGACGCTTCAGACGATTTTGTGAGAAGACCAATTTTCGGGATGCCTCATGGTCTGACAAACACCGCTCTAGCACTGTCACCTTTCTGCGCAGATGTGACATTGGCGATACTGTGGATTGAGACTTATACTTTCTGTGGATTTTTTATTATTATGCTAATTAGATTTCCGCAGGGGCGTGGACATCAACTCTAGGGGGTTAACCGTTAGGCTACCTGCTTGCCAACTCCTCTCCGTACATATCCCTTCACAACTAGCCAGGGAAAAGGCCTCTGGGAATTCCCTGTCTCCTTGCAATCTCCATCGTTCAAGGCCGACCAACACACTGCTACGTGAAGCGTGAGGAAGGAGATATGGAGACCGTGAGTCCATGAGTCCATTCTCTGTATGTCACTTTATCCCCAGGGTGAGTTAGCTACTGTAACTCCAGAACAGTTAGTTACTGTAGAGTAGGGTTGTTGGAGTTGAGAACCCCTGATTTGGCTCAGTGTCTCCAGGGGGAAAAGTTGTGGTGGAGGGCGGGGGGAATTTGTTTGTTTTAGATTTGTTTCTATTGCAATTTCTTTGGATATACTGTATCCATTATAATGATCATGATAAATTAATTTGTCTGGTTCAGAGAAGCTGTCAGTCAGTCTCTTCACATTCATATGCATGGCACGGTGGCCAAAAAAACCTGCAACATTGTTACACAGGTCAGACAGCAAGGTTTAGACAAACCACAACTGTTGCAAACCAAATGCTAGCTCAGTAGTATAGGGAAATATGGTCTAGATGCTTTTTTCCAGGGGAGATCATCACCGGTTCATCACCGATCCTCCACCAAATTTCACAGTGGGTGCGAGACCTGGAGAGGGCTACAAGCCACAGTGTCTCGCACCCACTGTGAAATTTGGTGGAGGATCGGTGATGATCTTGGGGTGCTTCAGTAAGGCTGGAATCGGGCAGATTTGTCTGTGTGAAGGACACATGAATCAAGCCACGTACAAGGTTGTCCTGGAAGAAAATAGATTTTTATTATTTTGACCAGTTGTCATTTTCTGCAAAAAAATGCTCTAAATGACAATATTTTTATTTGGAATTTGGGAGAAATGTTGTCAGTAGTTAATAGAATAAAATAAAAATGTTAATTTTACCCAAAACACATACAGTGATGGAAAAATGTATTTGATCCCCTGCTGATTTTGTACGTTTGCCCACTGACAAAGAAATTATCAGTCTATAATTTTAATGGTAGGTTTATTTGAACAGTGAGAGACAGAATAACAACAAAAAAATCCAGAATGAGATGGCAATAACAACTGCCCGAGTTACACCAGGAACGCACAATCCCTCCATCAGTGCTCAGACTGTCCGCAATAGGCTGAGAGAGGCTGGACTGAGGGCTTGTAGGCCTGTTGTAAGGCAGGTCCTCACCTGACATCACCGGCAACAACGGGGCACAAACCCACCGTCGCTGGACCAGACAGGACTGACAAAAAGTGCTCTTCACTGACGAGTGGCGGATTTATCTCACCAGGGGTGATGGAACTTGCAAGTGCCTTGGTGGAAGAGTGGGGTAACATCTCACAGAAAGAACTGGCAAATCTGGCGCAGTCCATGAGGAGGAGATGCACTGCCGAACTTAATGCAGCTGGTGGCTACACCAGATACTGACTGTTACTTTGGATTTTGACACCCCTTTTTTCACGTTCACATTATTCAATTTCTGCTAGTCACATGTCTGTGGAACTTGTTCAGTTTTTGTCTCAGTTGTTGAATCTTGTTATGTTCATACAAATATTTACAAATGTTAAGTTTGCTCAAAATAAACACAGTTGACAGTGAGAGGACGTTTCTTTTTTGGGCAGCCAACCCTGAATTGCTAGTGATGGCTGTTTAGCAGTCTGATGGCCTTGAGATAAAAGCTGTTTTCAGTCTCTCGGTCCCAGCTTTGATGCACCTGTACTGACCTCGCCTTCTGCATTATAGCGGAGTGAACAGGCAGTGGCTCGGATGGTTGATGTCCTTGATGATATTTTTGGCTTTCCTATGGCATCGGTTGCTGCAGATGTCCAGCAAGTTTGCCCCCAGTAATGTGTTGGACAGACCGCACCACCCTCTGGAGAGCTTTGTGGTTGTGGGCGGTGCAGTTGACATACCAGGCGGTGATACCGCCCGACAGGATGCTCTCAATTGTGCATCTGTAAAAGTTGTGAGGGTTTTAGGTGTTAAGTCAAACTTCTTTAGCCTCCTGAGGTTGAAGAGGTGCTGTTGCCTTCTTCACCACACTGTCTGTGTGGGTGGACCATTTCAGTTTGTCAGTGATGTGTACACCAAGGTACTTCAAATGTATTTCAATCAATCAAATGTATTTATAAAGCCCTTCTTACATCAGCTGATGTCACAAAGTGCTGTATAGAAACCCAGCCTAAAACCCCAAACAGCATGCAATGCAGGTGTAGAAGAACCTGCTTTCCACCTTCTCCACTGTAGTCCCATCGATGTGGATAAGGGGGTGCTCCCTCTGCTGTTTCCTGAAGTTCACAATCATCTCCTTTGTTTTGTTGACGTTGAGTGAGAGGTTATTTTCCTGGCACCACACTCCCAGAGCCTTCACCTCTTCCCTGTAGGCTATCTCATCGTCGTTGGTAATCAAGCCTACTACTGTTGTGTCGTCTGCCAACTTGATGATTGAGTTGGAGGCATGCTTGGCCACGCAGTCAGGGGTGAACAGGGAATACAGGTCGGGGCTGAGCATGTACGCTTGTGGGGCCCCAGTGTTGAGGATCAGCAAAGAAGAGGTGTTGTTTCCTACCTTCACCACCTGGGGGCGACCTGTCAGGAAGTCCAGGACCCAGTTGCAAAGGGCAGGGTTCAAACCCAGGGCATCGAGATTGATGATGAGCTTGGAAGGTACTATGGTGTTGAAGGCTGAGCTATAGTCAATGAACAGCATTCTTACATAGGTATGCCTCTTGTCCAGATGGGACAGGGCAGTGTGGTGGCGATTGCATCGTCTGTGGATCTATTGGGGCGGTAAGCCAATTGAAGACGGTCTAGGGTGGCAGGTAAGGTGGAGGTGATATGATCCTTGACTAGTCTCTCAAAGCACTTCATGATTCCAATTCGTAAGTCGCTCTGGATAAGAGCGTCTGCTAAATGACTTAAATGTAAAAAAATGTAAATGTAATGATGAGAGGTGAGTGCTACAGGGCGATAGTCATCTACTTCAAACACACACAACTACAAAAGTTTGCGGTCACTGAGAAATGTCCTTGATTTTGAAAGAGAAGCAGATTTTCTGTCCATTAAAATAACATCAAATTATTCAGAAACACACAGGGGAGTGATGGTTGCTGATATTGGGCCTCTGTACGCCTGTAAGGCTCTCCAGAGGGTAGTGAGGTCTGCCCAACGCATCTCCAGGGGCAAACTACCTGCCCTCCAGGACACCTACACCACCCGATGTCATAGGAAGGCCATAAAGATCATCAAGGACAACAACCACCCGAGCCACTGCCTGTTCACCCCGCTATCATCCAGAAGGCGAGGTCAGTACAGGTGCATCAAAGCTGGCACCGAGAGACTGAAAAACAGCTTCTATCTCAAGGCCATCAGACTGTTAAACAGCAATCACTAACATTGAGTGGCTGCTGCCAACATACTGACTCAAATCTCTAGCCACTTTAATAATGGGAATTGGACGTAATAAATGTATCACTAGTCACTTTAAACAATGCCACTTTATATAATGTTTACATACCCTACATTACTCATCTCATATGTATATACTGTACTCTATACCATCTATTGCATCTTGCCTATGCCGTTCGGCCATCGCTCATTCATATATTTATATGTACATATTCTTATTCATTTCTTTACACTTGTGTGTAAAAGGTAGTTGTTGTGAAATTGTTAGATTACTTGTTAGATATTACTGCATGGTCGGAACTAGAAGCACAAGCATTTCGCTACATTCGCATTAACATCTGCTAACCTTGTGTATGTGACCAATAACATTGGATTTGAAAATAATATGCTGTGATAACTGCACTGTCGTTTTGATTTCGTAGTGAAAAAAACATTGTTTTCGGTTAGGGATTTTTCTTAATGTTAAGGATCCCAATTTTGTTTACATGATTTAACGTTTAAACGTTCAGACCCCTACTCCTTGATATCAACCAATCGGCATCCAGAATCCAAACAACCAGTTTTATAATAAACGACATATCGCCATCCCTCTCTCGCTCTAGTAATCTTGACTGAGTCTGAGAGGTCTCCTTTAACACTGGCAGCTGAAGTAGAGTACCAATCACCTTGCCTCAGGGAGACAATGCTCTTTCCTCACTCAAGCCATAACCTACTACACAGCACTGAAAAGTAGGCTACTGGTAAAACCCTTCAGATTCACCACACCCCAGACTCTTGACTCAACCGGTATTGGCGCCAACATCGATCCCATCTCGTTTCTCTTCAAAGTATTGCATCGCAATCAAAAGGCAGCTGTCTACTGCCTACCTATCTCCAAAAGGCATGTACCTTCCCAGATTGTATTTTACCAGAAGATAGCTTAACTGAAAATGCAATCCCATTTGATACCTGATTCAAAGGCAGCATCATTTGTGGATTGAAACAGACCCACCATCATCTACTCTCCATCTATGGTTCCTGCTGACACTCACCCCCCACGCCCATTTCAGCCTGTGGAGTGTCAGCAGCAGAAGGGCCAGTGTCTCTCCGCTCTCTCAGCATGGCTGTGGATGGCTCCTGTGACTAAAGTGTGTGGTTAACAAGCAGTTTCATCACTGCAGCTCTGTCTCTGCTAACCCACAGTAGCACTACACAAAGGCCTGGGACACACGCAGGGCTAGCTAGCGCCTGGGTCTCCCGCCGCGATGAGACAGGACAACTACCGCCACATGGTGCCATCCGAGACCAGAATCGCAGAAATCTGGACTGACCCAAGGAGAGATGCAAGAGGAGAGAAGAGAGGGAGGGGAGGGATGGAGGAGGCAGTGAGAGAAGGGGTGGTGATAACAGCAGAGTCCATACAGAGACGCTCTTCATCAGCCAGTGACAGGCCAGGGACCCAAATGAGTCCCACTGTCCACTAACACTGCTCTAATTAATGATCACTGTCAGCAGGGCTGGGGAGAGGAACATACACTGCTGTACAGTAGACTACACCTAGCCCAGTCTGTCAACACAGGGCTGGAGAGAGGAACCTACACCTAGCCCAGTCTGTCAACACAGGGCTGGAGAGAGGAACCTACACCTAGCCCAGTCTGTCAACACAGGGCTGGAGAGAGGAACCTACACCTAGCCCAGTCTGTCAACACAGGGCTGGAGAGAGGAACCTACACCTAACCCAGTCTGTCAGCACAGGGCTGGAGAGAGGAACCTACACCTAACCCAGTCTGTCAGCACAGGGCTGGAGAGAGGAACCTACACCTAACCCAGTCTGTCAGCACAGGGCTGGAGAGAGGAACCTACACCTAACCCAGTCTGTCAACACAGGGCTGGAGAGAGGAACCTACACCTAACCCAGTCTGTCAGCACAGGGCTGGAGAGAGGAACCTACACCTAACCCAGTCTGTCAGCACAGGGCTGGAGAGAGGAACCTACACCTAACCCAGTCTGTCAGCACAGGGCTGGAGAGAGGAACCTACACCTAACCCAGTCTGTCAGCACAGGGCTGGAGAGAGGAACCTACACCTAACCCAGTCTGTCAGCACAGGGCTGAAGAGAGGAACCTACACCTAACCCAGTCTGTCAGCACAGGGCTGAAGAGAGGAACCTACACCTAACCCAGTCTGTCAGCACAGGGCTGAAGAGAGGAACCTACACCTAACCCAGTCTGTCAGCACAGGGCTGGAGAGAGGAACCTACACCTAACCCAGTCTGTCAGCACAGGGCTGGAGAGAGGAACCTACACCTAGCCCAGTCCCCATACAGATCTGGGACCAGACTAGACAACACATAGGCTATCACACCCTCACACCCAATAGGAAGTCTCCACCAGGGAAGATGGATACAGTGAGATAAGAACTTCTAAACTAGCTTTCATAGAGGGGGAGAAGTGTTCAGTTCAAACTGTCCAGTTGAATTCTATCAAGTAGCCTATAGGCTACTATAAAAATGGTAAGGTCATGACGCACAAGGCATTTCCTGGACATTGTAAAACTGGGTAGAGAGCTCACTCTGATACTCTCAAAATGGTGTAGGACTGAAGAAATAGCCTATAGAGATTGAAAAAACTAACTTTAGTGAGGCCTGGACATTTGATAGGATTTTTGTAGCGATTTTGTTTTTGGTCACAGCGGGGGGCCCTGTGGATTGGAGCCAACAAGGTTCACAGCGGGACACGCTGGACAAAGAGGCGCAACTACAAACCCTGCTGCTCAGCCCTCTGGGAGATTGATGGACTTCAAAAACAACTTTGAACACAGTCCCATGTATTCTTCATTTCACATCCACTTAGGAAGCACCTCTCACTCTCTCCTCTTCCCCTCCCTCCCTCTACTCTTCCTCTCTTTTCTCCTCTCCTCCTCCCCTTTCTTCTCTCCTCTCCCCTTCTCATCAACTCTCTGTCTCTTTTCCAGCACACCCCTCCTGGTGCGCTAGCCTTTTCATGTTCGGGCCATGCTCAGACTGGTGCTAAAATACTAATAAATTGGTCTCAGGGAGCCACTTGGGACTGTGCTCTGTGAGGGCTTTTGATAAATCGTGGCATCAAGATGAATGGGGGCATTCTGGGGCTGGGTAGTGACGTGTTCAGGGAGTGGAGTAAGGTGGTCAGGGGGTGGGGCTGGAGCAGTCAAGGACCTTGAAGATAGGGCTGAATGTTCCGTCTCTCAGAGGGTCACCTCCACCAGTGTTTCGCTCCAGCCCTTTCTCTAGTGTTTAAGTTTGATCTGTCAATCATCACAAACAAAGAGCCCCACATCCTGCAATGTACTGCAACCCTGTTGTGGAGGAGTGACTGTCACAACATAATATGGACAGGACTCACAAATGAACAGACAGATTTGTCATCTCATGCCCCACTCTCACTCCGAGTGCAGCCCACTTTGACAATCCCTATGTCATAAGACCTCCAACCCTGACCCTGAGAGATCAGCAACCTTATCTCAAAATGGAGCATAGTCTCAAATCAAATGTTATTTGTCACATGCCTCGTAAACAACAGGTTTGGACTAACAGTTAAATGCTTACTTAGGAGTCCTTCCCAACAAAGCAGAGAGAAAGAAAATAGAGAAACACTAGAAAAGAAAATGCAATGTTCATGTCGTCTCCATTTGCTCATCTGGGACACCACTCAGATGTCAGCGAGAGAGCTAAGTTTATTAGGATCCCCATTAGCTACTGCACATACAAACCCTGTGCTTAAACTAATAACACACAAATTATTGTATTTTTGTTGTCTATTGAATACATCATTTAAACATTCACAGTGTAGATTGGAAAAAGTATGTGAACCCCTAGGCTAATGACTTTTCCAAAAGCTAATTGGAGTCAGGAGTCAGCTAACCTGGAGTCAGCTAACCTGGAGTCAGCTAACCTGGAGTCCAATCAATGAGACGAGTTTGAAGATGTTGGTTAGAGCTGCCTTGCCCTATAAAAAACACTCACAAAATTTGAGTTTGCTATTCACAAGACGCGTTGCCTGATGTGAACCATGCCGCGAACAAAAGAGATCTCAGAAGATTAAGATTTGTTGACTTGCATAAAGCTGGAAAGGGTTACAAAAGTATCTCTAAAAGCCTTGATGTTCTTCAGTCCACAGTAAGACAAATTGTCTATAAATAGAGAAAGTTCAGCACTGTTGCTACTCTCCCTAGGAGTGGCCGTCCTGCAAAGATGACTGCAAGAGCACAGCGCAGAATGCTCAATGAGGTTAAGAAGAATCCTAGAGTGTCAGCTAAAGACTTACAGAAATCTCTGGAGCATGCTAACATCTCTGTGGATGAGTCTACGATACGTAAAACAAGAATGGTGTTCATGGGAGGACACCACAGAAGAAGCCACTGTTGTCCAAAAACAACCTTGCTGCACGTCTGAAGTTTGCAAATGTGCACCTGGATGTTCCACAGCGCTACTGGAAAAATATTCTGTGGACAGATGACACTACAGCTGAGTTGTTTGGAAGCAACACACAGCACTATGTGTGGAGAAAAAAATAGCACAGTGCACTAACATCAAAACCTCATCCTAACTGTTATGTATGTTGGAGGGAGCATGGTTTGGGACTGCTTTGCTACCTCCGGGCCTGGACAGCTTGCTATCATCGACGGAAAAATGAATTCCCAAGTTTATCAAGACATTTTGCAGGAGAATGTTAGGCTATCTGTCCACCAATTGAAGCTCAAAAGAAGTTGGGTGATGCAACAGGACAACGACCCAAAAAACACAGAAGTAAATCAACAACAGAATGGCTTCAACAGAATAAAATACGCATTCCGGAGTTGCCCAGTCAGAGTCCTGACCTCAGCCGGATTGAGATACTGTGGCATGACCTCAAGAGAGCAGTTCACACCAGAAATTCCAAGAATATTGCTGAACTGAAACAGTTTTGTACAGAGGAATGGTCCCAAATTCCTCCTGACCGCTGTGCAGGACTGATCCACAACTACAGACATCTGGATTTGTTATGGCGGTTTTGGAGCGGTGGCTTCTTCCTTGCTGAGCGGCCTTTCAGGTTATGTCGAAATAGGACTTGTTTTACTGTGGATATAGATACTTTTGTACCTGTTTCATCCAGCATCTTCAGAAGGACCTTTGCCGTTTTTCACACAAAAGTACCTTCATCTCTAGGAGACAGAACGTGTCTCATTCCTGAGCGGTATGATGGCTGCGTGGTCCCATGGTGTTCATACTTGCATACTATTGTTTGTACAGATGAACGTGGTACCTTCAGGCGTTTGGAAATTGCTCCCAAGGATGAACCAGACTGATGGAGGTCTACACATTTTTTCTGAGGTCTTGGCTGATTTCTTTTGATTGTCCTATGATGTCAAGCAAAGAGGCACTGAGTTTGAAGGTAGGCCTTGATATACACTGCTCAAAAAAATGAAGGGAACACTAAAATAACACATCCTAGATCTGAATGAATGAACTATTCTTATTAAATACTTTTTTCTTTACATAGTTGAATGTGCTGACAACAAAATCACACAAAAATTATTAATGGAAATCAAATTTATCAACCCATGGAGGTCTGGATTTGGAGTCACACTCAAAATTAAAGTGGAAAACCACACTACAGTCTGATCAAACTTTGAAGTCAAAATGAGGCTCAGTAGTGTGTGTGGCCTTCACGTGCCTGTATGACCTCCCTACAACGCCTGGGCATGCTCCTGATGAGGTGGCGGATGGTCTCCTGAGGGATCTCCCCCCAGACCTGGACTAAAGCATCCGCCAACTCCTGGACAGTCTGTGGTGCAACGTGGCGTTGGTGGATGGAGCGAGACATGATGTCCCAGATGTGCTCAATTGGATTCAGGTCTGGGGAACGGGCGGGCCAGTCCATAGCATCAATGCCTTCCTCTTGCAGGAACTGCTGACACACTCCAGCCACATGAGGTCTAGCATTGTCTTGCATTAGGAGGAACCCAGGGCCGACCGCACCAGCATATGGTCTCACAAAGGGTCTGAGGATATCATCTCGGTACCTAATGGCAGTCAGGCTACCTCTGGCGAGCCCATGGAGGGCTGTGCGGCCCCCCCAAAAAATGCCACCCCGCACCATGACTGACCCACCGCCAAACCGGTCATGCTGGAGGATGTTGCAGGCAGCAGAACGTTCTCCACGGCGTCTCCAGACTCTGTCACATGTGCTCAGTGTGAACCTGCTTTCATCTGTGAAGAGCACAGGGCGCCAGTGGCGAATTTGCCAATCTTGGTGTTCTCTGGCAAATGCCAAACGTCCTGCACGGTGTTGGGCTGTGAGCACAACCTCCACCTGTGGACGTCGGGCCCTCATACCACCCTCATGGAGTCTGTTTCTGACCGTTTGAGCAGACACATGCACATTTGTGGCCTGCTGGAGGTCATTTTGCAGGGCTCTGGCAGTGCTCCTCCTGCTCCTTCTTGCACAAAGGCGGAGGTAGCGGTCCTGCTGCTGGGTTGTTGCCCTCCTACGGCCTCCTCCACGTCTCCTGATGTACTGGCCTGTCTCCTGGTAGCGCCTCCATGCTCTGGACACTACGCTGACAGACACAGCAAACCTTCTTGCCACAGCTCGCATTGATGTGCCATCCTGGATGAGCTGCACTACCTGAGCCACTTGTGTGGGTTGTAGACTCTGTCTCATGCTACCACTAGAGTGAAAGCACCGCCAGCATTCAAAAGTGACCAAAACATCAGCCAGGAAGCATAGGAACTGAGAATTTGTTCCTGGTCACCACCTGCAGAACCACTCCTTTATTGGGGGTGTCTTGCTAATTGCCTATAATTTCCACCTGTTGTCTATTCCATTTGCATAACAGCATGTGAAATTTATTGTCAATCAGTGTTGCTTCCTAAGTGGACAGTTTGATTTCACAGAAGTGTGATTGACTTGGAGTTACATTGTGTTGTTTAAGTGTTCCCTTTATTTTTTTGAGCAGTGTACATCCACAGGTACACCTCCAGTTGACTCAAATTATTTCAATTAGCCTATCAGAAGCTTCTAAAGCCATGACATGATTTTCTGGAATTTTCCAAGCTGTTTAAAGGCACAGTCAACTTTGTGTATGTAAACTTCTGACCCCCTGGAATTGTGATACAGTGAGTTATAAATGAAATAATCTGTCTGTAAACAATTGTTGGAAAAATGACTTGTGTCATGCACAAAGTAGATGTCCTAACTGACATGCCAAAACTATAGTTTGTTGGTTGAAAAACGAGTTTTAATGACTCCAACATAAGTGTACGTAAACTTCCGACTTCAACTGTACCTCTCTGCATATTCATAACAACTTTGTCAATATGACTTGAACATGATAATTGACCATCCGATTTTACTCCTAGAGTTCAGCTTCTTCAACTTGTTCCATGACACTTTATGTAAACCTCAACTGGAGTTGTACGTCTTAGAGAATGTTTTGAACCAAATACAATGCTTTCGGTTTGAGATGTATTTAAGAGAGACAGAGAGACGAGTGAAGCGCTCCCGAGAGAGGGGGGGGCGGGGGGGTAGTGGTGGGCAGACTGGGAGAGTGAGAAAAACCTCAGCCTTTGAACTATGTCGAGAGAGGATGAGAGGCTGTGGAAAAGAGGAGAGAGAGATGAGACAGATTTTACGCCTGGTGATGTCAGCTGTTTGAATGGAAGGATAGGAAGAACAGAACAGTTGCTCCACAACCCTGCAGTTATGCCAACCATCTCAGGACCACCTCGAGCCCTTTCTCTCTGAGTCTTTTGTTTCCACAGAGGAAGTGATTAAAAAGAGAAGACTTTAGACTTGTGAAAAATATGAGGATATATACACGATGGAGGAAAGAAGAAGCCACACTGAAAACCAACCTCTCCTCTGACAGTTGTGCTTTTGTCAATTTAAACTCCCCATTCCATACAAAACCAATAGCCTTTCTCTGAGTAGAAAACACTATTCCAACTCTGACTGTGTACAAAATGGCACCCTAATCCCTATGGGCCCTGGTCAAAGGTAATGTACTATAGAGGAAATAGGGTTCCATTTAGAACACAGCCTCTGTTTTTCTGCCCGTCCCCCTACCCTCCCTCCAGGGGGCCCAAAGCACTGAGGGCTTCTGACCTTGGGAACAGATAACATCCTGGGGTTTTAACAAACGAGCTGAGATCATTACGCCAATTAGGCCTAGCCAAACTTACATCAGGACTTGGCTGTGACTGTACACAGGGGATAGCCTATAGGGTCCATTGCTAATTGCGGGCTTGGGAAAAAGCAGATGGGTGTCGGTGTCACAAAAGGGAAGCAGAGCTGGGAAGAATCATTCAACTCTGGTAGCTAACATTCCATCAGGTTGCTGTGGGTATGAATCGGGCTCAGATAGCGAGAAGTGTACAGTTATTGCTCTTGTAACTCCAGCTCATAGTATTAGCCAATGAGATGGAGAGGAGAGGCATGCAACCAAATAGCAGTCCTATAAAGAGAATGGTGAACAAATTCATTAAGTCATCTGAAAGTGTTGTGAGTGGGGATGGACAGAAGGACAGTATGCTGAGCAGTCAGAGGCTACCATTGCCAATCTATTGTGGACTCCAGAGCAGAGGAACAGAGGGGGGCGTGGGGGGGGAGAAAGAGAGAGAGAAAGAGAGAGGGGGAGAGAGCAAGAGAGATGGGGGTAAAAATTATTTGAATTCAATCACTGTTTGAACACATCTCTTTCAATTTAAAAACTTTCCCTACATGTTTGCCCATTGAAGTGGTCAGAAAGTGACTTTTTCCCCCCTGAATGCCAAAACATTTCAGAGAAAAAGGTGCTTAAAGTTTATCCATTTTGCACACCCCACCATACCATGAGACATCCATGTTTTCATCAATGGAAAAGATAAAACGTTTGAGTTATAATTTAAAAGCTTACAAAACAGGGTTGTCAAACTATTTCATAATTTCTTTCTTTTTTAACATCAATGATCTAAAAATGCGTAAACTCCGATTTTTTTCATATTCTGATACGTTGTAGATTAGACCCTATTTCACATCTGAGGTTTTTGTATTGTGCCCACCATCGGTTAAGACACCTGCTCTTGAATACAGGGTGGGTGTCATTTCAACCATAGAAATAGATTTCATAGAATGGACCTATCCCTTCAGATCACTGCAATTTAGCTGGTACACCATTGAAATTGGATTTTAATAGATTTTTAAAAATTCTAATTACTACCAAAGACGGCCGCCGGTCTACCCACCATTGAATGACAACTTAAATGTTTTTCTATTACCTATATTTCTATGATTTCCTATGGAGAATTTACAGCATAATTTAAAACAACAGATATTCCCATTCAAGTCAACATTCTATGATGTGTGGAACTCCAATCATCTTTGTGGTACGATTTGAAAGTTGAAATTTGAATTTTATTCCCATTTTAGTACATTTATGAGCTAAAACATGACACCCACAATGTATTCAAGGGCATGATGTGTCTCAACCGATAGCAGGCACAACACAAAAACCATCAAATGATGTAGAATAGGGTCTAAGCTACAACAAATGATGTAGAATAGGGTCTAAGCTACAACAAATGTGAATATGAAGAAAAAAACGAATGTACGCATTTTTAGATAATTTATGTTCAAAGTAAAAAATTAAATACACTTTTTTTCAAGACATTTTGAAATAGTTTGACAATCCTTTTTGTAACCTTTTAAAATATATCAATCTCAAATGTTTCTTTTTTTCCAGTGATGAAGACATGTCTAATGGTATGGTATGTAAAATAGGTCCACTTTCAGCACCTTTATCTCTTGAATGTTTTGGCATTCAGGTCCAAAAGTCACTTTCTGACCACTTCTACAATGGGTAAAAATGTATGGAAGGTTTTGTTCAAATCAAAAGGGGTGTTGTCAGAAAGTGATAGAAATCAAATGGATTTGCCCATAGGGGTAACGGAAGTTCAGTCTTCACACAGGGACCAGCAGGAGGCTGGAGAAAACAGTGTCACAGAGACAGCCAGCAGGTTAGTGGATGGTGTTGACACTGCAGCGGGGTGGGAAGAGAAAGAATGGAGAGGGGGCAGCAGAGTGGATGGAAGAGTAACAAGCGGGACTACAATGGGCTACCCTCATTCACATGACCAGAGAGGGGGAACCATGTTTAGAGGCTAGCCCCTTGGCCTGAAGTCCTGAGAGCACAGGTCTAGGGATCAGGCGTAGGGGGATACAAAGTATACATCCCCCAAAACCATATAGGGGTCAGAAGCTGTGTTAACAGTCATGGATACCCCCTGACAGAAACACACATCACCACCGACCACACCCCTTTCCAGATATTCTCCGGTATTATTTAGCTTCATATGAGACTGACATATCACTAAACTCAATGGCTGAGCTCATATGAGGCATTTAAAAGGGTAAACAAGCTCAAAATGTGGACCTTAAGATGTGCAAAGATAAAATTACTTAAAATGACCAACACTTTCAACTTCTGCGTCTGAGTACAACACCATATGCTGACCTTTGGTTCAAGGTAGTAGGTCTATAGACCATATTTCTGGCTTCAGGTTACATATTTGGGTATAGAATGGATACCCTGGGAAACAACATCTATATTTTCTAACACACGATAAGCTCATTATATACAAACAAGACGAATCCAATATTGATGTGGTAATTCCTCCTGAAGGTAATGTGTATGCTATCATATTCCACCCCACCACTTCCAAATAGCTCTGGGTTCTTTCTGATACCATTATCTCCATCTAGTGGAAAATGGAGTAAATTACAAATCCAATCTGGAAATACCAGGGGAGAATGACTGCCCCCTCTCATTGAAGCCACGGAAGTCAAATCAAATCTTCTTTCTCACATGTTTCGTAAACAACAGGTGTAGACTAACAGTGAAATGTTTACTTACGGGCCCTTGCGAACAACGCAAAAAAAGAATATAGAAATAGTATACTTTAAAAAAATAATAATGATAACACGAGGAATAAATGAAAAATAATAACACGAAGAATGGAAACATAATAACACAAAGAATAATGGAAACATAATAACACAAAGAATAATGGAAACATAATAACACAAAGAATAATGGAAACATAATAACACAAGGAATAAATACACAATGAGTAACAATATCTTGGCTATATACACAGAGTACCAGTACCGAGTCGATGTGCAGGGGTATGAGGTAATTGACAGCCTCCAGTCTTCTGGGAAGGGTTTCCACTAAATGTTGGAACATCCCAAAGATTGGAAAGCAGCTGCGGTCATTGCCCTCTTCAAAGGGGGGGGGGGGGGGGGGGGGGGGCACTCTTGACCCAAACTGCTACAGACCTATATCTATCCTACCCTGCCTTTCTAAGGTCTTCGAAAGCCAAGTCAACAAACAGATTACCGACCATTTCGAATCCCACAGTACCTTCTCCGCTATGCAATCTGGTTTCAGAGCTGGTCATGGGTGCACCTCAGCCACGCTCAAGGTCCTAAACGATATCTTAACCGCCATCGATAAGAAACAATACTGTGCAGCCGTATTCATTGACCTGGCCAAGGCTTTCGACTCTGTCAATCACCACATCCTCATCGGCAGACTCGATAGCCTTGGTTTCTCAAATGATTGCCTTGCCTGGTTCACCAACTACTTCTCTGATAGAGTGTCAAATCGGAGGGTCTGTTGTCCGGGCCTCTGGCAGTCTCTATGGGGGTGCCACAGGGTTCAATTCTTGGACCGACTCTCTTCTCTGTATACATCAATGATGTCGTTCTTGCTGCTGGTGAGTCTCTGATCCACCTCTACGCAGACGACACCATTCTGTATACTTCTTGCCCTTCTTTGGACTCTTCAATGCCTTACAACTCTCCTTCCGTGGCCTCCAATTGCTCTTAAATACAAGTAAAACTAAATGCATGCTCTTCAACCGATCGCTGCCTGCACCTGCCCGCCTGTCCAACATCACTACTCTGGACGGCTCTGACTTAGAATATGTGGACAACTACAAATACCTAGGTGTCTGGTTAGACTGTAAACTCTCCTTCCAGACACACATCAAACATCTCCAATCCAAAGTTAAATCTATAATTGGCTTCCTATTCCGCAACAAAGCATCCTTCACTCATGCTGCCAAACATTCCCTTGTAAAACTGACCATCCTACCAATCCTCGACTTTGGTGATGTCATTTACAAAATAGCCTCCAATACCCTACTCAATGAATTGGATGCAGTCTATCACAGTGCCATCCGTTTTGTCACCAAAGCCCCATATACTACCCACCACTGCGACCTATACGCTCTCGTTGGCTGGCCCTCGCTTCATACTCGTCGCTCCAGGTCCTCTACAAGACCCTGCTAGGTAAAGTCCCCCCTTATCTCAGCTCACTGGTAACCATAGCAGCACCCACCTGTAGCACGCGCTCCAGCAGGTATAACTCTCTGGTCACCCCCAAAACCAATTCTTCCTTTGGCCGCCTCTCCTTCCAGTTCTCTGCTGCCAATGACTGGAACGAACTACAAAAATCTCTGAAACTGGAAACACTTATCTCCCTCACTAACTTCAAGCACCAGCTGTCAGAGCAGCTCACAGATTACTGCACCTGTACATAGCCCATCTATAATTTAGCCCAAACAACTACCTCTTTCCCTACTGTATTTATTTATTTAGCTCCTTTGCACCCCATTATTTCTATCTCTACTTTGCACATTCTTCAACTGCAAATCTACCATTCCACTGTTTTACTTGCTATATTGTATTTACTTCGCCACCATGGCCTTTTTTTTGTCTTCACCTCCCTTATCTCACCTCACTTGCTCACATTGTATATAGACTTATTTTTCTACTGTATTATTGACTGTATGTTTGTTTTACTCCATGTGTAACTCTGTGTTGTTGTATGTGTCGAACTGCTTTGCTTTATCTTGGCCAGGTCGCAATTGTAAATGAGAACTTGTTCTCTACTTGCCTTCCTGGTTAAATTAAGGTGAAATAAAATAAAATTGTTGAGGGGATTTTCTTCCATTCAACCACAAGAGCATTAGTGAGGTTGGGCACTGTTGGTCGGTCAATTAGGCCTGGCTCCAATTCATCCCAAAGGTGTTCGATGGAGTTGAAGTCAGGGCTCTGTGCATGCCAGTCAAGTTCTTCCACACCGATCTCAACAAACCATTTCTGTATGAACCACGCTTTATGCATGGGGGCATTGTCAAGCCGAAACAGGGAAGGGCCATCCCCAAACTGTTGCCACAAAGTTGAAAGCACAGAATCGCCGAATGTAATGTAATTGTATACAGTAGTGTGAAGATTTCCCTTCACTGGAACTAATGGGGAAAACAGCCCCAGACCATTATTCCTCCTCCACCAAACTTTACAGTTGGCACTATGCATTTGGGCAAGTAGCGTTCTCCTGGCATAGGCCAAATCCAAATTCGCACTACCCTCTGTAGCGCCTTGCAGTCAGATGCCAAGCATATCAAGAGGTGATGCAGCCAGTCAAGATCATCTCAATGGTGCAGCTGTAGAACTTGTTGAGGATCGGAGGGCCCATGATAAATCTGTTAGTCTCCTGAGGGGTAAGAGGTGTTGTCATACCCTCTTCATGTGTGTCATGTGTCATGTGTGTGGATCATGACAGTTCCTTAGTGATGTGGACACCGAGGAATTTGACGCTCTCGACCTGCTCCACAACAGCCCTGTCGATGTGGATGGGGGCATTCTTGGCCCCCCGTTTCCTGTAGTCCATGATAAGCTACACTGACTTGCTGACGTGGACGGAGATGTTGTTTTACTGGCACCACACTGCCAGGTCTCTGACCTCGTGCCTGTACTTTCATCGTCGTCGGTGATCAGGCCTACTACCGTTGTGTTGTCTGAAAACCTAATGATGGTATTGGAGTCTTGTGTGAACAGGGAGTACAGGAGGGGACTAAGCACACACCGCTGTCGGGGCCCTGTGTTGAGGGTCAGTGTGGCGGATGTGTTGTCTACCCTCACCACCATGAGGCGGCTTGTCAGGAATTCCAGGATCCAGTTGCAGAGGTACAGTGCCTTCAGAAAGTACTCATACCCCTTGACTTCTTACACATTTTGTTGTGTTACAGCCTGAATTTAAAATGTATAAAAAAATGTTTTTCAAGATTGTCACTGGCCTACACACAATGTCTTGAGTCAATAAGTATTCAACCCCTTTGTTATGGTAAGCATAAATAAAAATTGGATTAACAGTCACATAATAAGTTGCATGGACTCACTCTGTGTGCAATAATAGTGTTTGACATGATTTTTGAATGACTACCTCATCTCTGTACCCCACACATACAATTATCGGTAAGGTCTCTAGTCGAGCAGTGAATTTCACACAGATTCAACCAGAAATACCAGGGAGGTTTTCCAATGTCTCTCAAAGAAGGGCACATATTGGTAGATGTGTAAACATTTTTAAAAAGCAGACATATTAATTACACTTTGGATGTTGTATCAATAGACCCAGTCACTACAGAGATACAGGCATCCTTCCTAACTCAGTTGCTGTAGAGTAAAGAAACCACTCAGGGATCTCACCAATGGTGACTTTGAAACAGTTACTCCACACCTAACCTAATTGACAGAATGAATAGAAGAAAGCCTGTCCAGAATACAAAATACTCCAAAAGGCACTAAAGTAATAACGCAAGAAATGTGGCAAAGCACTTCACTTTTTGTCATGAACACAAAGTGTTATATTTGGGGACTCTCTCCATATTTTCAAGCATAGCGGTGACTGCATCATGTTATGGGTATGCTTTTAATTGTTAAGGACTGGGGAGTTTTTCAAAATAAAACGGAATGGAGCTAAGCACAGGCAAAATCCTAGAGGAAAACCCTGTTTCGTCTGCTTTCCACCAGACACTGGGTGCTGAATTCACCTTTCAGCAGGACAATGACCTAAAACACAAGGCCAAATCTACACTGGAGTTGCTTACCAAGAAGACAGTGGTGGTCCTGAGTGGCAGAGTTGTGACTTAAATCTACTTGAAAATCTATGGCAAGACTTGAAAATGGTTGTCTAGCAATGGTCAACCACCAATTTTACAGAGCTTGAAGAATTTTGAAAATAATAATAGGCAAATGTTGCACAATCCAAGTGTGGAAAGCTCTTAGAGACTTACCCAGAAAGACTCACAGCTGTAATTGCTGCCAAAAGTGCTTCTACAAAGTATTGAGTCAGGGGTGTGAATACTTGTGTAAATAAGATATTTTTGTATTTCATTTTCTATAAATGGTTTACTTTATCATTATGGGTTATTGTGTATAGATGTGTGAGATAAACTACAATGTAATCCATTTTGAATTCAGGCTGTAACACAAAATGTGGAATAAGTCAAGGAGTATGAATATTTTCTGAAGGTGTTTAAGCCCAGGGTCCTTAGCTTAGTGATGAGCTTGGAGGGCATTATGGTGGTGAACGCTGAGCTGTAGTCAATGAACAGTATTCTCACGTAGGTGTTCCTTTTGTCCAGGTGGGAAATGACAGTGTGGAGTGCAATAGAGACTGTGTCATCTGTGGATCTATAGGGGCGGTATGCAAAATGGAGTAGTTCCAGGGTGTCTGGGATGAGCTTTTTGATGTGAGCCATGACCAGCCTTTCAAAGCAATTCATGCTACAGATGTGAGTACTATGGCACAATAGTCAATTAGACAGGTTACCTTGGCGTTCTTGGGCACAGGAACTATAGTGGTCTGCTTGAAACATGTACGTATTACAGACTAGGTCAGGGAGAGTTTGAAAATGTTAGAGAAGACACTTGCCAGCTGGTCAGCACATGCTTTGAGTACGCGTCCTGGTACTCTATCTGGCCCTGCGGCCTTGTGATTGTTAACCTGTTTAAAGGGCTTACTCACATCGGCTACGGAGAGCGTGATCACACAGTTGTCTGAAACAGCTGGTGCTCTCATGCATAGTTCAGTGTTTGCTAGCCTTCGAAGCGTGCATAGAAGGTATGTAGCTCATCTGGTAGGCTACCAACACTGGACAGCTCGGGCTGGGTTTCCCTTTGTAATCAGTAATAGTTTACAAGACATGCCACATCTGACGAGCATCAGAGCCTGTGTAGTAGGATTCAATCTTGGTCCTGTATTGACGCTTTGCCTGTTTGATGGTTCGTCGGAGGGCGTAGCAGGATTTCTTATAAATGTCCGGATTAGTGTCCCGCTTCTTGAAAGAGGCAACTCTAGCCTTTAGCTCAATGCAGATGTTGCCTGTAATCCATGGCTTCTGGTTGGGATATGTGCATCGATACACTTATTTATAAAGCCGGTGACTGATGTGGTAAACTCCTCAATGCCATCGGATGAATCCCAGAACACATTCTTACCGTGCTAGCGAAACAGACCTGTAGCTTAGCATCCGCTTCATCAGACCACTTCCATATTGAGTGCGTCACTGGTACTTCCTGTTTGAGTTTTCTCTTGTAAGAAGGAATCAGGATAGAGTTATGGTCAGATTTCCCAAATGGGGAAGGGAAAGGGGGATACCTAGTGTAACGGATGTGAAATGGCTAGCTAGTTAGCGGGTACGCGCTAGTAGCATTTCAATCAGTTACGTCACTTGCTCTGAGACTTAAGTAGTGTTGCCCTTTGCTTTGCAAGGGCCGTGGCTTTTGTGGAGCGATGGGTAACGCTGCTTCGTGGGTGACTGTTGTCGATGTGTGCAGAGGGTCCCTGGTTCGCGCCCGTGTCGAGGCGAGGGGACGGTTTAAAGTTATACTGTTACATTGATGCTGTTGACCCGGATCACTGGTTGCTGCGGAAAAGGAGGAGGTTGAAAGGGGGGTGAGTGTAACGGATGTGAAATGGCTAGCTAGTTAGCGGGTACGCGCTAGTAGCATTTCAATCAGTTACGTCACTTGCTCTGAGACTTAAGTAGTGTTGCCCCTTGCTTTGCAAGGGCCGTGGCTTTTGTGGAGCGATGGGTAACGCTGCTTCGTGGGTGACTGTTGTCGATGTGTGCAGAGGGTCCCTGGTTCGCGCCCGTGTCGAGGCGAGGGGACGGTTTAAAGTTATACTGTTACACTAGTCAGTTGTACAACTGAATGTCTTCAACTGAAATGTGTCTTCTGCATTTAACCCAACCGCTCTGAATCAGAGAGGTGCAGTGGGCTGCCATAATCGACATCCACGTCTTCGGCGCCTGGGGAACAGTGGGTTAACTGCCTTGCTCAGGAGCAGAATGACAGATTGTTACCTTGTCAGTTTGGGGATTCGATCCAGCAACCTTTCAGTGGAGCGTGATCTACCGTTTTCACCTTTAGTTTCTGGTAGAAATGAGGTAAAACGGATTTCAGTTTTCCTTTATTAAAGTCACCGGTCACTAGGTGCACCGCCTCTGGGTGAGAATTTTCTTGTTTGCTTAACGTCTTATGGCTGCAATCCTGTTAACGAGATCGATATGACAACAGCCAGTGAAAGTGCAGGGCGCCAAATTCAAACAATAGAAGTCTCATAATTAAAATTCCTCAAGCATACAAGTATTTCACACCATTTTAAAGATACACTTCTTGTTAATCCCACCAGTGTCCGATTTCAAAAAGGCTTTACAGCGAAAGCACCACAAACGATTATGTTAGGTCACCGCAAAATCACAGAAAAATACAGCCATTTTCCCAGCCAAAGACAGGAGTCACAAAAAGCAAAAATAGAGATAAAATGAATCACTAACCTTTGATGATCTTCATCAGATGACACTCATAGGACTTCATGTTACACAATACATATATGTTTTGTTCGATAAAGTTCATATTTATATCCAAAAACCTCAGTTTACATTGGCGCCATGTTCAGAAATGCCTCCAAAATATCCGGAGAAATTGCAGAGAGCGACGTCAAATAACATAAATACTCATAAACTTTAATGAAAGATACATGTTTTACATAGAATTAAAGATACACTTGTTCTTAATGCAACTGCTGTGTCAGATTTCAAAAAGCTTTACGGCAAAAGCACAATATTCAATCATCTGAGAACAGCGTTCAGCCACAAAAGGAAGCCATTCAGTTACCCGCAAAATTGTGCAGTCAACAAAACTCATAAATAGCATTATAAATCTTCACTTATCGTTGCTGATCTTCGTCAGAATGCACTCCCAGGACTCCCACTTCCAAAGGAAATGTTAGTTTTGTTCGGTAATGTCCATCATTTATGTCCAAATAGCTATTTTTGTTAGAGTGTTTGGTAAACAAATCCAAAGTCAGGAAGCGCGTTCACTAAAAGCAGACAAAATGTCAAATGGTTCCGTAAAAGTCAGTAGAAACATGTCAAACGATGTATTGAATCAATCTTTAGGATGTTTTTAACATAAATCTTCAATAACGTTCCAACCAGAGAATTCCATTGACTTCAGATGTGTGATGGAACAGAGCTCCCTCTCATGTGAACGCGCATGGTCAGCTCATGGCAGACCTGACTCATTCCTGTCTCCTTCGGCCCCACTTCACAGTAGAGGCATCAGACAAGGTTCTACAAACTGATGACATCTAGTGGAAGCCGTAGGAAGTGCAAACTGATCCATATCCCACTGTGTATTCGATAGGCGATGAGTTGAAAATCGACCAACCTCAGATTTCCCACTTCCTGTTTGGATTTCTTCTCAGGTTTTTGCCTGCCATGTGAGTTCTGTTATACTCACAGACATCATTCAAACAGTTTTAGAAACTGCAGAGTGTTTTCTATACAATACTAATAATAATATGCATATATTAGCAACTGGGACTGAGGAGCAGGCAGTTTACTCTGGGCACCTTTCATCCAAGCTACTCAATACTGCCCCTGCAGCCATAAGAAGTTTTAAGGGCCTATACAGATTGTTGAATGTGGTCTTAGTGCCAGCACCGGTTTGTGGTGGTAAATAGACAGCTACGAAATATATAGATGAAATCTCTTGGTAATTGGTGTGGTATACAGCTAGCGTATCATGAGGTATTCTAACTTAGGCGAGCAGAACCCCAAGACTTCCTTAACATTAGAGATCGCACACCAGTTGTTGTTAATAAAGATACACACACCCTCCTCTCAGCTTCCCCGACAGAGCCGTTCTGTCCTGCTGATGTATAGAAAGCAGCTAGATTTATATTAACTAAATCCTTGTTGAGCTATGACTCAGAGAAACATAGGATAATACAGTTCTTCAGATCACATTGATAAGATAGTCTCGAACGGAGCTCATCCAGTTTATTCTCCAGTGATTGTACGTTGGCCATTAGAACGGAGGGCAGAGGCGATTTAACCACTCTTTGACTTATTCTCTTCAGGTATCTCGCACACCGGCTTCTATAGAGCCGTCTCCTCCTTCCACCATTTTTGATGGTGAGTGGAAGCTACAACTGGAGACCCAACGGGGAAGAAGATGGCGTAAGTGGATTTTCTGTTTGAATCAGATGGCGTGTCGAATGGAGAGTGAGAAGAATGTAGAGTGAGAATGGAGAGTGGAGAGTGAGAATGGAGAGTGAGAAGGATTACAGTTGCAAACACAAACTGAAATAAGAGAAGTAATGTGGTTGTGGGATTTAGTAAATCCAAGCCTAGTTCTGATTATTTTTTGGACGGAATGAAGGTTTTGGATCGATGGAGTTACCTGGGAGATCCGTTTGAAGTCTATATGAAAATCATGGATGCGTTAGACAAGAAGAAAATTGGCCCGCAACTGAATCTAGTTGATGATTCCTGCTTTAAGAGCTTTCATTCCCAAACCCATGCAGTGTGATAATTGCAAATTATTTGGTAATGTGTCAAGTGTATGTAGAGGGCAGGAGTATCGTATGCAAGCTGAGACTAAATACTGCAACTGTGGTGGTGAACATGCACCCGAATTCTTTAAATGCCCTGTTAGAGTGAAGGAGACAGAGGTGGGAAGAATAATGTCTACTATCCGAAGGCCGTGAGGAGAGTGGAAGAAAGGAGTGACGTTGAAGAAATAATGGTAGTAGGAGTAGAGACACCAGTGAATATGCCTTGTCAACAGAAGGATCCTGACATGTTGCATGTTAAGAAGGTGAACATTGTAGCGTTTATTGCATTGGTTATCAACTGCACAGCACAAACAGAGAGAAAATCGGAGAAAACAGGCATAGCTGTGAGTGCGGCTGAAAGTTGTTGTTTTTTTACAACAGAGGCCTTACAAGGAATCGATTAATGCTACGTCGTCACAGGCCCCCGAGCCTGTGTAGGGATGTGATTGAACTGACTGAAGAAGTGGAATCGTTTTTGATTGATTTCATCAAAAATCCCAAACAGTAGGTGGTGGCAATACACCAATAGGTTGTAGTCTGTCAAACGGAATGCTTTAAATGTTCACCCCCTGCGATTCATCTGGGTTTCCTCTATCCATCTGTGGTGGTAGTGAATAAAATAATGTTGAAAAGACATTCCTGCTGATAGGCCAAACAATGCAGTAATTGTTACTTTGGGGCTAGGCTAAATCTGGTCTGATTAATCAGGCTGTAATACATCATTAATTGGTATATACAGCCTGACACATTTGAGTGAAAAATTGTGTAAGCCTAAATGTTCCTTGCAAGGTAGAAGGTTTAATAAAATTACATTTAAACTTACTCTACCGGTTGTCTGTGCAGTTTCTCCTTCAGCACTCAATTTTTTTTTTTACAAATATCAACAGGAAATGATTGTTTACCCTAATTTTTTGAGAGCTGGTAGGTATGGTTCTGTCCGCTTGATTTTCTGTTGTGTATTTTACTGCAACGTAAACACTTGCACAATAAACAATAACCAAGTGTAACCAAAACACAGACTGAACGTTGCTTACATTCAGCTGGTAGTGGCAAACCTACCAGCTCTCAAAAAAGTTGGGTAAACAATAATTTCCTGTGGATATTTTGGCTCAAATGTCAAGTGAGTGAAAGACAAACCGCACTACAATCAGTAGAGTAAGTTTAAATGTAATTTTATTCAACATTCTGGCATGAAAGGAACATTTACACAATGTTGAACTCAAATGTGTCAGGCTGTATGCCAATGAATTGTGTTTTATAGCCTGATTAATCAGATAAGACTAAATCCTTGAGTCAGAGCTAGGTAAGCTCACAGAAACGGTAGCCTTCTAGTATTAGGTCCTACCTCCAATACAAGGTTCAATCTCAACCATGTCTCAGTTGGTCATGCAGCCCGTGAAACTTAATTTATTTTACATTACAGGGGCCCACTGCAGCCACCTATACAATAATGTAGGCTATTACTCACAGTTGTAAGTCACTTTGGATAAAATGGCATCCCTAACATCTTCAACACCCCTGAATACAGTAATTACAGACCTTGGCCATTTAGCATTGCAAGCCAGCCTTTATGATGTCAGCTAGAGCAATGGGCTTCAGTACTGTCAGACATAGGCCTGATAATAGCCTGTTATTTCTTATGTCAAATATACCAATTCGTAGAAAATGGATTTATGTATGCATATCACTATGAGTATACTGTCATAACTAAATACAGGCTGATAAGTAGGCCTAAAATCTGATTTCTAGTAATGATGTATGTGTGCACAGGAAGTTGGCTAGCACTGCGCAGGCAGGGGGTTCTGTTCTATAGCTAGCTAGTTTACCTTTTTAGGATCATCGTAGAACACTCCAATACTAGACAGATTGCGTCCAATGCTGCAACTCTCAGTAAAAAGTTGTCCACACTCTTTATATGGTCCCTGTTTGAACTTGTAGGCGATTGTGATGTTCTTGATTGGAGGAGAACCAGTCCGGATGTGTATTTCTGACAACAGCCCCGAGTACAGAACGTACCCTACTATTGTCACAAGACTCAACAAGACGAAAATCAAACACAACATTAACCATTCTGACATGATGTAGGGTCCTAGAATGTAGCTTTGGTTGTTGAAACCTTTTCTGCCTTTGCGATTTGCTAAAACACACTCGGGAATTGATTTATGTTGGTAGCTAACTAGCTGGCTTAAAAGCCAACTAAAGCCACAACTACTTTCACATTTAAAACGTCCGTTAACTCGATAACAACTCTCACATAACCGCATGAACAACGGGTCCGTTCGAATACAGATTCATTTCCCTAAACAAGGACCAGTTGAAAACAACTTCCTGGGATGCACCATCTGTAGAAACGAAAGTGAGGTATCGTTTTATTCCATGACCATTGTTATTCAATATATCAGTCATATAAATTACAGCTACCGACTTTTATAAACCAAACACATCTACCAATGTCATTTCAAATTCAAAACATATCTCAACGAATAAAATTGCGTGTTGTAGAAAATCGGTTAATCTGGTAAACACCCCTTTATCTTTTTTATCTTGTTCCAATCAATTATACGATTTGCTGCGTGAGACGCCACCAGAGGTCAACAAATCCTCATGGAAGTTGTTACTGGGCAATTCAATGATAACGGAATGAAAAACCAAAAACATTGTTTAAAAAGTTAAATAAACCTTATAAATATATGCACAAGGACTGCTTTTAACAACTTCCACAGAACATTTTACAACAACACATTTACTCAAAGAACAGATGTGTAGATGTAAACTTTGATATCAGAATAACTGTAAAATCTCCCTCAGTTTTTATGTGAACCACGTTTTCCAAAACGTGTCTGCAGAAAGAATGGGGTGTCAGCTATGATGAAAAAAATTGATTTTGGTTATTGAACTACAGTAAGTGAAATGGATTAACACCCGGTAATAGAATGATGGTAACAGAATTACATCATGGGTCCCTGATCTATAGGACAGAAATGCATAATTGTGAATGTTATTCTCTTCATGGTGAAGTATCCTGAGTAGGTAGAAAAATGCAATATCCTCCTTTGAATGTTTGGGTATTATTCTACACACTGGCTATTATTCTAATGAGCTTTGCCTCCAAACAAGATCAAACGTGGTTGTTCCAGACCGGACCAAATCTGTACCAATCATAGACCTACATGTTTCACAAGTTTAGACATCACAGTACAGCACATTAGAGCATAGTAGAGTAGAGTTCAGTACAGTTTAGTTCAATACAGTAAAGTCCCGTGGAGTTCAGTAAAGTGCAATACAGTCAATTATACTGTACTCTACTATAGTGTGCTCTACTTTACAGTACTGTACTGTACAGTGCTTTCGGAACGTATTCAGACCCCTTTACTTTTTCCACATTTTGTTACATTACAGCCTTATTCTAAAATTGATAAAATATTATTATCTACACACAATACCCCATAATGACAAAGCGAAAACAGTTTTTTTGAAAGTTTTGCACACATCAAAAATAAAAAAAAACAGAAATACCTTATTTGCATTAGTATTCAGACCCTTTACTATGAGACTCGAAATTGAACTTTGGTGCGCTTCCATTGATCATCGTGGAGAAATTTCTAGAACTTGATTGGAGTCCACCTGTGGTAAATGTAATTGATTGGACATGATTTGGAAAGGCACACACCTGTCTATATACAGTTGAAGTTGGACGTTTGCTTACACCTTAGCCAAAAACATGTAAACTCAGTTTTTCACAATTCCTGTCATTTAATCCTAGTAAAAATTCCCTGTCTTAGGTCAGTTAGGATCACCACTTTATTTTAAGAATGTGAAATGTCAGAATAATAGTAGAGAGAATTATTTATTTCAGCTTTTAATTCTTTCATCACATTCCAAGTGGATCAGTGTCACGATCGTGTGGCGGATTGACGGACCAAAATGCAGCAGTTGGAAAATAAGCCATCTTCTTTTATTTAACAACACGAAGATGAACACGACACAAAACTCTATACAAACTAATAAAACAACAAAACGACCGTGAAGCTACAAACGTTGTGCACATACATACAGGCTACAAACGTTCTGACATAGACAATTACCCACAACCAATGAGAGCCTATGGCTACCCTAAATAAGGCTCCCAATCAGAGACAACCGAAATCAGCTGTCTCTAATTGGGAACTCATTCAGGTAACCATAGACTCTCCTAGACAACTAAACATACATAGACAACACTAGAAACATGTACTCCACACAAACCCATATACTATACACAACCCCTTTACCATAAACAACACCCAAAACCAACAAAACATAAACATTCCCCATGTCACACCCTGACCTAACTAAAATAATAAAGAAAACAAAGAATACTAAGGCCAGGGCGTGACATAACCCCCCCCTTGAGGCGCGAACTCCGGGCGCACCATACACAGTCTAGGGGAGGGTCTGGGTGGGCTTCCCTCCACGGTGGCGGCTCCGGCTCTGGTCGTGGTCCCCACTTCACCACAGTCCCTAACCACCTCCTTAGCTTTTTCAAAATGACCCCTCTCCACATTAACCCCATTGCATTAAGGGGCAGTTCTGGACTAAGGGGCAGCTCCGGACTAAGTAGCAGTACCAGGGTAAGGGGCAGTACCAGGGTCAGGGGCAGTACCAGGGTAAGGGGCAGCACCAGGATAAGGGGCAGCACCAGGATAAGGGGCAGCTCTGGACTGAAGAATGGCAGCTCCGGACTGAGGGACTGCAGCTCCGGACTGAGGGACTGCAGCTCCGGACTGAGGGATGGCCCATGGCTGGCTGACGGATCTGGCTGCTCATGGCTAGCTGACGGATCTGGCTGCTCATGGCTAGCTGACGGATCTGGCTGCTCATGGCTAGCTGACGGATCTGGCTGCTCATGGCTAGCTGACGGATCTGGCTGCTCATGGCTAGCTGACGGATCTGGCTGCTCATGGCTAGCTGACGGATCTGGCTGCTCATGGCTAGCTGACGGATCTGGCTGCTCATGGCTGGCTGACTGATCTGGCTGCTCCTGTCTGGTTGGCGGCTCTGGCAGATCCTGTCTGGTTGGCGGCTCTGGCAGATCCTGTCTGGTTGGCGGCTCTGGCAGATCCTGTCTGACGGACGGCTCTAGCGGCTCCTGTCTGGCTGGCGGCTCTAGCGGCTCCTGTCTGGCGGACGGCTCAGTGGGCTCATGGCAGACGGGCGGCTTTGCAGGCTCATGGCAGACGGGCGGCTTTGCAGGCTCATTGCAGACGGATGGCTCAGATGGCGCTGGGGAGACGGATGGCTCAGATGGCGCTGGGGAGACGGATGGCTCAGATGGCGCTGGGGAGACGAGCAGTTCAGTCATCGCTGTGCAGACGGCAGACTCCTGCCGGCTGAGGCGCACTGTAGGCCTGGTGCGTGGTGCCGGGACTGGTGGCACCGGGCTGGGGACACGCATCTCAGGGCTAGTGCGGGGAGCAGCAACAGGATGCACAGGACTCTGGAGACGCACAAGAGGCTTAGTGCGTGGTGCCGGAATTGGTGATACCGGGCTGGAGACACGCACCATAGGACGAGTGCGTGGAGGAGGAACAGGGCTCTGGAGACACACTGGAAGCCTGTTACGTGGTGTAGGCACTGGTGGCACTGAACTGGGGCGGGGAGGTGGCGCCGGAAATACCGGACCGTGCAGGCGTATTGGCTCCCTTGAGCATTGAGCCTGACCAACCTTACCTGGTTGAATGCTCCCCGTTGCCCGACCAGTGCGGGGAGGTGGAATAACCCGCACCGGGCTATGTAGGCGAACCGGGGACACCATGCGTAAGGCTGGTGCCATGTAAACCGGCCCGAGGAGACGCACTGGTGGCCAGATATGTAGGGCCGGCTTCATGACATCCGGCTCAATACTCAATCTAGCCCTGCCAGTGCGGGGAGGTGGAATAACCCGCACCGGGCTATGCACACGTACAGGAGACACCGTGCGCTCTACTGCGTAACACGGTGTCTGCCCGTACTCTCGCTCTCCACGGTAATTACAGGGAGTAGGCGCAGGTTTCCTACCTGACTTCGCCACTCTCCCTTTAAGCCCCCCCCAAAGACATTTTTGGGGTTTTCCCACAGGCTTCCTACCGCTTCGTCGTGCTGCCTCCATTCGCCGGTATCCCTCCTCGCACTGCGCCAGAGAATCCCAGGCGGGCTCCGGCACTCTCCCTGGGTTGATCGCCCACCTGTCGATCTCCTCCCACGTAGTGTAACCCAGATCCTTTGTAGGTTCCTTTTCCTGCCTCCGAGCTAGCTCCTCATATCGCCGCCTCTCTGCTTTCGCTGCCTCCAGCTCAGCTTTGGGGCGGTTATATTCTCCTGGTACCTCCCGGTCTAAAATTTCCTCCCATGTCCATAAATCCTTGTATTGCTCCTGTTGCCGCTGGTCATGCCGCTTGGTCCTATGGTGGGTAATTCTGTCACGGTCGTTTGTTGTTTTGTTCGTTTTGTTAAAGTGTTTAGTGTCGTGTTCATCTTCGTCTTTTAAATAAAAAAAAGAGAAGATGTATTCATATCCAGCTGCGCCTTGGTCCTCATTCTCTCCAGTACACGATCGTGACAATCAGAAGTTTACATATACTCAATTAGTATTTGGTAGCATTGTCTTTAAATTGTTTAACAAGGGTCAAACGTTTCGGGTAGCCTTCCACAAGCTTCCCACAATAAGTTGGGGGAATTTTGGCCCATTCCTCCTGACAGAGCTGGTGTAACTGAGTCAGGTTTATAGGCCTCCTTGCTAGCAAATGCTTTTTCAGTTCTGCCAACATATTTTCTGTAGGATTGAGGTCAGGGCTTTGTGATGGCCACTCCAATACCTTGACCTTGTTGTCCTTAAGCCATTTTACCACAACTTTGGAAGTATGCTTGGGGTCATTGTCCATTTTTGAAGACCCATTTGCGACCAAGCTTTAACTTCCTGACTGATGTCTTGAGATGTTGCTTCAATATATCCACATAATTTTCCTGCCTCATGATGCTCCTAACTTTTTATTCCGCCATTGGGCCATTAGCCAATAAACCCAGCCAAAATCCACAGACAAACAAACAAGGAAACATACAACTCACTATTCATAAACAACTCAACTCATTCACTGGGTACCTCTTCAAAATAAACTAGTATTCAGTAATGGTCGCCCTCATTACAACCCAAAATAGAAATAGATGATTAACACTGAACAACCTCTTCAAAACCAAAAGAACTAGTATTCAGTAATGGTCACCCGCATTACAACCCAAAATAAAATAGAAGAGATGCGTATTATAACCACCTATCCAAAACCAAAAAAACTAGTATTCAGTAATGGTCGCTTGCACTACTAGCCAAAATTAAAATCATCAATCATTAATTTCATTCATCCTATATTGACATCATGCATTTCACCAACAGCTCGTTAAGTAATTTATCCAAACCATGTCATATTCAAAGGGTATGCCTATATTTTAGAGTAAGTGAGCTGCCACTTACTTGTTAGAGGGAAACCACACCAGTGAATGTCAATTAATTACAGACTTATATTAAACAGGTGTCTGCTTACCATGTTTAATTTGGAGCTCTGGCACCATGGTGTGGAATCTCCTCCAACCGGGGTGGACACTCACTCCTGGCAAGCTCGCCAAATGTTGGGGTTCGTTCCTTGTTAATCATTGGCTCATTGGTGAAATTAGCATTTCTCAGACAGTTTCTTTATAAGAGGTAGAGATTAGAAAAGACTGTGGAACAATATTAAACCTTTCTAATGAATATATATATATTGTTCATCTGTAGTCTAGGACCCTATAAATGTAAGGAGGGAGGTCTTATAACCCCTCCCCTTCTATTAATACAACATAAGCATACTCAATTATTATAATACATCAAATATTTTGTACAGCCCTTATCATGACCCCAAGGTGAACCTGACAGTTCCTTTTGGCAAACTCCAAGCGGGCTGTCAAATCAAATCAAATTTTATTAGTCACATACATGTGTTTAGCAGATGTTATTGCGGGTGTAGCAAAATGTTTGTTCTTCTATCTCCGACAGTGCTGTAATATCTAACAAGTAATATCTAACAGTTTCACAAAATATACCCAAAATACACAGAGCGTCATTGGACTGAGACACAGTGGCATAGTATAGAGTACATGTACACATATGAGATGGGTAATGCAATATTTGTAAACAATTAAAGTGACTATGATACCATAGAATAGTATAGAGTACAGTTTACACATATGAGATGAGTAATGCAAGATACGGAGACATTATTAAAGTGGCTAATGTTTCATTTCCTTAAAGTGGCCAGTGATTCCTAATCTATGTCTATAGGCAGCAGCCTCTGATGTGCTGGTGATGGCTGTTGTCAGTGGTGTAGTATAGAATACAATACAGTATATACATATGAAATGGGTGATGCAATAAGTAAACACAATTTAAAAGTGACTAAGATAACGTAGAATTGTATGGAGTGTGGTTTATACATATGGAGATGAGTAATGCTAAATATGGAACATTATTAAAGTGGCTAGTGATCCATTTCTAAAAGTGGTCAGTGATTCCTAATCTGTGTCGACAGGCAGCCACCCCTGATGTGATAGTGATGGCTGTTTAGCAGTCTGATGGCCTTGAGATAAAAGCTGTTTTCAGTCTCTCGGTCCCCGCTTTGTTGTATCTGTACTGACCTCACCTTCTGCATGATAGCGGGGTGAACAGGCAGTGGCTTGGGTGGTTGATATCCTTGATGATCTTTTTGGCCTTCCTATGGCATCGGGTGCTGTAGGTGTCCAGGAGGGCGGGATGTTTGCCCCCGGGAATACGTTGGCTAGACCGCACCACCCTCTGGAGAGCTTTGTGGTTGTGGGCGGTGCAGTTGCCATACCAGGCGGTGATACAGCCCAACAGGATGCTCTCAATTGTGCATCTGTTAAAGTTTGTGAGGGTTTTAGGTGTTAAGCAAAATGTCTTTAACCTCCTGAGGTTGAAGAGGCGCTGTTGCCTTCTTCACCACACTGTCTGTGTGGGTGGACCATTTCAGATTGTCTGTGATGTGTACGCCAAGGTACTTAAAAAAAATTTAATCAATCAAATGTATTTATAAAGCCCTTCTTACGTCAGCTGATGTCACAAAGTGCTGTATAGAAACCCAGCCTAAAACCCCAAACAGCATGCAATGCAGGTGTAGAAGCACCTGCTTTCCACCTTCTCCACTGTAGTCCCATCGATGTGGATAAGGGGGTGCTCCCTCTGCTGTTTCCTGAAGTCCACAATCATCTCCTTTGTTTTGTTGACGTTGAGTGAGAGGTTATTTTCCTGGCACCACACTCCCAGAGCCCTCACCTCCTCCCTGTAGGCTATCTCATCGTTGTTGGTAATCAAGCCTACTACTGTTGTGTCGTCTGCCAACTTGATGATTGAGTTGGAGGAGTGCTTGGCCACGCAGTCATGGGTGAACAGGGAGTACAGGAGGGGGCTGAGCACGCACACTTGTGGGGACCCAGTGTTGAGGATCAGCGAAGAAGAGGTGTTGTTTCCTACCTTCACCACCTGGAGGAGACCCGTCAGGAAGTCCAGGACCCAGTTTCACATGGCAGTGTTCAAACCCAGGGCATCGAGATTGATGATGAGCTTGGAGGGTACTATGGTGTTGAATGCTGAGCTATAGTCAATGAACAGCATTCTTACATAGGTATGCCTCTTGTCCAGATGGGACAGGGCAGTGTGGTGGCGATTGCATCGTCTGTGGATCTATTGGGGCGGTAAGCAAATTGAAGAGGGTCTAGGGTGGCAGGTAAGGTGGAGGTGATATGATCCTTGACTAGTCTCTCAAAGCACTTCATGACAGAGGTGAGTGCTACAGGGCGATAGTCATTTAGTTCAAATACCTTTTGTTTTCTTAGGTACAGGGACAATGGTGGCCATCTTGGCGCATGTGGGGACAACAGACTGGGATAAGGAGATATTTCAATATATCTGTGTGAACACACCAGCCAGCTGGTCTGCGCATGCTCAGAGGACGCAGCTAGGGATACCGTCTGGGCCGGAAACCTTGCGAGGATTAACACGCTTAAATGTCTTACTCACGTTGGCCGTGAAGAAGGAGAGCCCACAGTCCTTGGTAGCGGGCCGCGTCGCTGGCACTGTATTATCCTCAAAGCGATCGAAAAAGGTGTTCAGCCTGTCCGGAAGCGAGACGTCGGTGTCCGCGACGTGGCTGGTTTTCCTTTTATTATCTGTGATTGTCTGTAGACCCTGCCACATACATCTCGTGTCTGAGCCGTTGATCTGGGACTCAACTTTGTGCAAATACCGACGTTTAGCCTGCTTGATTGCTTTGCTGTTTGTATTCTTCCATATTCCCAGTCTTCTTGCCCTGGTTAAATGCAGTGCTTCGTGCTTACAGTTTTGCGCGAATTCTCCCATCTATCCACTGTTACTGATTGGGGTAGGTTTTAATAGTCACAGTTGGTACAACATCTCCTATGCACTTCCTGATAAACTCATTCACCGTATCGGATTATGTATTGATACTATTTTCTGAAGCTACTCTAAACATATCCCAGTCCGCGTGACCAAAACGATCTTGAAGCGTGGATTGGTCAGACCAGCGTTGAATAGTCCTCACCACAGGTGTTTCCTGTTTGAGTTTCTGCCTATAGGAGGGGAGGAGCAAGATGGAATCTTGATCAGATTTGCCGAATGGAGGGTGGGGGAGGGCCTTATATGCATTCTGGAAGGTAGTGTAGCAATGGTCGAGGGTTTAAGAAACGCGAGTACAGCAATCAATAAGTTGATAGAGTTTTGAGAGCCTTTTCCTCAAATTTGCTTTGTTAAAATCCCCAGCTACAATAAATGCAGCCTCAGGATATGTGGTTTCCAGTTTACATAGAGTCCAGTGAAGTTCTTTGAGGGCCGTAGTGGTATCTGCTTGGGGGAGATATAGACCGCTGTGGCTATTATTGACAAAAATTATCTCGGGAGATAGTACGGTTGGCATTTAACTGTGAGATATTCTAGGTCGGGTGAACAGAAGGACTTGAGTTCCTGTATGTTATCAAAGTTACACCATAAATCGTTAATTATAAAACATATACAGTACCTCCACCCTTCTGCTTCCCGGAGAGATATTTGTTCCTGTCGGCACGATGTACTGAGAACCCAACTTGCTTTACAGACTCAGACAGTATATCTTGAGAGAGCCATGTTTCCATGAAGCAGAGTATGTTACAATCCCTGGTTTCCCTCTGAAAAGCAACTCTCGCCTTGAGCTTTTATTTTATTATCCAGACATTGGACATTAGCGAGTAGAATACTCGGGTGTACACGCTTCATAAATTGGACCAGAAGACCGGCTCGAGTACTTCTGCTTCGCCGGCGTTGTTTTGGGTCATCCTCTGGAAACGTTTGCTTGCTCTCGGGAGAGCAAACAAAGGATCTGCTCCAGGGAAGATGTAATCCTGATCGTAATGCTGGAAGTTCTGGTGAGTTACCGGCGTTCTAATATCCAATAGTTCTTCCCAGCTGTATGTAATGACACAAAACAATTCCTGAGCTAATAACGTTGCTTAAGAACTAGTCACGATGCTGCCATCTCCGTCGGCGCCATCAAAAGCTAATGTGCCTTTTATGTGCCTTTTACTGAGGAGTGTCTTCCATCTGGCCACTCTACCATAAAGGCCTGATTTGTGGAGTGCTGCAGAGATGGTTGTCCTTCTGGAAGGTTCTCCCATCTCCACAGAGGAACTCTAGAGCTCTGTCAGAGTGACCATCAGGTTCTTGGTCTCCTCCCTGACTAAGGCCCTTCTCCCTCGATTGCTCACTTTGGCCGGGCGGCCAACTCTAGGAATAGTTTTGGATGTTCCAAACTTCTTCCATTTAAGAATGATGGAGGCCACTGTGTTCTTGCGGACCTTCAATGCTGCAGAAATGTTTTGGTACCCTTCCCCAGATCTGTAACTCGACACAATCCTGTCTTGGAGCTCTACGGACAATTCCTTCAACCTCGTGGCTTAGTTTTTGCTCTGACATGCACTGTCAACTGTGGGACCTTACAGTTAAAGTCGGAAGTTTACATACACTTAGGTTGGAGTCATTAAAACTCGTTTTTCAACCACTCCACGCATTTCTTCATAAACTATTGTTTTGGAAAGTTGGTTAGGACATCTACTTTGTGCATGTGTTAGGGTTCGTTCCTACTTCGTCCTTGTCAATCATTGGTTCATTTGTGAAATTAGCATTATGACAATATCTTTTATTAAATCATTCAAAACCCAATGCAATTGCAGACAGAAGTTGACAATCAGGAACATAGCACGCATGTTTCCGAGTAAGTTCTGCATCAAACAAAAGGTCTCAAGTTGTTTTATTAAACCAAAGTCCCGCCTTAGTGATGTCACTGACTACGTCATTACCTTTTTATTCCTGAGACCAAAACCCTGCATCCATAGCTATACAAACATAGAGGTTCAGTGTTTATTTAAAGGCGAGGCAATAAATGTCCCCTCCCCAAAGTAGATTTATTGTGGAATGTCTGAGTAGTCTCTTATCTCCCACACTCCCCTGCAGAGTTCTGTCTGTCACACATTTCTAAGAGGGGTCTCTTTATAAGAGAGAGAGAGAGAGAGAGAGAGAGAAAGAGCGAACTACTGTGGAACAATTCTAAAACTATATAATGAATATATATATTGTTAATCTGTAGTCTAGGACGCAATAAATGTGAGGAGGGAGGAGTCTTATAACCACTCCCCTTATATTAATAACACATAAGCATAATAAATTATTCTAATATATTTAAACAATTTACAGCCCCAATCATGACCCCTAGGTGAATCCTGACACAAGTAATTTTTCCAACAATTGTTTACAGACAAATTATTTCACTTATAATCCCAATTCCAGTGGGTCAGAAGTTTACATACACTAAGTTGGCTGTGCCTTTAAGTAGCTTGGAAAATTCCAGAAAAATATGTTATGGCTTTAAAAGCTTCTGATCGTCTAATTGACATAATTTGAGTCAATTGGAGGTGTACCTGTGGATGTATTTCAAGGCCTACCTTGAAATAGAGATGAACGTACTTTGGTGCAAAAACTGCAAATCAATCCCAGACCAACACCAAAGGAACTTGTAAAGATGCTGGAGGAATCCGGTACAAAAGTATTTCTATCCACAGTAAAACGAGTCCTATATCGACATAACCTGAAAGGCACTCAGCAAGGAAGAAGCCACTGCTCCAAAACCGCCATTAAAAAGCCAGACTACGGTTTGCAACTGCACATGGGGACAAAGATCGTACTTTTTGGAGAAATGTCCTCTGGTGTGATGAAACAAAAATAGAACTGTTTGGCCATAATGACCATCATTATGTTTGGAGGAAAAAGGGGTAAGCTTGCAAGCTGAAGAACACCATCCCAACCGTGAATCACGGGGGGTGGCAGCATTATGTTGTGGGGGTGCTTTGCTGCAGGAGGGACTGGTGCAGTTCACAAAATAGATAGCATAACGTAATATGTTTGTCTGCATAAGTTCTTATGTTATCCGGTGGCCATAACATTATCAGGTGAGTAACAGACTTTTTTTTATTTTTTTATTCAGTATTATTGCCCTGATTTTGATGCACCTACTGTCCACCAATTACAAACACACATACCATCATGACACAAGGGGAGACACAGATGCAGACACAGGAGGCAAATGGTTGGAATTATTTGAATAAAAGGTTGAACGTATTTGTTAGTGACACTTTCCTTCCATAGGACAGTATAGGAAATGTACAATCCTTAGAATACCAGCAAACATATTACAAGGACATTTCTGTAGAAATTTTCATTAAAAAGTTACTTTGTGATTCTATCGCCAGGGAGCACTGGTGTATAACATCTTACTGTTCCTCTACACCACAGGTGTCAAACTCATTCCACGGAGGGCCGAGTGTCTGCGGGTTTTCGCTCCTCCCTTTTACTAGATTGATGAATTAACATCACTAATTAGTTAGGAACTCCCCACACCTGGTTGTCTAGGGCTTTATTGAAAGGAAAAACCAAAAACCTGCAGACACTAGGCCCTCCGTGGAATGAGTTTGACACCCCTGCTCTACACCCTTAAGATATAATATTAGGAATTGAAGTCTAGCATGCGGTTGTCTCTGAGGCCCGCGTGTGAAATATATTTGAGTTTAGTAGAACCATTTACTATAGCCTGGATTAAGTGAGAGTAGAATTAGGATTTCAGTATCACCCACTGTTGTTTAACACACACTGAAAAGAGATATAAGTTATTCTCTATAGGCATATTCCTACATATTACACCCACTTAGGATATACCTATAGAAATTGGAAAACACATTACACGCAGACTATCTAAATAAAAAGCCGGAGCACCATGGCACAGTTAAAACAGAATGAGGAGATAGGAGCAATGAAGCCTGTCACGCCTGTTGAATATATGCAAAATAAGTTTCCTGCTGTGGAATTTACATTCATTTTTAAGAAATGGCATGTCTGGACAGAGATGACAGTAGAAAATAGATATCCAATGGCTGGTTCATTCAACAAGACTAGGTTGGATTTAGTCAAGGAGATCATTCAGACAAGAACAATGGACAAAAGGAAGGGGATGAAGAAGAGTACCCTTGTATCAGAAACTGTGATAGGAATGATGCTGGAAGGACAGATCTTCGTGAACAAGGCTACTGTGACAAAACTAAAGCTGGAGAGAATAGAGTGTGGGAAGAAAGAACTGGGTCAGGACAGAGGCAGAACAGGAGTACTCCCCACAGCCCCGCCGCCATATGACAATCGACCCAGAGGATCCCTGGGTGACTATACACAGATTTACCCTCTCATACCACTGACAGAAGAAAATGGAGAAGCAACCACAATTATCCTCAAGTGGACTCTGTTGAAGGAGGTGGATGACACAACAGCAGCAACAAGTGGTATGAGAACAATAGAATTGGATGAAAAAAGGAGGCACAATTCCTGGAGGGAGATTCCCTCGTCACCTCACTCCACAGAAAGGAACAGACTGGAAGACCATAGACACTTGGCCGCCTGTAGAAAACAAACAAACTACTAAATAAGTAAAAGTAAAGTACAAAGTGTTACCATCCATGGGTGACCTATTCAGAGACCAGAGAGAAAGGGAAGAAAGAAAGAGAAGAAACAAGACTGGCAAATAATAAGTTGTATACATTACAAAAGAGAAGAGAAAGTTGATGGAAGATCAACAAATGCTAATTGATGACAAGATTAAAGAGACAATGGACACAGATGATGTGGACGAAAGTCAGAAGCTAAAAGACGAGGTCAGACAAGCCAAGGATATGGTAAGACGATACCAGAGGGAGGTAGAAGAAGAACTGGGAGATTTATGGAGAGATAGAAAGGAAGAGACATTTTCCATGTTGCCCTTGGTGTATCGTATGGGTCCAGGGGGACAGGTGACTCAGGAATACAAGGCTTGGAGTATTGGAGACCTGGAAACAGCAGTGAAAGGCATGCCCAGGATCTCAGAACGAGCGGATGGGTGGATATAGACTTTGAGCATTTACACGGGCATAACGAAAACCTTTGCCTGGGGGACCTCAAGGCGCTGCTGGCGAGGATGATGACACCAGGGCAATTGGAGACGCTGTTGTTGAGAGCCCGCATCGATGATGCTCCACCTGAAACAGTATTGCGTGAAGTCCGAGCACCCTTGTGGAGGACTCTAAGATATGAATACCCCACTGTAAGAGATATGACCAGACTAAGCCATGTGGCCCTCGGCGAAAACACAGATTACGTAGAATGGCTTGAAAAGTTTAAAGCAATATGGAATGAGGAACTCAAAGAAAGATATTACCAGAATGACACTGGAGAATGCATGTTCTATGATTACACTGCCAAGAATTTCCCTGAACCCATCAGAAAAAAAGGTTGAAGATGAAATAGGATGGGACAGAAAGAATGGGGGAGAAAAAGAAGAGTATCTCAGACATTGGTTCAGGAACTGGAAGAAACAAAAGTATGATGAGAAATCGAGGAAAGGAGGACTAGACATTGTACTGAAGAAGGCCCAGCTTGCACAGATCGAGAAAGGAAGTGGTGGGTTTGCTCACAATGTGATGGTTGCTCAAGTTGTTTCTACAGGCCCACCACAACCACAGCCTGTAGCCCCCCTACAGTCACACCTGGTACCTGCCTTTTCCCATGCAGCCTTATGGTGACCCCCAACCATGGACTGGAAGAGGATATGGGCCCGCCAGAGCCCCTTGTGACTGGAAAAACACTCAATGCTGGACATGTGGCCAGTTGGGGTATATGAGTTTGCAGTGCAGGGGACATGGAAAGGAAGTGGTTACAGCAAGGGCAGAGGAAACTTTGGGCCTGGCAGAGGAAACTTTGCTAATGCACATTCTGGAGTGTACTACCCACCATGGCAACAATATGCTCCTCAGCCACAGTACCACTCTTGTTACAAGCCGGCTCATAGCCTGTGACAAAAATGAGGGGACACGAACAACAGGTATAGGCCAATTAAAAATGTTCTTTATTATAAACCAAAACTATTAACTTCAAACTAAGAAAAGGAATGAGGTGTGAAAGTATTATAATGTAAGGTGTATGTAAAGTGCATGGATGCGTGAATCTGTGTGTGTGAATATGACTGAGTGAAAACTATGTACAACTACAAAGGAACAAACAAAACAGGATCATACCTGGAGGAGCAGAGAGAGAAGTGATTAGTGAAGCAAGTTTAAATACCCTGAGCCCAGGTGGCTCCAATCACTAACGACAGGAGGAACCGCCCCTGCAAGGCAGAGGAGGAGCCGTGACACTCTCCAGGAGCTGAAAATGCTCCCCAGGGGCCACCTATGTCGCATGTACAAGGAGGACAAGTTAATGACAAAGGACAGCCATGGCCAATGGGAAATCAGAATACCAACAGTTCTTGTTTCCCTCAGAATCAAAAATGAAGTTGCCCGACTCCCCTGCTCCAGTGTCCCCAGTATGAATTCAATTATGAAAATTAAGAGCTAATGGTTACTCTTAATGTTAATAGACATGACCTACCATTTCTAATAGACACTGGAGTTCACTGTTTCTGTTTAGGAAAACCTGGACAAGTTGTTTGGGCTTCTCTGAGCAAATCATCAGTAATGATAACATTGGGACAGCCCAGGAATGTGTACTGGACAAAAACTTGTTTGAATAACCTCTGCTTGTCTCTGACATGGTGCTGTTCGTTGATGGTTCTGCCTATATAGATCAAAGCCCAGGGAAGAAACATGTAGGATTTGCTGTAGTAGATGTGGAAGGTGATATTGAGGTTATACGGCCCCTACCAGACCATTTATCAACGCAATAGACAAATTTATTAGCTCTGAACACAGCTTGTGAATTGGGGGAAGGGAAGGCCCTTACTGTCTACTCAGACTCAACATATGCTATTGGGGTTTGTTTGTCATGGTGTGGGATTTGGAGAGTAAGAGAGTTTACTAATACCACAGGCACACCTATTAAAAGCAGACCTTATGTTGAACCGTTGATTGAAGCTATGTGAAACCTAACACATTGGCTATCGTTAAGTTTGAGGCACACATGGGTTGGTGTGATTATGCTAGAATTGGTAACAGCATAGCTGATGAGGCGGCCAAATTGTCTGTTTCCTGTTGTCACACACATGCATTCTATTTTTAGTCGTTTGTGTCATTTTAAACGACTGATCTTGAGAAACAGCAGCAGGCTGATATTCTCAATCACCAGGTGTGGAGGGAGAGAGGGTGTGCTCTCTGTCCAAGGTCTGGATTATGGATACCTCTTTTGTCTGGCATGCCCTGTTTATCATCAACCATGACCTTTAATATTTGCCGATTGGCTCATGGAGTGAGCCATTCGTCAAAGGGGGATATTTAGTAGGAGGTGAAAAACCACCCAATGGTTTTGCCAAAAATGTAATCAGCACGTAAAACAGTTATCATTGCATTTATCATTGCGTGACATGTTTGTTATATAACATAGACAAGGGAACTCCACTGCAACCAGGGAAGTTCCCACTCCAAAATGACCTTTTGTCCACCTAGCTATGGATTTCATAGACATGGTAGAGCGAAAAGAAAGAAAGAGATACTGCCTGGTGATAATTGACAGGTTTACCAGGTGGGTGGAACAATCCCACCGCCAACTGCGTTGCGCGAACAGTTGCAAAATTGCTAGTTAGGGAAATTATACTCAGGTTCGGAGTGCCTGAGTTTTGTCTGCAGGCAATGGGACCCATCTCATAGGAGATGTGGTTACCCAAATGGCCAAAATGATGGGTGTTGACCAGAAGTTTGTCCATCTATCAACCGCGGAGTAACGGGAGTTACTGAGAGGGCTAATCAGACCCTGAAAGGCTCCCTTACCAAACTATGCCATTCCACAGGAATGACATGGGTAGAGGGATTACCTCTTGTCCTCATGAAAATGCGCAGCAGCCTGAACAAAAGTATTGGGTGTACACCTTATGAAATGTTAACAAGACGACCAATGAACACCCCAGGGGTGAGACCTATGACTGACCAACAGATAGACATAACTGAGATATAGTGTGACCATCTTGAGTACATGAAGGAACTAACTTCTGTTGTAAGTTTTCCCCACTCTCACACTAGGAAAGCAGCAGAACCAATCCCAGCTGAAGACCCTGACGAGCTACCCATAAACGTTGGAGACTGGGTGAAACTTAGAGTCCACAAGCGAAAATGGAACCAACCACAATGGATGGGTCCGTTCCAGGTAACAATGGTAACACTAACAGCCCTGCGGGTAGCGGAGAGGTCCGGCTGGCATCATCTCTCCCACTGCAAGCATCTCCCAGAGTGGAAGCCATGGATGAGCGACTGGAGGGAGGGAGAGCAGGGCCCCAAGAACATCTGAAGGATGAAGAAGGGCCGAGACCAAAGGCCAGAAGAACCAACAGAGGGTTCAGCCACAGAACCTGAAGAGTCACCAGATGTCGAGGACACCATCATACACACACACTATGGTTGTGAAACAAGAACATCGCAACCATGGAAACACACATGCAGGGTAATTATTGCTTTCCAAATCCTACTGGTTCCGTTTGTGGACGGGGATGCGGATGCGGAGAATAGTAAATGGGTGAAAGCAGTGACAGACAAAGGATTACAGGGGAAGGGGAACACATCTGGCACACGGGTAATGATTTTCCAGAAACCGACCTCCACAGCCTTTCTGTGGGGAACCTAGGCAGTACCAATTGGAAAGAATGATTTTGGAGGTGGATTACTCCATTTTATGCAAAGGAACAAAACCAGGGTTTGACAAAGAAACAGCGATTTTACTATTCTGATGTTGGTCACGAGGGGGAAAGAAGCAGCATGGGAATGTGGTTTATCCAATAGGTAATAGTTCAGATGCAGCTAAAGAATTTAAGGAGGGTGGGCCCATTGAGACTAAATAGCCAAGGTGGAAAAAGGTTCCTAGAGTACAACCAGGTAACAATTCCCAGCTGATTAAATGCAAAGGACCTCCAAAAGTACAATGGGGAGAGTATCTGACTGGTAGTGTAAAGCCCCTAAATGATAAAGGAGATGTTGTGTTGACAGGATTAAAACCCACAATAACTCCCTCTGTTTGTATTTGCAACTCAGGGAATGTGGATGTAGGAAACACCACTAATTGCCTGTCTTACACAGGCCTAAAAACAGATATCAGTAGATTTGATGTACTGGATGATAAATAGGGTAATTGATAAATAGGGTAATTGTTGCCCTCCTACGGCCTCCTCCACGTCTCCTGATGTACTGGCCTGTCTCCTGGTAGCGCCTCCATGCTCTGGACACTACGCTGACAGACACAGCAAACCTTTTTGCCACAGCTCGCATTGATGTGCCATCCTGGATGAACAGCACTACCTGAGCCACTTGTGTGGGTTGTAGACTCCGTCTCATGCTACCACTAGAGTGAGAGCACCGCCAGCATTCAAAAGTGACCAAAACATCAGCCAGGAAGCATAGGAACTGAGAAGTTGTCTGTGGTCACCACCTGCAGAATCACTCATTTTTTGGGGGTGTCTTGCTAATTGCCTATAATGTCCACCTTTTGTCTATTCCATTTGCACAACAGCATGTGAAATTTATTGTCAATCAGTGTTGCTTCCTAATTGGACAGTTTGATTTCACAGAAGTGTGATTGACTTGGAGTTACATTGTGTTGTTTAAGTGTTCCCTTTCTTTTTTTGAGCAGTGTACATTTAAAGTATATAGCCCGAACTTCCATCGCAACTAAATTCTCAACACAATGAGCTCAGGAGAGGCTTACAGTTTTTTTTCAATAGTATAAAAGCAATTTCTGGATCTGTGCTGAAACGTATCTATGGCAGAACAGCAATGGGCAAATGCTCAAATACATTTACAGTACTTTTACAGTACTTCTGATTATTTTACTTTCTTTGTACCTGACTTGCATATCTTAGACCACATTTTGCAAAACTTTAAATACAAATGTTATCAGTGAATGCAAAATTCACTGTGAAGTGTTTTGTTCACAGAATGTCATCAGAGAAATGTGTGCTATTGTGTTCACTGTTTCCGGCAAACAGTAAATACTAGACTACTGCATAAAATGTTTAATCACACCAGCAGTGTCATATCATGTACAATATATGGAAAGATCTAGTCAATGGGAACAGTCTAATTGCTATGATTTGTTACAATATTGCAGATATGCAGAGAATTAAGTTGGCTAACTTAGTAACTTTGGGTTACTTCCTTACTTCTATCATCTTCAACATTGTGACCTTCCATTATAGAGCTTTGACTTGGTGTGGCTATACATTTGTGGGCAATTGATATGGCCTGTTATTTGTGTCCAATGATAATATTTTATATAAAAAAAACTATAAATACAAAGAATCTTCTTACAGTACATTTCTACATGTACATTCTGTTTGGCACTGCATCAATTTATCACAAGGAATGATACATTTTTACATTTATGGCATGTCAAACTGTAAAAATGTATTGTGGTGGAACCGTCCGAGGTTGAATTTCAACAGAAAAAGTGTTGTGAAATTGTTGTAACCCCTAAGAAAACTGCACATATTTAACTATGTGATTACATAATTAAATATTGTCCAAATATTGAGATGATCAGGACTCAGGCTAAGACACAGATGCAGACACAGGGGTCTCATAGTTTATTACAGTACAAGGGGCAGGCAAAAGGTAAGTCAAGGCAGGCAAAGGGTCGTAATCCAAATCAGAGTCAGGCAGGTACAGGACGGCAGGCAATCAGTAGGTGCAGGCAAAGGGTCGTAATCCAAATCAGAGTCAGGCAGGTACAGGACGGCAGGCAATCAGTAGGTGCAGGCAAAGGGTCGTAATCCAAATCAGAGTCGGGCAGGTACAGGACGGCAGGCAATCAGTAGGTGCAGGCAAAGGGTCGTAATCCAAATCAGAGTCGGGCAGGTACAGGACGGCAGGCAATCAGTAGGTGCAGGCAAAGGGTCGTAATCCAAATCAGAGTCAGGCAGGTACAGGACAGCAGGCAATCAGTAGGTGCAGGCAAAGGGTCGTAATCCAAATCAGTCAGGCAGGTACAGGACGGCAGGCAGGATCAAGGTTAGGAGGACAGGCAAAAAGGTCAATACTAGGAAGACTAAGAAAAACAAAAACTAGAGCACAGGAACCACGGGAACACGCTGGTAGGACTTGATGGGACTAGACGAACTGGCAACAGACAAACAGGAAACACAGGTATAAGTGCACATGAGGTAATGGGAGACACCTGGTTGGGGGTTTGAGACCATCACAAGACAGGTGAAACAGATCAGGGTGTGACAGATAGGAAGGAATAATTTTCTTTTAAATACTTTTGTACGCGCATTTGAAAAACACTAATATCATATGGTGCTACCGACATTAAAAAGCCAGTTTTAACTACATAACATATTTTTTCTCCATGTGTCGTGATATGACATCAACGACTAAACTGTAGTAAACCATCCTATTCAGCAGAAAGATATCAAATGTTCACAAATTTCACATCTCTTTCCTCATTCACCCTACCTAGACTGATGATGTCATCTCATTTGCATAGCCAGGTAAACAGAAGAGGGAACAAGATAACTTGTAGTGATCAGTAGTGTGGGTAAAATAATTTGCGGAAGCCTGGCTTCCATTGGCATCCATGAATACATTCCACCGGCAATGACAGCTACTGAGAGGCAGTTTAGGATCATTTAATCACACATTATCCATCTCGATAGCTGGGTGTATTAGCTATACCATTATACAGCTTACTGTGGATAAAATTACAACTCTTTAGCTAGCTAGATTAATATGATGAAGCATATTCACTTGCTAGCTTAGTTAGCTTTCTTATTAGCTATAGCTTACAGGCTTAAAGGCTTGCTTATTAGCCTATGTTTTCTAGATAGTTTACGAAAAACCTTTCTAGATAGCTATGGTCAGGGGTGGAAATGAGCCGCACAAATGGGAAAAGGCAATAGCTTCTATCCCTAGCCAGCAAGGTATTCCCTGAAAGATGGTTTTAAAAAATCAGGATTCCCTGAACATATCCGGCTTCTCTAAACCATATAAGGGAGACCGGGATTTCTTGTTTCCAGAGCAGCTACTTCTCGTTTAACCCCCTATAGTCGATTGACACACTGGTGCGTCAACCTATTTAACATAATAACAAAATCCCCATCAAAATGTGTCAATTTAAGCTAGAGATATCTGTTATTTTGCACTTTATATATGGCTGCATTGTAATACATTATTACAATTACACTACAGCCAGATAAACCAACCTAACTATTTGGCAAGTACCAACATTTTTGCCAGGCAGATCATGAGGTTACACAGGTCTGTCTTAAGCCTGACGTTCATTTTTAAATCGACCCCTTGCCCCTTACCCTTTAGTCACTCCTCATACCCCTATCCCAGAGGCACTTCCCTACCCCAACCTCCAGCCCACTGCAAGTAGAACTGAAACATAAGATAGGTATACGGGCTGAGCTCAACCTTGATCTGGACTTGGTGGAATGTTCACCATATCATTTACATCTATCCCATTTCAAGGTAAATTTGTATAAGTATATAGGGGGTTTGGTGGTAGGAGAAAGGGGCTAGCTAAGGTGCAAGGGCTAGTCGTAGGGGATAGGGTGTACTGAAGAGGCTAAGGGGTTATTAATGATCCCCGTCCCTATGGTTGTACTTTTCTGCAAATTATTACAACTGAAAACAGACTTACATTTTAATTGTCAGCTAATCATATCTTAAAACAAGGATGTATGAAGTTTATTTTTATTTATTTTTTTATTTTTTTTACCGTTATTTTACTAGGTAAGTTGACTGAGAACACGTTCTCATTTGCAGCAACGACCTGGGGAATAGTTACAGGGGAGAGGAGGGTGATGAATGAGCCAATTGTAAACTGGGGATTATTAGGTGACCATGATGGTTTGAGGGCCAGATTGGGAATTTAGCCAGGACACCGGGGTTAACACCCCTACTCTTACGATAAGTGCCATGGGATCTTTAATGACCTCAGAGAGTCAGGACACCCGTTTAACGTCCCATCCGAAAGACGGCACCCTACACAGGGCAGTGTCCCCAATCACTGCCCTGGGGCATTGGGATATTTTTTAGACCAGAGGAAAGAGTGCCTCCTACTGGCCCTCCAACACCACTTCCAGCAGCATCTGGTCTCCCATCCAGGGCCTGACCAGGACCAGCCCTGCTTAGCTTCAGAAGCAAGCCAGTAGTGATATGCAGGGTGGTATGCTGCTGGTTTATCAGAGTTTTAGTGAAGGCAGCAGAAACCCTTGTTCAAACAGGTGAATGAGGCTTATTGAGTTTTGTTGCATAATGGAAAAGCCATTGAGTTATGAGAGAGATAGGAGAAGTCGCTGAGAGTATAAAAGGGTTCAGCAGCCCATGGAGCAAAGTACAGAGCAACCATGGGCAAACTACTCATTGGCATTGGTAAGTAGAAGCACTTTCTGGCTTATTTAGCTTATAACTAACTGTACCAAAGCTAACATTTTATTTATATTTTAATTGTAATTACAATCCCCGACATTCAAACATACAAGGCTCTATACTAAGGCGCTGGCTCCCTGGGGAGGGAATAGGCCACTGGCAAATGTCCTCTAGCTATGCATTTTGTCAATGCTGCTGTGGTCAAAGTCTGTTTCTAAGGACTGGGGTTGCCAGCCCCATGACCAGCCTACACTCTTAGAAAAAAGGGTTCTAAAAGGGTTCTTTGGCTGTCCCCATAGGACAAACCTTTTTGGTTCCAGTATAACTATTTTGGGTTCCATGTAGAAGCCTCTGTATAAAGGGTTCTACATGGACCTCAAAAGGGTGCTACCTAGAACCAAAAAGGGTTCTTCAAAGGGTTAATATATGGGGACAGCCGAAGAACCCATGTAGATTCTAGATAGCACCTTTCTTTCTAAGAGTTGCGGCGTACCGCAGACTGGTGGGGGCTCCCTCTGTTGGACGTGCCAGGTCTCGACGTGTCCTCCGGCCAGGACGAATTGGGGCTGGTGACTAATCAAGGGGCTGATTGCTCACCATCGTACAGGGCCAATAAAGCTGCCAATAGGGCAGCTCACGGGAAAGTTCATTAACTTATCTCTGCTACCGCACGGCAAGCGGTACCGGAGCTACAAGTCTAGGACCAAAAGGCTCCTTAACAGCTTCTACCCCCAAGCCATAAGACAGCTGAACAATTAATCAATTGGCCACCCGGACTATTAACATTGACCCCCCCGCTTTGTTTTACATATTTGCTACTCGCTGTTTATTATATATGCATAGTCACTTTACAAATTACCTCGACTAACCTGTTATTAGATTTTTTTTAACTTTAGTTTATTTAGTAAATATTTTCTTGACTCTATTTCTTGAACTGCATTGTTGGTTAAGGGCTTGTAAGTAAGCATTTCACGGTAAGTTCTTCACCTGTTGTATTTGGCGCATGTGACATTTTTGTATTTATTTGATTATATTTGAGGTAGTGAGAGGATGCTACCAGATAGACGACCTCACGGTCTGCTAGAAGCAAGGGGTTCCCAGAGGAGACAGCATTCTGTGGAGCCCAGAAGACGGTAACCCGGAAGAGGTCTCCTGGGGGAGACCAGTTTATTGAATTTTTCTTTATTGTTTTAAATAAACACCCTTGAAACTGAGGTGTCACACTGAGGTGTCACACTGTGTAAACATTTAGATCAAACCCCTTGGGCTGCCACAGTGTGTATTTTCATGTCTGAGGGGAAGGAGTAGTAGAACAATGGCACATTAGTTCATTATTTTTGCAGTTCTGAATTCCAAAAAAAGGTCCAGTTGCCAGGACCACGAATTCAAAATCCATCTAGACACCGTTGCCATAGAGCACACAAAAACGATACATACCTCGACCTAAACACAAAGCTGTGAACGATCTGAGAGACAAGGTGATAAGGGAATTATATAGTTAAAGGTAATGATTAAAGTATTCCACCCTGAAATGTAACTATTAGTGATTATTAATTTATGTAGCATGTATAATGAATGATTAAAGTACTAAACATAAGTCCAATAACGTTCGGTAGAGACATGTGAGGGAGAGAAAGGTGTGTGTGTGTGTGTGTCTATGAAAATACCGAGGACAATTCAACTGTGTTTGACCCGACCTGGCTAGAACTCTGAGAAACTTATGATAGAACAGGGAGTCCTTACAAGTCCTTTCAAGGTTCCTCTAAACTCGGGGGAATGGAACTGTCGGCTTGGTAGTGATAAACAGTGGTGAGAACTATGGGGAAAAGATACAACTCATCTACTGTTCATGTGTATGTATGTGCGTAGGATATCTACTGTTTGTGTGAAGGCATGTGCGTAAATAGGGAGTGAGTTATAAAATGGAAGTCTTTGTATTACGTACTTCAGAACGTTCTCTGAATAAATTGTACGGACCTTTTGCATAAGCTGAGTCTTTGCCTAATTTTTATTAAACCCAGGGTCTTACAAACCTCAGGAAATAGTCAAAGCTTTAATAATTGTTAGTTATTATCATTGGGATTGAAAATTCTCTTGACACAGGGCAAGAAGGGCCTTCTACGCCATCAAAAGGAACATCAAATTCGACATACAAATTAGGATCTGGCAAAAAATACTGGGGTCCGCTCACCAACCAAGAATTCACAAAATGGGATAAACACCAAATTGAGACTCTGCATGCAGAATTCTGCAAAAATATCCACTGCGTACAATGTAAAACAATCAATAATGCATGAAGAGCAGAATTAGGCCGATACCAGCTAATTATCAAAATCCAGAAAAGAGCCGTTAAATTCTACAACCACCTAAAAGGAAGCAATTCCCAAAACTTCCATAACAAAGCCTTCACCTACAGAGAAATTAACCTGTAGAAGAGCCCCCTAAGCAAGCTGGTCCTGGGGCTCTGTTCACAAACACAAACAGACCCCACAGAGCCCCAGGACAACAACACAATTACACCCAACCAAATCATGAAAAAAATAAATATGTATATTACTTGACACATTGGAAAAAAAACTGAGCAAACTAGAATGCCATTGCACTGCACACTGCCCTATCCCATCTGGACAAGAGGAATACCTATGTAAGAACGCTGTTCATTGACTACAGCTCAGCATTCAAAACCAAACCCTCCAAACTCATCATTAAGCTCGTCTGAACCCCGCCCTGTGCAACTGGGTCCTGGACTTCCTGACGAGTCGCCCTCAGGTGGTGAAGGTAGGAAACAACACCTCCACTTCGCTCATCCTCAACACAAGGGCTCCACTCATGACTGCATGGCCACGCACGTCTCCAACTCAATCATCAGGTTTGCAGATGACACAACAGTAGTAGGCCTAATTACCAACAATGACAAGACAGCCTACAGAAAGGAGGTAAGGGCTCTGGGAGTGTGGTGCCAGGAAAATAACCTCTCACTCAATGTTGACAACTAAGGAGATGATTGTGGTCTTCAGGAAACAGCAGAGGGAGCACGCCCCTATCCACATCGACGGGAACGCAGTGGAGCAGGTGGAAAGCTTCAAGTTCCTCAGCGTACACATCACTGACCATCTGAAATGATCCACTCACACAGACAGTGTGGTGAAGAAGGCGCAACAGTGCCTCTTCAAACTCAGGAGGCGGAAGAAATTTGGCTTGGCACCTAAAACCCTCACAAACTTTTACAGATGCACAATTGAGAGTCGGGCTGTATCAACGCCTGGTACAGCAACTCCACCGCCCGCAACCGCAAGGTTCTCCAGAGGGTGGTGCAGTTTGCCCAACGCAAACTATCTGCCCTCCTAGACACCTTACAGCACACGATGTCACAGGAAGGCTAAAAAGATAATCAAGGACAATAACCACCCGAGCCACTGCCTGTTCACCCCGCTATCATCCAGAAGGCGAGGTCATTACAAGCAGTGGTGGAAAAAGTACCAAATTCTCATACTTGAGTAAAAGTAAAAATACCTCAATAGAAAATGTCTCAAGTAAAAATTAAAGTCACCCAGTAAAATACTACTTAAGTAAAATTCTAAAAGTATTTGGTTTTAAATATACTTAAGTATCAAAAGTAAATGTAAATGCTAAAATATAAACAAGTGTCAAAGGTATAAATTATTTTAAATTCCTTACATTAAGAAAACCAGACGGCAACATTTTCTTGGGTTTTGAATTTATGGATAGCCAGGGGCACACTCCAAAACTCAGACATAATTTACAGACAAAGTCAGCCAGTGCAGAGGTAGTAGGGATGAACAGTGATATTTTTTTGATAAGTGCGTGAATTTTACCATTTTTGTGTCCTGCTAAGCATTCAACATGAAACAAGTACTTCACGGTGTTAGGGAAAATGTATGAGTAAAAAGTACATTCTTTCCTTCAGGAATGTAGTGAGGTAAAAGTAAAAGTTGTCAAAAATATAAATAGTAAAGTAATGTACAGATACTCAAAAAAATGACTTAAGTACAGGTTGCATCAAAGCTGGGACCGAGAGACTGAAAACAGATTCTATCTCAAGGCCATCAGACTGTTAAATAGCCATCAACAAGTGGCTTCCACCCGGTTACGTAACTCTGCACCTTAGGCTGCTGGGAGGCCATTTTACGTACATTTGAGATTTACATGTAGCAAATCAGAAAACAATAATGTGACTTACAGAGTCTGTCAACCCTGACTCTGAAACTGCCTGACTCCCAACTCTACCATTACTAATACCCTTCCATAGGATCCTCCTACATCCTGTCCTGTTATTTCACAAACTGGGGCCAGTACCGTCCAGGAGCAGGCAAGTATTTGATCGCTGACTTGGACCCCTTCCTCTGTGACCATCTGATCTATACCTTCATCTGCATGGCCAACAACGAGATCAAGACCTCCGAATGGAACGATGAGATACTCTTCGGAATAGTTCTTGGCCCTCAAGAACCAGTGAGAGAGACACACATGCACAAACACACAGACAAACACACACTCTTGCACGCAGGCACACACGCACGCACATACACACACTAAAGCAGGTACGCACATTCTCATTCAGGCACGTACACACACATACCTAAACCAGGACTAAGCCTAACTCTTGTATTTGCTTACAAGAACAGCAACCTAAAGACCTTGCTGGCAATTGGAGGGAACTTTGGCACTCGGCCGCAAGTGGACGGACGGACGGACGGACGTCCACTTGCGGCCGAGTGCCAAAGTTCCCTCCAATTGCCAGCAAGGTCTTTAGGTTGCTGTTCTTGTAAGCAAATATAAGAGTTAGGCTTAGTCCTGGTTTAAGTATGTGTGTGTACGTGCCCGAATCAGACGCATGCACGCACACACAGTGTCTGAGCAGTGTGTGTCCCAAGGTTCACAGAGATAGTGTCCAGTACAGCCAACCACCAGAAGTTCATCAACGGTGCGATTAAGTTTCTGAAGCAGTATCAGTTTGATGGCCTGGACTTTGACTGGGAGTTCCAAAGGCCCGCAGACAAGTACAGATTCACCATCTTGGTGCAGGTCAGACTCACACACACACATACACACACACACATGAATGAACAAACATGAATGAACACACACACCTGTTGTAATGTTGGATTGATTAATGTGATGACTGCTGTTCATCAAATGATTAACTGTTTATAATTATGTGATTAAATGAATCAGGTAATTATTAATTCAGTAACCAGGGGCACCATGGGAAAGTTTGGCTTTATTACGTTTCTATTTCCCAAATTAACTCAAAGAATGTCACAATATCGATTTTACAACAGTCGCTAATTAATTAATTTCCTCTAGTCTCATTCTGAACGTTGCATAATCCGGGAATCTGCACAAACCCGAGTCACACTAAATAAGTCCGTACAACACCAATTGAGTTGAGTTTTTATTTACGAACAAGCTAAAATGATAATATAAGATATACATACACAAACACACAGTCTAGGCTATTGAATAGAACTTAGTACACTGAAACAGGTCCCTAGTGGACCAACACAATATGACACGTTACACAAAATGGGGATTTCAAAAGAGAGAGAAAGAGGGAGAGAGTACAAGAGAAAAGCACACTTGATTACATTTGTAAACTATGCTTAGTTTAACACTAACCTTGACACGAACTGCCGCTCTAATGGGTCAGAATATAATGATGTAATTACGTGTCGAAAGGCTCCATTGGGGTGTCTCTTCATGGACCGGGTTCGTCTTCTCCTCTGATGACGGCACTTCTTCGGTTACCGGGTGTAACTCTCTGATTGTCCTCACGATGTCAGTGTCCTTTCTCTTAGTGGTCTGTTTCCTCGCACTTGTTCTGAAAGAGGGGTCTTCTGAGGACGGCTAATCAGCCATATAGGTGGTTCCAGCATGGGAATGAAAGCAGTGTAGACACACGATTGCTTGGAGAGAATAACCGGGTGGTCCTGCTTGAATTCAACCTGTTACACAGCTACTTATCCGTAGCATAGATTGTTAAACGGTTTCTTTGCCTTCTTCAACCTCGTGTTGCATTTTGGAGTTACAACTAATTGAACTTTGGCTGCAGTTCGTGGTCACCCTCGGGTCAGAAATGGGTGTTTCCGCCTTTAGGTCAAGTTCTCTTGGCGTAACTAGTTACGAGGCAAGGTCTGGATTTTACTCAGATCCAATTTAGACAACTTCACATTTCATCTTTACAAAAACATTCTCTTTGATCTGGACATTTTCCACACAACGTACATTATGCAAATATCAGGTACATATTGTGAAAACTCTTCAAGTTACAATGTTTTCATTATGTCGTTGTTTAACTTTTAATAACATAACATAAACGACATTCATTTTCATATTCCATCTATCGTCATTACTACCATTTTGGCTGGCAAAACATATTGTCCCAAAGTCCATTTATTGCATGTTACTGTCCTGAGGTAGGCCATAGGCCCATCATACATTCCATTCCTTCACAGTGAGAGGACAAATGAATTTTGTCTGCTGCCTTAAGATTTACAATGGGCGTGAGGTGTCAAAACTCCCCACCTCCATACATCTCGATCTCTCCCCCTCTGGCGGGTGTGAGATGTCTCTTGTAGGAGTGTGGTCCACAGTAACCTGACCCGAACAGGCTAGTCATCACACACCCATCTGTGTACTGTCTCCCTCTAGGAGCTGATGGCTGCCTTCGAGGTTGAGGAAAAGATGACCAACCGTCCTCGTCTGATTCTGACTGCAGCTGTGTCCGGAAAGAGGACCATTGACACTGCATACCAGATCCCCAAGATTGGACGATCAGTACATTCACACTGAGCCTCAATGATATCAATTCTCATGCAAAATGTGTGCACAAAAACATTCATGATCTATCAAATAATACCTTGCATATTGGAAATGGTTTGTTTATTCAAGCCACTAAATATATATTTGTATCTCTCTACCTAACACTCAGGCTGTTGGCCTTCTGAATGTGATGACCTATGACTTCCATGGATCTTGGGAATTTAACACTGGAGAAAACAGCCCTCTACCAAGGACCGGCTGGTCAGGGAAACCATATCTACTACAATGTGGAGAGACACTTTCACTCTACTTCCCTCTATCTCCCCCTCATATTTCTCTCTACCCATCTCTTCCCCTGCTTATCAAATCAGTCTCTTCCTGCCTGTCTAGGTTCCAGTTGAGCGTGAGTAACATCTTTATTTTTCCAACCTTCGCTCTTTAGTGTTCTCAGTACCAGATACTGTGTGTTCTAAGGACTATGCTATGAAGTACTGGAAAAGCAACAGTGCCCCTGCCGAGAAGCTCCTGGCTGGATTTGCCACACCTTTCAGCTGGCCAGTGGCTCTAACACTGCTGTGAGTGATCCCACCATTGGCCTTGGCCCTGCCGGACTCTTCACCAGACAGGCTGGCTTCTTGGCCTACTACGAAGTAACTGACACAGGACACAGTAGGTGTGAAATGACACCCTATTCCTTACACAGTGCCCTACTTGTGTGCTCTGGTCAAAGGTAGTGTACTATATGGGGAACAGGGTGCCATTTTGGACTCAAACACAGTGTGTGTGTGTGTGAGATTACATCTGTAGCTTCCTGAAGCAGGCTTCCCTTTGAAGATGATGTAAACTTCCAACCCTAACGTAAGTGTGTCTTTAGATCTGCACCTTCCTGAAGCAGGGAGAGATCGAGGTCTGGGACTCTACCCAGGTGGTGCCCTACAACAAGCAGAACGTGTCGGTCAGATACGATAACATCAAGAGCTTCCATAACAAGATCTGTGTTTGTATCTGTGAGGGGAAATATATGACTAGAGGGTAATGGAGTAGCAAACTACTCTGTTACATTCATAACCCTCTCCATCACTTTCTCAACCAGATCTGGGTTCAAATAGTAGTTGAAATGATATCAACCCCATCTCATCTCTCCCAGGTCATTTCATCAGCTTCATTAAATAATTCCGACCCCTAAGTATGTCATGAAGGAGCTGGGTCTAAAGGCTGTGTTGTTAGGGCCAGTTGTCATGGCCCATTCTAACATCAGCACCATGTAATGTCTAACCCAATAAGCATCCTGCTGTCTGTCACTTCCTTTGAGGTCAACTACATTGCCCTTGAACTGTGCAGAATCACTGATCTACAAATCACCTTGCATCCCACATAACTACTCAGTATGTGATCAATATTAGCAACTCTGCACCTCAACTTTAATAAAAAAAAATAAAAAAAGTTTAACTATTCAACTAGACAAGTCAAGAACAAATTCTTATTTACAATGACGGCCAACCTTGCTCAAACGGATTGCCTCAAACACCCTCTGTCAGTTTAGTTTCAATAGAATCCATTTAACAAACAGCGAATAGCAGAGAGAGTAGTCCTTTATTGCGGTCAAACGTTACCAGGCTGACAGACACAATACAAAGCACACAGAGCTTAGACTAAGTGGTCATTAACATGTCAGTTTAAGTTAAGGCATTGACATTTAACACGTAGAAAACATGTACACAAAAAAAACATTTAAAATCTGTGACGTTATGAACTAAAAAACTGACCACACCACAGTGCAAAGTGAAACTAAGCATTAATCATTGTGATCAGAGAGTGGTATACAACGCTTATAAAAATAGCATGAAAAGTGGTGATAACAAATGTTGACACCACACACACACACACCCCCCAGGGGGTTAGAGGCGTGTGAGGTGGTTGGAGATGTGGTTTACATTGTTGTCTGGCAGGTGGAGAGAGTTCTTCCTATAGTACCGTTGTCCGTCTGCATAACGCTCTTGCCGGTGGACCTCCAAGTATGGACCCCAACCCTCCACAGGAGAACACACAGCACACATACGCTGCAGACAGAGACACAATGCACTGTAATAGAGAGGATGCTTGGAGAGACACAGGCAGAATTTAGTAGGGAGACATTAACACTAGAAATGCTAAAGAAGTAACATTGGCTCCATTTTATTCTTTTTTATTACTCCACCATTTAAGTCAAGCCCCCCGCCGTCCTTGATTTTTACTAAATAAGTCTATATTACACACTGCAGTTGTTAGAATCTTAATATCGCAAACAGAACTGGAGTTGTAACCAGTTTTAGAAGGGAATGTCATTTTTCTTATGGTTTTGCAGTAAGTTATGATGGGGAGAAAGGGTGTGTTGATGAGCGAGAGGAAGCGAATAATGCATAATTAAGAACAGGGTGGGCCATTCTATTGCATTGGTATATTCTAATTATAATCTCAATATGGTATGTAAACTGGAAACTCTGAAACTGGAAACACTTATCTCCCTCACTAGCTTTAAGCACCAGCTGTCAGAGCAGCTCATAGATTACTGCACCTGTACATAGCCCATCTATAATTTAGCCCAAACAACTACCTCTTTACCTACTGTATTTATTTATTTATTTTGCTCCTTTGCACCCCATTATTTCTATCTCTACTTTGCACATTCTTCCACTGCAAACCAACCATTCCAGTATTTTTACTTGCTATATTGTATTTACATCGCCACCATGGCCTTTTTTATATTTTTATTTATTTATATATATATTTTGTTTGCCTTCACCTCTCTTATCTCACCTCACTTGCTCACATTGTATATAGACTTATTTTTCACTGTATTATTGACTGTATGTTTGTTTTACTCCATGTGTAACTATGTGTTGTTGTATGTGTCGAACTGCTTTGCTTTATCTTGGCCAGGTCGCAATTGTAAATGAGAACGTGTTCTCAATTTGCCTACCTGGTTAAATAAAGGTGAAATAAAAAATAAAAAAAGTACCTTATATCAGTCCACTGAATCCAAGCAGTCTTAGCAGTCTACTCTGGCCTACCTGGAGTACACAGTGAGATCGTGCGTAATTTACAATGGCAAGAAGACCAAGACGATTGGATGCACATGCTGCGTTAACGCTGCTACAAGATCTGAATGAAAACGACTCAGATGGTGGGGAAGAAATTAATCATGACATATCTGATGCTGACCCTCAGCCTGAATCTACACCTCATAACATGCCACACACACGCGCTACTGTCTATTATCTATCCTGTTGCCTAGTCACTTTACCCCTACATACATGTACATAGCAACCTCAATTACCTGTGCACATCGACTTGGTACTGGCACACCCTGTATACAGGGCATTAGGAAAGAATTCAGAACTCTTTACTTTCCACATTGTTACGTTACAGCCTTCTAAAATTGAATTTGTTTTAATCCCTCAATCTAAACATAATACCCTGTAATCACTAAGAAAGAAAAAAAAAACAGGTTCGTATTAATTTTTGCAAATGTATTCAAATAAAAAAAACAGAAATGTCACATTTACATAAGTATTCAGACCATTTACGCAGTACTTAGTTGAAGCAACTTTGGCAGCAATTACAGCCTAGAGTCTTCTTGGGTATGACACTACAAACTTGGCACACCTGTATTTGGAGAGTTTGATTTGATATACTGCATGCATTTTGACCTGAACTTTCCAGGACCTGGGTTTGATACCTGGCTAGAAATGGATTGACAATTCCAGGAGAAGTTCCAAACACTCTCAGAAGTCCTAAGCATCCACATCTCTGCCAGACACACCTACCTGCCAAGGGTTTCCTTGGGCACAGAGTATTTTCCAGATGGCGACGAGGGGTATCCAGATGAGACAGAAGGCGATCATACACCATCCCAGAGCCACGCCCCACACAGGGTACTGCACCATACCGTAGGATGGCGGACGGAAAGTCAACAACGACCACACCAAGATCACCTACACAACACACACAGGCATTAGAGAAGTGTGTATGCGTGCCAGAAAAAAGGGGTTAAAGAAATGAGGACCCTGGAACAGAGAGCCAGGTAGGATAGAATCTAAGTTAAAGAGAAAGACAGAGAGTACTCACAGTGATGACAGCAGGAGTAATGAAAAACCAGCATGCTCTCCACCACAGCCAGAAGAGAGAGCTCCTCGTCCCAATCATCATCTCTATGTCCTTAATGAAACGATTTCCTCCTTCAAACAAACACAGAATGTGCCATACTCTATAAAATGTACTATATTGTATATAGCTATAACATAACATGCAATATATACACTGAGTATAAAAAACATTGAGAACACCTGCTCTTTCTACTGACCAGGTTAATCCAGGTGAAAACTATGATCCCTCATTGATGTCACTTGTTAAATCCACTTCAAAATCAGTATAGATGAAGGTGAAGAGACAGGATTAAGGATTTTTAAGCCTTGAGACATGATTGTGTATGTGTGCCATTCAGAGGGTGAATGGGCAAGACAAAATATTGAAGTGCCGTTGAACAGGGTATGGTAGTAGGTGCCAGGCGCACTGGTTTGTGTCAATAACTGCAATGCTGCTGGGGTTTCATCCACCGCCCAAAGGATAACTAGCCAACTTGACAACTGTGGGAGGCATTGGAATGAACATGGGGCAGCATCCATGTGGACCGCTTTCGACACCTTGTAGAGTCTGTGCCCCAATGAATTGAGGCTGTTCTGAGGGGGAAAACCGGGGGGGGGGGCACCCTAAATGTTTGGTATACTCAGTATATGTAGCTATAACATAAAATATCCTCTACATGTACCCATCACATAATATATGCTGTAGATGTAGCTATAACATGTAATATACTTCCATTTACCATAGAAGTAGAATACCCCAACAAGCTCCAGCAGAGCAGCGATCAGTAGAACAAAGCCAGCACAGAACTGATCCATCAGAGTCACCCAATATATCCCTGCCTGGAGTGACACACACACACACAGTAATCACACGCACTCACAATAAATTAATGTGAACGAAATTATGGTATCTAAGGACCTATTTTAGTTATGGTAACTAAGGACTTACCTGGGTTACGCACGGCAGGCCGAGCAGGAAAAGGATGGCACAGGTTCCCACAGAGATGATAGAGCGTTTTGATTTGAACCTTTCAGGGAAGGCATCCTGTAGGCAGGTGGAGATGACCTCTAAGGGAACACGGAAAGAGGTCACTGTCCAGGTCTAGTTAGTAGTGTGTGTGTTTGTACACACACACACACACACACACACACACAATGCCTTCGGAAAGTATTCAGACCCCTTTACTATTTCACGGTACAGCCTTATTCTAAAATGGATCAAAACTTTTTTCCCCATCAATCTACACAATACCCCATAACGACAAAGCACAAACAGTTTATTTGAACACATTTATAAACAAATGTAACCTGAAATATCCTATTTTCACATGTATTCAGACCCTTAACTCAGTACTTCGTTGAAGCACCGTTGGCAGCGATTACAGCCTTGAGTCTTCTTGACTATGATACTACAAGCTTGGCACACCTGTATTTAGGGAGTTTCTCCCATTTTACTCTGCAGATCCTCTCAAGCTCTGTAAGGTTGGATGGGGAGCGTCGCTGCACAGCTATTTTCTGGTCTCTCCAGAGATCGGGTTCAAGTCCGGGGTCTGGCTGGGCCACTCAAGGACATTCAGAGACTTGTCCCGAAGCCACTCCTGCGTTGTCTTGGCTGTGTAATTAGAGTTGTTATGTTGGAAGGTGAACCTTCTCCCCATTCTGAAGTCCTGAGCAGGTTTTCAGCAAGGATATATGCACTTTCCAGTGTTTATCTTTCCCTCGATCTTGACTAGTTTCCCAGTCCTACTGCTGAGAAAAAAACAAAAAAATTCACACAGCATGATACTGCCAGATTTCCTCCAGACGTGACATTTGGCATTCAGGCCAAAGAGTTCAATCTTGGTTTCGTCAGACCAAGGAATCTTGTTTCTCATGGTCTGAGAGTCCTTTAGGTGCCTTTTGGATAATTACAATTGAGCTGTCAGGCGCCTTTACATTTACATTTTAGTCATTTAGCAGACGCTTTTATCCAGAGCGACTTACAGTAGAGTGCATACATTTTATAACTTTTTTTTTTTTTACATACTGAGACAAGGATATCCCTACCGGCCAAACCCTCCCTAACCCGGACGACGCTATGCCAATTGTGCGTCGCCCCACGGACCTCCCGGTTGCGGCCGGCTGCGACAGAGCCTGGGCGCGAACCCAGCCCAGCCTGGGCGCGAACCCAGAGACTCTGGTGGCGCAGCTAGAACTGCGATGCAGTGCCCTACACCACTGCGCCACCCGGGAGGCCTTTCACTGAGGAGTGGCTTCCGTCTGGCCACTCTACCATAAAGGCCTGATTGGTGGTGCTGTAGAGATGTTGTCGTTCTGGAAGGTTCTCCCATCTCCACAGATGAACTCCGGGGCTCTGTCAGAGTGACCATCGGGTTCTTGGTCACCTCCAAGGCCCTTCTCCCCCGATGGCTCAGTTTTGCCATGCGGCCAGCTCTCGGGAAGAATCTTGGTGGTCCCAAACTTCTTCCACTTAAGAATCATGGAGGCCACTGTGTTGTTGGGGACCTTCAATGCTGCAGGAAGGTTTTGCTACCCTTCCCCAGATCTGTGCCACGACACAATCCTGTCTCAGATCTCTACGGACAATTCCTTCAACCTCATGGCTTGGTTTATGCTCTGACATGCACTGTCAACTGTGAGACCTTACATAACAGGCGTGTGCGCCTTTCCAAATCATGTCCAATCAATTAAATTTACCACAGGTGGACTCCAAATCAAGTTGTGGAAACATCAAGGATGATCAATGGAAAGAGGATGCGCCTGAGCTCAATTTCAAGTCTCACCTGAACAGAGCAAAGTACAGAGAGATCCTTGATGAAAACCTGCTGTAGAGCGATCAGGACCTCAGATTGGGGCAAAGTTTCACCTTCCAACAGGACAACGACCTTAAGCACACAGCCAAGACAAAGCAGGAGCGACTTTGGCACACGTCTCTGAATATTCTTGAGTGGCTCTGCCAGAGCCCGGACTTGAACATGATGGAACATCTCTGGAGAGACCTGAAAATATCTGTGCAGCAACGCTCCCCATCCAACCTGACAGAGCATGAAAGGATCTGCAGAGTAGAATGGGAGAAACTCCCCAAATACAGGTGTGCCAACCTTGTAGCGTTATACTCCAAGAATATTTGAGGCTGTATTCACTGCCAAAGGTGCTTCAACAAAGTCCTGAGTAAAGAGTCTGAATAATTACAGTACCAGTCAAAAGTTTGGACACTCACTCAAGGGCTTCTGTATTTTTAATTATTTTCTACATTGTAAAATACATCAAACCTAAGTAATAACACATATGGAATCATGTAGTAACCAAACAAATAGGGTTAAACAAATCCAAATATATTTCACACTTGAGATTCTTCAAAGTATCTACCCTTGCACACTCTTGGCATTCTCTAAACCAGCTTCATGAGGTAGTCACCTGGAATACATTTCAATTAACAGGTGTGCCTTGTTAAAAGTGAATTTGTTGAATTTCTTTCCTTCTTAATGCATTTGAGCCAATCAGTTGTGTTGTGACATGGTAGGGGTGGTTTACAGAAGAAAGCCCTATTTGGTAAAATACCAAGTCCATATCATGGCAAGAACAGCTCAAATAAGCAAAGAGAAACAGTCTATCATAACTTTAACACATGATGGTCAGTCAATACGGAATATTAAGAACTTTGAAAGTTTCTTCAAGTGTAGTCACAAATCCATCAAGCGCTATGATGAAACTGGCTCTCATGAGGACCGCCCCAGGAAAGGAAGACACGGAGTTACCTCTGCTGCAGAGAATAAGTTCATTAGTAACCAGCCCAAATAAATGCTTCAAGTAACAGACATCTACTATTCAGAGGAGACTGTGTGAATCAGGCCTTTGTGGTTGAATTGCTGCAAAGAAACCACTACTAAAGAACACCAATAAGAAAAAGAGACTTGCTTGGGCCAAGAAATACAAGCAATTGACATTAGACCGGTGGAAATCTGTCCTTTAGTCTGATAAGTCCAAATTGGAGATTTTTGATTCCAACTGCCATGTCTTTGAGACGCAGAGTAGGTGAACGGATGATCTCCGCATGTGTGGTTCCCACCGTGAAGCATGGAGGTGGTGGTGTGATGGTGCTTTGCTTGTGACACTGATTTATTTAGAATTCAAGGCACACTTAACCAGCATGGCTACCACAGCATTCTGCAGCGATACACCATCCCATCAGGTTTGCGCTTAGTGGTACCATCATTTGTTTTTCAACAGGACAATGACCCAACAGACCTCCAGGCTGTGTAAGGGCTATTTGACCAAGAAGGAGAGTGATGGAGTGCTGCATCAGATGACCTGGCCTCCACAATCCCCCGACCTCAACCCAATTGAGATGGTTTGGGATGAGTTGGACCGTAGAGTGAAGGAAAAGCAGCCAACAAGAGCTAAGCAAATGTGGGAACTCCTTCAAGACTGATTGGTCTTATGGGTGGGTCTTAAGTATTCCAGGTGACAACCTCCTGAAGCTGGTGGAGAGAATGTCAAGAGTGTGCAAAGCTGTCATGAATGCAAATGGTGGCTACTTTTGAAATATCTCAAATATATTTTTTGTTTAACACTTTTTTGGTTACTACACGATTCCTACACAAACTTTTCACTTGTCCCGTATATATATATATATATATATGTATATATATATATATATATATATATATATATATATATATATATATATATATATATATATATATATATATATATATATATATATATATCTCAGCCCTGGGTTAAAATGCATGCACATTTTATTATTTGTTGTTTAAATACTTATTTTTCTGTGCATTTTAGTATTTTAGTATTTTGTACACCAACGTCAAACGGCTGAAAATATATTTTTGTTATGGAAAATATACACTGCTCCAAAAAATAAAGGGAACACTTAAACAACACAATGTAACTCCAAGTCAATCACACTTCTGTGAAATCAAACTGTCCAATTAGGAAGCAACACTGATTGACAATAAATTTCACATGCTGTTGTGCAAATGGAATAGACAAAAGGTGGAAATTATAGGCAATTAGCAAGACACCCGCAAAAAAGGAGTGATTCTGCAGGTGGTGACCACAGACCACTTCTCAGTTCCTATGCTTCCTGGCTGATGTTTTGGTCACTTTTGAATGCTGGTGGTGCTCTCACTCTAGTGGTAGCATGAGACGGAGTCTACAACCCACACAAGTGGCTCAGGTAGTGCAGTTCATCCAGGATGGCACATCAATGCGAGCTGTGGCAAAAAGGTTTGCTGTGTCTGTCAGCGTAGTGTCCAGAGCATGGAGGCGCTACCAGGAGACAGGCCAGTACATCAGGAGACGTGGAGGAGAACATAGGAGGGCAACAACCCAGCAGCAGGACTGCTACCTCCGCCTTTATGCAAGGAGGTGCACTGCCAGCGCCCTGCAAAATGACCTCCAGCAGGCCACAAATGTGCATGTGTCTGCTCAAACGGTCAGAAACAGACTCCATGAGGGTGGTATGAGGGCCCGACGTCCACAGGTGGGGGTTGTGCTTACAGCCCAACCCCGTGCAGGACGTTTGGCATTTGCCAGAGAACACCAAGATTGGCAAATTCGCCACTGGCGCCCTGTGCTCTTCACAGATGAAAGCAGGTTCACACTGAGCATATGAGCACATGTGACAGACGTGACAGAGTCTGGAGACGCCGTGGAGAACGTTCTGCTGCCTGCAACATCCTCCAGCATGACCGGTTTGGCGATGGGTCAGTCATGGTGAGGGGTGGCATTTCTTTGTGGGGCCGCACAGCCCTCCATGTGCTCGCCAGAGGTAGCCTGACTGCCAATAGGTACCGAGATGAGATCCTCAGACCCCTTGTGAGACCATATGCTGACACATGCACATTTGTGGCCTGCTGGAGGTCATTTTGCAGGGCTCTGGCAGTGCACCTCCTTGCACAAAGGCGGAGGTAGCGGTCCTGCTGCTGGGTTGTTGCCCTCCTACGGCCTCCTCCACGTCTCCTGCTACCACTAGAGTGAGAGCACCGCCAGCATTCAAAAGTGACCAAAACATCAGCCAGGAAGCATAGGAACTGAGAAGTGGTCTGTGGTCACCACCTGCAGAATCACTCCTTTTTGGGGGGTGTCTTGCTAATTGCCTATAATTTCCACCTTTTGTCTATTCCATTTGCACAACAGCATGTGAAATTTATTGTCAATCAGTGTTGCTTCCTAAGTGGACAGTTTGATTTCACAGAAGTGTGATTGACTTGGAGTTACATTGTGTTGTTTAAGTGTTCCCTTTATTTTTTGGAGCAGTGTATTTCACAGCGTTTTAGATGCTACAATGACTCTACACTATACTTGCTTGTTTTGTCACAAACTGAAATTAGGTGAACTATTCAAATTTTAGCAGTCAGGAAGTGGCAGTGCAATTTCTGCATAGTGCATCTTTAAATCCATGGTAGTGTATGAGTATTTTCAAAAACTTTCCAAGTGTATTTCCAAATACATTCCAATATTCAACTACTGGTCTTTTCAAATAAAAAAATATCTAAATACTTACTTCCAAATGTTTTTGAAAGTAATTGAAATACCCCAAATAGTTAGCAGTAACTGAAATACCCTGGTGTGTGTGTCCCATGTGCATGGGTGTGTGTTTGTCTGACTGACCTATGCCAGCGAACTGCGAGTCCAGTCCAAGGGTGAGCAGCATGAAGAAGAAGAGGATGGACCAAAGAGGAGAAATGGGCAGCTTGGACAGGGCATCAGGGTACGCAATAAATGCTAGGCCAAAACCTACACGCATGCGCACACTTTGTTAGTGTTTGTTAAGTGGATATTGTGTCAGTAAGGTAAAGTTAAACACAGTACAGTGGTGTACTACTCACCTGCCTGGGCCACCTCTGATACAGGCTTTCCATAGACATGAGCCATGTGACCTAAGATGGAGAAGATGGCGAAGCCTGCAAACACACTGGTACCTATAGAGTGACATTAAACAGGAAAGGAAAAACAATGTACTGGAACACAATGAAACCTTGAAAGTGATCTTCAATGTATATTTTCTTCTTTATGATACCATTAGCATCCATCTGGTGCGTGTGTGGTGTTTGAGTCGTACCACAGTTGGTGAGGCAGACGGTCAGTGCGTCCTTGAACACATTGTTGTGGAACTTGTTATATGAAGACAGGGCCGTGACACCACCCCACGCTACTGACAGAGAATAGAAGATCTGTGTGGCTGCATCTCTCCACACCTGCCAGAAAGACCTACTATTTAGTTACTTCAGTAAGGCATGTGTATTTTGAGTTGACAGGTAAGAGGTTAGGCTCTAACCTCTGCCTCGCCCAGTTTTGTTAGGTTGGACTGGGAGCCAATGTAGAACTCGATCCCGTCTCTGGCGCCCTCTAGTGTAACTCCCCGGATCAGCAGGATCAGCAACACCACATAGGGAAACGTAGCGGTGAAATACACCACCTGGGGACAGACACACACAAAAATATTAGAGACACACGCACATCCGAAAGACACACATTAGAAAGACAGGACCAACTCACACACTAGTGGTGAGCAGGTCAGCTCTTTGTTCGCCCGCAATTGCTAATAACCCATCCACAACCACCCGACTATATGTGATAAGTTTAAATCGGAGGCCCGCACCCGACCCTAACCCTCTATATAGAAAATGTTGTAGGTTACCGTAAGGTTTTTTTTTTGGTACAAAGTTTGCCTGATTTCAGATATGTTTTTGCTTGTAACTTCCAATGTTTTGGTAGGCTATTTGTAAGTCAACTTGTCTATAATTAGATATGTGCAGCATCTCTTCTGTCATTATGTTGCCCAAGACTAAATAAACCCTTGCTTACAAAAATCTAATTGACATTGGTAAAGTTCAGTCATCTCTGATACTTCCATGGAGCAAAGACATTTAGGGACCAGCAAGAAAATCAAATAACTAAAACTGAAAAGATGTGTAAAATTTCCAAATAATATCAGTTTGACCGGTTGTAAGGAAATAGAAAGCTATGAAAACAACCCAACGTGTTTCTGATAAGATTTCAGTTCAGCTTGGATGCATATTTTGTGGTTGAAATACTATCAGCTTTTATGATGCTGATAAAGATAGCACCGCGACAGACAGTATCTAACTGCAGATTTGCATTCTCTCAAGATGCTGAAAGAAAGAAATCATATTTCTCCACTCCTGTGAGTATAAATGTTGCCTACATTTGCTGTATCATTTTACTGCAAGAAATGCTTAAATTCTGCAGGAGTTAATATTAAGGCTAAGTGAGAGGTTATAGACCTACAGTCAGTGTCCAGATTTCACTTTCCATTTAACCCATCAACAGCAGGCTACAATTCCCTTGACATGCCATAGGCCTATTTGAAGTCCCTGTCTTGTGACTGTGAGGCACTGTACAAATTTGACAATCACACATAACACTGCTATCATCTTCTTTTACCACTTCAAATATGACTTTTCTGGCCCTCCCTTGTCTTTATTTTCAACTCTCCATTTCGCAGCTTTTCTCTAAACTCAGACATTGTCCTTTTTTCCCCTCCGTGGAACGACGTTAACTTGTCCTGCCCGTTCCAAATGCATTTGGCGACTGGCATGTAAGCTATTTGGTGCACGTACAGTTAGGCCCTACAGCTTATGCACTAATGCCAGCTAGCCTAAAATAATGAAAGGTATCGTTTTCCCTTTATTCAATATTTCATGACCCTAAACCTGCCCGCCTCGTGGATATAACCGCAGCGATTGTGGGTTGGTTATGAGTCAACCCGCACATCTCTATCACACACACAAACAGGAAATGGGTCATACAGACTTTCCCTGAAGACTTGATGCCTTTGTAAAGGGCAGCAGCGATGAGCAGCCATCCCAGTAGCAGACAGAGAGCCAGATGCCAGACCACCGGACCGGTCTCATCCAGACCACTAGACCTTTGTAAGGCCACCAGGCTGGGGATAGACAAAGAGATTGTCTGACTGTAAGGTGGTCAATTTTACAGACAGGATCAGTTTCAACATAGCATTATAAAGACAACCTGGCATTCAACACAACCTGTGCGACCTCTGAAGTATTTTCAACTGAGTGAAATTCAAATAGAATAAAGTGTGTGTGTGCTACTCACTCCCAATACTGTTCGCTGGGGCTCTGTACTGGGATGCTGATGAGGTTTTCCATTGGGCAAGTCTCATTCTCCCACAGCGTCATGTTGGCTGCAATTACTGGTTCACTCCAGTTGGCAGCTAGGGTAATGTTGCACACTTCTATAGAGGTCAGAAGCCATTGTCAGTGGTAAAGTTACATGGCACTCTGTTCAGGTTCACCTAGGTCATGTTCATTAAAGCATATCATGGAAAACATTAATGTCAGATAATGGAAAATATTGGTCAAGGTTATTTTGTTTGGAGCCTAATTAACATGATAGAAGAGTAAAAGCTGTACAACAGGGAAACTTCACTACATCTTTAGATGTGACACTACATTATAAAACAGGTACCTCTAGGTGTGAGGCTACAGTTGCTGTTGGACCAGTAGAAACAGTCACTCCATGGCAGAGGGGACTGGAATGAGGCAAACATGTAGTAGAGACTGTAGGCAATGATGACGTTGTAGTAGATGCCTACTAACGTACTGACCAAAACCATAGCTACACCCACACCTGGAGAGGATAGGGAAAGGGAGAGTGAGGAGAGAAGGAGAGAGGGAGCAGGAATTGAGTTAGATGTAAATCAAGGCGGATTCTTCAATATTTTAATTTCAATTCACTTCCTGAATAGATTTAATCGTCACCATCCCTGATAGGAGTCACTTTATTGACAAGTTCTGTGAAGTTCCATCTTTATCACATACTGATTCAGCCGAAGGCAAACAGCCAGAACCAGTGCTTCCTGGTATACTGGTCAACCGGTCACATTGTAGTTCCTCATCTTAAGATTTATCTAATCAAGGAAGTTCCATTGAGGAAAACATGATCTTTTCCAAGGAAGACATAACAGAGAACACATGATACGTGAGACATTCTATGGTAGGATGTATCCGCCAAAGCACGCGAAAGAATAACTACAGTGGCAATGTACAAAAATTACACTGACCACAAATACACAATTCAAAGATTTTTTAAATTTATTTTTATTTTATTTTACCGTTATTTTACCAGGTAAGTTGACTGAGAACACGTTCTCATTTGCAGCAACGACCTGGGGAATAGTTACAGGGGAGAGGAGGTGGATGAATGAGCCAATTGTAAACTGGGGATTATTAGGTGACCATGATGGTTTGAGGGCCAGATTGGGAATTTAGCCAGGACACCGGGGTTAACACCCCTACTCTTACGATAAGTGCCATGGGATCTTTAATGACCTCAGAGAGTCAGGACACCCGTTTAACGTCCCATCCGAAAGACGGCACCCTACACAGGGCAGTGTCCCCAATCACTGCCCTGGGGCATTGGGATATTTTTTAGACCAGAGGAAAGAGTGCCTCCTACTGGCCCTCCAACACCACTTCCAGCAGCATCTGGTCTCCCATCCAGGGACTGACCAGGACCAACCCTGCGTAGCTTCAGAAGCAAGCCAACAGTGGTATGCAGGGTGGTATGCTGCTGGGTTACAGTTCATATAAGAAACTCAGTCACATTAAATAAATTCATTAGGCCCTAATCTAAGGATTTCACATGACAGGGAATACAGATATGCATCTGTTGGTCACAGATACCTTAAAAAAAAAAAGTAGGTGCATGGATCAGAAAACCAGTCAGTATCTGGTGTGACCACCATTTGCCTCATGCAGTGCGACACATCTCCTTTGTATAGAGTTGATCAGGCTGTTGATTGTGGCCTGTGGAATATTGTCCCACTCCTCTTCAATGGCTGTGCGAAGTTCCTGGATATTGGCGGGAACTGGAACACGCTGTCGTAAATGTCGATCCAGAGCATCCCAAACATGATCAATGGGTGATTTCATTTTAATCTCTGTGCATTCAAATTGCCATTGATAAAATGCAATTGTGTTTGTTGCCCGTACCTTATGCCTGCCACCACACAACACTCATCAAATGTATTTATAAAGCCCTTCTTACATCAGCTGATATCTCAAAATGCTGTACAGAAACCCAGGCTAAAACCCCAAACAGCAAGCAATGCAGGTATAGAAGCACTCATCACCATGTGCCCGGTACAGTTGAAACAGGGAATCATTCGTGAAGAGCACACTTTTCCAGCGTGCAAGTTGCCATCGAAGATGAGCATTTGCCCACTGAAGTCGGTTAAAACGCCAAACAACAGTAAAGTCAACGAGCAAGCTGATGAGCTTCCATGACACGGTTTGACATTTGTGCTGAAATTCTTCACTTGTGCAAACTCAGTTTCATCAGCAGTATGGGTGGAAGTGAAAAAGCCGGATGTGGAGGTCCTTGGCTGGCGTGGTTGCAGGCGGTCTGCGGTTGTGAGGCCGGTTGGACGTACTGCCAAATTCTCTAAAACATTAAATTCTCTGGCAACAGTTCTGGTGGACATTCCTGCAGTCAGCATGCCAGTTGAACACTCCATCTGTGGCATTGTGTTATGTGACAAAACATTTGTGGCTTTTTGTCCCCAGCACAAAGTTCACCTGTGTAATGATATACCACACTTATCAGGTGGATGGATTATCTTGCCAAAGGAGAAATTATCACTAACGGGGATGTAAACAACTTTGTGCTAAACATAATAACAAAATTAGATGTGCTTATGGAACATTTCTAGGATCTTTTATTTCAGCTCACAAACAAGTATTACTAAGAAATTGCTTACATGCACATCCTAGAGCAGTGTTTCTTAATCCTGGTTCTGGGGATCCAAAAGGGGTGCACATTTTTGTTTTTGACCTAGCACTACACACCGGATTGAAATAAACAACAAATATGAATCAGGTGCGTTGCGTAGTGTTAGGGTATAAAACAAAAACCAGGATTTGGAAACACTACCCTTGACAGTTTTATAACTAACCAATAGCAGTAGAGAAGGACTTGGTCCAATACGCACCATGAATGTGTTCTGTGTTTTGGCACATTCAGCAGCTAGAGGCCAGTCTGACAGAGTGACACAGTAACCCATTGGGCTTGGTAGGGTTATAGGTTTGCTCAGGGGTACATACAATAAATGGACTAGCAACCTTATAGGGTTAGCCCTGGGGCTAGACTGATAGTTCCTCCAGCTCATACATAGAGTTTAGATTCAGGTCATATGGTTAACCATTAATACACTGCTCAAACAAACTTGAGACAATTGTCTTCTAAGGTCAATAAAGCTGATCCCGTGGTGTAATGGGCTGGCTGCTCACACAACATTCAAATAGAGAGTAGTAGCAAACACTCCCAAAAGGTCTGAGTGGTGAAGTGAATGGATGAGTTCCTAGAAGTGGAAAGAAAAGTCATACAGCTGGTCCCAATTCACTCCTTAACCATTCCCTTTGGCCCTTACCCTTCAATGTCTGCAGATCTGAAGAGTCTGGCTAGGTATAAGCAGTGTAGTGGTGAAGGTTCCAAAAACATAGCTTATATCTTACATACTGTATCTGCAAACATCGAAGGGTTGAGACCAAGAGTAATGGGTAGACATTGAATTGGGACCGGTTTGGGCTTAGGTGGTAAATTAGGGGTAGAAGGGTTAGTCTTACCCTGAAATATGGGCAGAGCCCGCCACACATTGACAGGGCCTTGGCTGCAGAACTGACCAAAGGAACTCTCCAGGAAGAACAGAGGTATACCAGCAACAGCCAGCATTATGACATACGGGATGAGGAAAGCACCTAGAGACAGAGAGGACAGAAAACTTGACACTAATAACAAATGCAGGAATATGAGGTAGCCAGTGGATGGTGGGAGCGTATATGGGCTTAACTCCAATAATCTGAAATGAATCTTTAAGAATGTTCTGCCATGGTCTAGATTATAAGTGATTATAGGGTAGGATTCCCAAATAGCGGGACAAAGTCGGCCAGTAGGTGATTTTATTTGGCCCCCCAAGTTCTGACACATAAAATTATTTTGGGACATAAGACTAAAATCACCAGGAAATAAGCTTCAAGTGATTTTAATTTATGAAATCTGTTGCCATGTAAACCCACGCATAAATAGAGGCATGTGAGCTTATCTAGGTTTTAAATGATTCCGTTTTTGTCAAATACGTGATCGGTTAGGATTTTTGCGGTCAATTTGCAATGTTCAAATTTAAACTCAGCAAAAGAAGAAACTTCCCTTTTTCAGGACCCTGTCTTTCAAAGATAATTCGTAAAAATCCAAATAACTTCACAGATCTTCATTGTAAATGGTTTAAAACACTGTTTCCAATGCTTGTTCAATGAACCATAAACAATTAATGAACATGCACCTGTGGAACAGTCGTTAAGACACTAACAGTTTACAGACGGTAGGCAATTAAGGTCAGTTCGGAAAACTTAGGACACAAAGTGGCCTTTCTACTGACTCTGAAAAATACCAAAAGAAAGATACCCAGGGTCCCTGCTCATCTCCGTGAATGTGCCTTAGGCATGCTGCAAGGAGGCATGAGGACTGCAAATGTGGTCAGACATTGCAATAAATTGCAATGTCCACACTGTGAGACGCCCAAGACAGCGCTACATGGAGACAGTGTAACAACACTGTCTCCCATGTGTAACACCACCTGCACAGGATCGGTACATCCAAACATCACACCTGCGGGACCGGTACAGCATGGCAACAACTGCCCGAGTTACACCAGGAACGCACAATCCCTCCATCAGTGCTCAGACTCAGCCTATTGCGGACAGAGAGGCTGAACTGAGGGCTTGTAGGCCTGTTGTAAGGCAGGTCCTCACCAGTCATCACCGGCAACAACGTCACCATTGGGCACAAACCCACCGTCGCTGGACCAGACAGGACTGGCAAAAGTGCTCTTCACTGACGAGTCGCGGTTTTGTCTCACCAGGGGTGATGGTCGGATTTGCGTTTATCATCAAAGGAATGAGCGTTACACCAAGGCCTGTACTCTGTAGCGGGATCATTTTGGAGGTGGAGGGTCCGTCATGGTCTGGGGCGGTGTGTCACAGCATCATCGGACTGAGCTTGTCGTCATTGCAGGCAATCTCAACGCTGTGCATTACAGGGAAGACATCCTCCTCCCTCATTTGGTACCCTCCTGCAGGCTCATCCTGACATGACCCTCCAGCATGACAATGCCACCAGCCATACTGCTTGTTCTGTGCGTGATTTCCTGTAAGACAGGAATGTCAGTGTTCTGCCATGGCCAGCGAAGAGCCTGTATCTCAATCCCATTGAGCACATCTGGGACCTGTTGGATCAGAGGGTGAGGGCTAGGGCCATTCCCCCCCAGAAATGTCCGGGAACTTGCAGGTGCCTTGGTGGAAGAGTGGGGTAACATCTCACAGCAAGAACTGGCAAATCTGGTGCAGTCCATGAGGAGCAGATGCACTGCAGTACCTAATGCAGCTGGTGGCCACACCAGATACTGACTGTTACTTTTGATTTTGAGCTCCCCCTTTGTTCAGGGTCACATTATTCAATTTCTGTTAGTCACATGTCTGTGGAACTTGTTCAGTTTGTCTCAGTTGTTGAATCGTATGTTCATACAAATATTTACACATGTTAAGTTTGCTGAAAATAAACGCAGTTGATAGGGAGAGGACGTTTCTTTTTTTTGCTGAGTTTATAACTATAATCCGGCCCCCGACCATCTGCTCAAGGAAAAAGAAAAAAAAGAAATCAGCACACGGCTGAATGCAACTGGGGACCCGTTATACGGTATTGCGTTACTATTGAACAGGTGTGTCATTAGCGCACACTAAGCAAGCTTAGGTCACTGTGTATGTGTGTGTCAGTGGAGGCTCCTTCTCAGATGAAGGGGAGGACCATCCTACTCAGTGAATTTCAGAAAAACCTAATGTCAACATAAGATAAAACTATACTAAATATATTAATGTTACCAAAATGATTAAAACACTGTTTTGCAATGAGGGTCTACAGTAGCATCAACAGCACCTTCTAGGGTAGAATAATAGTGTAGGTGGAGGAAAAATATACTTTCCATCCTCCTCTGGGTACATTGACTTCAATACAAAACCTAGGAGGCTCATGGTTCTCACCCACTTCCATAGACGTACACAGTAATTATGATGACTTCCGGAGGACGTCCTCCAATCTCAGAGCTCTTGCAGCATGAATTGACATGTCCATCCAATCAAAAGATCAGAGAATTAATCTGGTAGTGAAAGCATAAGCTACAGCTAGCTAGCTAGCACAGCAGTGCATCAAGTGTGGTGTGTTGTTGACTCAGAAAGACAATAGTTGAACAGTTTTAAACAAATTCATTTCTTAAATTAAGGATAAGCAGTTCATTACCTTTCACTCACTTAGCTAGCTAAGGCAGCTAATTTAGCTTACTCAACAACCTGACTCAAACAGCGAGGAATGCCATTTATGTTAGCCAGCTGGCTAAGGCAATCCAACACTGCAACTCTTCCAAGTCAAGGTAAGCTTTCGGTTTTAGTAATGTATTGCCGCCAGTGCCTGCCAGTCTAACTGCTAGCTGTACACATAGATTGGATTGTGGGTTTACTAATGCATTAGTTCTAGTAGGCCTAGCTATGTAGACTATGACAATACGAAATATGGTATGTTTACATGCACACTAATAATTTCATATTAAACTGATTATGGCACTAGGCAGATTATGCAATATTCATATACACACACAACTTTACTCTGCTTATCTTAAATCGGCGTAAGGTAAAAATCTAAGTAAATAAATGCCGATTAAAACTCCTGGTTTGCTAAGTAATCTTTGAAATGAGTAGGACATGTAAAAACATCTTAAAAAGAAAAAAAAAGGCATTCCAGAAGTGTATTGGTTCTGTGCGTGTGCTTGCACCTGCCAAGCACACTGCCCTCTTTAGAGCGAGTGAAGTGTGTTGGGCGCAACAATGTACAATACTGTTCAAAGGTTTGGGGTCAATTAGAAATGTCCTTGTTTTTGAAAGAAAAGCAAATTTATTTTGTCCATTAAAATAACATCAAAATGATCAGAAATAAAGTGTAGACATTTTTTATGTTGTAAATGACTATTGTAGCTGGAAACGGCAGATTTTTTATGGAATATCTACATAGGCCCATTATCAGCAACCATCACTCCTGTGTTCCAATGGCACATTGTGTTAGCTTATCCAAGTTTATCATTTTAAAAGGCTAATTGATCATTAGAAAACCCTTTTGCAAATATGTTAGCCCAGCTGAACTTGTGCTGACTAAAGAAGCAATAAAACTGGCCGTCTTTAGACTCGTGGAGTATCTGGAGCATCAGCATTTGTGGGTTTGATTACAGGCTCAAAATGGCCAGAAACAAATAACTTTCTTCTGAAACTCAGTCTGTTCTTGTTCTGAGAATTGAAGGCTATTCCATGCAAGAAATTGCCAAGAAACTGAAGATCTGGTTCAGTGCTGTGTACTACGCCCTTCACAGAACAGCGCAAACTGACAAACCAGAATAGAAAGAGTGGGAGGCCCCGGTGCACAACTGAGCAAGAGGACAAGTACATTCGTGTCTAGCTTGAGAAACAGATGCCTCACAAGTCCTCAACTGGCAACTTCATTAAATAGTACCCTCAAATCCAATCAAATTTTATTGGTCACATATACATGGTTAGCAGATGTTAATGCGAGTGTAGCGAAATGCTTGTGCTTCTTGTTCCGACCATGCAGTAATATCTAACAAGTAATCTAACAATTTCACAACAACTACCTTATACACACAAGTGTAAAGGAATTAATGAGAATATGTACATATAAATACATGGGTGAGCGATGGCCGAACGGCATAGGAAAGATGCAGCAGATGGTATAGAATACAGGACATACATATGAGATGAGTAATGTAAACATTATATAAAGTGGCATTGTTTAAAGTCACTAGTGATACATTTATTACATCCAGTTTTTATTATTGAAGTGGCTAGAGATTTGAGTCAATATATTGGCAACAGCCACTCAATATTAGTGATGGCTGTATAACATTCTTGATGGTCTTGAGATAGAAGCTGTTTTTTAGTCTCTCGGTCCCAGCTTTGATGCACCTGTACTGACCTCGCCTTCTGGATGATAGCGGGGTGAGCAGGCAGTGGCTCGGGTGGTTGTTGTCCTTGATGATCTTTTCTGCCTTCCTGTGACATCGGGTGGTGTAGGTGTCCTGGAGGGCAGGTAGTTTGTCCCCGGTGATGCATTGTGCAGACCTCACTACCCTCTGGAGAGCCTTCCGGTTGTGGGTGGAGCAGTTGCCGTACCACACGGTGATACAGCCCGACAGGATGCTCTTGATTGTGCCTCTGTAAAAGTTTGTGTTTTTGGTGACAAGCCAAATTTCTTCCGCCTCCTGATCACCACGCTGTCTGTGTGGGTGGACCATTTCAGTTTGTCCGTGATGTGTATTCAGAGGAACTTAAAAACGTTCCACCTTCTCCACTACTGTCCCGTCGATGTGGATGGGGGGTGCTCCCTCTGCTGTTTCCTGAAGTCCACGATCATCTCCTTTGTTTTGTTGATGTTGAGTGTAAGATTATTGTCCTGACACCACACTCCGAGGGCCCTCACCTCCCTGTAGTCCGTCTCGTCGTTGTTGGTAATGAAGCCTACCACTGTACTGTCGTCTGCAAACTTGATGATTGAGTTGGAGGCGTACATGGCCACGCAGTCATGGGGGAACAGGGAGTACAGGAGAGGGCTGAGAACGCACCCCTGTGGTGCACCAGTTTTGAGGATCAGCGGGGTGGATATATTGTTACCTACACTCACCACCTGGGGGCGGCCCATCAGAAAGTCCAGAACCCAGTTGCACAGGGCGGGGTTGAAACCCAGGGCCTCAAGCATTTTTTAAATTGAATTGAATTAAATATTTTTAATTTCAACTTTATTTAACCAGGAAGGCAAGTTGAGAACAAGTTCTCATTTACAATTGCGACCTGGCCAAGATAAAGCAAAGCAGTTCGACACATACAACAACACAGAGTTACACATGGAGTAAAACAAACATACAGTCAATAATACAGTAGAAAAATAAGTCTATATACAATGTGAGCAAGTGAGGTGAGATAAGGGAGGTGTAGACAAAAAAGGCCATGGTGGCAAAGTAAATACAATATAGCAAGTAAAACACTGGAATGGTTGATTTGCAGTGGAAGAATGTGCAAAGTAGAGATAGAAGTAATGGGGTGCAAAGGAGCAAAATAAATAAATAAATACAGTAGGGAAAGAGGTAGTTGTTTGGGCTAAATTATAGATGGGCTATGTACAGGTGCAGTAATCTGTGAGCTGCTCTGACAGTTGGTGCTTAAAGCTAGTGAGGGAGATAAGTGTTTCCAGTTTCAGAGATTTTTGTAGTTCGTTCCAGTCATTGGCAGCAGAGAACTGGAAGGAGAGGTGGCCAAAGGAAGAATTGGTTTTGGGGGTGACCAGAGAGATATACCTGCTGGAACGCTGAGATAAGGGGGGACTTTACCTAGCAGGGTCTTGTAGATGACCTGGAGCTAGTGGGTTTTGCGACGAGTATGAAGCGAGGGCCAGCCAACGAGAGCGTACAGGTCGCAGTGGTGGGTAGAATATGGGGCTTTGGTGACAAAACGGATGGCACTGTGATAGACTGCATCCAATTTATTGAGTAGGGTATTGGAGGCTATTTTGTAAATGACATCACCGAAGTCGAGGATTGGTAGATTGGTCAGTTTTACATGGGTATGTTTGGCAGCATGAGTGAAGGATGCTTTGTTGCGGAATAGGAAGCCAATTCTAGATTTATCTTTGGATTGGAGATGTTTGATGTGAGTCTGGAAAGAGAGTTTACAGTCTAACCAGACACCTAGGTATTTGTAGTTGTCCACATATTCTAAGTCAGAGCTGTCCAGAGTAGTGATGTTGGACAGGCGGGCAGGTGCAGGCAGCGATCGGTTGAAGAGCATGCATTTAGTTTTACTCGTATTTAAGAGCAATTGGAGGCCACGGAAGGAGAGTTGTATGGCATTGAAGCTCGTCTGGAGGGTTGTTAACACAGTATCCAAAGAAGGGCCAGAAGTATACAGTATACAGAAGCATAATGATGAGTTTGGAGGGTACTATGGTGTTAAATGCTGAGCTGTAGTCAATGAACAGCATTCTTACATAGGTATTCCTCTTGTCCAGATTGGTTAGGGCAGTGTGCAGTGTGATTGCGATTGCACCGTCTGTGGACCTATTGGGGCAGTAAGCAAGTTGGAGTGGGTCTAGGGTGTCAGGTAGGGTGGAGGTGATATGGTCCTTGACTAGTCTCTCAAAGCACTTCATGATGACGAAAGTGAGTGCTGCGGGGCGATAGTCGTTTAGCTCAGTTACCTTAGCTTTCTTGGGAACAGGAACAATGGTGGCCGTCCTGAAGCATGTGGGAACAGCAGACTGGGATAGGGATTGATTGAATATGTCCGTAATCACACCAGCCAGCTGATCTGCGCATGCTCTGAGGACGCGGCTAGGGATGCCGTCTGGGCCGGCAGCCTTGCAAGGGTAAACACGTTTAAATGTTTTACTCACGTTGGCTGCGGTGAAGGAGAGCCCGCAGGTTTTGGTAGCGGGCCGTGTCGGTGGCACTGTATTGTCCTCAAAGCGAGCAAAGAAGTTGTTTAGTTTGCCTGGGAGCAAGACATCGGGGTCCGCGACGGGGCTGGCTTTATTTTTGTAGTCCGTGATTGACTGTAGACCCTGCCACATACCTCTCGTGTCTGAGCCGTTGAATTGCGACTCTACTTTGTCTCTATGCTAACGCTTAGCTTGTTTGATTTTCTTGGAGGGAATAACTAAACTGTTTGAATTCGGTCATGTTTCCAGCCGCCTTGCCCTGATTAAAAGCAGTGGTTCGCGCTTTCAGTTTTGCTCGAATGCTGCCATCAATCCACGGTTTCTGGTTGGGGAAGGTTTTAATTGTCGCCGTGGGTACAACATCACCGATGCACTTGCTAATAAACTCGCTCACCGAATCAGCATATACATCAATGTTGTTTGACGTGATCAAAGCAATCTTGAAAAGTGGAATCAGATTGGTTGGACCAGCGCTGAACAGACCTGAGCACGGGCGTTTCCTGTTTAAGTTTCTGTCTATAGGCTGGGAGCAACAAAATGGAGTCGTGGTCAGATTTGCTGAAAGGAGGGCGAGGGAGGGCTTTGTATGCGTCATGGAAGTTAGAGTAACAATGATCCAGAATTAGTCCAGCCCGGGTAGCGCATTTGATATGCTGATCAAATCTAGGGAGCCTTATTTTGATCCATTGTCCTGGGTGGTGGACAAAACAGAGGATCCGCTTCGGGAAAGTCGTGTTCCTGTCTCAACGTCAACAGTGAAGAGGCGACTCCGGGATGCTGGCCTTCTAGGTAGAGTTGCAAAGAAAAAGCCATATCTCAGACTGAAGATTAAGATGGGCAAAAGAACACAGACACTGGACAGAGGAACTCTGCCTAGAAGGTCAGCATCCTGGAGTCGCCTCTTCACTGTTCTGGTTAGAGACAGTTTGCTTTGTTCTGTGAAGGGAGTAGTACACAACACTGACCAGATCTTCAGTTTCTTGGCAATTTCTCACATGGAATAGCCTTCATTTCTCAGAACAAGAATAGACTGAGTTTAAGAAGAAAGTTCTTTGTTTCTAGCCATTTTGAGCCTGTAATCGAACCCACAAATGCTGATGCTCCAGATACTCAAGCAGTCCAAAAAAGGCCAGTTTTATTCCTTCTTTAAATCAGAACAAGTTTTCAGCTGTGCTAACATAATTGCAAAAGAGTTTCCTAATGATCAATTAGCCTTTTAAAATGCTAAACTTGGTGTCACGATCGTGTTGACGTGAAAGAGAGGACCAAGGCGCAACATGACTTGAATACATCTTCTTTAATATAACGACGAAGATGAACACGTAACACTTATACACAAAACAAAAACAACAAACGATCGTGAAACCTAAAACGCAAGTGCACACACAAACTACTTACGTTCGACATAAACATCTACAATGACCCACAAACAGCTAAAGCCTATGGCAGCCTTAAATATGGCTCCCAATTAGAGACAACCGAAATCAGCTGTCTCTAATTGAGAACCCATTCCGGCCACCATAGACTTTCCTAGACAACTACACCCAACATAGACACAGCTAGACACATACACTCAACACAAAACCATAAACTACAACCAACACCCCCTCTACCATATAATACCCCAAAATACACACATACCCCATGTCACACCCTGACCTAACTAAAATAATAAATAAAACAAATAATACTAAGGCCAGGGCGTGACACTTGGATTAGCTAACACATTGTGCCATTGGAACACAGGAGTGATGGTTGCTGATAATTGGCCTCTGTAGATATTCCATTTAAAAATGTAAAATAATAATAATAATTAAAATCCGCCGTTTCCAGATACAATAGTCATTTACCACATTAAAAATGTCTACACTGTATTTCTGATCAATTTGATGTTATCTTAATGGCCAATTTGTTTTTGCTTTTCTTTCAAAAACACGGACAGGTGACCCCAAACTTCTGAACGGTAGTGTGTCTTAGAAGTAGTTTTCACATAAAACGTTACATGTCCGAACTCAAAATCAAATATGCTTCCCAAACATAACAGCTGTGTAATAAACGTTCTACCAATAGCTGTGGTAGAACGTTTATTTTGATTACCGATTTTTTGCATTTATCAGAGTGCCATCAGGTAGCCTGATTTCAGATGTGTCCATGTAAACAGGATTATTAGGCAAATCGTTGTTCTTGCAAAGCGTGTAAACTTTTTAAATCAAACTTTTAAATTAATCTGACTATCCACAATAGTCGCATTATTGTATGCATGTAACCGCACTCGATGTAGGCTGTGCAGTGGTTAGCAGTTAGGGTATGAAGGTTTGACTTAGATACATATTTTCACCTGGTCACAGACAGCTGTTGTGTTGTGCACTTAACACCAAGCAAAGGGAAAAGGTGAAAGGAGAGAGAACGTAGATCCGAGAAGGAATTATTCAACAAGCAAAGTGATGATGCTGTATGTGCCTGCTATGAAGGTGAACGGGTGATCAGGGGTGGATTCATTCCACCCATTCTGTTGCAAAACATTTCTTAAACAGAAGGAAACGGAACAAAACGGGAAGAAACTATCAGAATTTGTCCAATAGAAACTCTACTTTTAGATGTTCCGTGTTGCCACTGTTTGGACTAGTGACTATAGCCTAGATCAGCTAGATGATGGCAAGAGTGTGCAAAGCGGTATTGAATGTTTCACCATCCGTCACCTTGATTAGTCAAATTTGGCTCTCAACCTGTGTACCTATGTTATAAACTTTCCTCCGTAGGCTAGGTTGTAGCAACCTCATGATGGGTATTGGGCAAATTCAAGTATCATGTAGTAGACTAAACATTGAGCTGGGTAAATGGAGTATGAATGACAGTCATCCAATAGGCTGTAATAGAAATTAGGCCATTCTCAAAAATCATCCTCCCTAATCTTAAACTGCACCGAGACCCACTTGTGTGTGTGTGTGTCCACTTACCTCCTCCATTCTTATAGGCCAGGTAGGGGAACCTCCATACATTCCCCAGACCCACAGCATAGCCAATCATAGACAACATGTATTCCCTCTTATTGGTCCAGTTCCCCCGGTCAAAATTCTCATCTTTGCTGCCCACATGGGAGTCCTGCTGCTGCTTCTCATGGTCATCCTTAACCTGTATCACAGACACCCAGACAGACAACGCAAGCACGCACATAGTAAGTGAGAGCATACTTCATAAAGTTTAGAAGCCAATGTCAAGCCATTGTTACAAACATGCAACACACTGGATTTCGTTTTTATTAATTTACAGTGAATAGCATCCCACCCGTGACAGAGAAGTAGGCTATACAGTTAAATTCTCAATTCCAGATTAATTTGAATTCTACCTGTTATTTGGACAGCGCAAATAATAGCATATTTACCCATTAATCGCTTCATACACTGTATGCGTTTATCTTTATAAGTAGGCTAACCTCCTCCCCAGTTAAATAAATAAAAAGGCAGTCGTCAGAATGAAGTTGCTTTGGTCAAAATATCGTTCCTCCCGCAAACAACCATGATTTAATTAACTGCTACACCAAGACAATTGCATATCATCCTACCATGTCAGTGGCCGCGGGGTTTTTAAATATTACGTCTGTGAAACTGCTCCAATATTTCCTAAGTTTGCTGCTGTTTGTCACATTAAGAAGTGATGTGATGAGAAGCGTTTGTTTGGGACAGACAGGTACACAGTTACCTACTCCCGTGAGCCTGAGTGACACGCTCGTCTCTCTAGCCAATCGCCGCTCTGATCCCGAAATCATCTGCATTACCCGCGTACCAAATTATAGCTTGAGTGAAACGTTTGAAACCGCGTGCGCCCGCATGCGTGTGTGTGTGCATTTGCGCGTGCGTGTTTCCAACCAGAGTGCTAAAACATACTGTACCCATAGTATTTTCTTGTAAATAGACCTAAGTCGTTCATTATTTTGTCCTCTTTCAGATATGACTAACTATTTCCAATGGTGTAAAAAGTACCCAATTGTCATACTTGAGTAAAACTAAAGATATCATAATAGAAAATTACTAATGTAAAAGTAAAAGTCACGCAGTAAAATACAACTTGAGTAAATGTCTAAAAGTGTTTGGTTTTAAATATACTTAAGTATCAAAATTAAATGTAATTGCTAAAATATTAATTTTTCCACATTCCTTATATTAAAACCAGAAGGCACGATATTCTTGTTTTTTTATTTATTTACATATAGCCAGGGGCACACTCCAACACTCAGACATCATTTACAAACGAAGCATTTGTGTTCAGTGATTCTGCCAGATCAGAGGCAGTAGGGATGACCAGGAATGTTCTCTTGATAAGTGTGTGAAATTTACCATTTTCCTGTCCTGCTAAGCATTCGAAATGTAACTACTACTTTCGGGTGTCAGAGACAGTGGAGTGAAAGAAAAAGTTGTCAAAACTATAAATATTAAAGTAAAGTACAGATACTCCAAAAAACGACGTAAGTAGCACTTTAAAGTATTTTTACTTAAGTACTTTACACCACTGACTATTTCGAGTGGGTTTATACTATCAATGCCAAACAAAACAGGTTACCTATCATTTTGGTCAAGTGCTTTGTAGTTTTTTCTTTGTGTGAGTATGTGCTTATGTGTGTGTATGTGTGTGTCTGCAGGTGCATGTGTTTTGGATGCATGTGTGGATCCGTGTGTGTGTGTGTGTGTGCGTGTGTGTGTGTGTGTGTGTGTGTGTGTGTGTGTGTGTGTGTGTGTGTGTGTGTGTGTGTGTGTGTGTGTGTGTGTCTGCAGGTGCATGTGTTTTGGATGCATGTGTGTGTGTGTGTGTGTGTGTGTGTGTGTGTGTGTGTGTGTGTGTGTGTGTGTGTGTGTGTGTGTGTGTGTCTGCAGCTGCATGTGTTTTGGATGCATGTGTGTGTGTGTGTGTGTGTGTGTGTGTGTGTGTGTGTGTGTGTGTGTGTGTGTGTGTGTGTGTGTGTGTGTGTGTGTGTGTGTGTGTGTGTGTGTGTGTGTGTGTGTCTTAGACCAAAATGTTACTATTAAAGAGTGTATGCGAGCCCACTCCTTTAAAGTCCAAAGACCTTATATGTTATGTTCAGAGGTAAACTGGCTCTGGCAGCAAAAACAGCCGAATATTCCATCTAAACGTCAATCGATTCTCAATAGTGATACGGTTCTAAAACATAAAGCCCTCTATTTTCATATCACATAAAAATAATTTAGCAAATGCAACATAAACACTTACTGTACACTGTTTTAACCGGTTTTAACACAGTTGCAGCCGACAGTATTTTTTGATTACAACACTATTCTGGCATCCTTCTTCCAATACACACAGGTGTTCGGAGCTAATTAGAACAGTTGGTTGTCTCTGTCTTCCATCGGTCTTCCTTTAACAAGCGCTGTAACATTGAAATATAGCCGTGTGGGAACCCTAACCCTATTAAGGTGTGTAGTAATTTAACCTTTTGTTTTATGAAAAACGTTCTTGATTATATGACAGTACATTTCCAAAGGTTTCCAAAGCCGTATCACAAGCAAGGGTTTTAACATGTAGACAGAGCGTTGGAAATATTGTAGACAGTCCTGCACCATCGTCAATGCTTCAGCTGAGAACCACAGAGGGAGCCCTCTTTGTTGAACAAAAGCTAGTGTGTGCCTATGTCACAGGATCAGATAGTTGTTGAGAATCATCTTGTAAAAGCATACCTGCCTCACAAACAAATATGGGTTGTGTGTTCTGTGTGACTGCCACGGGTTAGCTGATTTCCTGGTAACTGTTTTGAAAAACATACTGATGGTGTTTTATTAATAATGTATTGATGCATTGCAAAATTATTGGAAACAATAAGAGAAGCAGTTGTTTTTTCTGGACTCTTTTGACTGATTCTATTGTATTAGGGGATTGTGTCATATCTGTGTCTAATATAACTGTTCTCAAATATTAAGATATGTCATATCACTTTGGGGATGTATAACTGTATTACACCATCACTTAATACACCAACTTAGTTGGTGCACAAATGCACATTTGTTTTCACATTCATTAAAAGCTATTTTGGTATTTTATTAGCGAAAGCAGCAAGTACTCTTCCTGGGATCCACACAAAACATGAAACATGACATAATACAAAACATTAATAGACAAGAACAGAACTACATATATTTAAAACATTACATATAGCCTAAAACTCAGTACATACACACAAAATATCTAGGTCAAATAGGGGAGAGGCGTTGCGCCATGAGGTGCTGCTTTATCTGTTTTTTGAAACTGAGTTTGCTGTTCACATGAGCAATCACAGATGGAAGGGATTTCCATGTAATCATGGCTTTATATAATACTGTAAGTTTTCTTGAATTTGTACTGGATTTGGGAACTGTGAAAAGCAGGGCCTAAAATATACTTTGTGATCCATTTTTGCACACAAATCCTTTGTGTGCAAAAATGACACCAACAAAACACCCCAAAATGGATGTCCATGCTTTGTAATGTTTCTAAAACAATATATGTGTTACTTGTAAGAAGTAATGTGGTATATTGTTTAATTTAAATAAACTTTTAACCAAAATATTGGATACAAAAATGTTCACCTACCCCTTTAAGGGCGGGAGGTTACCGTGGTAACACTGCTCCAGTCATGACTAGTAGCCCATTGTCTTCTCTTCCCTAGCTGTTGAAACTCAAACATTGAAAAACAACCTAGCTTGTGAACAAAACAATGTAAATAGCCAAGAAACACCAGGACAAAGTCTCACTTCAGTAGACTTTCATTTCAAGTTAATGAGACCAACTTTTATGGGTTGCGCAGCACTTCTAAAATGAGTCTTTCACTCAGCTCTTCACATGTGCACAGCTCCCAGCCAGGCAGTGTTGCAGTGCAAGGTGGGACAGGCTATAGGATTCCTAGTTCTTTGACTTTGTGCGATGAATTGACCAACCATGAAACTAAACGGCAGAAATACTTTGAAAACGGCTACTACAGCATTTATTTAGCTATAAATGTGACCATACTTGACTATTTTTATTCACAAATGTGAGTGAAATGCTCACAGTGTGGAGCCTTGACCACCCGCCAACGTGTTACCCACCAAAGCCAAAATCTAACCACATTTGACGGGTGGCGGGTGTTAATTTTAGGCCCTGGTGAAAATACCCCAGGTGGCGTGTCTGGTGGGGTAAGTGCATGTGTGTAAATTGACTATGTCTGGTGGGGTAAGGGCATGTGCATAAATTGACTATGCAAACAATTTTGAATTTTCAACACATTAATGTTAAAAAAAAAAAAAAAAAGTAATGCAGTCAGTCTCTCCTCTACTTTTAGCCAAGAGAGACTTGCATGCATAATGTTGATATTAGCCCTCTGATTACAGTGAAAAGCAAGAAGTGCTGCTCTCTTCTCTGCCAGCTGCAGTTTTTCTTGGTCTTTTTTTTGCAGCAGCTAACCATATGACTGGGCAATAATCAAGATAAGATAAAACTAGAGCCTGCAGGATTTTCTTTGTGGAATGTGGTGTCAAAAAAGAAGAGCATATCTTTGTCCTCTGTCATTGTCTCCCCATCTTTACAGCCATTGAAATAATATGTTTTGAGCATGACAGTTTACAATCCAAGGTAACACTAAGTAATTTAGTCTCCTCAACTTGCTCAACAGCCACGTTATTCATTATTAGATTCAGCTGAAGTCTAGAACGTAAAGAAATATTTTTACCAAATACAATGCTCTTAGTTCTAGAGATGTTCAGGACTAGTTTAATACTGGCCACCCATTCTAAAACTGACTGCAATTCTTTGTTTAGGGTTGCAGGGATTTCACTAGCTGTGGTTGCTGACTCGTATAGGGTTGAATTATCAGCATACATAAACACACAGGCTTTGTTTAATGCCAGTGGCAGGTCATTAGTAAAAATAGAAAAGAGTAGAGGACCTAGAGAACGGCCGTGTGTTACACCACACTTTATATATTTTTAACATTAGAGAAGCCTCCATTAAAGAAAACCCTTTGTGTTCTATTAGATCGATAGCTCTGAAATCACGATATGGTAGAGGTTGAAAAGCCTCAACAACAGGTTCTGGTCAATAATATCAAAGGCTGCATTGAAATCAAACAGTACAACACACCCAATCCTATTGTTATCAATTTATTTCCACCAATCATCAGTCATTTGTGTCAGTGCAATACATGTTGAGTGCCCTTCTCTGTAAGCATGCTGAACGTCTGTTGTTAATTTGTTTAGAGAGAAATTGCATTGTCAAAAACAGCAAGCTGATTGGTCGGCTGTTAGAACCAGTAAAAAGTGATTTACTTTGTTGATGGCCAACAATAATTTTTCTACCTCACCCACACTAACTTTACAGAATTCAAAATTACAATGCGTTTCTTTCATTATTAGGTCATTTATGCATGAATGTGAAGGCACACAGTTTGTTGTTGGCATTTAATGCCAACTTTGCCAATTAAATAATAATAAAAGTAATTAGCAACATCAAAAGATTTTGTGATAAATTAGCCATCTGATTCAATGAAAGATGGAGTTGAATTAGTCTTTCTGCCCATCATGTTCTTTAAAGTATTCCAAAACTTTTTTCCATCATACTTTGTCTTGATTTCATAATAAAATGTCTTCTTTCTCTTTGTTCAGTTTAGTCACATCATTTCTCAATTTACAGTAAATTTGCCAATCAAATGTGCAGCCAGATTTATTCACCACTCTGTTTGCCTCGTCCCTCTCAAACATACAGCTTTTACATTCCTTATCAATCCACGGGGCCTTAACAGTGCTAGCAGTCAATTTCTTCATAGGTGTAGGCTTATCAATAACTGGAAGAAACAATTTCATAAATTCATCAAGTGCAGCATCTGGATGCTCCTCATTACACACATTAGACCAACCAAGATAGGAATATAGGAATCAGTACATATAGGAATCAGTACAGAACGTTTTGTATGATCTCATACACTATGTTAGGCCCATCCTTTGGAACTGGCTTTTCTAGATATGGCCACTATATTATGGTCAGTACATCCAATGGATATGGATACATCATTAGAACAGAGTTCTGCAGAATTGGTAAAAATGTGATCAATACACATGGATGATATAGTTCCTGTACTGTTCGTAAACACTCGGGTAGGTTGATTAACAACTTGAACCAGACTGGTTATAGTGAGAAGCTTCCTCTTGAGCGGACAGCTTGATGAATAGCAGTCTTTATTCAGGTCACCCAGAAAATATAACTCTCTGTTAACATCACACACTTTATCAAGCATAGCACATAGAAAGTTGAAGTCTGAAGTTTACATACACTTAGGTTGGAATCATTAAAACTAGTTTTTCAACCACTTCACAAATTTCTTGTCAACAAACTATAGTTTTAGCAAATCGGTTAGGACATCTACTTTGTGCATGACACACGTCATTTTTCCAAAAATTGTTTACAGGCAGATTATTTCACTTATAATTCACTGTATCACAATTCCAGTGGGTCAGAAGTTTACATACACTAATTTGACTGTGCCTTTAAAGAGCTTGGAAAATTCCAGAAAATGATGTCATGGCTTTAGAAGCTTCTGATAGGCTAATTGACATCATTTGAGTCAATTGGAGGTGTGGATGTATTTCAAGGCCTACCTTCAAACTCAGTGCCTCTTTGCTTGACATCATGGGAATATCAAAAGAAATCAGCCAAGACCTCAAAAAAAAATTGTAGACCTCCACAAGTCTGGTTAATCCTTGGGAGCAATTTCCAAACGCCTGAAGGTACCACGTTCACCTGTACATACAACAGTACGCAAGTATGAACACCATGGGACCACGCAGCTGTCATACAGCTCAGGAAGGAGATGCGTTCTGTCTCCTAGAGATTAATGTACTTTGGTGTGAAAAGTGCAAATCAATCCCAGAACAACAGCAAAGGAGCTTGTGAAGATGCTGGAGGAAACAGGTACAAAAAATATCTATATCCACAGTTAAACGAGTCCTATATCGACATAACCTGAGAGGCCACTCAGCAAGGAAGAAGCTACTGCTCCAAAATCGCCATACTGCACATGGGGACAAAGATTGTACTTTTTGGAGAAATGTCCTCTGGTCTGATGAAACAAAAATAGAACTGTTTGGCCATAAGGACCATCGTTATGTTTGGAGGAAAAAGGGGCAGGTTTGCAAGCCAAAGAACACCATCCCAACCGTGATGCACGGGGGTGGCAGTATAATGTTGTTGGGGTGCTTTGCTGCAGGAGGGACTGGTGCACTTCACAAAATAGATGCATCATGAGGGAGGAAAATTATGTGGATATATTGAAGCAACATCTCAAGACATCAGTCAGGGAGTTAAGCTTTGTCGCAATTCAGTCTTCCAAATGGACAATGACCCCAAGCATACTTCCAAAGTTGTGGCAAAATGGCTTAAGGGCAACAAAGTCAAGGTATTTTTAACCTGACTCAGTTACACCAGCTCTGTCAGGAGGAATGGGCCAAAATTCATCCAACTTATTGTGGGAAGCTTGTGGAAGGCTACCCGAAACGTTTGACCCAAGTTAAACAATTCCAATGCAATGCTACCAAGTAGTAATTGAATGTATGTAAACTTCTGACCCACTGGGAATGTGATGAAAGAAATAAAAGCTGAAATGAATCATTCCCTCTACTATTATTCTGACATTTCACATTCTTAAAATACTGGTGATTCTAACTGACCTAAAACCGTTTTTTAAAACTCAGATTAAATGTTAGGATTTGTGAAAAACTGAGTTTAAATTTATTTGGCTAAGGTGTATGTAAAGGTGTATGGCCTATAGTAGCACCCCAAATGAAAATGCTTTAGGTGAGGCAGGTGAACGTGTAACTGAGTCTGTGATGAGCAATATATGAACATTATCTGATTTTAGCAAGTTATTGATTTCATAAACCTTATTTATAAGGTAATATTTAATATTTACAATGTTTTGCCCTTTCCTGGGTAGCTTATCGGAGTTAGACATATGAAGAAAAATACAGAAAGCATGACAAGAACATTGTCAATCAGGCACTTTTGAGTATCAATTGATTGATGTATGTGTGATGTGGGGCTGAAGCTGCTGACCCGAAGCTAGGCTCTCTCACTGCTACAAGTATTTTGGGAGGGAGGGTGGACAATGTGCCTGTCATAGTGAATGTAAGCAATGTTCCCACGCTCTCTGGCAGTGATAAGTACTTTACACCTCTGGCGCTAATAGCTTCCGAGTAGTCCTCAGTAAGGAAGAGTTTTTGGACCTCTCCAGAACAGCCATCTTGTCCTTAAATTTAAGTAATTTAGCAGATACTCTTATCCAGAGCAATTTACAGGAGCAGTTAGGGTTAAGTGCCTTACTCAAGGGCACGTCAACGAATATATCAGCTAGTTGGTTTGGGAATTTGAACCAGAAACCTTTTGGTTACTGACCAAACACTCTGAACTGCTAAGCTACCACTATCGCTATCAGCCACCACCGATGTCAGGGAAGTGGTGAGAAGTATTGTTGATGTTCTCAGACTACCTGTAGCAGTAACAGCAGAGGCAGAGGAGGTGAGGCAGGGGCAGAGAGGATGTGGTCAGATATACCGAGATACAGGATGTAGTCTACTGTAGTAGGCCTACAGCTTGGAGGTGGTTCTCAGAGCTGGGCTGTATAGACAATAGTTTCTATGGCATCACAAATACACACATATAGAGTAAACAGGCAATTGGAATAATGTATATTGAGCTATCGACAAATATAGTTAAGCACTGAGTTACCTCATTTATCCGTCATGACTGACTGTTGCACTACATGATTGTTGTGTATGTGAGCAAGGGTGAAGTGAGTTCATTACGCATCTGCTGACACAGAGAGAGATGGTCACATTACAGTAGCAGGACCCTCATCATAGGATTAGAGGTTAGTTGGACACACACACACACACACACACACACACACACACACACACACACACACACACACACACACACACACACACACACACACACACACACACACACACACACACACACACACACACATATACACACAGGCTACATCATGTTGTTTCCATTGTACAGGACACTGTATTTTTCCAGGACTGTGTTTTCAGAGATTACAGCATGTTTTCAGTCTTAAACAGTCATTTTACGGTAATCCTGACCGCAGGAAACTAGTAAAGACAACAGACATGTTACGCATCACCAAAGCCCCCTGTTTTAACCCTAAAAGCGTCAAAATATTGTTCGTTTAAAGTGCATTGAGAGTCAAAATCAGGTTTTTGATGAAATTGGATGATATTTAAAGGAAACCAGATCAAAGTCATCTTGGTCATGGAAACTTGGCCATGGAAACCAGATCATCTTGGCCATGTTCTGTTATAATCTCCAACCGGCACAGCCAGAAGAGGATTGGCCACCCCTCATAACCTGGTTCCTCTATAGGTTTCTTCCTAGGTTCTGGTCTTTCTAGGGAGTTTTTCCTAGCCACCATGCTTCTACACCTGCATTGCTTGCTGTTTGGGGTTTTAGGCTGGGTTTCTGTACAGCACTTTATGACATCAGCTGATGTAAGAAGGGCTTTATAAATACATTTGATTGATTGAAAGTATTTGATCATAAATGTATTGGTCCACTCCCCCATGTCAAACACTTGGATTTATTATTAAGGGCACAAGGTGACATCACCTTATCTCTCATTATAATACATCAATGGTAACATGATAAATAAATACCATTTTACATTTTAGCAGACACTATTACACAGAGCAACTGCATAAATGTTCATACTAATCGCCCATGGCAGGAATTCCCAAACTGGAATACGCTTTTATCTTCACATTTTCAAACAGTCCATTTACAGTTGAAGTTGGAAGTTTACATACACCTTAGCCAAATAGATTTAAACTCAGTTTTTCACAATTCCTGACATTTAATCCTAGTAAAACTTCCCTGTCTTTGGTCAGTTAGGATCACCACTTTATTTTAAGAATGTGAAATGTCAGAATAATAGTAGAGAGAATTATTTATTTCAGCTTTTATATCTTTCATTACATTCCCAGTGGGTCAGAAGTTTACATACACTCAATTACTATTTGGTATAGGGAGATAGGGTGCAGGCCAAGCAGCAGGCTGTTAGCCAGCCTGCCAGCTTAGTGGAGTCTGCCACTAGCACAGTCAGTGTAGTCAGCTCAGCTATCCCCATTGAGACCGTGTCTGTGCCACAACCTAGGTTGGGCAAAACTAAACATGGTGGTGTTCGCCTTAACACAATCACTGGAATAAAGACCTCCTCCATTCCTGACATTATTGAAAGAGATTGTGATACCTCACATCTCAAAATAGGGCTACTTTATGTTAGATCCCTCACTTCCAAGGCAGTTATAGTCAATGAACTAATCACTGATCATAATCTTGATGTGTTTGGCCTGAATGGAACATGGCTTAAGCCTGATGAATTTACTGTGTTAAATGAGGCCTCATCTCCTGGTTACACTAGTGGCCATATACCCTGTGCATCCCGCAAAGGCTGAGGTGTTGCTAACATTCATGATAGCAAATTTCAATTTACAAAATAAATCCGACGTTTTCGTTTTTTGAGCTTCTAGTCATGAAATCTATCTAGCCTACTCAATCACTTTTTATAGCTACTGTTTACAGGCCTCTTGGGCAATATACAGCGTTCCTCACTGTGTTCCCTGAATTCCTATCGGACCTTGTAGTCATGGCAGATCATATTCTAATTTTTGGTGACTTTAATATTCCCATGGAAAAGTCCACAGACCCACTCCAAAAGGCTTTCGGAACAGTCATCGACTCAGTGTGTTTTGTCCAACATGTCTCCAGACCTACTCACTGCCACAGTCATACTCTGGACCTAGTTTTGTCCCGTGGAATAAATATTGTGGTTCTTAACGTTTTTCTTCATAATCCTGAACTATCGGACCACCATTTTATTACATTTGCAATCGCAAAAAAAATCTGCTCAGACCCCAACCAAGGATCATCAAAAGTCGTGCTATAAATTCTCGGATAACCTAAAGATTCCTAGATGCCCTTCCAGACTCCCTCCGTCTACCCAAGGATGTCAGAGTACAAACATCAGCTAACCACCTAACTGAGGAACTCAATTTAACCTTGAACATTACCCTAGATGCAGTCGCACCCATAAAAACAAAAAACATTTGTCATAAGAAACTAGCTCTCTGGTATACAGAAAATACCCGAGCTCTGAAGCAAGCTTCCAGAAAATTGGCACAGAAATGGCGCTACACCAAGTCTTCCGACTAGATTTGAAAGACAGTGCCGTGCAGTATCGAAGCTGCTCGATCATCCTATTTTTCCTACTTAATTGAGGAAAATAATAACAATCCAACATTTATTTTTGATACTGTCGCAAAGCTAACTAAAAAGCAGGATTCCCCAAGAGAGGATGGCTTTCACTTCAGCAGTGATAAATTCATGAACTTCTTTGAGGAAAAGATCATAATCATTAGAAAGCTAATTACGGACTCCTCTTTAAATCTGCATATTCCTCCAAAGCTCAGTTGTCCTGAGTCTGCACAACTCTGCCAGGACCTAGGATCAAGGGAGACACTCAAGTTTTTTAGTACTATATCTCTTGACACATTGATGAAAATAATCATGGCCTCTAAACCTTCAAGCTGCATCTATTTCAACTAAACTACTGAAAGAGTTGCTTCCTGTTCTTGGCCCTCCTATGTTGAACATAATAAACGGCTCTCTATCCACCGGATGTGTACCAAACTCACTAAAAGTGGCATTAATAAAGCCTCTCTTGAAAAAGCCAAACCTTGACCCAGAAAATATAAAAAACTATCGGCCTATATCGAATCTCCCATTCCTTTCAAAAAATAAATAAAAAGCTGTTGCGCAGCAACTCACTGCCTTCCTGAAGACAAACAATGTATACGAAACGCTTCAGTCTGGTTTTAGACCCCATCATAGCACTGAGACTGCACTTGTGAAGGTGGTAAATGACCTTTTAATGGCGTCAGACCGAGGCTCTGCATCTGTCCTCGTGCTCCTAGACCTTAGTGCTGCTTTTGATACCATCGATCACCACATTCTTTTGGAGAAATTGGAAACCCAAATTGGTCTACACAGACAAGTTCTGGCCTGGGTTAGATCTTATCTGTCGGAAAGATATCCGTTTGTCTCTGGATGGTTTGTCCTCTGACAAATCAACTGTAAATTTCGGTGTTCCTCAAGGCTCCGTTTTAGGACCACTATTGTTTTCACTATATATTTTACCTCTTGGTGATGTCATTCGGAAACATAATGTTAACTTTCACTGCTATGCAGATGACACAGAGCTGTACATGTTGATGAAACATGGTGAAGCACCAAAATTGCCCTCCCTGGAAGCCTGTGTTTCAGACATAAGGAAGTGGATGCCTGCAAATGTACTACTTTTAAACTCCCAAGAAACAAAGAGATCTTCTGTCGAATCTGACGTCTCAAATAAAACTGTGCAGGACCTTGGCATTACTCTGGACTCTGATCTCTCTTTTGACGAACATATCAAGACTGTTTCAACAACAGCTTTTTTCATCTACGTAACATTGCAAAAATCTGAAACTTTCTGTCCAAAAATTATGCAGAAATATGTATCCTTGCTTTTGTCACTTCTAGGTTAGACTACTGCAATGCTCTACCTTCCGGCTACCCGGATAACGCACTAAATACACTTCAGTTAGTGCTAAACATGGCTGCTAGAATCTTGACTTGAACCCAAAACTTTGATCATATTACTCCAATGCTAGCCTCTCTACACTGGCTTCCTGTTAAGGCAAGGGCTGATTTTAAGGTTTTACTGCTAACCTACAAAGCATTACATGAGCTTGCTCCAACCTATCTTTCCAATTTGGTCCTGCCGTATATACCTACACGTACGCTACGGTCACAAGACGCAGGCCTCCTTACTGTCCATAGAATTTCTAAGCAAACAGCTGGAGGCAGGGTTTTCTCCTATAGATCTCAATTTTTATGGAATGGTCTGCCTACCCATGTGAGAAATGCAGACTATGGTCTCAACCTATAAGTCTTTATTGAATACTCTCTTCAGTAGGTCCTATGATTGAGTGTAGTCTGGCCCAGGAGTGTGAAGGTGAATGGAAAGGCACTGGAGCAACGAACCGCTCTTGCTGTCTCTGCCTGGCCGGTTCCCCTCTCTCCACTGGGATTCTCTGCCTCTAACCCTATTACAGAGGCTGAGTCACTGGCTTACTGGTGCTCTTCCATGCCGTCCCTAGGAGGGGTGCGTCACTTGAGTGGGTTGAGTCACTGACGTGATCTTCCTGTCTGGGTTGACACCCCCCCTTGGGTTGTGCCGTGGCGGAGATCTTTGTGGGCTATACTCGGCCTTGTCTCAGGATGGTACGTTGGTTGTTGAAGTTATCCCTCTAGTGGTGTGGGGGCTGTGCTTTGGCAAAGTGGGTTGGGTTATATCCTTCCTGTTTGTCCCTATTGTCCCTATCCAGACCTACTGTTTTCAATTCTCTAGAGACAGCAGAGATACTCTGTAGAGATACTCTGAATGATCGGCTATGAAAAGCCAACTGACATTTACTCATGAGGGGCTGACCTGTTGCACCCTCGACAACCACTGTGATTATTATTATTTGACCCTGCTGGTCATCTATGAACATTTGAACATATTGGCCATGTTCTGTTATAATCTCCACCCGGCACAGCAAGAAGAGTACTGGCCACCTAGTGACTTTGTTGTCCTTAAGCCATTTTGCCACAACTTTGGAAGTATGCTTGGGGTCATTGTCCATTTGGAAGACCCGTTTGCGACCAAGCTTTAACTTCCTGACTGATGTCTTGAGATGTTGCTTCAACATACCCACCTAATTTTCCTTTCTCATGAAGCCATCTATTTTGTGAAGTGCACCAGTTCCTCCTGCAGCAAAGCACCCCCACAACATGATACTGCCACCCCCGTGCTTCACGGTTGGGATGGTGTTCTTCGGCTTGCAAACTCCCCCTTTTTTCCTCCAAACATAACAATGGTCATTATGGCCAAACAGTTCTATTTTTGTTTCATCAGACCAGAGGACATTTCTCCAAAAAGTACAATCTTTGTCCCCATGTGCAGTTGCAAACCGTAGTCTGGCTGTTTTATGGCGGTTTTGGAGGAGCGGCTTCTTCCTTGCTGAGCGGACTTTCAGGTTGTGTTGATATAGGACTCGTTTTACTGTGGATATAGATACTTTTGTTCATGTTTCCTCCAGGATATTCACAAGCTCCTTTGCTGTTGTTCTGGGATTGATTTGCACTTTTCGCACCAAAGTACGTTCATCTCTAGGAGACAGAACGCGTCTCCTTCCTGAGCGGTATGACAGCTGTGTGGTCCCATGGTGGTTATACTTGTGTGCTATTGTTTGTACAGATGAACGTGGTACCTTCAGGCATTTGGAAATTGCTCCCAAGGATGAACCAGACTTGTGGAGGTCTACAATTTTTTTTCCTGGGTTCTTGGCTTATTTCTTTTAATTTTCCCATGATGTCAAGCAAACAGGCACTGAGTTTGAAGTTAGGCCTTGAAACACATCCACAGGTACACCTCAAATGATGTCAATGAGCCTATCAGAAGCTTCTAAAGCCATTACATAATTTTCTGGAATTTTCCAAGCTGTTTAAAGGCACAGTCAACTTAGCGTATGTAAACTTCTGACCCACTGGAATTGTGATACAGTGAATTATAAGTGAAATAATCTGTCTGTAAACAATTGTTGAAAAAATGACTAGTGTCATGCACAAAGTAGATGTCCTAACCGACTTGCCAAAACTATAGTTTGTTAACAAGAAATTTGTGATGGTTGAAAAACTAGTTTTAATGACTCCAACCTAAGTGTATGTAAACTTCCGACTTCAACTGTAAATTTTCCAACAGGGCTTTACATTTGGGTGAGGTTTCTTTCTCTCCTGAGTAGCATCATTTCACTTCCAAAAATAAAATTATACAATCTAGTGTTCAGCGAACAGTAGTACCCGCAAAACACCAGTCTCAACGTCAACAGTGAAGAGGCGACTCCAGGATGATAGCCTTCTAGGCAGAGTTGCAAAGCAAAAGCCATATCTCAGACTGGCCAATAAGGCAAAATATCATAGACACTGGACAGAGGAACTCTGCCTAGAAGGCCAGCATCCCAGAGTCACTAATGTACTTGTCTTCTTGCTCAGTTGTGCACCGGGGCCTCCCACTCCTCTTACTATTCTAGTTATAGCCAGTTTGCACTGTTCTGTGAAGGGAGTAGTACACAGTGTTGTACCAGATCTGCAGTTCCTTGGCAATATCTTGCATGGAATAGCCACTTCTCAGAACAAGAACAGACTGACGAGTTTCAGAAGAAAGTTCTTTGTTTCTCGCCATTTTGAGCCTGTAATCGAACCCACAAATGCTGATGTTCCAGATACTCAACAAGTCTAAAGAAGGCCAGTTGTATTGCTTCTTTAATCAGAACAACAGTTTTTAGCTGTGCTAACATAATTGCAAAGGAGTTTTCTAATTATCAATTAGCCTTTTAAAATGCTAAACTTGGATTAGCTAACACAAGGTACCATTGGAAGAAAGGAGTGATTGTTGCTGATAATGGGCCTCTGTCCACCTATGTAGATATGTCATATAAAATCAGCCATTTCCATCTACAATAGTCATTTAAAACATTAACAATGTCTACACTGTATTTCTGAACTATTTTATTTTATTTTAATGGATGAAAAAAATGCTTTTCTTTTGAAAACAAGGACATTTCTTTAGTCTATGTCCGTTACGTTTATGGGGGGTCAATTAAGGAAGACATCCTCTTCTGGAAACCAGGACAACAGGAGATTATATTTTTAAAGTACTGGACATCTTTGTGACATCAAATAGACTCTGGTGGTCAAGATGTGTCTGTATCTGTACTGATGGCATAAAAGCCATGACAGGGAGACATAGTGGAGTGGTAACGCGTGTGCAAGCAGTTGCTCCCGACGCCACTTGGGTACACTGCAGCATCCACCGAGAGGCTCTTGCTGCCAAGTAAATGCCCGACAGCTTGAAAGACGTTTTGGACACTACAGTGAAAATGGTTAACTTTGTTAAAGCAAGGCCCTTGAACTCTCTTGTATTTTCTGCGCTATGCAATGACATGGGCAGCGACCATGTAACGCTTTTACAACATACAGAAGTGAGCTGGTTATCAAGGGGCAAAGTATTGACAGTTTTTTTTTAATTGAGAGACGATTTTAAAGTTTTCTTTAATGACCATCATTTTCACTTGTCTGACTGCTTGCATGATGACGTGTTTCTCACATGACTGGCCTGTCTGGGTGATGTTTTTTTTTCACCTGAATGATCTGAATCTAGGATTACAGTGTCTTCACTGACATTTTCAACCTCTGCCTGACTGAGTCTGTGATACCTATATGTTTCAAGCAGACCGCCAACGTCCCTGGGCCCAGGGAAGCGAAGGTAACCTGCTTAATTGATTAGCGCCCCGTAGCACTCACTTTGGTAGCCATGAAGTGCTTTGAAAGGCTGGTCATGGCTCACATCAACAGCATCCTCCCGGATACCCTAGACCCACTCCAATTCCCATACCGCCCCAACAGATCCACATATGACGCAGTCTCAATCGCACTCCACACTGCCCTTTCCCACCTGGACAAAAGGAAAACCTATGTGAGAATGCTGTTCATTAACTACAGCTCAGCAGCGTTCAACACCATAGTGCCCACTAAGCTCATCATTAACCTAAGGACCCTGGGACTAAACACCTCCCTCTGCAACTGGATCATGGACTTCCTGACGAGCTGCCCCCAGGTGGTAAGGGTAGTCAACAACACGTCTACCACGCTGATCCTCAACACTGGGGCCCCTCAGGAGTGCATGCTTAGTCCCCTCCTGTACTCCCTGTTCACCCTTGACTGCGTCGCCAAACACAACTCCAATACCATTCCTTAAGTTTGCTGATGACACAACAGTGGTAGGCCTGATCACCGACAATGATGAGACAGCCTATAGGGAGGAGGTCAGGGACCTGGCAGTGTGGTGCCAGGACAACAACCTCTCCCTCAATGTGAGCAAGACAAAGGAGCTGATCGTGGACTACAGGAAAAGGCGGGCCAAATAGACAGAGGCAGAGGCCGCCATTCATATCGACGGGGCTGTAGTGGAGCGGGTCGAGAGTTTCAAGTTCCTGGTGTCCATATCACCAACAAACTATCATGTTCCAAACACACCAAGACAGTCGTGAAGAGGGCACCACAACACCTTTCCCCCTCAGGAGACTGAAATATATTTGGCATGGGTCCCCAGATCCTCAAGAAGTTCTACAGCTGCACCATCGAGAGCATCCCGACCGGTTGCATCACCGCCTGGTATGGCAACTGCTCGGCATCTGACCGTAAGGCGCTACAGAGGGTAGAGTGTACGGCCCAGTACATCACTGCAGCCAAGCTTCCTTTCATCCAGGACCTATACACTACTGTAGGCAGTGTCAGACGAAAGCCCAAAGAATTGTCAGACTCCAGTCACCCAAGTCATAGACTGTTCTAGCTGCTATACCGCATTGCAAGCGGTACCAAAGCGCCAAGTCTAGGAACAAAATGCTCCTTAACAGCTTCTACCCTAAGCCATAAGACTGCTGAACAATTTGTTAAGTGGCCACCTGGACTATTTACATTGACCCCCCCCCACATTTGTTGACAAGGTTTTCCCACCTTACCATTCAAAGCACTTACCTTGGCTATGACTGGAAGTGTGTAATTTTGTGTGTGCAGAAAGAGTGTCTATAAAAGAAAGTGTGTTTGTAAGTGTGCGCCATAGAGAAATAGTTGGGTGATCGGGTCTCTGTTTGTGTCTCTGTCCTTGTCGCTGCCTCTGTCTCTGTCCCTGTCCTTGTCGCTGCCTCTGTCTCTGTCCCTGTCCTTGTCTCTGCCTCTGTCTCTCGTATCACATACAAACTGCAGACCCTACCCAATGAAAGCTAATTTCTGGGTATTGTCTGGCCCAGTGGGTTTACTGTGGCACTCAAGTTACATTTTTTGTCCCGAAAACTATATTGATTTTGTGAAACAAGAGATTGAACATAAACAATAATCCAAAATCAAAACAGGTTAAGTCTTAGTAAAACATGAATACCTTTATTAAGTCAAGAAGAAAGCCCTGTAAAGGACATCAAAACACCAAGGCCCTTAGTCAATACTAATACCAATACATGCAGTATGCCTACATGTCTTTCATATCATAAATCTCAATCATAAATCACAACAGTTACATCCCTACTCGGGTTAGGGCCGGAACACAGAGATCTGAGCCAATGGCATTTCTCTGAGGCTCATATGTTGTCAGACAACGTAAATTATGGCCAGAACCACCATTCGTCCATCATTTTTTTCTGACCGTCAAAAGTTGACATGAAGTTGACTTTGAACATGCTTTGAACATTCTATTTCTAAAGTTTAGAAAACAACTTGTCCTGATATGGAGATGTATGATAATGTCCTTTTGAATGATATTAGTAAAACAAACTAAACCAAAATAAACTTGGTGTGCCTTTGTGTCTCATAACCCTCTGCTGCCCCTTCTTGGTGAGATTGGAGAATTGCAATGTGATGCTAAAGTTAGGACTGCTGCTTTGTCACTAGTTATCACAGCCACAGAGTCAAAATTGTCTATATTGTCAAAATTAATGAAAGCAAAAATGTGCTTCTCAGTCTTCATTTAAGGTTAAGGTTAGGCATACGTTTAGCAGTGTGGTTAAGGTTAGGGTTAGATTTAAAATCCAATTTTTGGCAGAGAAATTGTAGCTCAGTTGGCAGCGCTTGGCACGATTCCCAGGACAACCCAATGTATGCATGCATGACTGCAAGTCATTCTGGATAGAAGTGTCTGCTGAATGGCTAATATATTATAGAAATAATAATAATAATAATAATAATAATAATTATGACTTTGTGGCTTTGGTAACTAGTGACGATCAAACTGCTGCCCTCCGTTCAGGAAATAGGAGAGTTGCAAATGTGTACTGGAAATGCTGCATTCCAGTGTTGAGATGGTTGTGTTACACCTTGATGGTGCTGTAGCCTGGTGGTGAGATGGTTGTGTTACACCTTGATGGTGCTGTAGCCTGGTGGGGAGAGGGGAGTGTTACACCTTGATGGTGCTGTAGCCTGGTGGTGAGATGGTTGTGTTACACCTTGATGGTGCTGTAGCCTGGTGGTGAGATGGGAGTGTTACACCTTGATGGTGCTGTAGCCTGGTGGTGAGAGGGGAGTGTTACACCTAGATGGTGCTGTAGCCTGGTGGTGAGAGGGGAGTGTTACACCTTGATGGTGCTGTAGCCTGGTGGTGAGATGGTTGTGTTACACCTTGATGGTGCTGTAGCCTGGTGGTGAGAGGGGAGTGTTACACCTTGATGGTGCTGTAGCCTGGTGGTGAGAGGGGAGTGTTACACCTTGATGGTGCTGTAGCCTGGTGGTGAGATGGTTGTGTTACACCTAGATGGTGCTGTAGCCTGGTGGTGAGAGGGGAGTGTTACACCTTGATGGTGCTGTAGCCTGGTGGTGAGATGGTTGTGTTACACCTAGATGGTGCTGTAGCCTGGTGGTGAGAGGGGAGTGTTACACTTAGATGGTGCTGTAGCCTGGTGGTGAGATGGTTGTGTTACACCTAGATGGTGCTGTAGCCTGGTGGTGAGAGGGGAGTGTTACACCTTGATGGTGCTGTAGCCTGGTGGTGAGATGGTTGTGTTACACCTAGATGGTGCTGTAGCCTGGTGGTGAGAGGGGAGTGTTACACCTAGATGGTGCTGTAGCCTGGTGGTGAGAGGGGAGTGTTACACCTCGATGGTGTTGGCCATGCGCAGACAAAGGACTGAGTCGGAGGGGACATCCCTGGTGCTGATCTCATTCCCATCCAGACGCACCGTCCTCAGTTTGGAGAAGTTAATCACGTCCACGACACTACAGAAACTACCCAGGGTAAACTCTACAAAGAGAGAGGGAGAGAGCAACAGAGAGGGGAAGGAGACAAGTGTGGGAGAGAGCCAGCGAGAGAGGTAGAGACAGAGAGAGATATTGTTTACATTCTGGCATTCAAACAAATTCTGGCATTCAAACAAAGAGCAAATGTGTTTCTTCAACTTCTAAGTGCTGCTGGAATCACGTCATTAGACTCTGGACGTGTCCTACCTGCAGCAGAGTGTAAGGGCATCTGTGCACCACAGCCACACTATGCTGCACAACCACATGACGTGTCCCAAGCACCAGAAGCCGTACTGTAACTTAGCTTCCCCCCAACCTCAATGGATCATTGTCATGGTGTGTGCTCATACATGTGCATGTGTATGTTCTGCTTGCATGCAAACATGCATACTGTATACAGTTTAAGGATATGATATGTGGTTGCTGTTGATCCTCAGGGGCCTCCATAGTTCATGATGAGATGACTCATAAATTAGTTTTGATTATGCTTAATTAGGTTGTCAGACATCCCTAATTACACACACCTTTGATGTGGTTGGCCTGTAGGTAGAGGTGCTCTAGCGTCTGGCTGACGGGGGGGATCCTCTCCAGCTGGTTAAAGCTGAGGTCCAGCTCCACCAGGCCAGTCACGTTGAAGGTGTTGGGAGGGATGCCCTTGTCCGTCAGCTGGTTGTGGCCCATGCGAATGTATTGCAGCTGGGAGAACTTACTGAGGAATCCCTCTGGGACAGCGCTGATGGCATTAGACTCCAGGTACAGCTGGTGGATGCGCTCTGGGAGGCTGTCTGGAACCTGGGGGGGTCAGTCAGTCAATCAATAGATCACTTGATCAATCAATACAAATGTATTTATATATTGTGTTTTCACAAAGGTATTTTTGACTAAATGCTTCACAAAGAGAAGACAGAAAAGTGAAAAGCACACACACACACATACACACACACCATTTACATTATGGTACCTTTTTCAGCTTGTTGCCGCTGACGTCGAGGAGTGTGAGTGAGTTCAACCCCCTAAGAGATGTGCCCATCTCCGTCAGAGCGTTGTCATGGAGATACAGGATGGTCAGGTTGCCCATGCCCTCCAGGGCCTCTGGCGTAATCTAGGCAACCACAACAAAATAAACTTTTTTGAAATGATTGCATAAAAACAGTGATGAAGCCCAGAACGCTTGTGGTCTTTCCAAGAGTGTGTTTTTTTACATGCCTCTTTGACACTTGATTGAAAGACATCTGGATGCACTTCACAATCAAAATAAAGACTGAATAAAGATGAAGAAGAATACAAGTGTTTGAAAGTGCAGCGGTAATGAAGGGTCTGAATGATGTCGTTACCTTGTTGATGTTGTTGTTGTTGAGTCTAAGGTCTCGTAGTGAGCGTGGCAGGTTGGGGGGAACACCAGTCAGGTTGTTATGTTGTAGGTACAGACGCTCCAACCCTTGCAGCTTGGCAAACGCCTGGAATACAATGATGATGAAATGATGTTATAATCTATGTATTGATTGGTTGATCGAAACCTAGTGTAGTGTAGTCTAGTGCTGTATTGTGACGTGCAGTGACGTGTCATGTTATATAGAGTAACCTACCCTCTTGCCGATTTTGTCTGTAGACAGCGCGTTGTGATGCAACATGACCCAGACTAGGTTAGTAGTGTTAGCCAGGGCGGAGTCTGGCAGGGCGGTGATCTCGTTGTGCTGCAGGTACAGGTACTTCATCCTGGAGGGCACTGTGGGCATGGCTGTCAGCCCCCGTCCGTCACAGTACATAGCGATGGGAAAGGAGGGCGGGCAGTCACACTCATCAGGACACTCCCCCCCGGTGGTGTCGGCCAATAGGGAGCCCTCGTTGTAACCGCGACCATGCAGGGCGGACAGCCAGAGAAACGGGTCCTGCCTGTCTGGCATGGCGACGGATAGCGGCATGATGCATGCCAAAAGGAACACGCACACACCACGCATGGTCACACACACGCAGGAAAGAACTCACACACAAATCTGCTGCAGCTAAGAGGAGAGAAAGAGAGGAGACTTACCCAGTGTTCAGAAATGTGAGTTAAACCTACCTGAATATCCTGGGAAATACTCCAAATGACAGTGGAAAAATAATCATCAACCAACCTGACCCTACTGTATAAAAAAGGGGCCCATAGAAATGAGAGAACATTGTATAGGACCCATTCTCCCATTGGCAGTTGAAACTCATAAATTACCATCAAGACGTTTCTCTGCCCCCCTTTGTAAAAACAACATAATGCATTCCTGCTGCCAGAGCTTTAGTACATAATGTACTCCTGGAATGACCGTAAAATGTAGATGCTAAACATCAAAACACCATAACCAAAGAAAAACCCAAGTCAAATGTTATCTATCAAAATGTAATCTATCACCACATGAAAAGAGATTCCATGAACAGCACACACACACACACACGCACGCACGCACGCACGCACGCACGCACGCACGCACGCACACACACACACACACACACACACACACACACACACACACACACAGAAACACACACACACACCACACACACAGAGACACCCACACACACACACACACAGAAACACACAGACACACACACACACACACACACACACACACACACACACACACACACACACACACACAGACACACCACACACACATAGACACACAGACAGACACACACACAGACAGACACACACACACACACACACACACACACACACACACACACACACACACACACACACACACACACACACACACACACACACACACACACACACACACACACACACACACACACACACACATAAAACAGATATGAAAACAAGCCAAAGAGCAGCAGCCCATCCAAACAGCAGGCACTATTGACTCAACACTAGATATACTGCATGTTAAATACTGTACGTTACTGCAGGGGCTATATTTAAGGATCTTTCTTCATCAGGTAATGGATCCACAGAGGAGAATGTAAAAAAAGAGAAGAATGTACACTCTTAGAAAAAAGGGTTCCAAAAGGGTTATTTGGCTGAACCCACAGGTAGAACTATTTTGGGTTCCATGTAGAACCCTCTGGGGAAAGGGTTCTACAACCCAATAGGGTTCTACCTTGAACCAAAAAGGGTTCTATCTGGAACCAAAAAGGGTTATCTGATGGGGACAGACAAATAACTCTTGTACAGCTAAACTTGTTTCACACAATTCACTCCCATTCAAAATCATATTTTGTAACCCCTAACCCTAAATCTAACCCTAACCCGTACTTTTACCCTAACCCTAATCTTAACTCTAACCCTAAAACCTAATCTTAACCCTAACCCTAACCCTAACCCTAATCCTAGCTCCTAACCCTAACCCTAACCCTAATCCTAGCTCCTAACCCTAACCCTAAAACTAACCCTACTGTAGCGCATAACCCTAAACCTAATTCTAACCCTAACAATAATTCTAACCTTAACCATAAACCCACTAGAAATAGCATTTCACCTTGTGGGGACCAACAAAATGTCCCCACTTGGTCAAATGTTTGTTTGTTTACTATTCTTGTGCGGACTTCTGGTAGTTAAACAAGTCCACACACGCACGTCCACACACACCCATACAGTATTCATGCACGCACACACACACGCACACACACACAAACACACACAAGAAAACACACATACAATGCTCATGCACACATGCAAACACACACACCTACCTACCTGACCAGTGAGAACCAGTACCTCTTGAGTCCCTCTTGAGAGGCTGTGCAGGACTGAGAGGGTCTTTGCCAAACACTTTATGAAAACCTCTCTCTCCTTCACTTCCTTCCCTCCTCCATCCCCCTCTCCACCCATCCATTCCATTCCTCTCGACCCCCCCCCCCCACTCTACTTTTGCTAGCGTCCCCCTGCCTTTTCTTTCCTCCCTCACCCTTTCCTGTTACCACACACAACCCTGCCCATCTGCTCCCTCCTCTCCTCTGCTGAGTGTCTCTGTTCTTGTCTCAACAGGCAGAGTGTTTGGTTGTTCAGAACATAAGAAGACGATCGCTGAAAGAAGCTGAATACTGTATTTGGAAAACACATTCAGATGCTGTACTCTACTGAGTCTGCAAAGCTGTTCAACCATGAAACTCAATAGAAACTGAACAAAATTAAGCCTGGCGTAAAAGCATTCCTAAAAGACCACAGTATTGTCCTTCTCCTGAATCTCTTTGGCCTTTCTCTACTTTCCTCACTCTTCATATCTCTCTTTCCCTGCCAGGGCTCTCTTTATCTCTCTCTTCCCCTGTCTGCCTCTCTGAATCTCTCTCTTCACCTGTCTACCTCTCTTACCCTGTATGCCTCTCTTTATCTCTTTCTTTACCTGTCTTCCTTCTCTTTATCTCTCTCTTTCCCTGTCTGCTAACATTATCTCTCTCTTTCCCCGTCTGCCTCTCTTCCCCGTATGCCTCTCTGAATCTATTACTTCACCTGTCTGCCTCTCTTACCCTGTAAGCCTCGCTTTATCTCTCTTGTACCCTGTCTGCCTCTGTTAGTCTCTCTCTTTTTTCCCTGTATGCCTCTCTTTATCTCTCTTTTTCCCTGCCAGCCTCTCTTTATCTATCTTGTTCCCTGTCTGTCTCTGTTTATCTCTCTTCTACCCTGTCTGCCTCTTTAGCTCTCTCTTCACCTGTCTGCCTCTCTTTATCTCTCTCTTCCCCTGCCAGCCTCTCTTTATCTATCTTGTTCCCTGTCTGTCTCTGTTTATCTCTCTTCTACCCTGTCTGCCTCTATTTACCTCTCTTGTACCGTCTGTCTCTGTTTATCTCTTTTTCACCTGTCTGCCTCTCTTAGTCTCTCTTTTGTCCCTGTCTGTCTTTCTTAATTTCCCTCTTTACCTGTCTGCCTCTCTTTATCTCTCTTTTCCACTGTCTGCCTCTCTTTATCTTTCTGCCCCTGTCAATCTCTCTACCTGCCTCTTTGTCTATCTGTGCCTTTCTCTGTGCCTCTCTCTATCCATCTCTCTTTTCCCAGTGGAATCCTGCTGGTTTTGATGAGAGGAGATGGGATGGGCAGCTGTTAGGAGATAAAAAACAGAGAGGGAGAGGGAGGATAGATGAGGAGAAGGGAGACGATGATGAGAGAAGAGAGCAGACAGTAGACACAATATACATAGGATATATATATAAAAATGATCCTGTTCTGCATGTTATTTTGACATGAATACATGTCATATCAGTTCGCAGACAATGTTTAAAAAAAATACAATAATTATTGACTTAATAAAGCCGCATACCCTCATGGTCTATTTTTTACGTTCTTGAGTAAGGCAGCTCCAAAATGCAGGTGTTCCAGCCTGATGATGCCCATCCAAGAAGGCTGAAGGTCATTGGCCACAGATAAAATGATGTCAAATCACATTATATCTACTGTAGCTTTGATTGGACTGATCATGTCGACATCATACTTTCAAAATCTTAGCTAGCAAGCTAAACAATCAGTCAACATCATGAATCACAATCTGCAATCCACTGGCAAATCATTTTCAATCCTTGTCATATGAAGAGAAATTATAGATAAAACGTATCGGTGCTCATCGGCCATTGGACATAAACACTACACAACAAGTTGGTCATCGCAAATTCAACAATGAGTGGTTTGGAAGGAGTCAGTGGCTAAATGCAAGCATTCACATTCAACACTATGGGCCAGAAAAGTTTGAATACATTGGCCATGCTGTTAATCCAGTATGATTTCTGCCGTGGAAACTTGGAACTGGAAAATCTCAAACCTCAGTGAGTTCAAGACAATTGGGAACTCTGAGAAAAACGAGCTACTATTGGGAAAATACATTTTGAACGGTTATCCAACTCGGAATTCCAAGTCAGGAACTTGGGCCTCTTTCTAGAGCTCCGAATTGAAAATCACTGACGTCATGATTTGACCTTGTTAGGTTTTTTTTGTTTCCATTTGTCTTGAAAGCACCATAAATACAGAGAATGCCACACTTTGATGAAAAAGTGTGGTGATAAAATTTGCCCAGAAGAAGGACTGCTGCGCCACCTTGCTGTTCGAGTCTGCACAACACAATTGTGAGTCCAAAAATGTATTCTATGCTGCTGCATAAATTATGTAATATGCCAGGGATATATTTATACTGTAGCTAAGCTGTTAGTAGTCCATGTGCCTCACCCTAATAATTGTGTCCCTTCCCCCTCATAAGTTAGCCTACTGTTCTGACTTGGTGGTGCACATGTAGCCTATAGCCTGTTTTAGAGAAATGTCCTCATCAAATATTACAAGAGCTTTCGTTGTTTGCGTATATGGCCCTTTTATTTATCCTACGGTTCTGGCTTGATGTACAGGGAAATTGCCCATGTTCTGAATTATATCGCTGTACATTTCAAAAGTGCTGAACAAATAGTTACAGTTGAAATCGGAAGTTTACATACACTGAGGTTGGAGTCATTAAAACTTGTTTTTCAACCACTCCACAAATTTCTTGTTAACTCCACCCTGCTACCATGAAAACACTCTCACCCTGCTACCATACAGCAGGTAAATGCAAGTATTTCCCGTGACTGTGCCTCAAAACCAAATGTCTACATGGCCCACAATTCCACCCTGGACTTGAACATCCTTTACGACCAGGTCCACCTATACAAGGCAGCAGTGCCCACCTTTGCCTGGAACCTGAAGGACATCGCCCTCAAACGCAGCCCCAACACCTCAAGAGCTACAGATCAACAGACACCCTGTCAAGACCAGCAAGACACTCTCCCAGACCCCCCCCCCCCCCACACCTACACATAGAGGACCCACGCCGAGAGGACCTATATCCAGACCACAGCACCACCAGCCACATCCACAACCCAATCAACACCCCCTACCAAGTCAACCTTGCCCAAACCCCATTTAGGTTCCCTCAGATCAGACCTATGCCTCTCCTGCCCACCCCCTGCCCCCAACTCCTGCAAAGAGGGCCTCAGCATGAAAGTCACACATACGTCCAGACCGTGAACAGGCAAACAGGCCCAACCCCCACTCTTACACTAGCCCAAGCCAATGGCATGTACCAGATGCTCAGCAGGCTCTGCTCAGACTTACTGGACCGAGGCCAAACTACACGACTAACAATATTGGACATTTTGTGAAACAAAGCCTTCACTATCTCATCCTGAAATATCCAAGGCCTGAGGTCATCTGCCTTTGGCCTGAAGAGCAGGAACCTGGACTTTATCAAAGAAATCAGAAATACAGACATAGTCATCCTACAAGAAACATATAGAAGAGATGGAGCCACTGGTTTCCCTCTAGGTTACAGAGAGCTAGTAGTCCCATCCACCAAACTACGAGGTGTGAAACAGGGAAGGGAATCAGGGGGTATGCTAATGTTCTATAGAGCTAACTCACGCTATTAAATTAATCAAAACAGGAACATTTGACATTTGGCTAGAAATTCAAAAGGAAATGATCTCAACAGAGAAAAATGTCCTCCTGTGTGCTACCTATATCCCACCACTAGAATCCCCATACTTAAATGAAGACAGCTTCTCCATCCTGGAGGGGGAAATCAATCATTTCCATGCCCAGGGTCTATGGTGACCTAAATGCCAGAACTGGACAAGAACCTGACACCCTCAGCACACAGGGGGACAAACACCTGCCTGCAGGTGACAGCATTCCCTCCCATATGCCCCCCTCGGCACAACTATGACAACATAACCAATAAAAACGGGTCACAACTCCTGCAGCTCTGTCGGATGCTGGGTATGTACATAGTCAATGGTGGGCTTCGATGGGACTCCTACGGTAGGAACACCTATAGCTCATCTCTTGGCAGTAGTACTGTAGACTACTTTATCACTGACCTCAACCCAGAGTCTCTCAGAGCGTTCACAATCAGCTGACTGACACCCCTATAAGACCACAGCAAAATCACAGTCTAGTTGAACAGAGCAAAACTCAATCATGAGGCATCAAAGCCAAAGGAACGGAATAATATTAAGAAATGCTATAGATGGAAGGAAAGTAGCATGGAAACCTACCAAAAAACAATTAGGCAACAACAAATTCAATCCCTTTTAGACAACTTCCTGGAGAAAACATTTCACTGTAATAGTGAAGATGTAAACTTGGCAGTAGTATACCTAAACAGTATATTTGACCTCTTAGCTTCTCTATCATATCAAAAAATGTCAAACCGAAGAAAATGAACAACAATGACAAATGGTTTGATGAAGAATGCAAAAACCTAAGAAAGAAATTGAGAAACCTATCCAACCAAAAACATAGACCCAGAAAACCTGAGCCTACACCTTCACTATGGTGAATCACTAAAACAATACAGAAATACACTACGGAAAAAGAAGGAACAGCACGTCAGAAATCAGCTCAGTGTAATTGAAGAATCCATAGACTCTAACCACTTCTGGGGAAATTGGAAAATTTTAAATAAACAATAACACGAACAGTTATCTATCCAAAGGGGAGATGTGTGGATAAACCACCTCGCCAATCTTTTTGGCCCTATACATGATCAAATACAAATCTTAGAATCAACTATTAAAGACCACCTGAACCCACTGGATTCTCCAATTACCTTGAATGAACTACAGGACAAAATACAAACCCTCCAACACAAAAAGGCCTGTGGGGTTGATGGTATCCTCAATGAAATTATAAAATATACAGACCACAAATTCCAATTGATCATAAACTCTTTAACATCATCCTTAGCTCTGGCATCTTCCCCAATATGTGGAACCAAGGACTGATCACCCCAATCCACCAAAGTGGAGACAAATTTGACCCCAATATCTACCGTGAGATATGCGTCAACAGCAACCTTGGATAAATCCTCTGCATTATCATTAACAGCAGATTCATTGAAAACAATGTACTGAGCAAATGTAAAATGGACCTTTTACCAAATGATCATATAACACACCACGTATTCACCCTGCACACTCTAATTGACAAACAAACAAACCAAAACAAAGGCAAAGTATTCTCAAGCTTTGTTGATTTCAAAAAAGCTTTTGACTCAATTTGGCATGACGGCCTGCTATACAAATTGATGGAAAGTGGTGTTGAAGGAAAAACATACGACATTATAAAATCCATGTACACAAACAACAAGTGTGCAGTTAAAATTGACAAAAAACACACATTTCTTTCCAACGGGCCATGAATGAGACAGGGATGCAGCTGAAGCCCAATCCTCTTCAACATATATATCAACAAAACGGCGAGGGCACAATAACAGTCCACAGGCCTCATAACTCGGCCTAAATATCACCGCCTCAGGTAACTTCCACAAAGCTGTGAACGAACTGAGAGAGAATTCAAGAAGGGCCTTCTATGCCATCAAAAGGAACATCAAATTCGACATACCAATTAGGATCTGGCTGATAACACTTTAATCAGTTATTGAATCCATTGCCCTTTATGGTGGTGAGGTCTGGGGTCCGCTCACCCAATCAAGAATTCACAATATCTGCAAAAATATCCTCTGTGTACAACGTAAAACACCAAATAATTCATGCAGAGCAGAATTAGGCCGATACCAACTAATTATCAAAATCCAGAAAAGATCTGTTAAATACTACAACCACCTAAAAGGAAGTGATTCCCAAACCTTCCATAACAAAGCCATCACCTACAGAGAGATGAACCTGGAGAAGAGTTTCCTATGCAAGCTGGTCCTGGGGCTCTGTTCACAAACACAAGCAGACCCCACAGAGCCCCAGGACAGCAACACAATTAGACCCAACAAAATCATGAGAAAATAAAAGATAATTACTTGACACATTGGAAAGAATTGACAAAAAACTGAGCAAACTAGAATGCTATTTGGCCCTAAATAGAGAGTACACAGACACATAATACCTGACCACTGTGACTGACCCAAACTTAAGGAAAGCTTTGACTATGTACAGACTCAGTGAGCATAGTCTTGCTATTGAGAAAGACCACTGTATGCAGACCTGGCTCTCAAGAGAAGACAGGCTATGTGCATACTGTGCACAAAATGAGGCTGAAACTGGGCTGCACTTCCTAACCTCTTGCCAAATGTATGACCATATTAGAGACACATATTTCCCTCAGATTACAGACCCAGAAAGAATTTGAAAACAACCCCAATTTCGATAAACTCCCATAACTACTGGGTGAAATACTACAGTGTGCCATCACAGCAGCAAGATTTGTTAACTGTTGCCACAAGAAAAGTCTTTATTATTTTGGTGTAAAGTTTACTGTTCATTTTTATTGTTTATTTCACTTTTGTTGATTATCTACTTCACTTGCTTAAGCAATGTTAACATATGTTTCCACAAAGGCGGAGGTACCGGTCCTGCTGCTGGGTTGTTGCCCTCCTACGGCCTCCTCCACGTCTCCTGATGTACTGGCCTGTCTCCTGGTAGCGCCTCCATGCTCTGGACACTACGCTGACAGACACAGCAAACCTTTTTGCCACAGCTCGCATTGATGTGCCATCCTGGATGAACTGCACTACCTGAGCCACTTGTGTGGGTTGTAGACTCCGTCTCATGCTACTACTAGAGTGAGAGCACCGCCAGCATTCAAAAGTGACCAAAACATCAGCCAGGAAGCATAGGAACTGAGAAGTGGTCTGTGGTCACCACCTGCAGAATCACTCCTTTTTTGGGGGTGTCTTGCTAATTGCCTATAATTTTCACCTTTTGTCTATTCCATTTGCACAACAGCATGTGAAACTTATTGTCAATCAGTGTTGCTTCCTAAGTGGACAGTTTGATTTCACAGAAGTGTGATTGACTTGGAGTTACATTGTGGTGTCTAAGTGTTCCCTTTATTTTTTTGAGCAGTGTATATATATATAAACTCAGCAAAAAAAGTAACGTCCCTTTTTCAGGACCCTGTCTTTTAAAAATTATTTGTAAAAATCCAAGTAACTTCACAGATCTTCATTGTAAAGGGTTTAAACACTGTTTCCTATGCTTGTTCAATGTACCATAAATAATTAATGAACATGCACCTGTGGAATGGTTGTTAAGACACCAGATCAAATCAAATCAAATCAAATTTATTTATATAGCCCTTCGTACATCAGCTGATATCTCAAAGTGCTGTACAGAAACCCAGCCTAAAACCCCAAATAGCAAGCAATGCAGGTGTAGAAGCACGGTAGCTAGGAAAAACTCCCTAGAAAGGCCAAAACCTAGGAAGAAACCTAGAGAGGAACCAGGCTATGAGGGGTGGCCAGTCCTCTTCTGGCTGTGCCGGGTGGAGATTATACCAGAACATGGCCAAGATGTTCACATGTTCATAAATGACCAGCATGGTCAAATAACAATAATCACAGTGTCACGCCCTGGCCTTAGTATTCTTTGTTTTCTTTATTATTTTAGTTAGGTCAGGGTGTGACATGGTCGTTTGTTGTTTTGTTAGGTTGTAAGTGTTTTGTTTCGTTTTGCCTTCTTCTATAATAAAAGAAGATGGCTTATTTTCCACATGCTGCGTTTTGGTCCGTCTCTCCTCCACACGATCGTGACATAATTCCCCACCATCATCGGATCAAGTAGCGTGCAACAACAACAGGACCCACCTACACTGGACTATTGGAATTGGGAGGAAATTCTGGACCGGGAAATACCAGGAGAATATAACCGCCCCAAAGCTGAGCTGGAGGCAGCGAAAGCAGAGAGGCGGAGATATGAGGAGGCAGCAAGGAGACGTGGCTGGAAGCCTGAAAAGCCCGTGAGTACTACCCAAAAATTTCTTGGGGGGGGGGGGGGGCTAAGAGGTGGTGGGCCAAGGGCAGGTAGGAGACCTGCGCCCACTTCCCAGGCTAACCGTGGAGAGCGGGAGTACGGGCAGACGCCGTGTTACGCAGTAGAGCGCACGGTGTCTCCTGTACGGGTGCATAGCCCAGTGCGGGTTATTCCACCTCCCCGCACTGGTAGGGCTAGATTGGGCATTGAGCCAAATGTCATGAAGCCGGCCCTACATATCTGGCCACCAGTACGTCTCCTTGGGCCGGCTTACATGGCACCAGCCTTACGCATGTTGTCCCCGGTTCGCCTACATAGTCCGGTGCGGGTTATTCCACCTCCCCGCACTGGTCGGGCGACGGGGAGCATTCAACCAGGTAAGGTTGGGCAGGCTCGGTGCTCAAGAGAGCCAGTACGCCTGCACGGTCCGGTATTTCCGGCGCCACCTCCCCGCCCCAGCCTAGTACCACCAGTGCCTACACCACGCACCAGGCTTCCAGTGCGTTTTCAGAGCCCTGTTCCTCCTCCACGCACTCTCCCTATGGTGCGTGTCTCCAGCCCAGTGCCTCCAGTTCCGGCACCACGCACTAAGCCACCTGTGCGTCTCCTGAGTCCTGTACACACTGTTATTTCTCCCCGCACTCGTCCTGAGGTGCGTGCCCTCAGTCCGGTACCACGCACCAGGCATATAGTGCGCCTTGAGAACTCAGTGTGCCCTGTTGTTGTTCCCCGCAATAGCCTGAAGGTGCGTGTCCTTAGCCCGGTACCTCCAGTTCCGGCACCACGCACCAGGTCTACAGTGCGTCTCAGCCGGCCAGAGTCTGCCGTCTGCCCAACGGTGACTGAACTGCCCGTCTGTATTGAGCCTTCAAAGCCGCCCGTCTGCCATGAGCCTGCAAAGCCGCCCGTCTGCCATGAGCCTACAGAGCCTTCCGCCAGACAGGAGCCGCTAGAGCCTTCCGCCAGACAGGAGCCGCTAAAGCCTTCAGCCAGACAGGATCAGTCTGAGCCATCCGTCTCCCCAGCGCCGTCTGAGCCATCCGTCTCCCCAGCGCCGTCTGAGCCATCCGTCTCCCCAGCGCCGTCTGAGCCATCCGTCTGCCCAGTGCCGTCTGAGCCATCCGTCTGTCCCGAGCCATTAGAGCCGCCCGTCTGTCCCGAGCCGTCAGAGCCGATAGTCAGTCAGGAGCCGCTAGAGCCATTCGTCAGTCAGGATCTGCCAGAGCCGCCAACCAGACAGGATCTGCCAGAGCCGCCAACCAGACAGGATCTGCCAGAGCCGCCAACCAGACAGGATCTGCCAGAGCCGCCAACCAGACAGGATCTGCCAGAGCCGCCAACCAGACAGGATCTGCCAGAGTCGCCAACCAGACAGGATCTGCCAGAGCCGTCAGTGAGCCATGAGCGTCCAGAGCCGTCAGCCAGCCATGAGCGTCCAGAGCCGTCAGCCAGCCATGAGCGTCCAGAGCCGTCAGCCAGTCATGAGCTGTCCCTCAGCCCAGAGCGGCTATTTATCCAGAACTGCCCCTCAGTCCAGAGCTGTCTCTCTGTCCGGAGCTGCCTTTCAGTCCGGAGTTGCCCCTCTATCCTGAGCTACCTCTCTATCCTGAGCTACCTCTCTATCCTGAGCTATCCCTCTGTCCTGAGCTATCCCTCTGTCCTGAGCTATTCCTCTATCCCGGTGCTGCCCCTTGTGTCGATGTTACCCAAAAGATTAAGTGGGGGTAATATGAGGGTGGTCATTTGTAGGGGGAGATATAAGCTGGGATTGACTATGGTGGGGTGGGGACCTCGCCCTGAGCCTGAGCCACCACCATGGTCAGATGCCCACCCAGACCCTCCCCTAGACTTTGTGCTGGTGCGCCCGGAGTTCGCACCTTAAGGGGGGGGGGGCTATGTCACGCCCTGGCCTTAGTATTCTTTGTTTTCTTTATTATTTTAGTTAGGTCAGGGTGTGACATGGGTATTTATGTGGGTTTTGTAGTGTCCAGGGTGATTGTAAGGTTTAGGGGGTTTATTTAGAGTAGTTGGGTTTATGTTTAGTATAGTTGTCTAGCTGTGTCTATGTTGAACGTTTGTAGCCTGTGTGTGTGCACTACGTTTATAGCTTCACGGTCGTTTGTTGTTTTGTTAGGTTGTAAGTGTTTTGTTTCGTTTTGCCTTCTTCTATAATAAAAGAAGATGGCTTATTTTCCACATGCTGCGTTTTGGTCCGTCTCTCCTCCACACGATCGTGACACACAGTAGTTGTCGAGGGTGCAGCAAGTCAGCACCTCAGGAGTAAATGTCAGTTGGCTTTTTATAGCCGATCACTAAGAGTATCTCTACCACTCCTGCGGTCTCTAGAGAGTTGAAAACAGCAGGTCTGGGACAGGTAGCACGTCCGGTGAACAGGTCAGGGTTCCATAGCCGCAGGCAGAACAGTTGAAACTGGAGCAGCAGCACGGCCAGGTGGACTGGGGACAGCAAGGAGGCATCATGCCAGGTAGTCCTGGGGATTGGTCCTGGGGCTCAGGTCCTCCGAGAGAGAGAAAGAAAGAAAGAAAGAAAGAGAGAATTAGAGAGAGCATACTTAAATTCATACAGGACACCGGATAAGACAGGAGAAGTACTCCAGATATAACAAACCGACCCTAGCCCCCCGACACATAAACTACTGCAGCATAAATACTGGAGGCTGAGACAGGAGGGGTCAGGAGACACTGTGGCCCCATCCGATGATACCCCTGGACAGGGCCGAACAGGAAGGATATAACCCCACCCACTTTGCCAAAGCACAGCCCCCACACCACTAGAGGGATATCTTCATCCACCAACTTACCATCCTGAGACAAGGCTGATTATAGCCCACAAAGATCTCTGCCACGGCACAACCCACGGTCGGGGGGGGGCACCAACCCAGACAGGAAGATGACATCAGTGACTCAACCCACTCAATTTACGCACCCCTCCTCAGGACGGCATGAAAGAGCACCAGTAGGCCAGTGACTCAGCTCCTGTAATAGGGTTAGAGGCCGAGAATCCCAGTGGAGAGAGGAGAACCGGCCAGGCAGAGACAGCAAGGGCGGTTCGTTGCTCCAGAACCTTTCCGTTCACCTTCACACTCCTGGGCCAGACTAAACTCAATCATAGGACGCACTGAAGAGATGAGTCTTCAGTAAAGACTTAAAAGTTGAGACCGAGTCTGCCTCTCTCACATGGGTAGGCAGACCATTCCATAAAAATGGAGATCTATAGGAGAAAGCCCTGCCTCCAGCTGTTTGCTTAGAAATTCTAGGGACAATTAGGAGGCCTGCGTCTTGTGACCGTAGCGTACGTGTAGGTATGTACGGCAGGACCAAAGCGGAAATTACTTAGGAGAAAGCCCATGTAATGCTTTGTAGGTTAGCAGTAAAACCTTGAAATCAGCCCTTGCCTTAACAGGAAGCCAGTGTAGGGAGGCTAGCACTGGAGTAATATGATACAATTTTGGGGTTCAAGTCAGGATTCTAGCAGCCGTATTTAGCACTAACTGAAGGTTATTTAGTGCTTTATCCGGGTAGCCGGAATCTCTCTCGGAATCTCTCTTTTGACGAACATATCAAGACTGTTTCAAGGACAGCTTTTTTTCATCTACGTAACATTGCAAAAATCAGACATTTTCTGTCCAAAAATGATGCAGAAAAATTAATCCATGCATTTGTTACTTCTAGGTTAGACTACTGCAATGCTCTACTTTCCGGCTACCCGGATAAAGCACTAAATAAACTTCAGTTAGTGCTAAATACGGCTGCTAGAATCATGACTAGAACCAAGAAATTTGATCATATTACTCCAGTGCTAGCTTCCCTACACTGGCTTCCTGTTAAGGCAAGGGCTGATTTCAAGGTTTTACTGCTAACCTACAAAGCGTTACATGGGCTTGCTCCTACCTATCTTTCCGAGTTGGTCCTGCTGTACATACCTACACGTACGCTACGGTCACAAGACGCAGGCCTCCTAATTGTGCCTAGAATTTCTAAGCAAACAGCTGGAGGCAGGGCTTTCTCCTATAGATCTCCATTTTTATGGAACGGTCTGCCTACCCATGTGAGAGACGCAGACTCGGTCTCAACTATCTACTCCCTGCCTGTTTGTGTGTGTGTGTGTGTGTGTGTGTGTGTGTGTGTGTGTGTGTGTGTGTGTGTGTGTGTGTGTGTGTGTGTGTGTGTGTGTGTGTGTGTGTGTGTGTGTGTGCCGCTGACAATATTAGTAACCTCTCTACAGCCGGCCGGCTTACACGGGAGACCAAGACCTGAAAATGCACGAGGCTCGCTTGCGCGAGTGTGTGTAGCCGTGTGCAGTTGACCCACCCCACCCGAGCCACAATAACACTTGGCTGCTCTCTCTAGCACACAGCGGAGCATGTCTTGACCTGTGTAGTGGCTGGCTGAGTCGCTCTGACCCACGAGCACAGAGCACAACAATAACACTTGGCTGCTCTCTAGCACACAGTGGAGCATGTCTGGACCTGTGTAGTGGCTGGCTGGGTCGCTCTGAACCCCCCCCCCCGAGCACAGAGCGGGAAGATACACACAACCTCGCCACACTCGCAGACTCTCTACACTCAACGGCATACGCCTCGCCAGTGGCTGGTAGGGTCGCTCTGACCCACGAGCACAGAGCGGGAGCCCTGGAAACACAGGGCCTGGGTCGCTCTGATCCACGAGCACAGAGCACAGAGCGGGGAGCCCTCCACACACAGGACCTGGGTCACCCTGACCCGAGGACCACGGGAGGGTTAAGTGTCTCTCTTGATCCTAGGTCCTGGCAGAGTTGTACAGACTCAGGACAGCTGAGCTCTGGAGGAATACGCAGATTTAAAGAGGAGTCCGTAATTTGCTTTCTAATGATCATGATCTTTTCCTCAAAGAAGTTCATGAATGTATTACTGCTGAAGTGAAAGCCATCCTCACTTGTGGAATGCTGCTTTTTAGTTAGCTTTGCGACAGTATCAAAAAGACATTTCGGATTGTTCTTATTTTCTTCAAATAAGTTGGAAAAATAGTATGATCGAGCAGCAGTGAGGGCTCTTCGATACTGCACGGTACTGTCTTTCCAAGCTATTCGGGAAGACTTCCAGTTTGGTGTGGCACCATTTCCGTTCCAATTTTCTGGAAGCTTGCTTCAGAGCTCGGGTATTTTCTGTATACCAGGGAGCTAGTTTCTTATGACAAATGTTTTTAGTTTTTAGGGGTGCAACTGCATCTAGGGTATTGCGCAAGGTTAAATTGAGTTCCTCAGTTAGGTGGTTAACTGATTTTTGTCCTCTGATGTCCTTGGGTAGTCAGAGGGAGTCTGGAAGGGCATCAAGGAATCTTTGTGTTGTCTGAGAATTTATTACATGACTTTGATGCTCCTTGGTTGGGGTCTGAGCAGATTATTTGTTGCGATTGCAAACGTAATAAAATGGTGGTCCGATAGTTCAGGATTATGAGGAAAAACATTAAGATCTACAACATTTATTCCATGTGACAAAACTAGGTCCAGAGTATGACTGTGGCAGTGAGTAGGTCCAGAGACATGTTGGACAAAACACACTGAGTCGATAATGGCTCCGAAAGCCTTTTGGAGTGGGTCTGTGGACTTTTCCATGTGAATATTAAAATCACCAACAATTAGAATATTATCTGCTATGACTACAAGGTCCGATAGGAATTCAGGGAACTCAGTGAGGAACGCTGTATATGGCCCAGGAGGCCTGTAAACAGTAGCTATAAAAAGTGATTGTAGGCTGCATAGATTTCATGACTAGAAGCTCAAAAGACGAAAACGTCATTTTATTTTTGGTAAATTTAAATTTGCTATCGTAAATGTCAGCAACACCTCCGTCTTTGCGGGATGCATTAACAGCTTACAGACGGTAGGTCACAGTTATGAAAACTTAGGACACTAAAGAGGCCTGACTACTGAATCTGAGGAGGACTGCAGATGTGGCCAGGGCAATGAACTGCAATATCCGTACTGTGAGACACCTAAGACAGCGCTACAGGGACACAGGACGGACAGCTGATCGTCCTCGCAGTGAAAGACCATGTGTAACAACACCTGCACAGGATCGGTACATCCAAAAATGACAGGTACAGGATGGTAACAACAACTGCCCGAGTTACACCAGGAACGCACAATCCCTCCATCAGTGCTCAGACTGTTCGCAATAGGCTGAGAGAGTCTGGACTGAGGGCTTGTAGGCCTGTTGTAAGTCAGGTCCTCACCAGACATCACCGGCAACAACGTCGCCATTGGGCACAAACCCACCGTCGCTGGTCCAGACAGGACTGGCAAAAAAGCTGTTCACTGACGACTCACGGTTTTGTCTCACCAGGGATGATTGTCAGATTCGCGTTTTATCGTTGAAGGAATGAGCATTACACCAAGGCCTGTACTCTGTAGCGGGATCAATTTGGAGGTGGAGGGTCGGTCTTGGTATGGGGCGGTGTGTCGCATCATCGGACTCAGCTTGTTGTCATTGCAGGCAATCTCAACACTGTACGTTACAGGGAAGACATCCTCCTCCCTCATGTGGTATCATTCCTGCAGGCTCATCCTGACATGACCCTCCAGCATGACAATGCCACCAGCCATTCTGCTCGTTCTGTGCGTGATTTCCTGCAAGACAGGAATGTCAGTGTTCTTCCATGGCCAGCGAAGAGCCTGGATCTCAATCCCATTGAGCATGTCTGGGACCTGTTGGATCAGAGGGTGAGGGCTAGGGCCATTCCCCCCAGAAATGTCCAGGAACTTGCAGGTGCCTTGGTGGAAGAGTGGGGTAACATCTCACAGCAAGAACTGGCAAATCTGGTGCAGTCCATGAGGAGGAGATGTACTGCAGTACCTAATGCAGCTGGTGGCCACACCAGATACTGACTGTTAATTTTGATTTTGACCCCCCCTTGTTCAGGGACACATTATTCAATATCTGTTAGTTACATGTCTGTGGAACTTGTTCAGTTTGTCTCAGTTGTTGAATCTTGTTATGTTCATACAAATATTTACACATGTTAAGTTTGCTGAAAATAAACGCAGTTGACAGTGAGAGGACGCTTCTTTTTTCTTTTTTTGCTGAGTTTATGTATATATTTATATATATATAGAGAGAGAGAGAAAGAGAGAGAGAGAGAGAGAGAGGAAAGTGTGTGTGACCTCACCTCTCCCTTCTAATGACCGTCTCATTCCATCATTCTATAGGTCTTTATCCCATCACTGTGATGCTGGGACACGCCCAGATCCACAGTGGAATTTAGAATTCACTCTTCCTTCTGAAACACATTCAGAACCACAGATATAATTTTACACGGCTTTCCCCTCAGGACATCCCTACAGAGATATTATTACACAACACTTCTCCCTCCGAACTCTTGGAATGTGTTTGTCCCTGTAACAGGGCCTGGCTAGTCCTGCTATTCTAACAGAGCAGCTTTGTCTCATACTGTAGTTTTTATAACGTTTTGTTTTAATTTGAGGGAGACTCTGAAGAGGTCCATGATATAAGCACCCTGGTACGGTGGACCAGATGTCATGTCCCTTCATAGTGATCAGAAACAGTCAGTGATTGTGTGGTATACATATAGTACATTAGTTATTTCAGTGTTGGTATTTTTTGTACAACACCCCAAAGCCACCAGCACCCCTCCTTCTGTCCTCCCGGCCGGTGTGTCTCTCTAAGTGTCTTTGACACACTCTGGACAGATACATCCATATTACAGCTTTATAGGGCTGTTTGGTTTTAGTGCATCTCTATACAACTAACACTCTCTTTATGTGTCGCTCTCTCTGTGTGTGTGTGTGTGTGTGTCTCTCAATCTCTCTCCCTTGCTCGTTTTCTCTTTCTCTCTTTCCTCATCTCTTTCACACTCTCAGTCTCTCCCTTTTAATCATATATTTTCTATTTCCCCATTTCTCTTGACTTGCTTGGTTACCAGATACACACACCTCAAGGGTACGATGGACATTTTTTCTTTCTTCTGTGAGGTTGGTTGGTAGACTGAGTGGCTCCTTTAGTAACCGGCTCCAGAGAGCCTGAGGGTCAGACAGACCTCTATACCCAAAACAGATGTCTCTTCATCACATCACACAGCTGCTTCAGCTGCTCTGCAGGAAATTCATTGCCTGAATCGGTAAACGTTCTCTTTTGGGTTCTCGTCACAGTGAAACTCTGGAATATGATGTATTTGCAGAAATTACTAAATTAATTTAACATTTCACAATTTACAGAAGACTGTTAGCCCCCTAAACTAATCCCTATGTTGCCTAGGCTTTAGCTCAGTGGGCCAAAGTGGTCTTGAGGCTCATGGACGACCAAGGTTTGATACCTGGTCGGTAACAAACACAGTATAAATGTGTGTGCTTGGTACGCACATTTTAGTGGTCCTGCAGAGCTATCTTCTGTTCACATCCTGTTTGGGTTGTAGGAGACACAGGCCCAGAAATCACACACATATCATCAAGAAGTGTGGTTGACTGAGTCTGGGCCATGTCCCAGATGTGTTCCATACGTACACATTTACGCGTTTTCACACTTATGCACGTACGCACACACACACACACACATTTTTACATACACATGTATGCACGCACGCACGCACACACACACACACACACACACACACACACACACACACACACACACACACACACACACACACACACACACACACACACACACACACACACACACACACACACACACACACACACACACACATATTCACACAGACAGATGTTGGTGATGAAAAGCCTCTCAGAGTGGCAGAAACATTAAACAGTGTAACCATGGGAACTATTCCTGCCTGATTGATAATGCCAAATCATAGAAATGCATTGAATAGAACATGAAAGATTCTGAATAGAACAACACTCAATGGGAATGACCATTCTACACACCCACATTCTGTGCTAGACTAGTGCATATTGAAATGGCGCCCTCTAGCCACAATAAGAGGGAGGGCCCTGGTGTATGATTAAATCATAAACATATCTGACTCACACAGTGAGGGTGGTGTTTTTTGTTGTTGAATTTAAACATTTTGATAACCTTTTGAGGGTTGAGCTAAATTATCTGGTGGTGACTCATGGAGTTGCAGGACTGACAATGGCAAGTGTTTTATGCTTGGATTGGCTATCTTTAGCTGAAGATGTGCTGGAACTTTGCAATTCCATGGTAACAGAATGATGCTGAACACAGATTTCTCTCTGAAATGGTATCAGAATGGATGCTGAACACAGATTTTTCTCTGAAAAAATGTATGTCAAAAGAACAAACATTGATTACAAAGTTAAACAAACCATACAACTTTATGCACAAAGACTACAATTAACAATTTCTGCACAGTTTTTCAAGTAAATGTGTTTTTGTAAAATTTTCTGTGGAAATTGTGAAGTCATCCTTGTGCATAGGGTTCTATGGTTTGTGTAACTTTGCCATTATTGGTTTAGTTTGACATACATTTTTTAAAGAGAAAAATCTGTGTCTCAGGACCATTCTGTTACAGTGGAATCTCCCATTTAGAATAGAGTTGGACAGCAGCAGAGAAAGAGCAGAGGACTGGACAGACTGTAGAACTCATAGAACTTAGTGGAACAGGAACCATAAGGACTGGAAATCATCCAGAAGACATCACACTGCTCAGATATGAGGCAGGTCTGTCTTTCTGCAACAGCAGTTAGCAGAGAATTACATCTGGATTGCATGTGTGTCTTTATGTGTCGGTGCACGTGTTCTAACATCAGATCAGAGACAGTTATCTGTCTGTTGATGATGTATGACCTCATCAGCTGTATATATGAGCAGACTGCTGGTGATTTAGTGCTACCACTCACATACTGTACACACCCAACTATCTGATAGCGCTGATATATGGGGATGAAGAGAATGGGAGGGTTGGCTGGGGTACATATGGAGGGGAATGGGAGACTGAGGAGAGAGTGGAGGAGATAAGGGGGAAGTGTGTGGGGATATAGGCAGTACAGTTTTGGAGGGTCTGGGCAGGGGAATAGGTACCACATGGAGAGAGCGAGAGTGAGAGAGGAAAGAGAGAGAGTTTTTAAATTTAAAGTAGGCAGACAGCCATAACTTCACTCTTTGTCTGCCTGGAGAAAAACGATGGACTTGGTCCTCTCACATTCACAAGGCTTGGCTTGGCTCTTTCTCAGCGTGGACTGGCTCTCCTTCACTGTTTACTGTTCTACTTTAGGACTTTTCCCTCTATCACTCTGTCTCTTCTAATCACAAGTTTGCTGGTTCAAGCCTTGTTCCAGCTGTTACCTCTCAATCCTTACACATATGGGTAAAACTCTGAAAATGAGCATGGGCCATACATGGTTACTGTACTAAACCTGAAGGAATGTTTTTGGTGTGAAAAGTGAATAGTGCATGCTACTGTTGCTGTCAACCTATACTCCCCTACGTATGTATATTGATGCTCCATTTTTTTATTTGTCTCTCTACACCATATCAAATATTTATTATGAGGTGACAGTACCTCATAGGCATTGAGGAGTACACCACATCAGTCACTGGCTTCATCAATAAGTGCATCGATGACGTCGTCCCCACAGTGACTGTACATACACACCCCAACCAGAAGCGATGGATTACAGGCAACATCCGCACTGAGCTAAAGGGTAGAGCTCCCGCTTTCAAGGAGGGGGAATCTAACCTGGAAGCTTATAAGAAATCCAGAAATACCCTCTGACTAACCATCAAACAGGCAAAGCGCCAATATGGGACTAAGATTGAATCGTATTACACCGGCTTCGACACTAGTCGGATGTGGCAGGGCTTGCAAACTATTAAAGAGTACAAAGGGAAGCGCAGCCGCGAGCTGCCCAGTGACATAAACCTACCAGACAAGCTAAATCACTTCTATGCTCGCTTTGAGGCAAGCAACACTGAAACATGCATGAGAGCACCAGCTCTTCAAGATGACTGTGTGATCACGCTCTCCATAGCCGATGTGAGTAAGACCTTTAACCTTTTGCCAATAGGTGGCGCAATTAGCATTTTTTATTTCTGGGTGTCGCCAAATTAAACTGCCTCGTGCTCAATTCTTGATCGTACAATATGCATATTATTAATTCTATTGGATAGAAAACACTTTCTAGTTTCTATAGCCGTTGGAATTTTGTATGTGGGTGACCCAGAACTCTTTCTACAGCGAAATCCATGACAGGTACTGCGATGGTCTGAGAGCGAAGCTCTGATTTCAGATCAGTTTTGGAAGTCTCTGTATATCCTATGGAACGACATGAACTGCACCCGCCTTCCCCTGGATGTCAGTAACCAATGAGAAGTGGAATGGGCTTGCTGCGTAGCTCTCAGAGGTTATAAAAGGCCAAGGAGCGAGAGGAGCCTTCCTTTCCACGCTGAGCATTGCGCAGAGAGGGACCTCAGGATGCCATTTTCAAACACTCAATTTTAAACGTTAGATGTATCCATCTGTAATTTAATTAGACATAGGTGTTAGAAGCATCATAACGAAGCTATTTTAAACCGAGTTATATCAGATTATGCGAGTATATTGCTATTTTTCGGAATTTCCTCAGTATTGCGCCTTGAGGATTTGGACACGTTATGGCAAAATAGCTATGGCTAGCTAGTGTTAGCTGCTATATCAGAAGTTGAATGCAACGTTTTACAACCAAGCAACGATTCTTTTGGACAAAGAACCACCATGGCAAGATTCTGATGGAAGCTCGTCGAAAAGTAAGAGCTATTTAGGATGTTATTCCGTTTTTATGTGGAAAAATGTAAACTCAATAATGGTGATTAGTGACGCCGTTATTGCGTCACTAGTCTGGCTGTAACGCACACTGTATGTCTAGTAACGTTAATTTTAAAAATCTAACTCTGCGGTTGCATTAATAACTAATACATCTTTCATTTCATGTCCAACCTGTATTTTTTTTGTCAAGTTTATGAATAGTTTTTGATAAAAATATTTGTATTTTCAAAATGGCGCCGGCCAGATTGCTTGAGTAGTTGAACACTATTTCCATTGTGTAAGCACGATTTGTGCCGCTAAATATGCACATTTTCGATCAAACTCTATATGGATTGTGTAATATGATGTTACAGGAGTGTCATCTGAAGAATTCTGAGAAGGTTAGTGAAAAAATTAATATATTTTGGCGATGTTGAGTTATCGCTCTCTTTGGCTAGAATCAATGCTCTGGTAACGTTTGCATATGTGGTATGCTAATATAACGATTCATTGTGTTTTCGCCGTAAAACACTTAGAAAATCTGAAATGTTGTCTGAATTCACAAGATCTGTGTCTTTCCATTGCTATGTGCTGTGTATTTTTAAGAAATGTTTTATGATGAGTAAATTGGTAATACACGTTGCTGTCTGTAGTAATTCTAGGAGCTTTGGTGAGATTTGTGATGCTGGCTGCAATGGCAAACTATGATTTATACCTGAAATATGCACATTTTTCTAACAAAACCTATCCTATACCATAAATATGTTATCAGACTGTCATCTGATGAGCTTTTTTCTTGGTTAGTGGCTATCAATATCTTAGTTTAGCCGAATTGGTGATAGCTACTGGTGTTGAGAAAAAATGGTGGACAAAGAAAAAGGGTGTCTTTTGCTAACATGGTTAGCTAATAGATTTACATATTTTGTCTTCCCTGTAAAACATTTTAAAAATCTGAAATGGTGACTTGATTCACAAGATCTGTATCTTTCATTAGGTGTCTTGGACTTGTGATTTAATGATATTTAGATGCTACTATTTAAATGTGACGCTATGCTAGCGATGCTAATCAGTGTGTGTGTGGGGGGGGGGGTGGCCAGGCACGACTCCAACACCATCACCAACTTTGCAGATGACATGGCCAGGCACGACTCCAACACCATCACCAACTTTGCAGATGACACAACAGTGGTAGGCCTGATCACCGACAACGATGAGACAGCCTATAGGGAGGAGGTCAGAGACCTGGCCGGGTGGTGCCAGGACAACAACCTATCCCTCAACGTGATCAAGACAAAGGAGATGAATGTGGACTACAGGAAAAGGAGGACCGAGCACTCCTCCATTCTCATCGATGGGGCTGTAGTGGAACAGGTTGAGAGCTTCAAGTTCCTTGGTGTCCACATCACCGACAGACTATCATGGTCCAAACACACTAAGAGAGTCATGAAGAGGGCACAACAAAACCTATTGCCCCTCAGGAGACTGAAAAGATTTGGCATGGGTCCACAGATCCTCAAAAGTTTCCACAGCTGCACGATTAAGAGCATCCTGACTGGTTGCATCACTGCCTGGTATGGCAACTGCTCGGCCTCCGACCGCAAGGCACTACAGAGGGTAGTGCGAACGGCCCAGTACATCACTGGGGCCAAGCTTCCTGCCATCCAGGACCTAAAAATTGAGGCCCTAAAAGGCCCTAAAAATTGTCAAAGACTTCAGCATAGACTGTTCTCTCTGCCCCGCACGGCAAACGGTACCGGAGCGCCAAGTCTAGGTCCAAAAGGCTTCTTAACAACTTCTACACCTAAGCCATAAGATTCCTGAACAGCTAATCAAAGGGCTAATCAGACCCCTCTTTTACGCTGCTGAAACTCTCTGTTTCTAATCTATGTATAGTCACTTTAACTCTACCTACAAGTACATATTACCTCAATTACCTCAACTAACCGGTGCCCCTGCATATTGACTCTGTACCGGTACCCCCTGTATATAGCCTTGGTTGTTATTTTACTGCTGCAGTTTAATTATTTGTTACTTTTATTTTCTATTTTCTATTTTTTACTTATCTATTTTTTACTTAAAACATATTTTCTTGAACCATTTTTGGTTAAGGGCTTGTATGTAAACATTTCACTGTAAGGCACATGTGACAAATACAATTTGATTTGATTTGACATAATGGCACCTTTTATTTGATGGTAGTTTCATACATATCTGATTTACCATTTGAAAATTAAATCACTTTATATATTTAGTCCCCCATTTGAATATTATGGATTATGGATAATGGCTCGAGGGTGCCAGGCTGCCCATCCTTACGCACACCTGTCACCTTCGTTATGCGCTGCAGCGCTTCATTGGACACACCTGTACTTGCCTTCCCTATATCTGTCTGTTGTTATGTTTTTCATGTCCAGACGCTGTCCTGTCCTGTTTCATGTCTGTTTATTAATTAAACATTAACTCCCTGTAAATGCTTCTCATCTCCAAGGGTCTGTCCTTACAGAATGCTGACAAACAATATTGGAAGCATCAGGAGAATCTTTTTTGTTTTTGTTGGTGACGTTGGGTCCGGGTGTCGTTGCCGATGGAACCGGGGGTGCCTCAGCTGGCTCGTAGGGCTTCCCTGCCTTAGCTGGCTTGAAAGGTTTCCTGGCATCGTTTGGCTCGGCCGGGAGGCTCCCATCCCACGTCGTGCCTCAGCCAGCTTGTCAGGCTCCCATGCCTCAGCCGGCTCGTCAGGCTCCCACGCCTCAGCGGGATCGTCAGGCTCCCACGCCTCAGCGGGATCGTCAGGCTTTCACGCCTCAGCCCGGCTCGTCAGGCTCCAACGCCTCAGCCGGCTCGTCAGGCTCCCACGCCTCAGCGGGATCGTCAGGCTCCCACGCCTCAGCGGGATCGTCAGGCTCTCACGTCCATACCCTCCAGAAAATGCTAACCTCCCCTGCTTTTGGTAATGGTGAGAGGATAGCATGCTTTGTTGTAGCCTCTAACATTCTCACTCATCATTATCCATGATTCATTCATGATTTTCTAAATCATGGCATTATCAGAATTGATATAGAAGTGTTTCACAAACATCTTATCTACCACTTAGAAAGAAAATTCCTCCAGTCACCATTCACCATTCAGTTCCTATTAGGTAAAACATGATCTGAAACCCAACCAAAACAAACTGCAAATGCACCCAACGAGTTTGTAGAGACCACGAGCTTGATGTAGTCATTGAGTGATAGGAATATGGGACCATATACTATACTTGTGATGACACACTACAAGTGAAATTTGTCCAAATACTTATGACATCTTCAAATGGGGGGACAGTAAAGTGCTTTAATTTCTAAACGGTAAATCATATATAGTTGAAGTCGGAAGTTTACATACACTTAAGTTGGAGTCATTAAAACTTGCTTTTCAACCACTCCACAAATTCATTGTAAACAAACTATAGTTTTGGCAAGTCGTTTAAGACATCTACTTTGTGCATGACACAAGTCATTTTTCTAACAATTGTTTACAAACAGATTATTTTACTTATAATTCACTGTATCACAATTCCAGTGGGTCAGAAGTTTACATACACTAAGTTGACTGTGCCTTTAAACAGCTTGGAAAATTCCAGAAAGTGATGTCATGGCTTTAGAAGGTTCTGATAGGCTAATTGACATCATTTGAGTCAACTGTAGGTGTACCTGTGGATGTATTTCAAGACCTACCTTCAAACTCAGTGCCTCTTTGCTTGACATCATGGGAAAATCAAAAGAAATCAGCCAAGACCTCAGAAAGAAATGTGTAGACCTCCACCAGTCTGGTTCATCCTTGGGAGTAATTTTCAAATGCCTGAAGATACCATGTTCATCTATACAAACAATAGTACGCAAGTATAAACACCATGGGACCACGCAGCCTTCATACCGCTCAGGAAGGAGACGCGTTCTGTCTCCTGGGTAAGAATGTACTTTGGTGCGAAAAGTGCAAATCAATCCCAGAACAACAGCAAGGACCTTGTGAAGATGCTGGAGGAAACAGGTACAAAAGTATCTATATCCACAGTATAACGAGTCCTATATCGACACAACTTGAAAGGCTTCTCAGCAAGGAAGAAGCCACTGCTCCAAAACCGCCATAAAAAAGCCAGACTATGGTTTGCAACTGCACATGGGGACAAAGATTGTACTTTTTGGAGAAATTTCCTCTGGTCTGATGAAACTAAAATAGAACTGTTTGGCCATAATGACCATCGTTATGTTGGGAGGAAAAAGGGGTAGGCTTGCAAGCCGAAGAACACCATCCCAACCGTGAAGCACCGGGGTGGCAGCATCATGTTGTTGGGGTGCTTTGCTGCAGGAGGGACTGGTGCACTTCACAAAATAGATGGCTCATGAGGCAGGAAAATGATGTGGATATATTGAAGCAACATCTCAAGACATCAGTCAGGAAGTTAAAGCTGGGTTGCAAATGGGTCTTTCAAGTGGACAATGACCCCAAGCATACTTCCAAAGTTGTGGCAAAATGGCTTAAGGACAACAAAGTCAAGGTATTGGAGTGGCAATCACAAAGCCCTGACCTCAATCTTATAGAAAATATGTGGGCAGACCTAAAAAAGTGTGTGCAAGCATGGAGGCCTACAAATCTGACTCAGTTACACCAGCTCTGTCAGGAAGAATGGGCCAAAATTCACCCAACTTATTGTGGGAAACTTGTGGAAGGCTACCCAAAACATTTGACCCAAGTTAAACAATATAAAGGCAATACTAACAAATACTAATTGAGTATATGTAAACTTCTGACCCACTGGGAATGTGATGAAATAAATAAAAGCTGAAATTAATCATTCTCTCTACTATTATTCTGACATTTCACATTCTTAAAATAAAGTGGTGATCCTAACTGACCTAAGACAGGAATTTTTACTCAGATGAAATGTCAGGAATTGTGAAAAACTGAGACTGAGTTTAAATGTTTTTGGCTAAGGTGTATGTGAACTTCCGACTTCAACTGTATGTATGAAAAGGCCTTCAAATTAAAGGTGGCATTCTGTACTGTCAACTCATATGAAACATTAGATCTCGAATCGAAAATGCTGGAGTATAGAGACACATTTAACATTTTAGCGTCACTGAATAAAGAAGTAGGTGAGTGCTTGTGGTTGTTTGACAGAGTAACTTATTCTAGTGGTTAGTTGGCTCTCATTGGCTGCCTGCTGGTGAAAAGACTGAAGGAACCTGGCCAAGAGACGATGGAAGGTTTCCTCATTTCATGCTTTTGTTTATGAAAAAGCCATTAGCCTTTGTGTGTGTGTGTGTGTGTGTGTGTGTGTGTGTGTGTGTGTGTGTGTGTGTGTGTGTGTGTGTGTGTGTGTGTGTGTGTGTGTGTGTGTGTGTGTGTGTGTGTGTGTGTGTGTGTGTGTGTGTGTGTAATACGCTAGAATGGTATGTGCTACCTGTCGGCAGTCTGTCCAAACATAAGCCACAGTTTTAAAAGATCAGTCAAGGTTTTTGAAATATCTTTCATTCAATTATAAACCAGACAGACAAATCCATTTCATAACAATGTTATTGTGAAACTCTGCCATTATGTACCCAAGTTTCTGTTACCATAGAAAAGATTAGACAAATTATGATTCCAAAACTTTTTCTGAAGTTCTTCATTCTTGTTTGTCTGTCAAGCATCAGTTTGAACTCTGTATACGTGTATCAAAAAGCACTAACTGCTCTTCTCATCAAACTTTCCCTCAGTAACATTATAGCTCATAATTAAACACTTTATCGTAGATCAAAAGAGTCCAATATCATAATAATAGTGCCCTATTTAGCTCCCTATTAATAATCCTCCATTTTAGCCCCCTCTTTCAGTCTCCTAATAACAATACACATTATAGTTCCCCTTTAGTCGACTATTTCAGTCCCCTACTCACCATAATAGTCCCCTGTTTTAGTAGTCATAGCTAAACCGGGTGACATTATGTCAGACCTATGATGACACTGTTCCCCTGAGGAGACTGTCATGTAAAACCCTTTGATTCTTCCTCTCGCAACATAGACAGAAACAGCATGACTGACACTCAGAGGGTTGGGCAAAGTGCTTACACGTGTGTGTGTGTGTGTGTGTGTGTGTGTGTGTGTGTGTGTGTGTGTGTGTGTGTGTGTGTGTGTGTGTGTGTGTGTGTGTGTGTGTGTGTGTGTGTGTGTGTGTGTGTGTGTGTGTGTGTACACATAGCCACACACACAGACACTTTGGATTCTGATGGTGGTGTTATGATATCTGTTTGTGCTAGGGGGAGCTACTTCTGTGTCTTTTTCTCTCTCTATCGCTCTGTTCCCACACTCCTCTTTCCCTCTCTTCCTCAGTCCCCACCCTCTCTTTCTACCCATTCCCTCAGTCCCCACCCTCTCTTTCCCTCTCTTCCTCAGTCCCCACCCTATCTTTCTACTCACTCCCTCAGTCCCCACCCTCTCTTTCTACCCATTCCCTCAGTCCCCACCCTCTCTTTCCCTCTCTTCATCAGTCCCCACCCTCTCTTTCCCTCTCTTCATCAGTCCCCACCCTCTCTTTCTACTTCTCTCCCTCAGTCCCCACCCTCTATTTCTACTCACTCCCTCAGTCCCCACCCTCTCTTTCTACTCACTCCCTCAGTCCCCACCCTCTCTTTCTACTTCTCTCCCTCAGTCCCCACCCTCTCTTTCTACTTCTCTCCCTCAGTCCCCACCCTCTCTTTCCCTCTCTCCCTCAGTCCCCACCCTCTCTTTCTACCCATTCCCTCAGTCCCCACCTTCTCTTTCCCTCTCTCCCTCAGCCCCCACCCTCTCTTTCTACTTCTCTCTTACCATTTTTTCTCTCTCCCTTCGTCCCCATAACTACCAGCAGTAACCCTGGAAAGCGCTGTAATATTTCCATTGTACGCAGCTGAGATGCACACACACACATGCACGCACAAAACCTGGGCCTGTTGTCCGGATCATAATTCCAGAGATTGTCCCTTTGCATATTGATAAAGTACAATGCATGCAGATTAAGGGCACTCCGAAGAGCACCTGATCCTGATGGCATGCAGCCTTTGAAAACTTCACCAGATTATAATTCAAACCCCAAGCTGTGATATCAGACATGTCTTTCTCCCTCTATCCTTTATAACCTTTTCCCACCTTCTCTCGCTCTCTCTCTTCATTTTAGATAACATGTTTCCACCAAATGTTGCAGGATAGACAGTTACTATAGGGTGTTGTGTCTGAGTGGGAAGAGGGAGAAGAGAAAGAGGGAGAGAGAGAGAGCGAAAGTAGAGAGAGAGCAGAGAGAGTAGAGAGAGAGAGAGAGAGAGAGAGAGAGCAGAGAGAGTAGAGAGTAGATAGAGAGAAAGATAGAGAAAGTGAAGGGTATCGAGGAGGTCAAGGACCTTGCCTGTGTGCCTCAGGAACGTATTTGGCAGTGGGTTTAAATACTGCCGGCATCCTGAACACACACACACACACACACACACACACACACACACACACACACACACACACACACACACACACACACACACACACACACACACACACACACACACACACACGCTTACCACCAACCACTACACTACTATATGCTCATCGGTGCAGACCAGAGGTGGGACCAAGTCACTATTATTTGAGTCATATACAGGTTTCAAGTCACAAGGTCGGAATCTCAAGTCGAGTCTCAAGTAGACCGGGCCGAGTCAAGTCAAAGTCATGCATTCTAAGAGCAAGTTAAATCGAGTTGAATCACAAGTTTTTAAGTCAAGTCTCAAGTCAAGTGAGAGAAAAAATCTATACATGCCATGACTTATTCAGCTACAAAGTGGTGTCTATTTATTGAGGCTACCAGAGAGCCCTTTCCATTGTTTTGTCTACAACACATTTTGATGATGTCATTGTAAAATAGGGACCTTGTAGCAGTGGTAAGGGCATGACATTAGCAGAAGACAAGGCAGGTTGATGTGCTCAGTGTAGATTTATTTACAGGTCTTGGTGATCCAATGGTGAAAGCACCATATCATACAAAATATACAAGTAGATTTACCCAATATCCATGGGCAATAGCCCAAAAGAAGTAGCCTCTGCATCAGGCTTCTGGTGTGTTCAAAACAACTGGGAACTCTGAAAAATACGAGGTCAAATCATGACGTCAGTGATCTTCAGGTCAGAAAGTCGAGTTCCCAAGTTGGAATTCTGAGTTGGATGACCGTTCAAAACTATTTTTCCCCGTCGGAGCTTGTTTTTTCCGAGTTCCCAGTTGCCTTGATTGCACTGAAGTCGTAAGTCTGAGATTTCCAAGTTCCCCGTTGTTCTGAACGCAGCATTAGTCTGTCCTATTTAACGGAAAAACAAACAGAATCTGTCTATGGATGTGTTTACCCATGCAGCCCAATTCTGATATTTTTTTTCACAAATCGTCTGAAAAAGATCTGATGTGATTGGTCAAAAGACAAATTAGTGGGAAAAATTGGTCTGCCTGTCATAATGCAGCATAACAGGAGCTCAAACAGGTACTTATAAGCACGCCCTGCCCATAACCATAAAATTGGCAATTACAACCAATAAACTGGTTCTACAATGTAAATGTAAATGTACACATCCATCTTAATCAGAATTAATGATTATTAATGATATGTCATCAACATTTATACATGCAAACATAATTGTATCTTATTCAACTGAATCCAATGCGTGGCGTGAAGGCCACATAGACTATTTCTATGCGCACTAAAAGCCAACGTATGCTTGATCTGAACAAATGTGGTCGAATGATCTGTATGGAGGGTGTGACGCAATTGTGGAGGCTCTGGACAAATTGAGCTCTGTACCGCGTCGCTGTGCTACTCACAAATTATATAACATTGTGGAAGGCTCCTTATAGCCCCGTATTGATATGATTAGTTGACAGTAGGTGTAGGCGGGAGGTCCTGTATAAACACAAACTCACTTCCTTGACAAATTCCTTCACAACAGCTCTGCAACAAATACAAAGCATCTCATTGTTCTAAAAATGCTCCATTCCAAAAATATTACTTTAAAACTTCCAATTAGGTAAAATGATGAAATAAAAAGTAACAATTAGTATATGTATATTATTAAAGACAAATCAAATAAAATGAACAGGTCTTGACAACTATAGCAAAGGGAAATGTCTCCATTCTCACAAGTCAGCGAAGAGCAAGAAGTATGAATGCCCTGACGTCTGCAGGCGGTATCACCGAGTCACCGGAAATGCTGCACTGCCAATGCAGATAACAGATTGACCATGCAGAGCTTTTTAGGCGCACGCGTTCCTAATACGCATAACCAGAATGATAGAGACAGGACATAGATACACGGAACTCCGACAAAACCTTGGAATTTGGGAAATTTGAACAAAGGAAACCATATATTGAATTAAATAAACATAACGTATATCCCATGAGTCTTGCAAACGTTCATGTGCACAAAACATCGCGCCCACTCAGTGGGTAAGAAATGGTCACTGAAAATGTATGTCAAACATGAAACAGAAATGTCCCCAAGTGCTGCAATAAACGGTGCAGGGATGTAATGATGAAACGCAATAAATTGTTGAAGAAGTTTAATGAAATATAGACTGACCACATATGTATTTAAACGTGTGCAAGCGATAGTAAACATTTTAACAAGAGAACAAAGTGCTCTCCACTGGCTGGAGTTTGGCAAGCGCTAATGGAGACGCGCCTATGGTGCGTATTCGCAACAGTAATAATACATTTTAACAAATTCCATTATGCAAGCTTAATAAGTAAATTATACATTTCAAACAATTTTCAAAAACCAAAATACCAGTAGGCCTATGCTAGTAATTGTTGCTTGATGCCCCATTGCTGGTGAGCTTGCAAAGTACAGTTATTATTATTGATCATCAAACATTTTTTGGAGCTGTATATTTATTTATTACAGTGGTGGAAAAAGTCATACTTGTGTAAAAGTATAGATACTTTAATAGAAAGTTACTCAAGTAAAAGTGAAAGTCACCTAGTAAAATACTAGTTGAGTAAAAGTCTAAAATATTTGGTTTTAAATATACTTAAGTATCAAAAGTAAATGGAATTGCTAAAATATACTTAAGTATCAAAAGTAAAAGTAAAAATATAAACCATTTTAAATTCCTTATATTAAGCAAACCAGATGGCACCATTTTCTTGTTTAAAAAATGTATGGATAACCAGGGGCACACTCCAACAATGCATTTGTTTTTAGTGAGTCTGCCAGGCCAGAAGCACTAGGGATGACCACGCGTTCTCTTGATAAGTGCTTAAATTTGACAATTGTCTTGACCTGCTAAGCATTCAAAATGTAACAAGTACCTTTGGGTGTCAGGGAAAATATATGGAGTAAAAGGTACATTGTTTTATTTAGGAATGTAGTGAAGTAAAAGTAGTCAAAAAATAAAATAGTAAAGTACAAATACCCCAAAAACCACTTAAGTAGTTCTTTAAAGTATTTTTACTTAAGTACTTTACACCACTGATTTAAGTATGGCAATCCTCTCTCCCTACAATTAGATTTTTGCGCTGCACTCGATCCGTTTAGATGTACAGAAAATCGGCAATCTGTTCGCTAGCTCGCTCGACCAGTGTTGATTGACAGTTTGCCCGTCCAATCAGAGGGCCGAGTGTGCGTTTCACTAGCCAATCTGTTGTACGTTTTTTGTTGCAGGGCGATGCTGAGGCTACTGTCTCTGGCTGCGTGGAGAATAATCCACGGAGTCTGTGGCACAAATTGATTTACAAACGTTACAAAACCTGTTTAGATAATTTCGAGTCATCAGTCTCAAGTCAAAGTGAAGTCTCAAGTTATTTTATTTTCCTTCAGGTCGAGTGTCAAGTCATCAAATTTGGGACTCAAATTAGACTCGAGTCCAAGTAATTTGACACAAATCCACAACTCTGGTGCAGAGACAGACCGATAACCACTTCTACTGTGTTCGACTACATGTTTATACTGTACAGAGAACAGCTCAGGAATACAAACAACCACAAGCCAGAACTACACCTGTTCTACCACAACTAAAACAAGTATGTCTACTCTGTTTTCTTCATTTACCTGGGGTAAAAAAAAAGAAGATTTTATTTCATAGATGAGTAATTCCACTGTAATTGTACTGTAGTGAGTTACACTTTTAAGGGTGGGCATTTCATCTTCTGACTAACAGGCAGAGTGGGGTGGATGTGTATGACTGTACTTTAATCCAATCTTCCCCTAACTCAATGAGATATGAATATTAAGTCCAGTTGACTTGTAACGATGATGCAGTCTGCCATCTTTGTGTGTATTATGTGTGTATTATGTGTTTGGGAGCGAGCATGTATGCATGTGTGTGTGGGTGTATTATTAGGATGCTGCAGCTGTGCATGTGGAAAAATACAGACACACATTCCTCTCTGTCCAAGGCAGATGTTTCTCTGCACAGCAAGAAATGTGAGGGAAAAAAGTTGCATGAATTCCTGTACTGTATTACAGTATTGAGATGTTAAGTGAAGAAAACGTAGTCACTGGTTGGTGTCTCATGCTGTCACAACAGTCTCTCCAGGAGTCACAGGCCGTAGCTTCTTGCTGTAGAAGTGTTGTGTTAAATGTGCTAAAGCAGATAATTAAAGTTGCTGTGTCCATGGCTGTAGTGTGTTCATGGTGCTGTGTCTGGTACTGGTCTGGGGATGTGCATATGTATTTCATTAATATAATTATTATTCCCAGGTAATCTAAACTATCTCCATTGCCACGGTGCGGTAAATAGTGGCCCTAGGTCTCTGGCTGGGTCTGGTGCTAAGTGTCTGCAGCTGCAGGTCTGTGTATTTATATATAATATATTTCATAAAAATCACCATTATTGTTACTATTATCATTCCCAGGTTGTCCATGGCTGTGCTGCGGTCCTTCTGGCCCTGTCTCTCGCTCTGGTGCTGGGTCTGGTGCTGAGTGTCTGCAGGTCAGTGTGTGGCACCCCAGGGGTACCCCAAGAACTGGACTACGGAGGGGTTCCTCTCTGGATCAACCGTCTGCTGGAGGAACCCTCTGTCCTCAGCCTGAGGGGCTGCATGGACCGAGCATGGTACTGTATTTAACATTGAACCTTTATGGACTGCATGGTACTTTATTTTGATATATGGACTGATCATGCAACTTCAATTAGATATATGGTGTAACGAAAGTCATTTTCTTCCTCCTCCTCGGACGAGGAGAGGCGAGAAGGATCGGACCAATACACAGAGTGGTTAGTTTCCATAGTGATTTAATATATAACAAAACAATATGCGATACAAAATAACAAAATAACTACCGTGACAGTCCCGTGTGGCACAACTACTGACACGTAAAACAAACACCCACAAAACACACGTGAAACCCCGGCTGCCTAAGTATGATTCTCAATCAGGGACAACGATTGACAGCTGCCTCTGATTGAGAATCATACCAAGCCGAACACACAAAATCCCAACATAAAAATCACACATCGACAACCCACCCAACTCACACCCTGACCATACTAAATAAATACAAAAACAAGGGAAAACAGGTCAGGAACGTGACAGAACCCCCCCCTTAAGGTGCGAACTCCGGGCGCACCACCTAAAACTCTAGGGGAGGGTCTGGGTGGGCGTCTGTCCGCGGTGGCGGCTCTGGCGTGGGACGTGGACCCCACTTAAACAATGTTTTTTCCCGCCTCCTTAATCGACCTCGTGGCCTCCTAACCACAACCACCCTCCATATCAACCCCACTGAACCAAGGGGTAGCACCGGACTGAGGGGCAGATCCTGGCTGGCAGGCGGCTCTGGTAGATCCTGGCTGACTGACGGCTCTGGCAGATCCTGGCTGGCGGGCGGCTCTGGCAGATCCTGGCTGGCGGGCGGCTCTGGCAGATCCTGGCTGGCGGGCGGCTCTGGCTGGTCATGGCTGGCTGGCGGCTCTGGCTGCTCCTGTCTGGCTGCTCCTGTCTGGCGGACGGCTCTGGCTGCTCCTGTCTGGCTGACGGCTCTGGCTGCTCCTGTCTGGCGGACGGCTCTGGCTGCTCCTGTCTGGCGGACGGCTCTGGCTGCTCCTGTCTGGCGGACGGCTCTGGCTGCTCCTGTCTGGCGGACGGCTCTGGCTGCTCCTGTCTGGCGGACGGCTCTGGCTGGTCCTGTCTGGCGGACGGCTCTGGCTGCTCCTGTCTGGCGGACGGCTCTAGTGGCTCGGGACAGACGGGCAGCTCTGACGGCTCGGGACAGACGGGCAGCTCTGATGGCTCGGGACAGACGGGCAGCTCTGACGGCTCGGGACAGACGGGCAGCTCAGACGGCGCTGGGCAGGCAGGCAGTTCAGACAGCGCTGGGCAGGCAGGCAGCTCAGACAGCGCTGGGCAGGCAGGCAGCTCAGACAGTGCTGGGCAGGCAGCTCAGACAGCGCTGGGCAGGCAGGCAGTTCAGACAGGGCTGGGCAGGCAGGCAGCTCAGACTCTGGCTGCGCTGGAGAGAAGGAAGGCTCTGACAGCGCTGGACAGGTGGTAGCAACTGGAGAGAGAAGACGGAGAGACAGCCTGGTGCGGTGGGCTGCCACCGGAGGACTGGTACGTGGAGGTGGCACCGGATATACCGGACCGTGAAGGATTACACGCGCTCTTGAGCACCAAGCCTGCCCAACCTTACCAGGTTGAATGCTCCCCGTAGCCCTGCCAGTGCGGCGAGGTGGAATAGCCCGCATTGGGCTATGCTGGCGAACCGGGGACACCATTTGTAAGGCTGGTGCCATGTACGCCGGCCCGAGGAGACGCACTGGAGACCAGATGCGTTGGGTCGGCTTCATGACACCAGGCTCGATGCCCAACCTAGCCCTACCAGTGCGGCGAGGTGGAATAGCCTGCACTGGGCTAAGCACGCGTACTGGGGACACCGTGCGCTCCACCGCATAACACGGTGTCTGACCAGTACGACGCCCTCTCACTCCACGGTAAGCACGGGGAGTTGGCTCAGGTCTCCTACCCGGCTTTGCCACACTCCACGTGTGCCCCCTCCCCCCCCCCCAATACATTTTTGGGTCTGACTCTCGGGCTCCCAACCGCGTCGCCGCGCTGCCTCCTCATACCAGCGCCTCTCTGCCTTCGCTGCCTCCAACTCCGCCTAGGGGACGGCGATATTCCCCTGGCTGAACCCAGGGCCCCTTGCCGTCCAGGATCTCCTCCCAAGTCCAGGAGTCCTGTGTTTGTTTCTGCTGCTGCTGTCGCTGCCCTTTTCCACTCTGCTTGGTCCTTTGGAGGTGGGTGTTTCTGTAACGAAAGTCATTTTCTTCCTCCTCCTCGGACGAGGAGAGGCGAGAAGGATCGGACCAATACGCAGAGTGGTTAGTTTCCATAGTGATTTAATATATAACAAAACAATATGCGATACAAAATAACAAAATAACTACCGTGACAGTCCCGTGTGGCACAACTACTGACACGGAAAACAAACACCCACAAAACACACGTGAAACCCCGGCTGCCTAAGTATGATTCTCAATCAGGGACAACGATTGACAGCTGCCTTTGATTGAGAATCATACCAGGCCGAACACACAAAATCCCAACATAAAACTCACACATCGACAACCCACCCAACTCACGCCCTGACCATACTAAATAAATACAAAAACAAGGGAAAACAGGTCAGGAACGTGACATATGGACTAAGCATGGCACTTTAATTAGATACACTACCATTCAAAAGTTTGGGGTCACCTAGAAATTACCTTGTTTTTGAAAAAATAAATAATAATTGTACATTAAAATAACATCAAATTGATTAGAAATACAGTGTAGACATTGTTATTGTTGTAAATGACTATTGCAGCTGGAATGGAATATCTACATAGGCGTACAGAGGCCCATTTTCAGTAACCATCACTCCTGTGTTCCAGTGGCATGTTGTGTTAGCTAATCCAAGTTTATAATTTTAAAGACTAAATGATCATTAGAAAAGTAGTTTGCAATTATGTTAGCACAGCTGAAAACTGTGGCGCTGATTAAAGAAGCAATAAAACTGGCCTTCTTTAGACTAGTTGAGTATCTGGAGCATCAGCATTTCTGGGTTCAATTACAGGCTCAAAATGGCCAGAAACAATGAACTTTATTCTGAATCTCGTCATTATTAGATATATGGGATAGAGGTCGACCGATTATGATTTGTCAACGCCGATACCGATACCGATTATTGGAGGACCAAAAAAGCCGATACCGATTAATCGGGCAATTTAAGGGGTTTCGTAAACAAATCGAAACTCACGAGGCGCGGGCAAGTCCAGCGGAAATGTCGGACGAAAATTCCAAAAGGTTATATTACTGGTCGTAGAAACATATCAAACGATGTATAGAATCAATCTTTTAGGATATTTTTATCATAAATGTTCAATAATGTCTCACCTGGAGAATTCTTTTGTCTGTAGAAAAGCAATGGAACGAGAGGTAACATTCTCATGACCGCGTGTGACCAGCCCGTGGCTGCTGGCAGACCTCTGACTCATTCCCCTCTCATTCCCCCCTCCTTCACAGTAGAAGCCTTAAACAACATTCTAAAGACTGTTGACATCTAGTGGAAGCCTTAGAAGATGACCAATATCCCACTGTATCTTCAATAGAGGCTGAGTTGAAAAACTACAAACCTCAGATTTCCCACTTCCTGGTTGGATTTTTTCCCCAGGTTTTTGCCTGCCATATGAGTTCTGTTATACTCACAGACATCATTCAAAATGTTTTAGAAACTTCTGAGTGTTTTCTATCCAAATCTACTAATAATATGCATATATTAGCAACTGGGACTGAGTAGCAGGCAGTTTACTCTGGGCACGCTTTTCATCCAAACGTGAAAATGCTGCCCCCTATCCATAAGAAGTTAAGAGTTTAATCTTGGTTTCATCAGACCAGAGAATCTTGTTTCTGATGTTCTGAGAGTCCTTTAGGTGCCTTTTGGCAAACTCCATGTAGGCTGTCGTGCCTTTTACTGAGGAGTGTCGTATTTCTGGCCACTCTATCATAAAGGCCTGATTGGTGGCGTGCTGCAGAGATGGTTTGTAATGAACGTCGTCGGGAGAAGGAGAAAAGGACCAAGTTGCAGCGTGGTAAGTATTCATAATACGTTATTTTAATAAATATGAACACTCTAATAAAACAACAACATGACAAATGAACAGTTCTGTAAGGTGACGAAAAACACTAAACAGAAAATAATCACCCACAACTCAAAGTGGGAAAACAGGCTACCTAAATATGGTTCTCAATCAGAGACAACGATAGACAGCTGCCTCTGATTGAGAACCACACACGGCCAAACACAAAGAAATAGACAACATAGAACACCAGACATAGAATGCCCACCCAAACTCACGCCCTGACCAACCAAAATAGAGACATAAAAAGGATCTCTACGCTCAGGGCGTGACATGGTTGTCCTTCTGGAAGCTTCTTCTATCTCAACAGAGGAACTCTGGAGCTCTGTCAGAGTGACCATCGGGTTCTTGGTCTGACCAAGGCCCTTCTCCCCCGGTTGCTTAGTTAGGCTGGGCGGACAACTTTACAAAAGTTCTTGGTGGTTCCAAACTTTTTCCATTTAAGAATGATATAGGCCACTGTTTTCTTGGGGACCTTCAATGCTGCAGGCATTTTTTGGTACCCATCCCCAGATCTGTGCCTCAACACAATCCTGTCTCGGAGCTCTATGGACAAGTCCTTTAACCTTATGGCTTGGTTTTTGCTCTGACATGCACTGTCAACTGTGGGACCTTATATAGACAGTTGTGTGCCTTTCCAATATTTATTTTATCTTTTATTTAACTAGGCAAGTCAGTTAAGAACAAATTCTTATTTACAATGACGGCCTACCCCGGACAACACTGAGCCAATTGTGCGCTGCCCTATGGGACTCCCAATTACAGCTGGTTGTGATACAGCCTGGAATCAAACCAGGGTCTGTAGTGATGCGTCTAGCACCGAGATGCAGTGCCTTAGACCACTGCGCCACTCGAGAGCCGATTCAAGTCCAATCAAAAGAATTTACCACAGGTGGATTCCAATCAAGTTGTAGAAACATCAAAGATGATCAATGGAAACAGGATGCACTGGAGCAAAAATGCTCTAGTCTCATTGCAAAGTGTCTGAATATTTATGTAAATACTTTTTTTCTGTTTATAATTTTTCGTAAATTTGCAAAGAAATATAAAAACCTCTATTCTCTTTGTCATTATTGGGTGTTGTGTGTAGATTGATGAAGAATAATTAATATTTAATCACTTTTAGAATAAGGCTGTAACATAACAAAATGTGGAAAAGTCAAAGGGCCTGAATACTTTCCGAATGCACTGTATTCCTTATTCTATTCTACTGAATTTTAGTCAATACCACTCTGACGTTGTTCGTTCTAATATTTATGTATTTCTTAATTCCATTTTTTTTTTTTTTTTTATTGTTGTGAATTGTTAGATGCTACTGCACTGTTGGAGCTAAGAACACAAACATTTCGCTACACCCATAATAACATCTGCTAAATATGTGTATGTGACCAATAACATTTAATTTATTTGATAGAAGGTAAGACTATACACACACGCACATGCACGCACAAACACACACAGACAACATAGGGCTGGGAGGGAAAGTAAGTTAACGCTGAGGAGAGGAGAAAACCTCTGTGAGGGCTTGACCAGGAGAATAAGATCTGCCAAAATGATGCTCAGAAAAACACTCCTCTTGCTGTGCCTCCAAATATTTTCAAATGACGAAAGCTGATAGAATTATGAACTCCTGAATGCTTCTCTTGGACTGCAAATCAGCACATGGAGAGTGGATTTATCTTCTTGCCTCATCTTCAACAATGAACCTGTGAATCTCACAAACAGTCAGACACTGCTTGGCCGCTCGGTCGCTCAGCCGTGTCTCCTGGACAAAACACTGTTAAGATTCCTGGATTCCTGTTCTGGCTGAACAGAGGATGTTTGGGCGGGAGGTTGAGAGAGGTAGAGAGAATGACGAGAGAAAAACAGATAAACAGGGAGGGAGGGAGAGAGAGAAAGATTTCACCGCTGGGTTCTCCAGGAGACTAGACTATAAGCTGGTATGTCTGACAAAGAGCTAAACACCAGACACTCCCCTCACTGTAGAGCAACCGTTACTCTTCTGCCAACAGCTATAGGCAGGAACCAGTGGCAGTCATTGCCGTTTATGATGAGGGAGGACGATCATTTTTTTCATGTGTTTTTCTATTACAGTATATTGGATGACTGTCATTCATATTCCATTTACCCAGTTCAATGTAACATCGATAGGTTTAGGCTACTACGTGATACTCAACATTTCCCAAGAACCATATCCCTCTAGTGGTGTGGGGGCTGTGCTTTGGCAAAGTGGGTGGGGTTATATTCTGCCTGTTTGGCCCTGTCCGGGGGTATCAGTGCCACAGTGTCTCCTGACCCTTCTTGTCTCAGCCTCCAGTATTTATGCTGCAGTAGTTCATGTGTCGGGGAGCTAGGGTCAGTCTGTTATATCTGGAGTACTTCTCCTGTCTTATCCGGTGTCCTGTGTGAATTTAAGTATGCTCTCTCTAATTCTCTCTTTCTTTCTCTCTCTTGTAGGACCTGAGCCCTAGGACCATGCCTCAGGACTACCTGGCATGATGACTCCTTGCTGTCCCCAGTCCACCTGGCTGTGCTGCTGCTCCAGTTTCAACTGTTCTGCCTGCGGCTATGGAACCCTGACCTGTTCACCGGACGTGCTACCTGTCCCAGACCTGCTGTTTTCAACTCTCTAGAGACAGCAGGAGCGGTAGAGATACTCTTAATGATCAGCTATGAAAAGCCAACTGACATTTACTCCTGAGGTGCTGACTTGTTGCACCCTCGACAACTACTCTGATTATTATTATTTGACCATGCTGGCACGACAGTATCCCCCCCCAAAGGTGCGGACTCCGGCCGCAAAACCTGAACCTATAGGAGAGGGTCTGGGTTGGCATTTCACCTCGGTGGCGGCTCTGGTGTCTTAGTCTTGGCCCACTTAGGTGGCGCCTTTGGAGCGGGGACCCTTACCGCCGACCCCGGACTGGGGATCCTCGCAGCGGGCCCCGGACAGGTGGGCGACTCTGGCTGCTCCGGACAGGAGGGCTACTCTGGCTGCTCCGGACAGGAGGGAGACTCTGGCTGCTCCGGACAGGAGGGAGACTCTGGCTGCTCCGGACAAGAGGGAGACTCTGGCTGCTCCGGACAAGAGGGATACTCTGGCTGCTACGGACAGGAGGGAGACTCTGGCTGCTCTGGACAGGAGGGCGACTCTGGCTGCTCCGGACAGGAGGGAGACTCTGGCTGCTCCGGACAGGAGGGAGACTCTGGCTGCTCCGGACAGGAGGGAGACTCTGGCTGCTCCGGACAGGAGGGAGACTCTGGCTGCTCCGGACAGGAGGGAACTCTGGCTGCTCCGGACTGAAGCTCGTCGCTGGAGGCTCCGGACTAGAGGGTGTCGCTGGAGGCTCCGGACTAGAGGGCAACGCTGGAGGCTCCGGACTAGAGGGCGATGCTGGAGGCTCCGGACTAGAGGGCGTCGCTGGAGGCTCCGGACTAGAGGGCGTTGCTGGAGGCTCCGGACTGACGGCCTTCGTTGGAGGCCTCGTGCCATGGATCCTCACTGGAGGCTTCGTGCCATGGATCATCACTGGAGGCTTCGTGCCATGGATCATCACTGGAGGTGTCTTGTCATGGATCATCATTGGAGGCTTCTTGCCATGGATCATCACTGGAGGCTTCGTGCCATGGATCATCACTGGAGGCTTCGTGCCATGGATCATCACTGGAGGCTTCTTGCGATGTATCATCACTGGAGGCTTCGTGTCATGGTCATCACTGGAGGCTTCTTGCCATGGATCATCACTGGAGGCTTCGTGCCATGGATCATCACTGGAGGCTTCGTGCCATGGATCATCACTGGAGGCTTCGTGCCATGGATCATCACTGGAGGCTTCGTGCCATGGATCATCACTGGAAGCTTCTTGCCATGGATCATCACTGGAGGCCTCTCTCTGGGAGAAGGCACAGGACTCAACAGGCTGTGGAGACATGCAGGAGGGTTAGGGCTTAGCATAGGCACAGGACTCACCAGGCTGGGGAGACATGCAGGAGGCCTTGTCCTTGGCTGAGGCACCGGATGCACTGGGCCGTGGAGGCGCACTGGAGGTCTCGAGCAATGAGCCTGCACAACCCGTTCTGGCTGGATGGTCCCTGTAGCCCGGCAAGTGCGGGGAGTTGGAACCGGCCGCACTGGGCTGTGCTGGCGAACCGGGGACACCGTGCGTAGGGCTGGTGCAGTATAACCCGGGGCGAGGAGACGCACTGGAGGCCAGATGTGCTGAGCCGGCATCATCCCTCCTGGCTCGATGCCCACTCTAGCCCGGCCGATTCGAGAAGCTGCGATGTAGCGCACCGGGCTATGCATGCGCACTGGGGACACCGTGCGCTTCACCGCATAACACAGTGCCTGCCCGGTCACTCCCTCGCCACGGTAAGCACGGGGAGTTGGCTCAGGTCTCTTACCTGACTCCGCCAATCTCCCCGTGTACCCCCCCCCCCCCCCCCCCCAAAAAAAATATTGGGCTGCCTCTCGTGCACGTTACCTCGAGCCAACTCCTCGTAATGTCGCCGCTCCGCTCTAGCTGCCTCCAGCTCCTCTTTCGGACGGCGATACTCTCCCGCCTGTGCCCAGGGTCCCTTGCTGTCCAAGATTTCCTCACATGTCCAGGAGTCCATTCCACCACGCTGCTTGGTCCTTTGGTGGTGGGTAGTTCTGTAACGGCTGTTGGAAGAAGAAGGTGAGGACCAAGTTGCAGCGTGGTAAGTATTCATAATACGTTATTTTAATAAATATGAACACTCTAATAAAACAACAACATGACAAATGAACAGTTCTGTAAGGTGAGGAAACACACAACACAGAAAACAACTACCCACCAAGCACAGGTGGGAATGAGGCTACCTAAGTATGGTTCTCAATCAGAGACAACGATAGACAGCTGCCTCTGATTGAGAACCACACCAGGCCAAACACCTAGAAATACAAAACATAGAACAACATAGAACACCAGACATAGAATGCCCACCCAAACTCACGCCCTGACCAACCAAAATAGAGACATAAAAAGGATCTCTAAGGTCAGGGCGTGACAGGATCTTAATTTGATCACCCTGTTGCAGGAGAACTTTCCTGCAACGCAGGAATTTTAAAACTTATCATGTATTTGAGGTTTAAAAAGGCTTATGAAGTTTGTACATTTCAAATTTGATTTTCCTTATGAAAAATGTATCAACCGCTACAAAATATCCATTAATTATAATCCAATTATAATTCACATTTCCTGTTGCTGCAGGATTATTTTCCTACTGTAGCAAACTGGCACAAATTTAGATCCTACACATGTCCTACACATCTATAACACATAGTCTGAACAGAGTATGAAACAGGTATTCATTAAACTCTGTCTCTACCTGAGAACATCTTCCACAGAGGCTTGTTCATATATCACAGTACTGTAGAGTCAGCTTGGAGATGCATTGATCCAACACACACATATAAATGTGCACATTATACAACATTGGTTATTGTTATGTTTTACAATATATTACAAATTATTTTTGCTGTTATTGGATGATGCATGATTGTTTCTTATTGCTTTTGCAAATGACAATAACAATAAAATGTACACCATTATCACACAAAACAATCATAGTTTTTCTCTCTCAACTAATATTTTACAACAGACACTACTGATGTAGACATGAAATAATCCCTATTTTATGTAAAACAAAACTGTTGTCCATTCCAGAGCATCAGTCACTATAAACCCTGTTATATTCATTAGTCTAGATCCTGGTCCAATTGCTCTACAGGTAGCTAGTTCACTGTCTGAGACACACAAAAACATTCCTTTACTATGACCACATTCCATAATGACCTGCTGTTCTCTCCATGGAAACCCACTGTTTGTTATTCCTGAATATCAGCTTCACAGACCTAGAAATCATACATATAACCCTATCCCTAGAGGTATAGGTCTTCCCGTGAGTGGCATTTTAACATGCTGTGTTCCAAGTACTTTACCATACCTCTGAACCTATAGGGGAAAGTCTGCATGTGTGTGTGTGTGTGTGTATTAATGTCAATGCCATATTTTTACAGGTGGCATTGCATTTTTTTGCAGACCCAGCCATTTGGGGGGGGGGGGGGGCACTAAATCTGCACCAGCATACTGTACATGCAATGGAAACTATGTGGCTGAGCGTGTATGTTTGTGTGTCTGTGTGTTTGTGGAAAACCTGTGATAAATTGCTATGTACCAGACTACAATTTTCCTGGGTTGATCATATCCCACTAGACTCACCACACACACACACACACACACACACACACACACACACACACACACACACACACACACACACACACACACACACACACACACACACACACACACACACACACCACTAATCACATGTTAATTTTCTCCTCTCCACCACACTTACCAGTGGTGGTAATGTCAGAGACTAGAGATGAGTCTGTGTTCTGATTAAAGACATGTATCATCGCTTACTCAAGACAGAAATTCAACATAAAAACCTGAGGTTCCGTCCCAAATGGCACCCTATTCCCTACATAGTGCACCACTTTTGAGCAGAGCCCTATAGGCCCTGGTCTAAAGTAGTGCCCTATATAAGCAATAGGGTGCCATTTGGGACAGTTGTGCTAGGTCTGTGCCAGCAGTGACTGCAGTCTAGCAGTGATTCAAGGTCTAATGCAGACATTTTTATCTCTATCCAATCTTTTCTGGGTAAGAATTAAGTACCTTACTGTGAATGTTTTCAATTAAAATGGTAAATTAAAAAAATTAACAAAAATAGCTTCTTAGCAAAGAACACCTGACTAACCGGTGTCTGTATGTAGCCTCGCTACTTTTATAGCCCCGCTACTGTATATAGCCTGCCTTTTTACTGTTGTTTTATTTCTTTACTTACCTATTGTTCACCTAACACCTTTTTTGCACTATTGGTTAGAGCCTGTAAGTAAGCTTTTCACTGTAAGGTTTACACCTGTTGTATTCAGCGCACGTGACAAATAAACTTTGATTTGATTTCTCAAGCAAGAATTTTGCTAAGACTGTCTGGGAGTGGGAAGGGGAAAACTGACAACTAGCTGTTATTGGCAGAGAGGTTTGGAACTATCTTTCTTATTGGTCTATTAACTAATTTATCGCCTGGTGATGTCACCAGGCAGGCCAAAAAAACATCACACCAAAACAGGCAAACATTTCAGGCAGCCTTTTCAAACGGCTAATAAAACATGTAACCATTTGCTGGGTGCTTACAGTATATGTGTCCTATATCACACATGTACAAGTATGTATTATACGCATGTGTGAATTGGAAATGTGTTTTTTGCATATCCCAACCCTCCCTGAGACGCCCTTGGAGAGTGGAGTCACATCCAGGGTCAGCCATTATCAACAGTGACCCTGGAGCAATTAGGGTTAAGTGCCTTGTTCAAGGTCACATCGAGAGATTGTTCACCTTGTTGGCTCAGGGATTCAAACTAGCAGCCTTTTGGTTTCTGGCTCAACGCTCTAACCTCAGGCCCAGCTCTTACACTAAAAGGGCGTTATCATCATTTTTAAAGTGTCACAGTATTATTCGAACCTCATACTGTGGAAATGTATATTTAACTTCACGTTTGACTGCACTGGGCCTTTAAGTCATGGTGAGGCGAGAGGAAGGCTGTGTTAAGAAACTCTCTGGTTCTATCATGGTCCTAGACACCGTTTCCTACACACTCCCTAAAAGAGTACATCATCACAGCTACGTTACACTGACTTTCCACATCTCACCTCTCCTGTTGTCTGAATCAGGACAAAGCCATATTTCCATCAGGCTTTTGGCCCAGTGGTGTTGGAGTATATAGAGGCCTATCTCAGCTGTTCTAGCTTAGTTTTGTGAATGTTAAGATACTGCCTCTCTGACCTGGACCTGTACCTGAAGAAATTCGGCTTGTCACCAAAAACACTCACAAACCTTTACAGATGCACAATCTAGAGCATCCTGTCGGACTGTATCACCACCTGGTACACCCACAACCATAAGGCTTTCCAGAGGGTAGTGAGGTCTGCACAACGCATCACCAGGGACAAACTACCTGCCCTCCAGGACACCTACACCACCCGATGTCACAGGAAGGCCAAAAAGATCATCAAGGACAACAACCACCCAAGCCACTGCCTGTTCACCCCGCTATCATCCAGAAGGCGAGGTCAGTACAGGTACATCAAAGTGGGGACCGAGAGACTGAAAAACAGCTTCTATCTCAAGGCCATCAGACTGTTAAACAACCATCACTAACATTGAGTGGCTGCTGCCAACATACTGACTCAACTCCAGCCACTTTAATAATGAAAAGTTGATGTAATAAATGTATCACTAGCCACTTTAAACAATGCCACTTTATATAATGTTTACATACCCTACATTACTCATCTCATATGTATATACTGTACTCTATACCATCTACTGCATCTTGCTTATGCCGTTCGGCAATCGCTCATTCATATATCTTTATGTACATATTCTTATTCATTCATTAACACTTGTGTGTATAAGATAGTTGTTGTGAAATTGTTAGATTACTTGTTAGATATTACTGCATGGTCAGAACTAGAAGCACAAGCATTTCGCTACACTCGCATTAACATCTGCTAACCTTGTGTATGTGACAAATACAATTTGATTTGATTTGGACCTGGTTTACAGCCTCTCCTGTTGTCTGGACCAGAACTGAGATATATTTCCACACAGCCTGATTTTACATTCCCTGGCCCTGTAGTGTTGGCATGTGTAGAGCCCTGACGTTGCTATTCTTTGGGTTGCAGAGTTAGTTAGTGAATGTTTAATGAACGTTTTTCCGTACCTAATATGGCAGACGTAAAATAACGCCCACCTTCCTTACCCCAGACACCTGACCCCTCCCTCACACCAATCCCACAATCTCCCTGCCCTCTCTTCACCGCCTCCCTTCCCCCTCCTAGCCTGGCTCTTGCATTCCCCATCCTCTGAGCCCTAAAGGCAGCAGGACAGCTCCCGGATGGACAGTTCAGACAGGGGAAGGAATAAACCAGCAGGAAAGGAATGAAGGAGAAGGAGGAGGGAGGTGGGGATGGAAAGATGATCTACCCTTTAGAACCAATAACAGTTACTCTTTAATATTTAGCCAACACCAGGTGCCCATTGAGCCAGATCTGACTCTCTCCACATTCATATTTAGCCAACACCAGGTCCCCATAGAGCCAGATCTGACTCTCCCCACATTAATATTTAGCCAACACCAGGTTCCCATTGAGCCAGATCTGACTCTCCCCACATTTAATATTTAGCCAACACCAGGTTCCCATTGAGCCAGATCTGACTCTCCCCACATTAATATTTAGCCAACACCAGGTTCCCATTGAGCCAGATCTGACTCTCCCCATATTAATATTTAGCCAACACCAGGTTCCCATTGAGCCAGATCTGACTCTCCCCACATTAATATTTAGCCAACACCAGGTCCCCATAGAGCCAGATCTGACTCTCCCCACATTAATATTTAGCCAACACCAGGTTCCCATTGAGCCAGATCTGACTCTCCCCACATTAATATTTAGCCAACACCAGGTTCCCATTGAGCCAGATCTGACTCTCCCCACATTTAATATTTAGCCAACACCAGGTTCCCATTGAGCCAGATCTGACTCTCCCCACATTAATATTTAGCCAACACCAGGTTCCCATTGAGCCAGATCTGACTCTCCCCACATTAATATTTAGCCAACACCAGGTTCCCATAGAGCCAGATCTGACTCTCCCCACATTAATATTTAGCCAACACCAGGTTCCCATTGAGCCAGATCTGACTCTCCCCACATTTAATATTTAGCCCACACCAGGTCCCCATAAAGGTCCCCATGTGTCAAACTCATTCCACAGAGGGCCAAGTGTCTACTGTACTTGATTGATTAATTAAGGTCACTGATTAGTAAGGAAATCCCCTCACCTGGTTGTCTAGGTCTTCATTGAAAGGAAAAACTAAAACCAGCATACACTAGGCCCTCCATGAAATCAAATCAAATCAAATGTATTTATAAATCCCTTCTTACATCAGCTGATGTCTCAAAGTGCTGTACAGAAACCCAGTCTAAAACCCCAAACAGCAAGCAATGCAGGTGTAGAAGCATGGTGGCTAGGAAAAACTCCCTAGAAAGGCCAGAACCTAGGAAGAAACCTAGAGAGGAACCAGGCTATGAGGGGTGGCCAGTCCTTTTCTGGCTGTGCCGGGTGGAGATTATAACAGAACATAGTCAATATGTTCACATGTTCATAGATGACCAGCAGGGTCAAATAATAATAATCACAGTGGTTGTCGAGGGTGCAACAGGTCAGCACCTCAGGAGTAAATGTCAGTTGGCTTTTCATAGCCGAAATGAGTTTAACACCCCTGCCATAGAGTTTTAAAAAGTGATTCAGTGTTTGAATACAGCATGCATAACGTTAGCATTTATGCCACTTGCCAGCAAAATTTTTGATCAGAGTTCAGTTCTTACTTGCTTTAATAACCAACCTGATTTATACTGGGCAGAGAGTGAGCTTTCTTTGCCACTTAACAAGCTCTTAATGCTAGTGTCTGCTCATGTTTCAGACCTTCCTTCTAGACACTGCTGTGTGTGTGTGCGTGTGTGTGTGTGTGTGTGTGTGTGTGTGTGTGTGTGTGTGTGTGTGTGTGTGTGTGTGTGTGTGTGTGTGTGTGTGTGTGTGTGTGTGTGTGTGTGTGTGTGTGTGTGTGTGTGTGTGTGTGTGTGTGTTTACAGTTCTGTTTACAAGGCTGAGACCTCATCTCATTCAGCAGACAGAAATGCTGACTGGGTTCTCAGGGCTCATTTCCTGTGTGCTTTTTTGTTTTATAGCAACACAAACATCTGCTTCCTGTGATTAAATGAATGGACTTTCGTTATCCTCATACAGTATGAGTTAATTCTACTTCACAGCATGGACAAAAAAGCAGTTAATAGGATGGTTCTCAACATTCCACATCACCAATGAACTATCATAGTCCAAACACACCAAGACAGTCGTGATGAGGGCACAACAACACTTTTTCTCCCTCAGAAGACTGAAAAGATTTGGCAATGGTCCCCAGATCCTTAAAATGTTCTACAACTGCACCATCGAGAGCATCCTGACCTGACTGGTATGGCAATCGCTCAGCATCCGATCATAAGGAGCTACAGGAGCTACAGCTACAGTATGCTTGGGGTCATTGTCCATTTGGAAGACTCATTTGCAAACAAGTTTTAACTTCCTGACTGATGTCTTGAGATGTTGCTTCAATATATCCACATAATTGTCCTCCTCATGATGCCATCTATTTTGTGAAGTGCACCAGACCCTCCTGCAGCAAAGCACCCCCACAACATGATGCTACCACCCCCGTGCTTCACGGTTGGGATGGTGTTCTTTGGCTTGCAAGCCTCCCCCCTTTTTCGTCCAAACATAACGATGGTCATTATGGCCAAACAGTTCTATTTTTGTTTCATCAGACCAGAGGACATTTCTCCAAAAAGTACGATCTTTGTCCCCATGTGCAGTAGTCTGGCTTTTTTATGGCGGTTTTGGAGCAGTGACTTCTTCCTTGCTGAGCGGCCTATCAGGTTATGTCAATATAGGACTCGTTTTACTGTGGATATAGATACTTTTACACCTGTTTCCTCCAGCATCTTCACAAGGTCCTTTGCTGTTGTTCTGGGATTGATTTGCACTTCTTGCACCAAAGTACGTTCATCTCTAGGAGACAGAAGCGCTATGATGGCTGCGTGGTCCCATGATGTTTATACCTGCATACTATTGTTTGTACAGATGAACATGGTACCTTCAGGCGTTTGAAAATTACTCCCAAGGATGAACCAGACTTGTGGAGGTCTACAATTTGTTTTCTGAGGTCTTGGCTGATTTCTTTTGATTTTACCATTATGTCATGCAAAGAGGCAATGATTTTGAATGTAGGCCTTGAAATACATCCACAGGTACACCTCCAATTGACTGTCACGCCCTGGCCTTAGTATTATTTGTTTTCTTTATTATTTTAGTTAGGTCAGGGTGTGACATGGGGTATGTGTGTGTTTGGGGGTATTTATATGGTAGAGGTGTTGTTGGTGGTAGTGTATGGGTTTGTGTTGAGTGTATGTATCTAGCTGTGTCTATGGGTGTGTAGTTTTCTAGGAAAGTCTATGGTTGCCTGAATGGGTTCTCAATTAGAGACAGCTGGTTTCGGTTGTCTCTAATTGGGAACCATATTTAAGGCTGCCATAGGCTTTAGCTGTTTGTGGGTCATTGTATATGTATATGTCGACGTAAGTAGTTTGTGTGTGCACTTACGTTTGAAGTTTCACGATCGTTAGTGTGGTTTAAGTGTTTCGTGTTCATCTTCGTCGTTATAAATTAAAGAAGATGTATTCATATCATGTTGCGCCTTTGTCCTCTCATTCATGTCAACACGGTCGTGACATTGACTCAAATGATGTCAATTAGCCTATCAGAAGCTTCTAAAGCCATGACATCATTTTCTGGAATTTTCCAAGCTGTTTAAAGGCACTTAGTGTATTTAAACTTCTGACCAACTGGAATTGTGATACAGTGAAATAATCTGTCTGTAAACAATTGTTGGAAAAATGGCTTGTGTCATGCACAAAGTAGATGTCCTAAACGACTTGCCAAAACTATAGTTTGTTAACAAGAAATTTGTGGAGTGGTTGAAAAACAAGTTTTAATGACTCCAACCTAAGAGTATTTAAACTTCTGACTTCAACTGTACATTGACCCCCCTTTGTTTTTACACTGCTGCTACTCACTGTTTATTATACATACTCACTTTACCCCTACCTACATGTATAAATTACCTCGACTAACCTGTATCCCCGCACATTGACTCGGTACCGGTACCCCCTGTATATATCCTCGTTATTGTTAAGTAATTTTATTGTGTTACTTTTATAACATTTTTTACTTTAGTTTATTTAGTAAATATTTTCTTAGCTCTATTTCTTTAACTGTATTGTTGGTTAAGAGCTTGAATGTAAGGATTGCACAGTAAGGTCTACACCTGTTGAATTCGAACAGGCTTTCAACAGGAATGCTGGCCCATGTTGACTCCAATGCACAGTTGTGCCAAGTTGGCTGGATGTCCTTTGGGTGGTGGACCATTCTTGATACACGGAAAACTGTTGAGCCTGAAAAACCCAGCAGCGTTGCAGTTCTTGACAGTAACTGGTGCGCCTGGCACCTACTACCATACCCCAATACCCCAAAGTCACTTAAATCTTTTGTCTTGCCCATTCACCCTCTGAATGGCACACATACACAATCCATGTCTCAAGGCTTAGAAATCCTTCTTTAACCTGTCTCCTCCCCTTCATCTCCACTGACTGAAGTAGATTTGTGCCATCAAGAAGGGATCATAGCTTTCACCTGGATTCACCTGGGCAGTCTATGTCATGGAAAGAGCAGGTGTTCTTAATGTTTCGTATCCACAGTGTACTGTACATCATAAAGTCTGGGTGGTGAAGAAGGAAAAACATACTGGCTGTGCCCACAATAACAGAGACATCTATCAACTCTTCTCTATTTCAACGAACACAATGTAGTGTCATTTAATAACCCACACCATCTGAAGGATTATGCATCAACATAAAACATGATTCACAACATTGGTGTACTACATTTGGACTTTTGAATGTGAGGAGGGGAAATACATTTAAATCCCTAGATTCAGCCAGAGCCACATAGGAGTCTTTCTGACTGAGAATAAACACTAAAATCATATTGGTTTCATTATGAAACCATCCCTTCATTTTACTGTGCTACTGGAGTCACAAAGGCTTTCTTTCTATATTTCTGCTGAGCTCTGAGTCTCCTAAACAACTTTCTTTCTTTATCTTTTCTCAATGTATACATGGCTTTATTAGTCCACATGAAATGGACATTTGTCTTCTGCTTTAATCTAACCCCCAGATACACACACACCCACACAAACATTAGGTTGGAGAGGCTGGAGCAGAGGGTAGCCTCAGGACAGCCGCAGTGCAGCACCCAAGAACAGTTTAGGGGGAACACTCCTTGTTCAACTGAACATCGGGGGCTCACTCCCCGCCTGATTTTGTCCCCCCCCACCACACCCCATCAGCACTGGGATTCAAACTGCTTCTCTAACCTCGAGGCTACTGCTACCCCCTAAAAATGATCTCATCTTAAAATGGCTTAAACTGATCTCGTCTATACCTCTACTGTAAACTTCTCTAAAGTTTGGATTTGTTTGGACGTTGTTGGATGACGTTAAAGACCTGTGATGAGAAACATCCCATATTTCCAAACATGATTAATTCTGTCAATAACATTGCCGATGTTCTGATTACATACTACAATTTCGTTGATTATATAGTGAGGATTGTGGCAGGGCGTTGTGGTGTGTGAGTGGATTGCATGCCAGACAGTATTCTGGAGCATGATCTCATATGTTGACAACGTGTGGTTTACAGTAACACACACACACACACAACACAGACACACACACGGAAGAGGACGGGTCATGCTATGCAGGAGACACAGCTCCGTTCACAACTCCCTCCCTCTCCATGTGCTCATGCATGTGTGTGTGTTGGCCATGCGTACTTGCATCCATGCTTGGTTGTGTGTGCGTCAACCGTGAGTCCGTGCATCCATTTGTGTGTGCGTATACACACGATTTTTGTGAGAGAGAGCAGTTCCAGCAATTTTTAAGAATTCATCCTTTCTCCATGTGAAATAGGTAACATAGAGATGCAGTCTTAGGGGCAGATATTCAGGAGGCAGAAAGTTCTGGTGCAAAGGTGTCCACATTTATTGTGTTCAATAGTGACAGCCAGCGATGAATATTTACAAAACAGTTAGACAATAGACTTCTCAAGCAAAATAACAAACCGCACTTAGCTTAAAACAGGCTTACCCTTTACCTTCCAAAGGTATTACAGGTTGGGGGTTTACATGGCTCACACAGTCTCCCCACTTGGTCTTCTTCTTCTTCTTCTTTGGTTTTTAAATTGTGGTTGGCGATCACAAGGTGCATTACCGCCACCAACTGTAAATCCATTACAAAAAACACCCCTCCGACTAACCCTACACTCATTATATACCCACTACCACATTCCACTACTTTGACCCTCTCTGCTCCTACACCACTGGGAGGACGGAACACCACCACTCAGAACACCCTGTAACTCTTCTGAAGTCAAATCTCGTACACCCAAGTACTTCTCTGTCACTGCCACCACAACATCTATTTTCTGTGATGTTCCATTTCTGTGGTAGAGTTGATAACTATTGCTATGCACACTAAGATGCCAAGCTGTTTCCGTCTGGAGACAAAGGGCCGGGAGACGGGGGTTTAATTCTAGATACATGGACATTGGGATGTATACGGAGGGTGAGGGGAAACAGAAGGAATATAGCAGAGGGGCTCAGGACCTTAAAGATGGGGAAAGGGCCAATAAAACAGGGAGAATGTTTGAGGGACTCCATCCGGAGGGGCAGATCCCAAGTGGAAAGCCAAACCTTCTGCCCAAGCCGGTAGCAGGGAGCAGGGGTCCGGTGGCGGTCCGACTGTTGTCGATACCTGGAGGTGGTCTTGAGAAGAGCGGCCCAGGCTCTCTTCCAGGTCTGGCGACAGTGATGGAGGAACATCTGGACAGAAGGTATGCTGATCTCTCGCTCCGGGAAGAGCGGGGGCTGATTTCCCAGGGAACACTCAAAAGGTGAGAGACCAGCAGCAGAACAGGGAAGGGTGTTGCGGGCATATTCCTCCCACATGAGTTGCTGGCTCAAGGCGGTGGGATTGGTGGAGACGAGGCAACGAAGAGTCGTCTCTAGGTCCTGATTGGCTGGCTCCAACTGGCCGTTAAACTGGGGATGAAAAGCAGAGGACAGGCTGGCCGACGACCCAATGAGGGTGCAGAACGCCATACAGAACTGGGATGAGAACTGAGGACCGCGATCAGAGACCATGTCGACTGGAAGTCCATGGATCCGGAAGGCGTGCTGCACCATGAGCTGGGCTGTCTCCTTAGCTGAGGGAATCTTAGGAAGGGGGATAAAATGGGAGGCTTTGGAAAACCTATCCACCACAGTAAGGATGGTGGTGTTGCCATCTGACGGAGGGAGACCCATGACGAAGTCCAAGATATATGGGACCAGGGGCTGTGAAGTACAGCGAGTGGTTGAAGCCGGAGCTTGCCGCGGAGTCCTGTTCTGCGCACACACAGTGCAGGCGGCAATGAACGTGGAGACGTCAGGAACCATGGTGGGCCACCAAAAACTTTGTCAGACGAAACCCAAGGTCCAACAGGAGCCAGGATGACAGGTGAGTCTCGAGGAATGTGCCCATTCCAGGACCGGAGCATGGGCAGAGTCCGGGACAAACATCTGGCTATCCGGAAGGCGCAGGGGTGCAGATGGAATATCGGGAAAATGCACCAAATTATGTTTTAATCTTCAACGTAGAAATACTACCAAAAATAATTAACTGAAACTTGTTACAAATGACAATAACCCATGACTAAAATCCAAGATGGCGTAGCAGTGCAGACGTGGTTATCGTTGTCCCGTGTACATTTGTTTTTTTGTTGTCTTTTTTGTATATAATTTCTATCTCTTTTTCCATTTTTATTTCAATATACCATCCGGCAACCCGCCTCACCCAATGTGATACGTATCTGCTATTTTTAGACTCTATAGCTAGAACCTCCATCAGAAGCTAGCCATCAGATGCTAACCAGATAATTAGCTACTAGCTATTTAGTCATTGTTAGCCACTGCTAGCGGCCTTTACCTTTAGCTTAGCTTTAGCTCAGACACCAGACGCTTTTAGCCCAGTCTGCATAGCGTGATATGAACCCTGAGCATTTCGGACTGCTTTTCTCCACTACATCTCCAGATTCCTGCCGTAAGCTCTGGACCATTACTCCAGATCATCGCAGCTGGCTAGCTGCTACCGAGTGGCCCAGTCCCGAAGCTAGCCTTGAGCCAGGCCTATCTCCCGGCCTGCTCAGTGGACACTATGATCACTCGGCTACACAGCTGATGCCTCCCGGACTCTTTACTAACACGACTAGAAGCCACTACATCACCGGATTCCTGCTGTAAGCTCTGGGCCTTTGCATTGAATCATCGCAGCTAGCTAGCTGTTACCGAGTGGCTATAGTGGCTAATGCCCTTGTGTCAAAGCTAGCACCAGTTACCTCAAGCCAGGCGCATCTCCCGGTTAGCAAACAACATTTGTCGTCACGGAGCCCCGCCGATCCATCACGACTGGTCTGACGACGTATTTCCGTCCAATGTGCCCTCAACCGGCCTTTGTCGTACGTCGGTGAAGACGCTTCTGCTAGCCCCGGCCTGCTAACTTTATGAACGCCATGTCTCCCGCTTGCTAGCGTAGTAACGACTACCTAACAGCTTCCCTGTTTCATCTATTGCTGTACACTAGACCCTATTGTCACCTGGCTACATAGCTGATGCCTGCTGGACTGTTCATTAATCACGTACTCCATTTATATTTATTTTGTTTATCTGTCGGTCCCATTCTCGAACTCAGGCCCTGTGTGTAGTTAACTGACCCTCTCTGCCCATTCATCGCCATTTTACCTGTTGTTATTGTCTTAGCTGATTAGCTGTTGTTGTCTAACCCGTTGTTGTCTTAGCTAGCTCTCCCAATCACCACCTGTGATAGCTTTATGCCTCGCTTTATGTCTCTCTCTGATGTCAATATGCCTTGTATACTGTTGTTTACGGTAGTTATCATTGTTTTATTTTACTGCGGATCCCCTAGCCCCAATCAACATGCCTCAGATACCTCTTTTGCCCCACCTCCCACACATGCAGTGACCTCACCTAGCATAACTAGTGCGTCCAGAGATGCAACCTCTCTTATCGTCACTCAATGCCTAGGTTTGCCTCCACTGTACCCCTGTCGGTACATTATTTCCTGAATCTATTCTACCACGCCCAGAAATCTGCTCCTTTTATTCTCTGTCCCCAATGCACTAGACGGACAGTTTTGATAGCCTTTAGCTGTACCCTAATCCTACTCCTCCCCTGTTCCTCGGGTGATGTAGAGGTTAACCAAGGCCCTATGTGTCCACAGGGGTTCTCATTTGTTGACTTCTGTAACCGTAAAAGCCTTGGTTTCATGCATGTTAACATCAGAACCCTCCTCCCTAAGTTTGTTTTACTCACTGCTTTAGCACACTCTGCCAACCCTGATGTCCTAGCCTTGTCTGAATCCTGGATTAGGAAGGCCACCAAATATTCTGAGATTTCCATCCCCAACTACAACATTTTCCGTCAAGATACAACTGCCAAAGGGGGAGGAGTTGCAATCTACTGCAGAGATAGCCTGCAATGTTCTGTCATTCTTTCCAGGTCTGTGCCCAAACAGTTTGAGCTTCTAATTTTAAAAATGAATCTCTCCAGAAACAAGTCTCTCACTGTTGCCATCTGTTATAGACCCCCCTCAGCTCCCAGCTGTGCCCTGGACAACACATGTGAATTGATTGCCACCCCATCTATCTTCAGAGTTTCTTCTGTTAGGTGACCTAAACTGGAATATGCTTAACTGACTTGCCTAGTTAAATAAAGGTTAAATAAATTAAAAAATAAATACATCTCAGAGCCCAGAGCTGATGAACTTAGAATGAGGGAATAGGGTGCAATTTTGGAGTCTTAGAGTCTTGTGGGTTATAGCCAGAGCAAATCGAGATGCTTGTCTATGGAAAAACACACTGACTGATTGACTACAGCCAACACCGCAAGATGTATTCCACATTTTTCTGTGTTGCTGTGTTACAGCCTGAATTCAAAATGGAATCTACTCACAATAACCCATAAAAACAAAGTGAAGACATGTTTTAGAAATTTTTGCAAATGTATTGAAAATTAAATACAGAAAACTCTCATCAAAAGTTTGGGGTTACTTAGAAATGTCCTTGTTTTTGAAAGAAAAGCACATTTCTTGTCCATTAAAATAATATCAAATTGATGAGAAATACAGTGTAGAAATGTTTTATGTTGTAAATGACTATTGTAGCTGGAAACGGCAGATTTTTTTATGGAATATATCAACATATTATCAGCAACCATCCCTCCTATAGTGCCTTGCAAAAGTATTCATCCTTTTCACGCCCTGACCGTAGATTGCTTTGTATGTTTCTATTTTTAGTTTGGTCAGGGTGTGATGTGGGTGGGTATTCTATGTCTGGGTATTCTATGTTGTACGTCTAGGTTTTCTGTTTCTGTGTGTTTGGCCTGGTGTGGTTCCCAATCAGTGGCAGCTGTCTATCGTTGTCTCTGATTGGGAGCCATATTTACGTAGCCTGTTTTCCCATTTTTGTTTGTGGGTGATGGTTTTCTGTTTAGTGTATGTTCACCTGGCAGATCTGTTTCATTTTAGTTTGTCCTCGTTGTTGTTTTGCGTAGTGTTCAGATTTAATTAAATATGACGAACACTTACCACGCTGCATTTTGGTCCTCCTCTCCTTCCACCAACGAAAGTCGTTACAATCCCCCTTGGTGTTTTTCCTATTTTGTTACATTACAACCTGTAATTTAAATGGATTTTTATGTGGATTTCATGTAATGGACATACACAAAATAGTCCAAATTGGTGAAGTGAAATGAAAAAATTTACTTGTTTAAAAACAATTCTTAAAAATAAAAAACAGAAAAGTGGTGTGTGCATATGTATTCACCCACTTTGCTATGAAGCCCCTAAATGTCACACCCTGACCATAGAGAGCTTTTTATTCTCTATGCTGGTTAGGTCGGGGTGTGAGTATGATGGGTTATCTATGTAACGATCGTCTGTTGAAGAAGGAGTGGACCAAAGCGCAGCATGGTAAGTGTTCATGATTTATTAATAAAACTGAACACTAAATAACAAAACAACAAAGCGAACGAACAAAACTGAAACAGTTCTGTCAGGTGCAGAAACACAAAACAGAAAACACTACCCACAAAAACCATGTGGGAAAAAACTACCTAAGTATGGTTCTCAATCAGAGACAACGATAAACAGCTGCCTCTGATTGAGAACCACACCCGGCCAAACAACAAAGAAATACAAAACATAGAAAATGAACATAGAATGCCCACCCAAATCACACCCTGACCAAACCAAAATAGAGACTTAAAAAGCTCTCTAAGGTCAGGGCGTGACAATCTAGGTAAATATATATATCTATGTTGGCCTGGTATGGTTCTCAATCAGAGGCAGCTGTTTATCGTTGTCTCTGATTGGGGATCATATTTAGGCAGCCCTTTCCTTGTTGTGCTTTGTGGGATCTTGACTATGTATAGTTGCCTACGAGCCCTATAGTAGCTTCACGGTTAATTTTGTGATTTATTGTTTTCTTTGAGTTTCACTTCCAAAATAAAGAGGATGGAACCATACCACGCTGCATCTTGGTCCACTCATTATAACGATCGTGACACTAAATAAGATCTGGTGCAACCAACTACATTCAGAAGTCAAATAATTTGTTAAATAAAGTCTAACTGTGTGCAATCTAAGTGCCACATGATCTGTCCCATGATGTCAAAATATATACACCTGTTCTGAAAGGCACCGGAGTCCACCAAGCAAGCGGCACCATGAAGACCAAAGAGCTCTCCAAACAGGTCAGGGACAAAGTTGTGGATAAGTACAGATCAAGGTTGGGTTATAAAAAAATATCTGACATTTTGAACATCCCACGGAGCACGATTAAATCCATTATTAAAAAATGGAAAGAATATGACACCACAACAAACCTGCCAAGAGAGGGCTGCCCACCAAAACTCACGGACAAGACAAGGAGGGCATTAACCAGAGAGATAACAAAGAGATCAAAGATAACCCTGAAGGAGTTGCAAAGTTGCACAGCGGAGATTGGAGTATCTGTCCATAGGACCGGTTTAAGCCGTACAAATCAAAGTTAATTTGTCACGTGCGCTGAACACAACAGGTGTAGACCTTACAGTGAAATGCTTACTTACAGACCCTAACCAACAGTGCAATTTTTAAGTAAAAAATAGGTATTAGGTGAACAATAGATAAGTAAAGAAAAAAAGAAAAAACAGTAAAAAGAAGTGAAAAATAGTGAAAAATAGTGAAAAAGAAGTGCAAAACAGTGAAAAATAACAGTAGCGAGGCTATATACAGTAGCGAGGTTATAACAGTAGCGAGGCTATATACAGGCACTGGTTAGTCGAGCTAATTGAGGTAGTATGTACATGTAGGTATGGTTAAAGTGACTATGCATATATGATTAACAGAGAGTAGCAGTAGCGTAAAAGAGGGGTTGGCGGGTGGTAGCCAATGTGCGGGGGCACCGGTTTGTCGGGCTAATTGAGGTAGTATGTACATTAATGTATAGTTAAAGTGACTTTGCATAAATGATAAACAGAGAGTAGCAGCAGCGTAAACGAGGGGTTGTGGGGACGACGACACAATGCAAATAGTCCGGGTAGCCATTTGATAACCTGTTCAGGAGTCTTATGGCTTGGGTGTAAAAGCTGTTGGGAAGCCTTTTGGTCCCAGACTTGGCACTCCGGTAGTAGAGAGAACAGTCTATGACTGGGGTGGCTGGTGTCTTCACTCCACATAGTCTACACTCCACAGTCTACACTCCACAGAGCTGGGCTTTACGGAAGAGTGACCAGAAAAAAAGCCATTGCTTGAGGAAAAAAATAAACAAACACGTCTGGTGTTCATGTGGGAGACTCCCCAAACATATGGAAGAAGGTACTCTGGTCAGATGAGACTAAAATTTAGCTTTTTGGCCATCAAGGAAAACGCTATGTCTGGCTCAAACCCAACACCTCTCATCACCCCGAGAACACCATCCCCACAGTGAAGCATGATGGTGGAAGCATCATGCTGTGGGGATTTTTTTTTTCATCAGCAGGAACTGGGAAACTGGTCAGAATTGAAGGAATGGATGGCGCTAAATACAGGGAAATTCTTGAGGGAAAGACGGAGGTTCACCTTCCAGCAGGACAATGACCCTAAGCATATTGCTAAAGCAACACTCTACTGGTTTATGGGGAAACATTTAAATGTCTTGGAATGGCTAGTCATAGCCCAGACCTCAATCCAATTGAGAATCTGTGGTATGACACAAAGATTGCTGTACACCAGCGGAACCCATCCAACTTGAAGGAGCTGGAGCAGTTTTGCCTTGAAGAATCTGCAAAAATTCCACGGGCTAGATTTGCCAAGCTTATAGAGACATACCCCAATCAGAACAACAGCTTTCAGCTGTGCTAACATAATTGAAAAATGGTTTTCTAATTATCAATTAGACTTTTAAAATTATTAATTTGGATTAGCTAACACAACGTGCCATTGGAACACAGGAGTGACGGTTGCTGATAATGGACCTCTGTACGACTATGTAGATATTACATAAAACATCAGCCGTTTCCAGCTACAATAGTCATTTACAACATTAACCATGTCTACACTGTATTTCTGATTAATTTGATGTTATTTTAATGGACAAAGAAATTGCTTTTCTTTAAAAAACAAGGACATTTAGCTTTCAACGGTAGTGTAATTATTCCCACCCCTGAGTCAATACTTTGAAGGAGGACCTTTGGCAGTGATTACAGCTGTGGGTCTTTCTGGGTAAGTCTCTAAGAGCTTTCCACACCTGGATTGTGCAACATTTGCACATTATTCGTTTCAAAATTCATCAAACTCTGTCAAATTGGTTGTTGATCATTGCTAGACAATCATTTTCAGGTCTTGCCATAGATTTTCAAGTATATTTAAGTCAAAACTGTATCTCGGCCAGTCAGGAACATTCACTGTCTTCTTGGTAAGCAACACCAGTGTAGATTTGGCCTTGTGTTTTATGTTATTGTCCTGCTGAAAGGTGAATTAATCTCCCAGTGTCTGGTGGAAAACAGACTGAACCAGGTTTTCCTCTAAGATTTTACCTGTGCTTAGCTCCATTCCGTTTCTTTTTTATCCTGAAAAACTCCCCAGTTCTTAACGATTACAAGCATACCCATAACACGATGCAGCCATCACTATACTTGAAAATATGGAGAGTGGTACTCAGTAATGTGTTCTATTGGATTTGCCGCAAAACACAACACTTTGTATTCAAGACAAAAAGTGAATTGCTTTGCCAAATGTTTTGCCTTGTTGCAAACATGATGCATGTTTTGGAATATGTTTTATTATATACAGGCTTCCTTCTTTTCACTCTGTCAATTAGGTTATTATTGTGGAGTAACAACAACTTTGTTGATCCATTCTCAGTTTTCTCCTATCACAGCCATTCAACTCTGAAACTGTTTTAAAGTAACCATTGACCTCATGGTGAAATCCCTGAGCAGTTTCCTTCCTCACTGGCAACTGATTTAGGAAGGATGCTCGTGTCTTTGTAGTGACTGGGTGTATTGATACACCATCCAAAGTGTAATTCATAACTTCACCATGCTCAAAGGGATATTCAGTGTCTACTATTTTACCCATCTACCAATATGTGCCCTTCTTTGCGAGGCATTGGAAAACCTCCCTGGTCTTTGTGGTTGAATCTGTGTTTGAAATTCACTGCTCGACTGAGGGATAATTGTATGAGATAATTGTATGTGTGTGGTACAGAGATAAGATAGTCATTCAAAAATCAGGTTAAAACTTCTTATGGCTGGGGGCAGTATTGAGTAGCTTGGATTAATAAGGTGCCCAGAGTAAACGGCCTGCTCCTCAGTCATAGTTGCAAATATATGCATATTATTATTAGTTTTGGATAGAAAACACTCTGAAGTTTCTAAAACTGTTTGTATGATGTCTGTGAGTATAACATAACTCATATGGCAGGCAAAAACCTGAGAAAAAATCCAACCAGGAAGTGGGAAATCTGAGGATTGTAGGTTTGCCTATCCAATATACAGTGTCTATGGGGTCATATTGCACTTCCTAAGTCTTCCACTAGATGTCAACAGTCTGTAGAACCTTGTTTGATGCTTCTACTGTTAAGGAAGAGGGAAGGGGAGCTGTTTGAGTCAGGGCTCTGGCAGAGTGCCACGAGCTCACTCAGGCATGCCCCCGTGAGAGTTAGCTGCGTTCCATCGCATTTCTACAGACAAAGGAATTCTCCGGTTGAAACATTATTGAAGATTTATGTTAAAAACATCCTAAAGATTGATTCTATACATCGTTTGACATGTTTCTACGAACTGTAATGGAATTTTTTTACTTTTCGTCTGGCCTGTGCCTCATCAATTTGGATTTTGGAACTAAACGTGCGAACAAAAAGGAGGTATTTGGACATAAATTATGGACGTTATCGAACAAAACAAACATTTATTGTGGAACTGAGATTCCTGGGAGTACATTCTGATGAAGATCATCAAAGGTAAGTGAATATTTATAATGCTATTTCTGACTTCTGTTGACTGCACAACATGGCGGATATCTGTACGGCTTGTTTTGGTCTCTGAGAGCTGTACTCAGATTATAGCATGGTGTGCTTTTTCCATAAAGTTTTTTTAAATCTGACACAGCGTTTGCATTAAGGAGAAGTTTATCTAAAGTTCCATGCATAAAAAATTTTTCATCAACATTTATGATGAGTATTTCTGTAAATTGATGTGGCTCTCTGCAAAATCACTGGATGTTTTGGAATCAAAACATTACTGAATGTAACGCGTCAATGTAAACTAAGATTGTTGGATATAAATATGAACTTTATCGAACAAAACATACATGCATTGTGTAACATGAAGTACTATGAGTGTCATCTGATGAAGATCATCAAAGGTTAGTGATTCATTTTATCTCTATTTCTGTTTTTTGTGACTCCTCTCTTTGGCTGGAAAAATGGCTGTGTTTTTCTGTGACTAGGTACTGACCTAATATAATCGTTTGGTGTGCTTTCGTCGTAAAGCCATTTTGAAATCGGACACTGTGGTGGGATTAACAACAAGTTTATCTTTAAAATGGTGTGAAATACTTGTATGTTTGAGGAATTTTGAGTATGAGATTTCTGTTGTTTGAATTTGGCGCCCTGCACTTTCACTGGCTGTTGTCAAATCGATCCGGTTAACGGGATCTTAGCCGATCTCAGCCATATTGCACAGAGTGAGTCCATGCAACTTATTATGTGATTTGTTAAACACAGTTGTACTCCTGAACTTATTTAGGCTTGCCATAACAAAGGGTTGGAATACTTATTGACTCAAGACATTTGCAAAGATTTCGAAAACCAAATTCCACCTTGACATTATGGAGTATTGTGTGTAGGTCAGTGAAAAACATCTGAATTGAATCCATTTTAAATGCTGGCTGTAACACAACAAAATGTGGAAAAGGTCAAAGGTTGTGAATACTTTCTGAAGGCACTGTAGCAATCTGATGCCCGACTGAAGCGTCAATGACGTGGCACACAACCATTGGTTGATGCAATGCAACGTCCTGCTCATCTAGTCGGACAGGAATTCAACATCTGTGTCTGCAGGATTGTTGATCCTCTGCTGAGCATGCTGTAACAGACTGTAGGACCTCCCACTGAAGCTCATCTATACCACAGACAGACAGAGGGGCTAGCCATGTAGGATGACAGCTCAATCCTGTAACTGACTCACTTAATCCACCTCATTCCTGGAAGAACATGCGGCTGTACTAAAGTTTTCCAATACTGCTGGTCTTTCTGGCTGCTTTCTTTGCCGCTGGGAAAAGTGACCATGACAAGTGGATTGTCTTGAGTTCTACGTTTAAATATCTTTTGTTGAAGGCTGTAAAACAGAACAGCACTCATCTGTCAGTAGCTTACCAGACATTATCCATCAGCCCTCATAACATACACAACCAGACCATGACCTAGACAGATAATACTTTTTCAGACAGATATACAAACACACTTTGAGCAGTAATATAGTAGATTACACTGACTGATGAACAGGCAGACTGACGGAGATAGAGGGTGAAATCCTTGAGATGACCTACATGCAAGTGTTCCACTGATAGCGATGCACGATTTATGTGAATGATTTATGTCCATGCAGACTTAAGGGCACATTTCATTTAGCCAGCTTCTCCATTGAAGGCTGTTATCATTAGCGGTTCTGTATAAGACTGTCTGACTTATTGTAATGACTGCCATCACCTGACAGGTATGCTGATCTGGAGTGTGACAATGTGGATTTATGCCCTCGTAATGAACATGTACTGTCTGAAATAATGTGTTCTATTTCCCTTATATATTTTGCAATTTCTTTCTAGAAGCATTATACTGCACATTACTATATTATTCTTTAGCTCCTTTGTTAGCTACTGTTTATAGTTCATACCCAGTTGGGAAGGAAAATGTTTGTATGGAAAGGAATTATAGAATAATTTGTTCCCCAAATAAATTAGGTTATTTACCTGACTCTAGCTTACCAGAGTGCACATAATCATCGTAACACTTACGAGCTAAAAGCTCTGTTTATTTCATTCTGTTAATGTTTTCCTTTGTTCATATTTCCCATATTGGGTCGGAGTTCCGTGTGTCTCTGTCTGTCCCTGTCATTTGACTTTTTCCACATGTAGTTGTGTTACAGCCAGCATTTACAATTGATTACATTTAGATTTTGTGTCACTGATCTACACACAATACTCCATAATGTGAAAGTGGATTTTTTTTGTTGTTGCAATTTTGGAATTTAATTAAAAATTAAAAGTTGAAATGTCTTCAGTCAATAACTATTCAACCACTTTGTCATGAAAGCCTAAATAAGTTAAGGAGTAGAAATGTGCTTAACAAATCTTATAATAAGTTGCATGGACTAATTCTGTGTTCAATAATATTGGATATCATGCCATTTCAAGCACAGATTCAACCACAAAGACCAGGGAGATTTTTCAAGGTCAGATGTGTAAAACATTAAAAAAGCAGACACTGAATATCCCTTTGAGCATGGTGAAGTTATTAATTAGGCTTTGAATGGTTTATAAATACACCCAGTCACTACAAAGATACAGGCGTCCTTCCTAACTCAGTTGCCAGCGAGGAAGGAAACTGCTCAGGGATTTCACCATGAGGCCGATTGTGATTATACCTCTACAGAGTACCTAACCCGGATCCGGGAGCACCCCCCACACCCCCCACACTGATTAGCATCGCTAGCATAGCGTCACAATTAAATAGTAGCATCTAAATATCATTAAATCACAAGTCCAAGACACCCAATGAAAGACACAGATCTTGTGAATAAAACCACCATTTCAGATTTTTTAAATGTTTTACAGGGAAGACACAATATGTAAATCTATTAGCTAAACACGTTAGCAAAATGACACCATTTTCTTACTCCAACAGTTTCTTACTCCATCAGGTGCTATCACCAATTCGGCTAAACTAAGATATTGATAGCCACTAACCAACAAAAAAATTCTTAAGATGACAGTCTGATAACATATTTATGGTATAGCATAGTTTTTTTTTTTTAAATGTGCATTTTTCAGGTATAAATCACAGTTCTACATTGCAGCTGCAATCTGATATAGTGCTGATGCAGCTAGAACAATTACAGAGACCAACGTTATATAACTAATTACTTGTCTTAAAACATTTCAGAAAAAATACACAGCGTACAGACATTGAAAGCCCAACATCTGGTGAATCCAAACAATATTTCAGATTTTTTAAATGTTTTATAGCGAAATTAGCATAACTAGCTAATTAGCATAACCAGGCCAGCCAAAACCAGCTGGACGCGCGCGACCAGTTCACATGCACGACAGATATATGAAATAACATCGTAAATTGGGTCTTACTATTGCTGGTCTTTCATCAGAATGTTGATCAAGGTGTCCTTAGTCCTGATGAGTCGTTCAATCCATTCACAATGGCAACTTCCCCTCTTCATTTAGCCTGGGTACTGGTCGACTGGCACGGTCCATGTCCAAAGTTAAAAAACTCAAAGAACGGAACACGGCAAAACTCCCGAAAAAATTATAATAATCTGATTAAACTATATTGAAAAAACATACATTACGGTGATATGGTCACATGTATCAAACAAACTTCGACACGGAGATAGTTTTCATCCGTAACGTCAGCATAACAAAAGACAATGCCACCTCTGAAAACGCGCATCTCAGAAACCGGAAGTTGTCGGTCACGCTAAAGAAATAGATCTTATTTCACGTCAGTACAAGATAAACAAAAAATTTCTCCTCTGACGTCTTCCAGACACCCAGAGGAAGAAGAAGGAAGTGTCATTCGGGTCATAGGTCGCGTGACCATATATAGGCAGAGCTTTGAAGCGAGCATACACATCTTGCAATCTTTTTCTGGCTCAGGGAAAGTGCTGTGAAATGACCTGTGTTTGACTCAGAGACTCAATTGGAACGGTTTTAGAAACCATAGCTTGTTTTCTATCCAATGCTATATGGTTATATGCATATAGTAACAGCAATAATTGAATAAGAGGCAGTTTAGTCTGTAGAGGCAATTATGCTAATGCGAAATAGCACCCCCTGTATTCTCAAGAAGTTAAAACAGTTACAGAGTTTAATGGTTGTGATATTAGAGAACTGAGGATGGATCAACAACATTGTAGTTACTTAACAATTGACAGAGTGAAAAGCAGGAAGCCTCTACAGAATAAAAATATTACAAAACATGCATCCTGTTTGCAACAAGGCACTAAAGACCTACCATAAAAAATGTGGCAAAGCAATTCACTTTTTGTCTTGAATACAAGGTGTTATGTCTGGGGTAAATCCAATACAACATATCATTGAGTACCACTCTCCATATTTTCAAGCAATGTGGTGGCTACATCATGTTATGTGTATGGTTGTAATCATTAAGAACTGGGGAGTTTTCAAAATAAAAAATGTTATGTAATGGAGCTAAGCACAGGCAAAACCCTGAAAACCTGATTCAATATGCTTTCCAACTGACACTGGCCGACGAATTCACCTTTCTGCACGACAATTAACTAAAACACGAGTCCAAATATACAGTACCAGTCAAAAGTTTCATTCATTCAAAAAAATTAAAATTGTGTGACTATTTTCTACATTGTATAATAATCATCAAAATGATGAAATAACACATTGTGGAATCATGTAGTAACCAAAAAAGTGTTAAACAAATCAAAATAGATTTTTGATTCTTCAAAGTAGCCAGCCTTTGCATTGATAACAGCTTTGCACACTTTTAGCATTCTCTCAACCAGCTTCACATGCAATGCTTTTCCAACAGTCTTGAAGGAGTTCCCACATATGCTGAGCACTTGTTGGCTGCTTTTCCTTCACTCTGCGGTCCAACTCATCCCAAACTATCTCAATTGGGTTTAGGTTGGGTGATTGTGGAGGCCAGGTCATCTGATGCAACACTCCATCACTCTCCTTCTTGGTCAAATAGCGCTTACACAGCCTGGGAATGTGTTGGGTCATTGTCCTGTTGAAAAACAAATGATAGTCCCACTAAGCGCAAACCAGATGGGATGGCGCATCGCTGCAGAATGCTGTGGTAGCCATGCTGGTTAAGTGTGCCTTGAACTCTAAATAAATCACTGACAGTGTCATCAGCAAAGCACCCCCACACCATCACACCTCCTCCTCCATGCTTCATGTTGGGAACCACAAATGCGGAGATCATCCGTTCACATACTCTGCATCTCACAAAGATACGGTGTTTGGAACCAAAAATCTCAAATTTGGACTCATCAGACAAAAGGAAACATTTCCGCTGTCTATTGTCCATTGCTTGTGTTTCTTAGGCCAAGAAAGTCTCTTCTTATTATTGTTGTTCTTTAGTAGTGGTTTCTTTGCAGTAATTCCACCATGAAGGACTCATTCAAGCAGTCTCCTCTGAACAGTTGATGTTCTGTCAACTGTGGGACCATATATAGACAGGTCTGTGCCTTTTCAAATCATGTCCAATCAATTGAATTTACCACAGGTACACTCCAGTCAAGTTGCAGAAACATCTCAAGGATGATCATTGGAAACATGATGCACCTGAGCTCAATTTCGAATCTCATAGCAAAGGATCTGAATAATTATGCAAATAAGGTTTTTCTGTTATTTATTTTTAATAAATGTGTCTAATAAAACTGTCTACAAACCTGGTTTTGCTTTGTATTTATGGTGTATTGTGATTGAAAAAAAATTATTTTTGGATAAGTTTATTAAAAACATGTTGAACACGAGCTACGCTGCGTCTTGGTCCGATCCCTGCTAAACCTCCTCTTCAGACGAAGAGGAGGAAGGCTGCCGTTACAATGTCGCTCTTGCTGCGGGTGATTCCTTGATCCACCTCTACGCAGACGACACCATTCTATAAACATCTGACCCTTCTTTGGACACTGTGTTAACAAACGAGCTTCAATGCCATACAACACTCCTTCCGTGGCCTCCAACTGCTTTTAAACGCTAGTAAAATGAAATGCATGCTCTTCAACCGATCGCTGCCCGCACCCGCCCGCCCGACTAGCATCACTACTCTGAACGGTTCTGACCTAGAATATGTGGACAACTACAAATACCTAGGTGTCTGGCTAGACTGTAAACTCTCTTTTCAGACTCAAATTAAGCATCTCCAATCCAAAATCTCCAATCCAAGTCATTCTAAAAACTAAGGCTGTTAATTCTGCCGATAAGAATACAGTGATTGACAGAGTTGAAAGCCTTGGTCAGGTCGATGAAGACGGCTGCATAGTACTGTCTTTTAACGAGGGAGGTTATGATATCGTTTAGTACCTTGAGCGTGGCAGAGGTGCACCCGTGACCAGCTCAGAAACCAGATTGCACAGCGGAAAAGGTACGGTGGGATTCGAAATGGTCAGTGACCTGTTTGTTAACTTGGCGGCAGCTTTCCAATCTTTAGGAATCTCAGACAATATGAAAGAGAAGTTGAACAGACTAGTAATAGGGGTTGCAACAATGGCGGCAGATAATTTTAGAAAGAGAGGGTCCAGATTGTCTAGCCCAGCTGATTTGTATGGGTCCAGGTTTTGCAGCTCTTTCAGAACATCTGCTATCTGGATTTGGGTGAAGGAGAAGCTGGGGAGGCTTGGACAAGTAACTGCGGGGGGTGCGGAGCTGTTGGCCGGGGTTGGGGTAGCCAGGAGGAAAGTATGGCCGGCCGTAGAGAAATGCTTCTTGAAATTTTCGATTATCGTGGATTTATCGGTGTTGACAGTGTTTCTTAGCCTCAGTGCAGTGGGCAGCTGGGAGGAGGTGCTCTTATTCTCCATGGACTATACAGAACTTCTTAAAGTTAAAGCTACAGGATGCAAAATTCTGTTTGAAAAAGCAAGCCTTTGCTTTCCTAACTGACTGTGTGTATTGGTTCCTGACTTCCCTGAAAAGTTGCATATTGCGGGGACTATTATGCTACTGCAGTACGCCACAGGATGTTTTTGTGCTGGGGGAGGGCAGTCAGCTTTGGAGTGAACCAAGGGCTATATCTGTTCTTAGTTCTACTTTTTTTGAAAGGGGCATGCTTATTTAAGATGGTGAGGAAATTACTTTTAAAGAACAACCAGGCATCCTCTACTGGTGGGATGAGGTCAGTATCCTTCCAGGAATCCCGGGCCAGGTCGATTAGAAAGGCCTGTTCGCAGAAGTGTTTTAGGGAGCGTTTGACAGTGATGAGGGGTGGTCATTTGACCGCGGACCCATAACGGATGCAGGCAATGGGGCAGTGATCGCTGAGATCCTGATTGAAAACAGCAGAGGTGTATTTGGTGGGCAAGTTTGTCAGGGTGATATCTATGAGGTTGCCCATGTTTACGAATTTAGGGTTGTACCTGGTGGGCTCCTTGATAATTTGTGTGAGATTGAGGTCATCTAGCTTAGATTTTAGGACGGCCGGGGTGTTAAGAACAAATTCTTATTTACTTATTTATTTATTTAATGACCCCTACCCGGGAACAGTGGGTTAATTGCCTTGTTCAGGGACAGAACAACAGATTTTTACCTTGTCAGCTTGGGGATTCGATCCAACAACCTTTCGGTTACTGGCCCAACGCTCTAACGACTAGGGTACATGCTGCCACAAAGCCCAGATAGATATCTGAACAGTGGAATCATCCCAATCATCTTCGAAATGACAGAACAGAACGTTCCTGCAGCACTTTTACCCAGTTGAACTGCTTATGGCTGGCCTATGATTGGGAAACAGCTGCTGGAATAGTGGGGATAAGGTGCAGAAACTGTAACAGTGGGAGTTATAGTTGTGATATGGGTGTCGGGTGCAGTAACACTGGGGTTTATAGATCAGATATAGGTGTAGGGTGCAGTAACACGGGGATTTATAGATCAGATATAGGTGTAGGGTGCAGTAACACGGGGGTTTGTAGATGAGATATGGGTGTAGGGTACAGTAACAGTGGGGGCTTATAGATGAGATATAAGTGTAGGGTGGAGTAACACTGGGGTTTGTAGATGAGATATGGGTGTAGGGTGCAGTAACACTGGGGTTTGTAGATGAGATATGGGTGTAGGGTGCAGTAACAGTGGGGGTTTATAGATGAGATATGGGTGTAGGGTGCAGTAACACTGGGGTTTATAGATAATATATGGGTGTAGGGTGCAGTAACACTGGGGTTTGTAGATGAGATATGGGGGTAGGGTGCAGTAACAGTGGGGTTTGTAGATGAGATATGGGTGTAGGGTGCAGTAACAGTGGGGTTTGTAGATGAGATATGGGTGTAGGGTGCAGTAACACTGGGGTTTGTAGATGAGATATAGGTGTAGGGTGCAGTAACACTGGGGTTTGTAGATGAGATATGGGTGTAGGGTACAGTAACACTGGGGGTTTATAGTTGAGATATAGGTGTAGGGTGCAGTAACACTGGGGTTTGTAGATGAGATATAGGTGTAGGGTGCAGTAATACAGGTTTATAAATGAGATATGGGTGTAGGGTGCAGTAACACTGGGGTTTATAGATAAGATATGGGTGTAGGGTGCAGTAACACTGGGGTTTGTAGATGAGATATGGGTGTAGGGTGCAGTAACAGTGGGGTTTGTAGATGAGATATGGGTGTAGGGTGCAATAACAGTGGGGTTTGTAGATGAGATATGGGTGTAGGGTGCAGTAACACTGGGGTTTGTAGATGAGATATAGGTGTAGCGTGCAGTAACACTGGGGTTTGTAGATGAGATATGGGTGTAGGGTGCAATAACACTCGAGATTGTAGATGAGATATGGGTGTAGGGTGCAGTAACACTGGGGTTTGTAGATGAGATATGGGTGTAGGGTGCAGTAACAGTGGGGGTTTATAGTTGAGATATAGGTGTAGGGTGCAGTAACACTGGGGTTTGTAGATGAGATATAGGTGTAGGGTGCAGTAACACTGGAGTTTGTAGATGAGATATGGGTGTAGGGTGCAGTAACACTGGGGTTTGTAGATGAGATATGGGTGTAGGGTGCAGTAACAGTGGGGGTTTATAGTTGAGATATAGGTGTAGGGTGCAGTAACACTGGGGTTTGTAGATGAGATATGGGTGTAGGGTGCAGTAACACTGGAGTTTGTAGATGAGATATGGGTGTAGGGTGCAGTAACACTGGGGTTTGTAGATGAGATATAGGTGTAGGGTGCAGTAACACAGGTTTATAAATGAGATATGGGTGTAGGGTGCAGTAACACTTGGGTTTATAGATGAGATATAGGTGTAGCGTGCAGTAACACTGGGGTTTGTAGATGAGATATGGGTGTAGGGTGCAATAACACTCGAGATTGTAGATGAGATTTGGGTGTAGGGTGCAGTAACACTGGGGTTTGTAGATGAGATATGGGTGTAGGGTGCAGTAACAGTGGGGTTTGTAGATGAGATATGGGTGTAGGGTGCAGTAACACTGGGGTTTGTAGATGAGATATGGGTGTAGGGTGCAGTAACACTGGGGGTTTATAGTTTAGATATAGGTGTAGGGTGCAGTAACACTCGAGATTGTAGATGAGATATGGGTGTAGGGTGCAGTAACACTGGGGTTTGTAGATGAGATATGGGTGTAGGGTGCAGTAACACTGGAGTTTATAGACGAGATATGGGTGTAGGGTGCAGTAACACTGGGGTTTGTAGATGAGATATGGGTGTAGGGTCCAGTAACACAGGTTTATAGATGAGATATGGGTGTAGGGTGCAGTAACAGTGGGGTTTGTAGATGAGATATGGGTGTAGGGTGCAATAACAGTGGGGTTTGTAGATGAGATATGGGTGTAGGGTGCAGTAACACTGGGGTTTGTAGATGAGATATAGGTGTAGCGTGCAGTAACACTGGGGTTTGTAGATGAGATATGGGTGTAGGGTGCAATAACACTCGAGATTGTAGATGAGATATGGGTGTAGGGTGCAGTAACACTGGGGTTTGTAGATGAGATATGGGTGTAGGGTGCAGTAACAGTGGGGGTTTATAGTTGAGATATAGGTGTAGGGTGCAGTAACACTGGGGTTTGTAGATGAGATATAGGTGTAGGGTGCAGTTACACTGGAGTTTGTAGATGAGATATGGGTGTAGGGTGCAGTAACACTGGGGTTTGTAGATGAGATATAGGTGTAGGGTGCAGTAACACTGGAGTTTGTAGATGAGATATGGGTGTAGGGTGCAGTAACACAGGTTTATAAATGAGATATGGGTGTAGGGTGCAGTAACACTTGGGTTTATAGATGAGATATGGGTGTAGGGTGCAGTAACACTGGGGTTTGTAGATGAGATATGGGTGTAGGGTGCAGTAACACTGGGGTTTGTAGATGAGATATGGGTGTAGGGTGCAGTAACAGTGGGGTTTGTAGATGAGATATGGGTGTAGGGTGCAGTAACACTGGGGTTTGTAGATGAGATATGGGTGTAGGGTGCAGTAACACTGGGGGTTTATAGTTTAGATATAGGTGTAGGGTGCAGTAACACTCGAGATTGTAGATGAGATATGGGTGTAGGGTGCAGTAACACTGGGGTTTGTAGATGAGATATGGGTGTAGGGTGCAGTAACACTGAAGTTTATAGACGAGATATGGGTGTAGGGTGCAGTAACACTGGGGTTTGTAGATGAGATATGGGTGTAGGGTGCAGTAACACAGGTTTATAGATGAGATATGGGTATAGGGTGCAGTAACACTGGGGTTTGTAGATGAGATATGGGTGTAGGGTGCAGTAACAAGGGTTTATAGATGAGATATGGGTGTACGGTGCAGTAACAGTGGGGTTTGTAGACGAGATATAGGTGTAGGGTGCAGTAACACTGGGGTTTGTAGATGAGATATGGGTGTACGGTGCAGTAACACTGGGGTTTGTAGATGAGATATAGGTGTAGGGTGCAGTAACAGTGGGGTTTATAGATGAGATATGGGTGTACGGTGCAGTAACACTGGGGTTTGTAGATGAGATATGGGTGTAGGGTGCAGTAACACGGGTTTATAGATGAGATATGGGTGTAGGGTGCAGTAACACTGGGGTTTGTAGATGAGATATGGGTGTAGGGTGCATTAACAGTGGGGGTTTATAGTTGAGATATAGGTGTAGGGTGCAGAAACACTGGGGTTTGTAGATGAGATATAGGTGTAAGGTGCAGTGAAACAGGTTTATAAATGAGATATGGGTGTAGGGTGCAGTAACACTGGGGTTTGTAGATGAGATATGGGTGTAGGGTGCAGTAACACTGGGGTTTATAGATAATATATGGGTATAGGGTGCAGTAACACTGGGGTTTGTAGATGGGATATGGGTGTAGGGTGCAGTAACAGTGGGGTTTGTAGATGAGATATGGGTGTAGGGTGCAGTAACAGTGGGGTTTGTAGATGAGATATGGGTGTAGGGTGCAGTAACACTGGGGTTTGTAGATGAGATATAGGTGTAGGGTGCAGTAACACTGGGGGTTTATAGTTTAGATATAGGTGTAGGGTGCAGTAACACTCGAGATTGTAGATGAGATATGGGTGTAGGGTGCAGTAACACTGGGGTTTGTAGATGAGATATGGGTGTAGGGTGCAGTAACACTGGGGTTTATAGACGAGATATGGGTGTAGGGTGCAGTAACACTGGGGTTTGTAGATGAGATATGGGTGTAGGGTGCAGTAACACAGGTTAATAGATAAAATATGGGTGTAGGGTGCAGTAACACTGGGGTTTGTAGATGAGATATGGGTGTAGGGTGCAGTAACAAGGGTTTATAGATGAGATATGGGTGTAGGGTGCAATAACAGTGGGGTTTGTAGATGAGATATAGGTGTAGCGTGCAGTAACACTGGGGTTTGTAGATGAGATATGGGTGTAGGGTGCAATAACACTCGAGATTGTAGATGAGATATGGGTGTAGGGTGCAGTAACACTGGGGTTTGTAGATGAGATATGGGTGTAGGGTGCAGTAACAGTGGGGGTTTATAGTTGAGATATAGGTGTAGGGTGCAGTAACACTGGGGTTTGTAGATGAGATATAGGTGTAGGGTGCAGTAACACTGGAGTTTGTAGATGAGATATGGGTGTAGGGTGCAGTAACACTGGGGTTTGTAGATGAGATATGGGTGTAGGGTGCAGTAACACTGGAGTTTGTAGATGAGATATGGGTGTAGGGTGCAGTAACACAGGTTTATAAATGAGATATGGGTGTAGGGTGCAGTAACACTTGGGTTTATAGATGAGATATGGGTGTAGGGTGCAGTAACACTGGGGTTTGTAGATGAGATATGGGTGTAGGGTGCAGTAACACTGGGGTTTGTAGATGAGATATGGGTGTAGGGTGCAGTAACAGTGGGGTTTGTAGATGAGATATGGGTGTAGGGTGCAGTAACACTGGGGTTTGTAGATGAGATATGGGTGTAGGGTGCAGTAACACTGGGGGTTTATAGTTTAGATATAGGTGTAGGGTGCAGTAACACTCGAGATTGTAGATGAGATATGGGTGTAGGGTGCAGTAACACTGGGGTTTGTAGATGAGATATGGGTGTAGGGTGCAGTAACACTGAAGTTTATAGACGAGATATGGGTGTAGGGTGCAGTAACACTGGGGTTTGTAGATGAGATATGGGTGTAGGGTGCAGTAACACAGGTTTATAGATGAGATATGGGTATAGGGTGCAGTAACACTGGGGTTTGTAGATGAGATATGGGTGTAGGGTGCAGTAACAAGGGTTTATAGATGAGATATGGGTGTACGGTGCAGTAACAGTGGGGTTTGTAGACGAGATATAGGTGTAGGGTGCAGTAACACTGGGGTTTGTAGATGAGATATGGGTGTAGGGTGCAGTAACACTGGGGTTTGTAGATGAGATATAGGTGTAGGGTGCAGTAACACTGGGGTTTGTAGATGAGATATAGGTGTAGGGGGCAGTAACACTGGGGTTTGTAGATGAGATATGGGTGTAGGGGGCAGTAACACTGGGGTTTGTAGATGAGATATGGGTGTAGGGTGCAGTAACACTGGGGTTTGTAGATGAGATATAGGTGTAGGGTACAGTAACAGTGGGGTTTGTAGATGAGATATAGGTGTAGGGTACAGTAACAGTGGGGGTTTATAGATGAGATATGGGTGTCGGGTGCAGTAACACTAGGTGTTATGGAGGGTTGAAAGAAGGAGTGAGTGAGTGAGTGAGTGAGTGAGTGAGTGAGTGAGTGAGGGCGGGGAACTTGAGGGGTAAGAGAGAGTGAGGGAGAGAAAGGGCTGAGGGAAAGAGTTCCCCACATGTGTTCTCCTCGTTACCCTGAGCTGCATGCTGCTCATTCTGCAGGAATGTGCTGCTAACGTGCCTGTAACCTCCACCTTCACACACACACACAGAGAGATGTGCACACACACACACACACACACACACACCACACCACACCACACTGGATAAGACTCCCCATTGCTCTAACCACACAGCTGCTCTGTGCGATACAGCACATCACATAATACAAAGCTTAAAGGAATAGTTCATAGAAATTACAGAATTACATATTGGTTTTCTTACCCTGTAAGCAGTCTATGGACAAGGTATGAGAGCAAACCATGCTTTGGTTTAGTTTCTCGGACACTGTTTCCAAATGCTAACAAATACACAAATCCCATTCAAGTCATGGGACCAATATAATACTTTTTCACACATCTCGTCCAAGTCAAGACTGAGGTACGTATTGTTGGAGCCAAAGCACAGATAGAGAATCTGGAATTTAAATTCACGGGCAATAAAATTAAAACACCAGGTAAAAAGCTAGGTGTCATTTTAGATTCTGAACTCTTCGAGTTACACATTAGGAACATGAACAAAATAGCTTTTCACCACCTGAGGAACACTGCCAAGGTGCGGCCGCTCAGGCTGATACAGAGAGACTCATCCATGCTTTTATTACAAACAGGCTTGACTACTGTAATGGTCTCCTGTCTGGTCTACCCAAGAAAGCCAACGGGCAACTGTAAAACATACAGAATGCTGCAGCACAGGTACTGACCAAGACCAGACAGAGAGCACACATTACACCGGTTTTAAGGTCTCTGCACTGGCTACCTGTGAGTTTTAGAATACATTTTAAGATTATTCTGTTTGTTTTTAAATCAATCCACGATTTTGCACCCCAATACATGTCAGACATGCTTTTAAGTTATGTACCCAGTAGGTCCCTCAGGTCCTCTGGTACTGACCTATTAACTATGCCAAAATCTAGGACCAAGAGGGTGAATGGGAGGGCTTTTTTGGTGGTCAGAGCTCTATTTTAGGTTATGATTGACACTCGCCACAGCCACACACACACACACACACACACTGGTGTAAAAAGTACTAAATTGTCATACTTGAGTAAAAGTAAAGATACCTTAATAGAAAAAGTGAAAGCCACCCAGTAAAATACTACTTAACTAAAAGTCTAAAAGTTTCTGGTTTTGAATGTACTTGGTGGAGAAATTATTCAGTCGTCATACTAAAAGTACAAAGTACATGTCAACGTCGTGTGTACAGGTGGCAGGGAAGTCAGACGCAGGAGAGTAAACGAAGTGTATATGGAGACTTTTAATAAACGTCCATGACATGCTCCAAACACGAGTAATATACATATATCAAAATAAAATGGGTACAAGGACCCGTCGCACACCTATACACTAATAAAACAACACTTGACATACAACAATCTCTGACAAACACATGAAGGGAAACAGAGGGTTAAATACACAACAGGTAATGAATGGGATTGACAACAGGTGTGTGGGAAGACAAGACAAAACCAATGGAAAATGAAAAATGGATTGATGATGGCTAGAAGACCGGTGAAGTCGACCGCCGAACACCGCCCGGACAAGGAGAGGCAACGACTTCGGCAGAAGTCGTGACATTACCCCCCCCCCTGACGCGCGGCTCCAGCAGCGCGTCGACACCGGCCTCGGGGACGACCCGGAGGGCGAGGTGCAGGGCGATCCGGATGGAGGCGGTGGAATTCTTTTAACATGGAAGGATCTAAAACATCCTCCACCGGAACCCAGCATCTCTCCTCCGGCCCGTACCCCTCCCAGTCCACGAGGTACTGAAGGCCCCTCGCCCGACGTCTCGAATCCAAAATGGATCGAATAGCGTACGCCGGGACCCCCTCGATGTCTAGAGGAGGCGGAGGAACTTCACGCACTTCAGCCTCCTGGAGCGGGCCAGCCACCACCGGCCTGAGGAGAGACACATGGAACGAGGGGTTAATACGGTAATTAGTGGGCAGTTGTAATCTATAACATACCTCGTTCACTCTCCTCAGGACTTTAAACGGCCCCACAAACCGCGGACACAGCTTCCGGCAGAGCAGGCGGAGGGGCAGGTTTCGGGTCGAGAGCCAGACCCTGTCCCCTGGTACGAATACCGGGGCCTCACTGCGGCGACTGTCTGCGCCAATTTTCTGGCGCCTTATGGCACGCTGAAGGTGGACGTGGGCTGCCTCCCAAGTTTCCTCAGCGTGCCGAAACCAATTGTCCACCGCAGGAGCTTCGGTCTGACTCTGATGCCAAGGAGCCAGAACCGGCTGATACCCTAATACACATTGAAAAGGGGTAAGGTTAGTGGAGGAGTGACGTAGCGAGTTCTGGGCTATCTCTGCCCAGGGCACGAACTTCGCCCACTCCCCTGGCCGGTCCTGGCAATAGGACCGCAGAAACCTGCCCACATCCTGGTTAACTCTCTCCACCTGCCCATTACTCTCGGGGTGAAAACCTGAGGTAAGACTAACCGAGATCCCCAGACGTTCCATGAACGCCTTCCAGACCCTTGACGTGAACTGGGGACCCCGATCAGACACTATATCCTCAGGCACCCCATAATGCCGGAAAACATGTGTAAACAGAGCCTCCGCAGTTTGTAAGGCCGTAGGGAGACCGGGCAAAGGGAGAAGACGACAGGACTTAGAGAACCGATCCACAACGACCAGGATCGTGGTGTAACCCTGTGAAGGTGGAAGATCAGTCACAAAATCCACTGACAGGTGCGACCACGGCCGTTGAGGAACGGGTAAAGGTAAAAGCTTACCTCTAGGCAGGTGTCTAGGAGCCTTGCACTGGGCGCACACCGAACAGGAGGAAACATAAATCCTCACGTCCTTAGCTAAAGTGGGCCACCAGTACCTCCCATCAAGACAGCGCATCGTCCGACCTATCCCAGGATGACCAGAGGAAGGTGATGTGTGAGCCCAATAGATCAATCGGTCGCGGACAGCAGACGGAACGTACAGACGACCAGCTGGACACTCAGGAGGAGAGGGCTCTGCACGTGACGCCCGCTCAATGTCCGCGTCCAGCTCCCACACTACTGGCGCCACCAAACACGACTCTGGGAGTATGGGAGTGGGATCCATGGGTCGCTCCTCTGTGTCATACAGCCGAGACAATGCGTCTGCCTTGACGTTCTGGGAGCCTGGTCTATAAGTAAGCGTAAACACAAAACGAGTGAAAAACATGGCCCACCTTGCCTGGCGAGGATTTAGTCTCTTCGCCTGCCGGATGTACTCCAGATTGCGGTGGTCAGTCCAGATGAGAAAAGGGTGATTAGCCCCCTCAAGCCAATGCCTCCACACCTTCAAGGCTTTTACGACAGCTAACAGCTCTCGGTCCCCCACATCATAGTTACGCTCCGCCGGGCTGAGCTTCTTCGAAAAGAAAGCACAGGGGCGAAGCTTCGGTGGCACACCCGAACGCTGAGAGAGCACTGCTCCTATCCCAGCTTCGGATGCGTCCACCTCTACTATGAATGGCAAAGAGGGATCCGGATGAGCCAACACAGGCGCCGAGGTAAACAGAGCCTTCAGTTTACCAAAAGCCCTATTCGCCTCGGCCGACCACTGCAAGCGCACCGGTCCCCCCTTTAGCAGTGAGGTAATGGGAGCTGCAACCTGACCAAAACCCCGGATAAATCTCCGGTAGTAATTGGCAAACCCTAAAAAACGCTGCACCTCCTTTACCGTGGTTGGAGTCGGCCAATTACGCACGGCTGTAATGCGGTCGCTCTCCATTTCCACTCCTGAAGTGGAAATCTGATGCCCTAGGAAGGAGATGGATTGTTGGAAGAACAAGCATTTCTCAGCCTTGACATATAAATCATGCTCCAACAGGCGACCAAGCACCCTGCGCACCAAGGACACATGCTCAGCGCGTGTAGCAGAGTATATCAAAATATCATCGATATACACCACTACACCCTGCCCGTTCAGGTCCCTGAAGATCTCATCTACAAACGATTGGAAGACTGATGGAGCATTCATCAACCCATATGGCATGACCAGGTACTCATAATGACCTGAGGTGGTGCTAAATGCCGTCTTCCACTCATCACCCCTCCTAATACGCACCAGATTGTACGCACTCCTGAGATCCAATTTTGTGAAGAAGCGGGCCCCGCGCATTGACTCCATTACTGTATTGATCAAAGGTAGCGGGTAACTATATTTTACCGTGATTTTATTAAGGTCTCGATAATCAATGCATGGGCGTAAACCGCCATCCTTCTTCTTCACAAAAAAGAAACTCGAAGAGGCGGGTGAAATGGATGGCTGAATGAACCCCTGACGCAGGGATTCAGAGATATAATTATCCATAGCCACTGTCTCCGCTTGCGACAGAGGATACACGTGACTCCTGGGATATGCAGTGTCTACCAGGAGATCTATCGCACAATCCCCCTGTCGATGGGGTGGTAATTGAGTCGCCTTCTTTTTACAGAAGGCGAGTGCCAAATCGGCATATTCTGGGGGAATGCGCACGGTGGAAACCTGGTCTGGACTTTCCACCGTAGTAGCACCAACGGAAACCCCTACACACCTACCTGAGCACTCTCGCGACCACCCCGTGAGAGCCCTCTGTGGCCAAGAAACAGTGGGGTTATGAGTAGTTAACCAGGGTAGGCCTAACACCACAGAATACGCAGGGGAATCAATAAGGAAAAGACTAATCTTCTCCTTGTGACCCTCCTGCGTTATCATAGACAAAGGTGCGGTGACCTCCCTGATAAACCCTGACCCTATTGGTCGACTATCTAAGGCATGAATAGGGAAAGGCATATCCACAGAAACAACAGGAATCCCTAAACTATGAGCAAAATTTTTATTAATGAAATTCCCAGCCGCGCCTGAATCTACTAGCGCCTTATACTGGGAATGCAGGGAAAAATCCGGAAAGGTGACAGAGACAAACATAAGTGCAGCAGAGGGCTCTGGATGAGTATGGTGCCTACTCACCTGGGGTGATGCCAGAGTGCCCTGCCTGCCTTCTCTATTCCCAGAGGAACCAACCCGGCACCGATCAGCAGTGTGATCTCTGCGATCATAGATGGTGCTCGAGCGGGTACCCCCTCCGGTCTCCCTGCGCACCATCCCTCCCAATTCCATAGGTTCGGGAGAGAGAGTGCGGGAGGATGGAACAACCAGACCCCGATCTAGACGTCCCCGAGTAGCCAGCATGTTGTCCAGCCTGATGGACATATCCACCAGCTGGTCGAAGTTGAGGGTGGTGTCTCTACAGGCCAGCTCCCGACGGACGTCCTCGCGTAGACTACAACGGTAGTGGTCGATCAGGGCCCTGTCGCTCCATCCAGCGCCGGCAGCCAAAGTCCTAAACTCCAAAGCGAACTCCTGAGCACTCCTCGTCCCCTGCCTCAGATGATAGAGGAGCTCACCTGCTGCTCTGCCTTCGGATGGGTGGTCGAATACCTTCCGGAAATGGCAGATGAGCTCCTCAAAATGGTCCAACGCCTTATCCTCTCCACACACAGCGTTGGCCCACTCCAGGGCTTTCCCGGTAAGGCATGAGACGAGGGCGGAGCTTTTCTCACGGTCTGATGGTACTGGAGAGACCGTGGCCAGATACAAGTTCAGTTTTAGGAGAAAACCCTGGCAGCTGGCAGTATCTCCATTGTATCCCGTGGGTAGGGATAACTGGATCCTGTTCTGTTCCGGAGGAGAAAAAACGTTCAAAGGAATTCCAGGTGGTGGTGGAGGTACTGGAAAAGCTCCCTGTCTCTCCCAGCGGTCCATACTCTGGACAATGCGATCCATGGCAGCGCACAGACTGTCAATCTCCTCTGCTTGTTCCAGGACGCGTTCCTCAACCTCCATTAGCGAAGTGCCTCCTCCTGCTGACTTCATTTTTTATGGTCAGAGATTCTGTCAACGTCGTGTGTATAGGTGGCAGGGAAGTCAGACGCAGGAGAGTAAACGAAGTGTATATGGAGACTTTTAATAAACGTCCATGACATGCTCCAAACACGAGTAATATACATATATCAAAATAAAATGGGTACAAGGACCCGTCGCACACCTATACACTAATAAAACAACACTTGACATACAACAATCTCTGACAAACACATGAAGGGAAACAGAGGGTTAAATACACAACAGGTAATGAATGGGATTGACAACAGGTGTGTGGGAAGACAAGACAAAACCAATGGAAAATGAAAAATGGATCGATGATGGCTAGAAGACCGGTGAAGTCGACCGCCGAACACCGCCCGGACAAGGAGAGGCAACGACTTCGGCAGAAGTCGTGACAGTACAAGTAAATGCAATACATCAAATTCCTTATATTAAGCAAACCATATGGCACTATTCTTGTACTTTTATTTATTTACGGACAGCCAGGGGCACACTTCAACACTCAGACATAATTTACAAATGCGGTATTTGTGTTTAGTGAGTACACCATATCAGAGGCAGTAGGGATAACATTATGTTATATTGATAGGTGCATGAATTGGACCATATTGCATCATGGTCACCTAATCTTCCATTTGGCTCATTCATCCCTCCTCATCTCCCCTGTACAAACTATAGTTTTGGCAAGTCGGTTAGGACATTTACTTTGTGCATTACACAAGTAATTTTCCAACAATTGTTTACAGACAGATTATTTCACTTATACTTCACTGTATCACAATTCCAGTGGGTCAGAAGTTTACATACACTAAGTTGACTGTGCCTTTAAACAGCTTGGAAAATTCCAGAAAATGATGTCATGGCGTTTGAAGCTTCTGATAGGCTAATTGACATCATTTGAGTCAACTGTAGGTGTACCTGTGGATGTATTTCAAGGCCTACCTTCAAACTCAGTGCCTCTGTGCTTGACATCATGGGAAAATCAAAAGAAGTCAGCCAAAACCTCTACAAAAAAATTGTAGACCTCCACCAGTCTGGTTCATCCTTGGGAGCAATTTCCAAACGCCTGAAAGTACCACGTTCAACTGTACAAACAATAGTACGCAAGTATAAACACCATGGGACCACGCAGCCGTCATACCGCTCAGGAAGGAGACTCATTCTGTCTCCTGGAGATGAACGTACTTTGGTGCGAAAAGTGCAAATCAATCCCAGAACAACAGCAAGAACCTTGTGAAGATGCTGGAGGAAACAAGTACAAAAGTATCTATATCCACAGTAAAACGAGTCCTATATCGACATAACCTGAAAGGCCGCTCGGCAAGGAAGAAGCCACTGCTCCAAAACCACCATTAAAAAGGCAGACTACGGTTTGCAACTGCACATGGGGACAAAGATTGTACTTTTTGGAGAAATGTCCTCTGGTCTGATGAAATCAAAATTGAACTGTTTGGCCATAATGACCATCGTTATGTTTGGAGGAAAAAGGGTAGGCTTGCAAGCCGAAGAACAACCGTGAAGCACGGGGGTGGCAGCATCATGTTTTGGGGGTGCTTTGCTGCAGGAGGGACTGGTGCACTCATAAAATAGATGGCATCATGAGGTAGGAAAATTATGTGGAAGCAACATCTCAAGCATCAGTCAAAGAAGTTAAAGCTTGGTGGCAAATGGGTCTTCCAAATGGACAATGACCCCAAGCATACTTCCAAAGTTGTGGCAAAATGGCTTGTGGACAACAAAGTCAAGGTATTGGACTGGCCATCACAAAGCCCTGACCTCAATCCCAAAGAACATTTGTGGGCAGAACTGAAAAAGTGTGTGGGAGCAAGGAGGCCTACAAACCTGACTCAGTTACACCAGCTCTGTCAGGAGGAACGGGCCAAAATTCCCCCAACTTATTATGGGATGCTTGTGGAAGACTACCCGAAACGTTTGACCCAAGTTAAACAATTTAAAGGCAATGCTACCAAATACTAATTGAGTGTATGTAAACTTCTGACCCACTGGGAATGTGATGAAAGAAATAAAAGCTGAAATAAATCATTCTCTCTACTATTATTCTGACATTTCTCATTCTAAAATAAAGTGGTGATCCTAACTGACCTAAGACAGGGAATGTTAACTAGGATTAAATGTCAGGAATTGTGGAAAACTGAGTTTAAATGTATTTTGGCTAAGGTGTCTGTAAACTTTCGACTACAACTGTAAATTAAAAACGACTTAACAAACACACACATGCACACGCACAGAGCATGGTGAGAAAACATCCTCCAACAGTGGAGATTGTAACACTTTATTTAGGATAGTTAGTTTGTAAACTATCTAGTAACCCTAGCTCTAACCCAAACCTTAACCCTTAACCTAACTCTTTTTCTAAACCTAACCTTGATTATCAACAGATCATTTGTGGATAGTATGACCATATGTAGAGCAACTACAGATGGAATATCCGGACTATACAAGTAGTAAAGTGTGACCGAGATTAATTGTTGATCTCTGCTGTGGGGGGCCAGAGAGTGGGAGGGGAGGGGAGGGGAGGGGAGAGGAGAGGAGAGGAGAGGAGAGGAGAGGAGAGGAGAAGAGAGGAGAAGAGAGGAGAGGAGAGGAGAGGAGAGGAGAGGAGAGGAGAAGAGAAGAGAAGAGAAGAGAAGAGAAGAGAAGAGAAGAGAAGAGAAGAGAAGAGAAGAGAAGAGGAGAGGAGAGGAGAGGAGAGGAGAGGAGAGGAGAGGAGAGGAGAGGAGAGGAGAGGAGAGGAGAGGGGAGGAGATTGGGAAACACTATGACTTTCAGAGGGAAAAATAACCAGGGAACCAACCCAATAGGAGGCTTGTCCACTGAGAAGAAGAGAGGGAGGGAGAGGAAGAGAGAGGTAAGGGTAAGAGAGACATAGAGCATAGAGACAGAAAACTCTCAACTTGATAAAAGAGGGCAGGTACCATTGGCAGGTAAGACAATATTTGTTGTTTCTTTCTTCCAGGGGGGATGCTATTAGATGTGACACGCTCGATAACAGCATGTAAACAAAGCAAGACCAGGAGAGAGTGTGTGTGTCTTACAGTGTGTGAGGTGTATGTGGGACGAGGAGTGTGTGTTTGTGTGTGCGTGTCTTGGCAGAGAGGCGGACGTGAACAGAGCCTGACAGTGTGTGTTTCTATAGAGATGCTGAATGAGAGTGGTACTGTCCTCTCCTCCCAAAGAGAGAGCTTGCACCAGAGCATTTGTTGCTTCTGCTAAATTTTTCTCACAAAGCAGATTCTAGAACGCTGCTGCGACATTCAGACAAATAGCGACACACCTATCCATTTCGTTCAGCTAAACATGCTGCTTTCTTGTTGCAAGTTGTTTGAAGGGTAGTACTGGGTGGCAAAAAGACTGAACTGAAAGTGAAGTTATTTTTCACAGTCAGATTTAGGAAAACATTGCTTTGCTGTGTTTGGCTATATCACGCTACCCTCCACAGCTCTAAGCTTTCAATCAGATAGGGCTTGACAACTGTCCAGGTGTCTGTCAAGACGACTGTCTGTCTGCTAAGATTGATAGGTCACTGTTATATACAGATTTTTGTTGATCAATGTCTTTGAAAAGAGAGGAGAAGCTTTCTGAAGTTTCCAGAAACATCTCAGGAATGTTCATTCCAGAGATGTGTTCATAATGGGCTGTGGTCTGGACTGGTTCTGTTGAATTGGATCTCTGTGTTTTTACACAGAAATAAAACTGTCAATTGAATTTATTATTGACAACATTTTTGGCTGCATGGGAAACATTGCTAAAATGGATCATTGTTGATCATACAACATTATCTGTTATAAAATATCTATATCATTCTGCCAAAACAAAGTTTCTTATTTAACATTTGGCGATATTTCCTTTAGAATGAGGGTCACCCAGGAGTTTAGACAGCCAGGCTATATATCTGCCTGCCAGGCTTAACAGTGCAGACAGTCCAATGATTTTCCTTGCTTGTCTGCAGACCCTCCTCTGTCTGCCTCAGTATTTTCCAAATGGTGTTTCACAGCCAAGCGTTCTTGGGCTGGAGCTATAGCCTGTATAGCCTGGTTCAAATCAAATCAAATTGTATTTGTCACACATACACATGGTTAGCAGATGTTAATGCGAGTGTAGTGAAATGCTTGTGCTTCTAGTTGGTTTACCTACCAGTAAGGTTGACGTGTTACCAGTCACATTTCTGCCTAGACTTTATAGCTCCCCTTCATAGAGTTACCAACCCTTTTCTCCAGTGGAGCAGAAAAGATATTCCGGGAGATTTAATCAACAATGGAAAAGTGAATAAAGTTGAATGATTCTTATCATCGTTCCAGGATGATCTTGGAGCAAGTGGGCAACGCTTACTCAGATGAGCTGACCCCTGAGTATTATTTATCTATACTGGTGTTATCTATCTATATACTTTATATACAGTACCAGTCAAAAGTTTGAACACATCTACTCATTCAAGGATTTTTCTTAATTTTTACTATTTTCTACATTGTAGAATAATAGTGAAGACATCAAAACTATGAAATAGCACATATGGAATCAAGTAGTAACCAAAAAAGAGATTCTTCAAAGTAGCCACCCTTTGCCTTGATGACAGCTTTGCACACCCTTGGTATTCTCTCAACCAGCTTCAGGAGGTAGTCACCTGAAATGCTTTTCCAACAGTCTTGAAGGAGTTCCCAAATACACTCAAATGGGTTGAGGTCTGGTGATTGTGGAGGTAGGGTGATTGTGGAGGCCAGGCCATCTGATGCAGCACTCCATCACTCTCCTTCTTGGTCAAATAGCACTTACACAGCCTGTAGGTGTGTTTTGGGTCATTGTCCTCTTAAAAAACAAATGATAGTCCTACTAAGCGCAAACCAGATGGGAAGGCGTATTACTGCAGGATGCTCCACGTTGGGAACCACACATGTGGAGATCATCCATTCACCTACTCTGCATCTCACAAAGACACGGCGGTTGGAAGCAAAAATCTCAAATTTGGACTCATCAGACCAAAGGACAGATTTCCACCGGTCTAATGTCCATTGTCCGTGTTTCTTGACCCAAGCAAGTCTCGTTTTCTTATTGCTGTCCTTTAGTAGTGGTTTCTTTGCAGCAGTTTGACCATGAAGACCTGATTCACGCAGTCTCCTCTAAACAGTTGCTGTTGAGATGTGTCTGTTACTTGAACTCTGAAGCATTTATTTGGGCTGCAATCTGAGGTGCAGTTAATACCAATTTCTAAATCTGGTAACTCAAATGAACTTATCCTCTGCAGCAGAGGTAACTCTGGGTCATCCTTTCTTGTGGCAGTCCTCGTGAGAACCAGTTTCATCATAGTTCTTGATGATTTTTGCGACTGCACTTGAAGAAACTTTAAAAGTTATTGAAGTTTACGGATTGACTGACCTTAAATGTCTTAAAGTCGTTTCTCTTTGCTTATTTGAGCTGTTCTTGCCATAATATGGACTTGGTATTTTACCAAATAGGGCTATCTTCTGGATACCAACCCTACCTTGTCACAATACAACCGATTGGCTCAAACGCATTAAATTCCACAAATTTACTTTTAACAGGGCACACCTGTTAATTGAAATACATGCCAGGTGACCACCTCATGAAGCTGGTTGAGAGAAAGCCAAGAGTGTTCAAAGCTGTCATCAAGGCAAAGGGTGGGTACTTTAAAGAATCTGAAATATAAAACATATTTTGATTTGTTTAACACTTTTTTGGTTACTACATTATTCCATATGTGTTATTTCATCGTGTTGATGTCGTCACTATTATTCTACAATGTAGAAAATAGTAAAAATAAAGGAAAACCGTGGAATGAATAGGTGTGTCCAAAATGTTGTCTGGTACTGTATATATATATATATATATATATATATATATATATATATATATATATATATATATATACAGTATATATATATACAGTATATATATATATATATATATATATATATATATATATATACAGTATATATATATATATATATATATATATATACAGTATATATATATATATATATATATATATATATATATATATATATATATATATATATATATATATATATATATATATATACAGTGGGGCAAAAAAGTATTTAGTCAGCCACCAATTGTGCAAGTTCTCCCACTTAAAAAGATGAGAGAGGCCTGTAATTTTCATCATAGGTACACTTCAACTATGACAGACAAAATGAGAAATAAAAATCCAGAAAATCACATTGTAGGATTTTTAATATCTTGATGACTAACAACCCTAAGTCACAGACACATAGCTGTGACTGTAGTATAGATGTGCAGAACTCTGTCATCTCTCTCTTGTGTCTACCAACAGCCCTAACTCTCTGTCCTGAAGTCGTAACATCTGATTATAGCTGTTGGAGTTCTGGACTACTGAGAGAGGAAAAGTGAAATCACACTCTGGGCTGAGTGGCATTGCCAGGAACACGATTAGTTTGGGAGGAAGGGAAGTTTAGAACTGTTTATCCTGGCCTGGACAGACTCTGGCTAGGAGAATAGTTTTGCAATGATTCTCAGCTATTTATCAGACTCAACAGAAGGCTTTCTCACAACAAACAAAGCACAGAAAAACACAGTCAATCCCACACTGTTGTAAGATGCTGATACTCACTGTTGTGAGTAGTCACTTGTTGTATCTTGGGAACTCTGTCAATTACTAACTAATGACCAACAACTGGTTTGATGTGGTCTCCTGTATGCTAGGTTGTAAGATTGCCAGAGAGCGAGAGTGAGAGAGACCAAGAGAAAAGAGAGGAAGACAGAGAGAGATGGAGGAATAGACTACTTAGGGTCCCTGCTGGGCGTCTCAGAACTCCAGTCCCTCTGTTCTCCCTCTTTAGGATCCACTCACACTGGACCAAGTTCTCTATTCAATACGCATCTCAGAAGTTCAGCTTTACAGCGTGATTGAAAGGCAATGTTCCCGCTTTACCGTAGACTGCATTCACGGTAAATGCTGCACGTGTCGGCTCAATCTGAAATGACCTTAACATTTCTATCACGGGAATCTGTAATGCTGCAGCGATCCAGATTGAATAGAGCCCCAAAACACACAATGGAGGCTTTATCTTTTAGCTCCCTCTTAAAACTCACCCTTCTCTCTCTCTCTCTCTCTCTCTCTCTCTCTCTCTCTCTCTCTCTCTCTCTCTCTCTCTCTCTCTCTCTCTCTCTCTCTCTCTCGCTCTCTCTCTCTCTCGCTCTCTCGCTCTCTCTCTCTCTCTCTCTCGCTCTATCTATCTCTCTCTCTCTTATCTTTAACAGCTATAAAGGAAAAGCTAGTGCTTCACCCGGTCATTAATGAGAACCATGTCTGTGTGCTTCGCCTGCACAGGTCACTGCTCTCAACTCAGCCTTTATATAAGCAGATTACCAAACCCTGCAAAAGGCTAGAGGAAAACATTTACTGTAGTGGCTGCTAGCAAGTAATCCACTTTAAACTGTGATCACTTTTAAGGTTTAACAAACAACACAATCATAACTCCCATTTAAACTGCATCATAAACGATTTAGAAACAAAGTTACACCAAATAAAGGGTCATATATAAAAGGTGCTTATATCTGGTTCTTTACCAAATGTCACATTTCCCATAACATTTTGCCACAATCTCTTTTCCTCCCTCCCACTCTCTGTCTCGGTCTCTCTGTCTTTCTGTCTCTATCTCTCTGTCTCTGGGTCTCGGTCTCTCTGTCTCTCTGTCTCTATCTCTCTGTCTCTGGGTCTCGGTCTCTCTGTCTCTCTGTCTCTATCTCTCTGTCTCTGGGTCTCGGACTCCCTGTCTCTGGGTCTCTGTCTCTATCTCTGGGTCTCTATGTCTCTGTCTCTATCTCTGGGTCTCTATTTCTATCTCTGGGTCTCTGTTTCTCTGTCTCTGTCTCTCTGTCTCTGGGTCTCTGTCTCTGGGTGTCTGTCTCTGGGTGTCTGTCTCTATCTCTGGGTCTCTATCTCTCTCTCTGGGTCTCTATCTCTCTGTCTCTATCTCTGGGTCTCTATCTGTCTCTCCACAACTCTCTGGATCTCTATCTCTCTGTCTCTATCTCTATCTCTGGATCTCTATCTCTCTGTCTCTATCTCTATCTCTGGGTCTCTATCTCTCTGTCTCTATCTCTGGGTCTCTGTCTCTATCTCTGGGTCTCTATCTCTCTGTCTCGATCTCTGGGTCTCTGTCTCTCTGTCTCTATCTCTGTCGCTCTGTCTCTATCTCTCTGTCTCTAGGTCTCTGTCTCTCTGTCTCTCTGTCTCTGTCTCTCTGTCTCTGGGTCTCTGTCTCTCTGTCTCTATCTCTGTCGCTCTTTCTCTATCTCTCTGTCTCTAGGTCTCTGTCTCTCTGTCTCTGTCTCTCTGTCTCTGGGTCTCTGTCTCTCTGTCTCTATCTCTCTGTCTCTAGGTCTCTGTCTCTCTGTCTCTGTCTCTCTGTCTCTGGGTCTCTGTCTCTCTGTCTCTATCTCTCTGTCTCTAGGTCTCTGTCTCTCTGTCTCTGTCTCTCTGTCTCTAGGTCTCTATCTCTCTGTCTCTGTCTCTAGGTCTCTATCTCTCTGTCTCTCTGTCTCTGTCTCTCTGTCTCTATCTCTCTGTCTCTCTGTCTCTCTGTCTCTATCTCTCTGTCTCTAGGTCTCTATCTCTCTGTCTCTCTGTCTCTCTGTCTCTCTGTCTCTCTGTCTCTGTCTCTCTGTCTCTGTCTCTCTGTCTCTAGGTCTCTATCTCTCTGTCTCTCTGTCTCTATCTCTCTGTCTCTAGGTCTCTATCTCTCTATCTCTCTGTCTCTAGGTCTCTATCTCTCTGTCTCTGTCTCTGGGTCTCTGTCTCTATCTCTGGGTCTCTATCTCTCTGTCTCTCTGTCTCTATCTCTCTGTCGCTCTGTCTCTATCTCTTTATCGCTCTGCCTCTATCTCTCTATCTCTCTGTCTCTAGGTCTCTGTCTCTCTGTCTCTCTGTCTCTGGGTCTCTGTCTCTCTGTCTCTGGGTCTCTGTCTCTCTGTCTCTGGGTCTCTGTCTCTCTGTCTCTGTCTCTCTGTCTCTCTGTCTCTGTCTCTCTGTCTCTCTGTCTCTGGGTCTCTGTCTCTCTGTCTCTGGGTCTCTGTTTCTCTGTCTCTCTGTCTCTCTGCCGCTCGGTCTCTGTCTCTGAGTCTCTGTCTCTCTGTCGCTCGGTTTCTGTCTCTCTGTCAATTCAATTAATTTCAAAGTGGCTTTATTGCCATGGGAAACGTGTTGACATTGCCAAAACAACAATGACAAAAACCAACAAAGGGATTAAACAACACAAAGACAGAAACAATCAAACATTAACAGTAAACATTACTACACAAGCAAAAAGTTTCAAGAGAGTACCATGGGAGGGGAGGGGGGGGGGGGGGGATTGTCACACATTTTGCTGCTGGGATTGATTTGTGTTTGAATTCTTTGTGGGTTTGTGTAATTTGAGGGAAATATGTGTCTCATATGGTCGTACATTTGACAGGGGGTTAGAAAGTGCATCTCGGGCTTCAACAAATTTTATGGACAGTGGTCACATATCTTGTCTTCTCTTGAGAGCCTGGTCTACCTATGGCAGCCACTCTCAATAGCAATGCTATGCTCACTGAGTCTGTACATAATCAAGGCTTTTCTTAGTTTTGGGTCAGTCACAGTGGTCAGGTATTCTGCACTGTGTACTCTCTGTTTAAGGCCAGGTAGCGTTCCAATTTTCTCCGTTTTTTTGATTGATTCTTTCCAATGTGTCAAGTAGTTCTCTTTTAGTTTATTCATACTTTGGTTGGGGCTAATTTTATGTCTGTTAACAGAGCCACATAACCAGCTGGCTGAGGGGACTCTTCTCTAGGTTCATCTCTCTGTAGGTTAGGGCTTTGTGATGGAAGGTTTGGGCATCGCTTTCCTTCAGGTGGTTGTGGAATTTAACAGTTCTTTCTGGATTTGGAAAATTAACGGGTATAGTCCTAATTCTGATCTGCATGCATTATTTGTGTTATGCATTGAGGATATTTTTGCAGAATTCTGCATGCGGAGTCTCAATTGGGTGTTTTTCCCATTTTGTGAATTCTTGGTTGGTGAGTGGACCCCAGGGCACACCGCCATAGAAGACAATGGGTTCTATAACTGAGTGGAGTATTTTAAGCCAGATCCTAATTGGGATGTCAAATTGTATGTTTCTTTTGATGGCATAGAAGGCCCTTCTTGCCTTGTCTCTGTCTGTCTGTGTCTGTCTCTCTCTCTCGCTCTCTCTCTCTCCATCTCTCTGTCTCTCTCTCAATTCAATTCAATCTCTCTCTCTCTCTTTCCTCCACCCCTTCTCTCTCCATCCAGGACAATGAAGGCAGGTGTGGGACTCTACTCTGCCCTGGTGCTCTGTCTCCTGATGGGGGCAGTGTTCTCCCAGAGACCGAGACCTAAAAAACCTCCTAAGCCTCCTAAGGCCACCAAGCGACCCTCTTTCAAGCCTAGCCTGCCACCTGATGAACTGGAACCCCAGGAGCCCACAGACTTCCCCCCTCCCATCCTTGGCCCCCCCTCCATTTTCCATGACTGCCCCCGGGAGTGTTTCTGCCCCCCCTCCTTCCTTCCCCAACGCCCTATATTGTGAGAACCGGAACCTCCGTACGGTCCCTGTGATCCCGTCGAGAGTCCACTACCTTTACCTGCAGAACAACTACATCTCTGTGGTAACAGCGGAACCCTTCAACAACGCCACAGAGCTGCGATGGGTTAACATGGCCAACAATCGCATAAAAAAAGTAGACAAGCAGGTGGGAGCTTTTTTCTATATATTTATTTAGTTGATTTATTTAGTCATGCATTCACTGATTTTCATTATTCCATCTTTCTTTTTTCTTTCGCTATTTGTCTCTGTCTCTCTCTCTCTGTCTCCCTCTCTCCTTCTCTCTCTGTCTCTCTGTCTCCCTCTCTCCCTCTCTCTCTCTGTCTCTCTCTCTCTCTCTCTGTCTCTCTCTGTCTCTCTCTCTGTCTCCCTCTCTCTCTCTCTCTCTCTGTCCCTCTCTCTCTCTCTGTCTGTCTCTGTCTCCCTCTCTCCCTCTCTCTCTGTCTCTCGCTCTCTCTGTCTCTGTCTCTCTCTCTCTCTCTCTCTCTCTCACTGTCTGTCTCTGTATCTCTGTCTGTCTCTCTGTCTATGTCGCTATCTCTCGTTCTGTCTCTCTGTGTCCCAGGTGTTTGAGAAGGTACCTGGTCTGTTGTTTCTCTACATGGAGAGGAACCAGCTGAAGGAGGTTCCTGATGACCTGCCAGCTGGGTTGGAGCAGCTAATTCTCAGCCACAACCAGATCTCCAAGATCCCCTCTGGAGCCTTCGGCAAGATGGAGCACCTCGCTCTGCTCGACCTGCACCACAACAAGGTACACACGCACACACTAATGCACAAACATACACACACATGTTTGCATGCACACACACACATACAAATGCATGCACACAGGCATGTATGCACACGGACTCGCACAAACACATGCTTGCACGCACACACAAATGCACTCACTCTCACGCTCACTCAATGTTAATTCTCCCTGTGTATTCTCTGTTGTGTTTAGTTGAGTGACAGTGACGTGGGGAAGAACACTTTTAAAGACATGAAGAACCTGGTTCAGCTGAACTTGGCCCACAACATCCTGAAGAAGATGCCAGCTAACATCCCCAACGGCATCACACAACTATTCCTGGACAGGAACAACATCGAGGACATCCCTAAGTAAGCACACATGCATGCACACACAATGCAGGTACACACACGTACGCACACACACATTATCTATTGACCGAAACATTGGTGTGAGATCCAGTAAAGCACACAAGAATGACATTGTGCTGAACTCTCTATCCTCTAAGCACTTGGAAAATACTACATCATCCCACTATTTACAGTAACCCACTTGTCTTCCCAATGCAGGGACTACTTCCAAGGCTTCTCCAACCTGGCGTTTGTGAGGCTCAACTTCAACCAGCTAAGTGATAAGGGAGTACCTAAGTCTGTGTTCAACGTTTCCACCCTGCTAGACCTTCACCTGGCCCACAACCAGCTCACCTCCGTCCCCCTGTTCAACCCCCAGCTGGAGCAACTCCACCTCAACCACAACAGCATCGAGAGTGAGTAGCCTAACATAAGGCCATAATAGGTCTGTAGCATGACCACAACACAACCACATCACAACTATAACAGCATTGAGAATGAGTAACATGCAATGGAGATGCAACCATTAGTAACATAACCACGACAGCATTGAGTAACGTGTGTGTGTGTGTGTGTGTGTGTGTGTGTGTGTGTGTGTGTGTGTGTGTGTGTGTGTGTGTGTGTGTGTGTGTGTGTGTGTGTGTGTGTGTGTGTGTGTGTGTGTGTGTGTGTGTGTGTGTGTGTGTTCATGTGTCAGGTATTAACGGGACCCAGCTTTGTCCATTCAGTCTGTCCTCTGAGAGTCTTACTGATGAGGCTCTGATGCCCAGACTCAGGTAATATAAATATTCATAACACAATAGGTACGATAGATGGATTGCTTTATTGATTTGTGTCTTTGATTGATTGATTGATTGATAGTTTGTTTGATTGATTGACAGTTTGATTGATTGATTGATCGTTTGTTTGATTGATTGACAGTTTGATTGATTGATTGATAGTTTGATTGATTGATAGATTGTTTGATTGATTGATTGATTGACAGTTTGATTGATTGATAGATTGTTTGATTGATTGACAGTTTGATTGATTGATTGATAGCTTGTTTGATTGATGGATTGATAGTTTGTTTGATTGATTGATCGTTTAATTGATTGATTGATAGTTTGATTGATTGATAATTTGTTTGATTGATTGATAGTTTGATTGATAGTTTGTTTGATTGATTGATTGATACCCAACAGGTACCTGCGTCTGGATGGGAACCACCTGAGCCCTCCTGTCCCTCTGGATGTCATCATGTGTTTCAGACACCTCAAGTCCATTGTCATCTAGAGTCAGGCCTGGACATCACAACATCACACGCACACACACACACAACCACACAACGCACACACAACCACACACATACACATTAGTATTTTAGATGGGTGAAATGGTGCCAGATAACCTGAGTAAAATGCTAACTGTACGGCTTTGACAACTTCAGGAATATTTCACAGCTGAAAGATTTTAAAGCGTTAAAACAAATATTTATAAAACTAGGTCTTTGGTGCATGGATGTATCTGCAGTTCCAGTAAGATAGGAGTTGTTTTGTCTGTAAGTTGTGTTTCTAATATTAAGGTAAATAAGTACCATAGAATAATGGAACAAGTGGCAGATGAAAAATAAAGGTACATTGACTGACATGCTACAAATATAGTGTAGTTACAATTAGGGTATGATTACTCTTTGCACATTATGAATGTACTGTAACACTACATCTGGGGTAGGAAAGAAGCATAATAATGGTTTACAAGGGCCAATACACAGGTACGGCATTTGGTGAATGAAAAACAGGTTAAAAACGTGACTACCATGTAGTTTAAAATGTCCTTGGTGTATCTGTGTTTTTGAGGTACTTTCAATAAAAGTATTTGTATCCCTTTGTTTTGTATGAAGCAGTTCTGTACAAATAAAATAAATAAAATGTGCTCTTGGGCTAATCATGTATCCTTTCCTAGCCACATCTTTCCTATCCTTCTGAGTGTGTTCACTGTTCCCCTCTGAAAGCACAGTCTCCACTACCTCCTCACGAACATGAACCTGTTATCACTGTCATCCCTGTTCCTGGCAACCAATTCTTGCTATATCGTCTGGAAAACCCAGAATCTGACTGCTGCTGTTATAGGGAGGCAGCGAGAGAGCCGGCGAGGAGAGAGCCGGCGAGGAGAGAGCCGGCGTCGAGAGAGCCGGCGAGGAGAGAGCCGGCGGCGAGAGAGCATATTGTGCTGCATGTTAGAGACAGACAATTTGCCATGTGAAGTTAATTATTATCTCCTTATCCGCCTGTCTGTTTGTCTAACCATACTGTATGTACAGAATATATAAACATACACACACATGTATGTGCATACACACACACACACACAGGAGAATGAGTCAGTTTGTTGTCTTTTAGAAAGAGATGTTTTGGAATGGTTTTCTGGGTGAGGAACGACCAATTGGTGAGTGTCCCAGTGGGTGCTGCTTTTTGTTACTCATCCATGGGCTTATCAACACTAAAGATAACAATTATATCATTAATATAACATTGATTTCTGAGAAACAATGACAACACTAGGTATTCTGTCTTGGAATTTGAAAGGCCTAAATTGTCCTATCAAATGTTACAACTGTATTGATATACTGTAGCAATGCTCCAAGAAACAACCCTGCTCCATAAGGACCTTGGCATCCTGTAAACCGAGCCATCAAGTTATACATTTTAAGTTTGTTCACAGACTATTTAACACGGAGGAAACATTTTACAATGAAATTGGTGTAACGTGTGTCATCGGATGAAGAAGGAGACCAAGGTGCAGCGTGGTAGGCGTTCATAATTTTTAATAAACTGAACACCGCAACAAAATAACAAAGTAGAAAAAACGAAAGCGCACAGTTCTGTCAGGCAACAAAACAGCTAAACAGAAAATAACTCCCCACAAAATTCAAACGGAAAATGACAACCTATATATGATCCCCAATCAGAGACAACGATAGACAGCTGCCTCTGATTGGGAACCATACTCAGCCAAAAACACAAAGAAATATAAAAGATAGATTCTCCCACCCGAGTCACACCCTGGCCTAACCAAACATAGAGAATAAATAAGGATATCTAAGATCAGGGCGTGACAGTTGGACCCATCTCTTGGCTGTTCAGTGTCCCCTAAAATGTGGTAGTGCCCTGCAGTTAAATGCTTCTGGGACAAAGTAAAAACATTTGTTTTAGAAGTGCATGAACGTAAATATATTCAAACGCATTCTTAAATGGAAGAAGTTTGGAACCACCAAGGCTGTTCCTAGAGCTGGCTGCCCAGCCAAACTGATCAATCGGGAAGAAGGGCCTTGGTCAGGGAGGTGACCAAGAACCCGATGGTCACTCTGACAGAGCTCCAGAGATTCTCTGTGGAGATGGGAGAACCTTCCAGAAGGACAATCATCTCTGATGCACTCCACAAATCAGGCCTTTATGGTAGAGGGGCCAGACGGAAGCCACTCCTCAGTAAAAGGCACATGATATCCCGCTTAGAGTTTGCCAAAAGGCACCTAAAGGAGTCTCAGTTATTGAGAAACAAGATACTCTGGTATGATGAAACCAAGATTGAACTCTTTGGCCTGAATGCCAAGTGTCACGTCTGGAGGAAACCTGGCACCATCCCTACGGTGAACCATGGTGGTGGCAGCATCATGCTTCTGAATGTTTTTCCGTGGCAGGGACTGGGAGACTAGTCAGGATCGAGGGAAAGATGAACGGAGCAAAGTACAGAGAGATCGTTGATGAAAACCTGCACCAGAAAGGTCAGGACCTCAGACTGGGGTGAAGGTTCACCTTCCAACAGGACAACAACCATAAGCACACAGTCAAGACAACGCAGGAGTGGCTTCGGGACAAGTCTCTGAATGTCCTACAGTGGCCCAGCCAAATCCCGGACTTTAACCCAATTTAACATCTCTAGAGAGACCTGAAAATAGCTGTGCAGTGACGCTCCCCATCCAACCTGACAGAGCTTGGGAGGATCAGCAGAGAAGAATCGGAGAAACTCCTCAAATATAGGTGTGCCAAGCTTTAGCGTCATACCCAAGAAGACTCGAGGCTGTAATCTCTGCCAAAGGTGCTTCAATAATGGCTGAGTAAAGGGTCTGAATACATATGTAAATGTGATATTTCCATTGTTTTTTGTTTATAAATTAGCAGACATTTCTAAAAAACATTTTTGCTTTCTCATTATGGGGTATTGTGTGTAGGTTGAATTTTTGTATTCAAAAGATTTTAGAATAAGTCTGTAACCTAACAAAATGTGTAAAAAGTCAAGAGGTCTGAATACTTTCCGAAGGGACTGTAATCGTTAAGGACTGGGGAGTTTCTCAGGCTAAAAATGAAAGAAATGGAGCTAAGCACAGGCAAAATGGATGGAGACATGTGGGATTGTGGGAATGAGATGGGAGTTGGGGGTGGAGTCTCACTTCTTTTTGTTTTTTTAACATTACATACTACATCTATTATTATGTTTTATCACAATGATCAATACTTTGTATCTATGTAAAACATGTTTCTATGTTTTTTATTTTTGAGTGGAAGCTCACAGGTGAATATGAACTACTACTCCCCTCCCTCCTAAAATGACAACAAAAACTAAAATAATTGGTCCCAAAAAGAGAAGAACACATGTATGCAGTCATGAGAGGTTCCGTCTACATCTGAAAAACAAAGGAAGGAAGAATGAGTCCTTGCTGAGGATGCATATGTGTCTCATATGTAGAAATATTTCACATTCATACCGCACCGTTCATTGTCCTAAAAAGAGTGTAGTTTCACAGGTCAAAATGACTGCAGAAATAGACAGCTTCTCCACAAGCTGTCTTGGCCATCCCTGCTTACCTGGATCCTTGTGATGGGTAGTCTAAAAGGTGAAACTACAGCACAAGGAAAGGAGAAACAGATCATTTCCAGAAGTTTTAAAATGTAAACCTCCACCCACACCTATTCACATAAGCATAAACTCACACCTATCCACATACTGAGTGAATTAGATGACGTCCCTCAAGACTTCTCTCCTCATGACACGCCAGCGAAAATAAACTGATCACCCTTTGTTTCTCGACATTTGACGTAGATTCTTTCTTCTCTATTGTTGTGCCATAGCTATGATCTTTTGCCAAGTTCTATATACTTCTATTAAATGCCAAAACATACCAGCTAATCCAGCATGAGTCCTGGAAATAACACGTTTTACAACAGTAACTGTAAGTGTCTCGTTCACTCCAGGAATCCTGTAAAGCTTGGCCTTAGGGCTTAAATACCGTCAGCACAACAGCCCAACCTTATTTGTGTCTCGAACTATGAGATCAGAGTCTGCTGCCAGGAAGTGGTTTAGTGAGGAAGACTCTTTTAGGGACACATTACGGTAAACCTATTCCTGGACTAAAAAGCACTTTCAATGGAGTAAATGAATGAAAGCGTTGTAAACCTTCATGTTCATGTCACAGTGACACTGTCAAATAAAGTATAACCAAAATGCTTCAGATTCCAGGAGTAGTCTTAATTAATCTGGGTTCCACAAAACTGGCCTAGAGAGTTCGAATCAGAAGTTTTCAATCTCACCCAGCTGCAATGGGCTACAATACCCTGAGGGGCCTAACAGCTTTTATTCAAGGGACCTGAAACTCACTCACATAAACACAGTAATGCTGACCTCTTATGGTTAGGACATGTATTACATCAATGAAAAAGTACAGAAAAACAGCACACCCTTTAAAGTGAGGTGCTGACTAATTGAAGACGGGTAGGGTAACACTTTACTTGACACCCAGCATCATAACACGTTATGACACAATCACAACCATGTCATAAGATGTCATAACAGCTGATTTAACTTGTCATAACCTGTCATAATATGGTCATAACATTGTCATGACACATATATTTACACCTGTTATGATATATATTGCATTATTTTATGGCTGGTTATGACACCTACATAAGAGTGACAAAACATGCCCTTATGTCAGTAATCAGTCAAAATGAGGGTGTCTTGTCCTGCTCCTGAAATCTGCTCCTGCATTCATCCCAGTTATCAGCAACAAAGCATTGGGGTAGATGCATGTCTGACATCAATGCATGCACAATTACAATTACAATTTAATATGGTCTATTTCAGGAAAAGTTATATAACATAAACATACTGTTGATAAGTAGTTTATGGTGTCATGGAATGTTTTGCCTTGTGTGGTACGTGTTGTGAGTTTTGACAAGCTTATGTACTCTACCGTTCAAAAGTTTGGGGTCACTTAGAAAGGGCCTTGTTTTTGAAGGAAAAGCACATTTTTGGGCTATTAAAATAACATCAAATTGATCAGAAATACAGTGTAAACATTGTTAATGTTATAAATGACTATTGTAGCTGGAAACTGCAGATTTTTTATGGAATATCTACATAGGCGTACAGAGGCCCATTATCAGCAACCATCCCTCTTATGTTCCAATGGCAGGTTGTGTTAGTTAATCCAAGTTTATCATTTTAAAAGGCTAATTGATCATTAGAAAACCCTTTTGCAATTATGTCATCACAGCTGAAAGCTGTTGTCCTGATTAAAGAACCAATAAAACTGGCCTTCTTAAGACTAGTTGAGGATCTGGAGCATCAACATTTGTAGGTTTGATTACAGGCTCAAAATGGCCAGAAACAAAGTGCTTCATTCTGAAACTTGTCAGTCTATTCTTGTTCTGAGAAATGAAGGCTATTCCTTGCGAGAAATTGCCAAGAAACTGAAGATCTTGTACAGTGCTGTGTACTACTCCCTTCACAGAACAGCGCAAACTGGCTCTAACCAGAATAGAAAGAGTGGGAGTAGGAGGCCCCGGTGCACAACTGAGCAAGAGGACAAGTACATTAGAGTGTCTAATTTGAGAAACAGATACCTCACATGTCCTCAACTGGCAGCTTCATTAAATAGTACCCGCAAACACCAGTCTCAATGTCAACAGTGAAGAGGCAATTCCAGGATGCTGGCCTTCTAGGCAGAGTTTCAAAGAAAAAAGCCATTGGAACACAGGAGTGATGGTTGCTGATAATGGGCCTCTGTACGTCTATGTAGATATTCCATTTAAAAACTCAGTCGTTTCCAGCTACAATAGTCATTTACAACATTAACAATGTCTACACTGTATTTCTGATCAATTTGATGTTATTTTAATGGACAAAACTATGCTTTTCTTTCAAAACAAGGACATTTCTAAGTGACCCCAAACTTTGGAATGGTAGTGTAGGTGTCATAACCAGCCATAACATAACGCAATATATGTCACAACAGGTCTGAATATATGTGTCATGACAATGTTATGACCATATTATGACAGTTCATGACAAGTCATGTCAGCTGGTATGACATATTATGACATGGTTATGACTGTGTCATAAATGTGTTATGACACTTGGTTTCAAGTAAAGTGTCACCCTAAGTTTTCCTTGAATGTGGATTTACGAGGGGATGATAGCTAATGAGCCAAACCGGCAAGCAGAGATGAGTCCTCAACTTTATTTTTTCTTTGCTCATGTATTACACCAAACATGCATCAAATGTTCTGCCCTACATTTCCTAGAGGAGCGCTGAGTCACTTCTTTATAGTTAGAGAGGAAGTACTTTTTTCTGTTAAAGCAGTATGTTCTGGTTCCACTGTGTGCTTTGATTTCCTGGACCAGCAGCCTGCTTCCTATACACTTCTTCTCATCCCACATAGCTGAGCAGGTGATGGCTTCCCATAAGCACCTGTCTGGTGGGAGAAGACGTCGAGAGCTATAGGCAGAAGGGTGTGACATCAAACAGAGAGCTCTGCTGGGGGTGGATGGAGATTCCGTACATATTTATGTCACAAGATGACGAGATGACAATCATTCAACAATGCCATTTTCCATTCATGGAGGAAAGAGATGCTGCTGGGAAATGTTCTGAAAATACAGCAGAGATGGAGCCAGAGCTTTCTAGCCCCAGCACCAGCTCAAGCCTCAGCCTGAGTTCCAGCCGCACACCCAGACCATTGGCCTTCTTGGAAGGTCAAAGAAAGTTAGGGAAGAACCTCACTGTGGTAGTGTATAGTTGTGTGCTTCATGGAAAGTTACTGTAAGCAGAGGTGAAATTGGGGTGGAATAGCAGGGAACGGAATTCTCAAAGTGAAATTATTTTGATTTTGACAGAAACGTACAGTGGTTAGTGGTTAAGGCCTGTAATATAGTAATAATGTGTGTGCTTATATTTGTCCTAGTTCACACATGTACAAGTGTGTGTTTTTTGCATATCCCAACCCTCCCTGAGACGCCCTTGGAGAGTGGAGTCACATCCAGGGTCAGCCATTATCAACAGTGACCCTGGAGAAATTAGGGTTAAGTGCCTTGCTCAAGGTCACATCGACAGATTGTTCACCTTGTTGGCTCAGGGATTCAAACTAGAGACGTTTGGTTACTGGCCCAATGCTCTAACCGCTAGGCTACAGGCTGTCCATATACAGGCTGTCCATATACAGGCTGTCCATATACAGGCTGTCCATATATATCGTTAACTGTCGAGGATATATTACGCAAGCCGTGATTTTAAATCCCAGAACTGTCATTAGTTCCTTCCTCTTCATTAAAATTACTCATGTAGAGATGAGCTGTTATTCCTTCCTATGCTGCTGTATTTCCTCTTACCTGTTTCTGTGTGACTGTGCATATGAACACCTTGTGGAGTATCTGGCGAAATTCCCCTCTCTGCCCTATAAGAGCCAGACATGAGAGTCAACATGGACACAGAGGACTGCTCATCAGAGAGATAGAGGACACACACAGAGGACTGCTCATCAGAGAGACAGAGGACACACACACAGAGTACTGCTCATCAGAGAGATAGAGGACACACACACAGAGTACTGCTCATCAGAGAGATAGAGGACACACACACAGAGGACTGCTCATCAGAGAGACAGAGGACACACACACAGAGGACTGCTCATCAGAGAGATAGAGGACACACACACAGAGTACTGCTCATCAGAGAGATAGAGGACACACACACAGAGGACTGCTCATCAGAGAGACAGAGGACACACACACAGAGGACTGCTCATCAGAGAGACAGAGGACACACACACAGAGGACTGCTCATCAGAGAGATAGAGGACACACACACAGAGGACTGCTCATCAGAGAGATAGAGGACACACACACAGAGTACTGCTCATCAGAGAGATAGAGGACACACACACAGACAGGTGAGTTGGAACACCTGCCACACACCTAAGGATTTGTTGGGGGCATGTGGTCGGGGGGGGGGGGGGGAGATTTTGACTTGGATGCGGGGAAGACTTTTAAATTGATTACTGGATGCTGCACTGAACTGAGAAAACGCTATAAACATGGATATGTCACAAACTATAAAAATGTAACCACCGAGTCATTTCTGGAGGCTTGAAGCAGCGTTACTGTAGCAATAACTCTAAGCAATAACTTAATAACTCTAGCTAACTTAGACTGAGAAGACTTAACATGAATGTGTATGTTGTGATGTCAGTGATGCTCTATCTAGAAGTTGGACTTTTCCTTTTATCAAGTATACTTTTTTTCTCCATACACCTGTCAGTAAAAAATGTTTTTATTGTCACATACACCTGAAAAGTGTTGTTTTGTACAGTCTCAGCCATAGTAGTACGGCACCCCTGGAGCAAATTAGGGTTAAGTGCCTTGCTCAAGAGTACAACAACAGATTTTTTACCTTGTCGGCTCAGGTAATCAAACCATCAACCATCTTGGTTACTGGCCCTACGCTCTAACCTCTAGGCTATGTGTTACAAGTACGTAAGGTGTGTGAGTTTACTTTCTAAGTGATGCTCTGTCTGTCTCCAGGTTGACATAGAGATGAAGCTGCTGTTAAGCGCCACCCTCCCCAGGTTCCTCTTCCTGTTAGCATGTCTCAGTGGGTGTGGCTTGGGACGTGGCATACACCTGGGAACCTGCTCTGTCAACGTACACACTCACGAACTACGCAAGCACTACACAGAGATACGGAGCTCTGTGGTGAGCACACAAATACACACACAAACACAGTCATTTCCATGTCATTGTATTAGAACAAGAAACCTACCCTGAGGCTCTCAGTCTTTACCTCTCTTTTACTCTATCTCTCTCTTCTCACTCTCTGTCACACTGTCTGTTTTACATATTCGTATTTTATTAGAGTGAATAGCATTTTGTATTGACTGTGTTGTTGTTAAATGTGTGCAGATAGCAGCAGACAGTCAGATGGGAGTGAGACTGCTGAGGGGAGACGTGATGAGGAACATAGAGGTAAATTGTTCTCACTACTTTAACCTGCATATCAATGTTCTTTAAAAGGCACTCAGTCTAGTGCTGTCCATTACGGGAGACCTTTTCCTGGTGCAAAAAAGCACATCTATGTATCTGTACAAAAAATACAGTAAACCCTCATAACCTGGCAGCATGATATAACTTGGAACATTTCTTTAACAACGTGCTGCAGTAAATGTAACATGTAGTGTGTCCTCCCTTTCAGGAGGGGGAGTACTGCTGTTTCCTGCGTCTATTGCTACGTTTTTATGTGGAGAGAGTGTTTGTTAGCCACAGCTTGTCTCAGCCACTGCACCGACGCTCAACCAGCGCTCTCGCTAATAGTTTCCTCACAATCAACAAGGACCTGAGGCAATGTGTAAGAAGACACACACACAGGCAGGCATGCACACATGCAGGCATGCACACACACAACAGCACACATTTTACACCTAAAAACTCACACATAAACAAAAGCTACTACTATCGATATCTAATGACATCTCTTTATGTCCTCCAGCAATGCCACTGTGGAGAAAACACCAGGAGAAAAATGGACTCCCTACAGGCCCAGTTTGACAAGGTAACTACACACACTGACATATAAATATACATATATAGAGAGATAGAGCGAAATAGAGAAAATACTGTTTGGGGAGTGTATGGTGAAAGAGGCTTAGAAAGTCCAAGAGAGGAGATGAATCCATAAGATCCATGCCAATATTAACCTCTCTCCGCCTCTTCTCCATCCTCACCCTAATCTCTCCCTCCTTTCTCACCCTCATCTATCCATCCTCTCCCCTCATGTATCCCTCCTCTCCCCCTCACCTCTCCTTTCTACCACCCTTCATTTCTCCATCCTCTCTTCCTTATCTCTCCATCCTCATCTCTCCATCCTGTAGCTGGAGATCTACCAGGCAGCAGTAAAGGCTATAGGAGAGCTGGACTCTCTACTGGACTGGCTGGAAGAACTCAAGCACAACTCACACACAACTCACACAGACAGATAACACACTCATATATGTTTATATGAACATTTGTAAATGTTGCAGTACAGATGATATGTTACATTTTTGTTACCACATATAATTTATTTGATGAGATAAGTTTACCTGAAAGGATTATTTATTAATGTGTGTATTGATGCTAATGTATGTATTAAAAGAGACATATGTCCGTCTCAGATGGTTGTCTAAGTTCCATAAATAATGGTTCTATAATAGTGTTATTAACCAGTGTGAATTTGACCAAACTGTCGAATTTCACTACAAATGACATGTACAGTGCCTTCGGAAAGTATTCAGACGCCTTGACTTTTTCCACATTTTGTTAGGTTCAACCTTATTCTAAAATGTATTTAATTGGGTTTTTTTCATCAATCCCCACACAATACCCCATAATGATGAAGCAAAAACAGTTTTTTAGACATTTTTGCTCATTTATAAAAAATAAAAAAACTGAAATATCACATTTACATAAATATTCATACCCTTTACTCAGTACTTTGTTGAAGCACAGTTGGCAGCAATTACAGCCTCGAGTCTTCTTGGGTATGACGCTACAAGCTTGGCACACCTGTATTTGGGGAGTTTCTCCCATTCTTCTCTGCAGCTCCTCTCAAGCTCTGTCAGGTTGGATTTGGAGCGTCGCTGCACAGCTATTTTCAGGTCTCTTCAGAGATGTTTGATCGGGTTCAAGTCCGGGCTCTGACTAGGACACTCAAGGACATTCAGAGACTTGTTCCGAAGCCATTCCTGCGTTGTCTTGGCTGTGTACTTATGTTCATAGTTCTGTTGGAAAGTGAACCTTCGCCCCAGTCTGAGGTCCTGTGTGCTCTGGAACAGGTTTTAATCAAGGATCTGTCTGTACTTTGCTCCATTCATCTTTTCCTCGATCCTGACTAGTCTCCCAGTCCCTGCCACTGAAAAACATCCCCACAGCATGATGCTGCCACCACCATGCTTCACCGTAGGGATGGTGCCAGGTTTCCTCCAGATGTGACGCTTGGCATTCAGCCCAAAGAGTTCAATCTTGATTTTATCAGACCAGAGAGTCTTGTTTCTCATGGTCAGAGTCTTTAGGTGCCTTTTGGCAAACTCCAAGCGGGCTGTCATGTGCCTTTTACTGAGGAGTGGCTTCCGTCTTGCCCCTCTACCATAAAGGCCTGATTGGTGGAGTGCTGCGGAGATGGTTGTCCAGAGAAACTCTAGAGGTCTGTCAGAGTGACCATCGGGATCTCGGTCACCTCCGGTCCCCTCATGTCCAACTGCTGAGGATTTTTTTTATATTTGATCAATTTTAGAATACGGCTGTATCGTAACAAAATGTGGAAAAAGTCAAGGGGTCTGAATACTTTCCGAAGACACTGTAAGTGTGCAATTGCTGGTACCTGGGCTGTCGTCCGTAAACGTAGTTGATTATAATTTGACAGGCACCTTGCCCTCATTAAGCTCTCGGAGCACACACTGGACGCTCTGGCAAAGGAGTAGGGTTGTTCTGAGCATTCTGACCTTACAATGGCAGTCAAGCACCCAAGCTTACTGGCTAAATGTTGGCTAACTAGCTAGCTACTTCCAGACAAATGAGATAACACCTCACTCTGACCATTTTACTCGCCCTAGCAGAGCTGGTTAGGCTGTTTTTATGTTATCCAGAGCGTTGGTGACTAACTGTGCTGCTGGCAACAATTTAATTACTCTTTTTTTGCCGACGTTTACTGACACCGGCCATATTCAACGGGTGTTGAACCTTCGTAAATGAATCAGTTATTCAGAGGAGAGTGCTCTGATATTGGTGTAGATAGTCAGAGTGAATTTATAAACTCTGGCTGTCCCTTCGCCACAGAACGCAGTAAACATAGAGAGCGAGGCTGAAAACCTGCATTCTGAAGCTGCCTTACTCAAAAAATGTACCAAAACAATAATACCAGAGGTGTCGAGTATGCTGCTTTTTTAACTCAATCAATGATTTTGTTTACATTGTTTTCTAACTGATATGATATAATATTGTGACATGAATTAATGCGAGAAGTACACGCAATCACCTGGATAGTGTTGGTCCCAAACAGATGCCTCTCTAAAGATAAAAGGTATACCCAAACACTCTTCAGCCCAATTGAAACGAAAAAGGGGGGATCCGGTGCTCGACTGAGGGACTTGAAAATCCCCAAAACATTCCATACCTCAGGATACTTCAACAGTTGATTATCCGGGAGAATAAAGAATAAGGAGCACTCTAACCCGATTGTTTGTAATGTCAATAAATCAGATTTATGCAGAAACATATTTATTTTCCGCGATAGTCACCAGTTGAAGTACCTGGGATAAGGAATGTTTTTGGGATATGCCAATCCAACACACAGTAAAAGTTATGCAGTAATGTGAAATATAATACATCTCTACCTGATAGTATTTATAATAATAAATACAGGTTGAGAATCTATATTTATTTGAGAGAAAAAAATAGCCTTCTATAACAGCTTGAAATTAAATTAAATGATTAAAAATAAAAAGCTTTATTTACAAGAAGCATAATATACCAACGCTAAGATGCTCACAACAATATAGCATGGCATTACATGGACTGGGGCTATGTCAGGTTTATGAGAAAGAACACCATGCAGTGGTGTCAAACCCACTACATAAGAAAACATACGAGGTAATGACACTAGAGCTGGTGAGGTGGCACTCCAACATTTGAACAAGGAGCCTTGTTGAAACCAAATATGTGCTGCTTTCAGTACAGCTAGAAGACAGTCACTGATACGCGTTGTGTATAATTCAAAACAAAATGAGATGGCAACTGCATATGCTTAAAAATCTATGGTTCTGTTATGCACACTATTTTGGGCTTCTACAATGTTGTGCATGTTTATTCCTCAATACAGTCACAATATAAAATGCCTTTGGAAAGTATTCAGACCCGTTTACTTTTCCAACATTTTGTTAGGCTACAGCCTTATTCTAAAAATGTGTTTAAAAAAATTACAAATCCTCATCAATCTACACACAATACCCATTAATGACAAAACAAAAACAAGCTTGGTCTGAGAGTATTTAGATGCCTTTTGTCAAACTCCAAGCAGGCTGTCATGTGCCTTTCACTGAGGAGTGGCTGGTCGAAAGCGAAATGTAACATGTAGTGGGCGGTCTGGTCACTCTACCATAAAGGCCTGATTGATAGAATGCTGCAGAGTTGGTTGTCCTTCTGGAAGGTTCTCCTATCTCCACAGAGGAACTCTGGATCTCTGTCAGAGTGACCATTGGGTTCTTGGTCACCTCCCTGAACAAGACCCTTGTCCCCTGATTGCTCAGTTTGGCCAGGCAGCCAGCTCTAGGAAGTCTTGGTGGTTCCAAACTTCTTCCATTTAAGAATTATGGAGTCCACTGTGTTCTTGGGGACCTTCATTGGTGCAGACATATTTTGGTACCCTTCCTCAGATCGTTGCCTCAACACAATCCTTTCTCGGAGCTCTACAGACAATTCCTTTGACCTCATGGCTTGGTGTTTGCTCTGACATGCACTGTCAACTGTGGAACCTTATATAGACAGGTGTGTGCCTTTCCAAATCATGTCCAATCAATTTAATTTACCACAGGTGGACTCCAATCAAGTTGTAGAAACATCTAAAGGATGATCAATGTAAACAAGATGTAACTGATCTCAATTTTGAGTCTCATAGCAAAGGCACTGTATATTTAACCAAGATCATTGACCTGATGGGTTTGTTTGTCCTGCCACTACAGGTATAAGGTAGCATGTCTTCAAATGTGAAGCACTTTCCCATCAAAATGTAGACATCCTTTATGTATTTAGATAACACCAATGTACTAGTTTGCTGTGACTTTAAGGTGTAATCCAAATGGGAGACTCATATGTTGGGACAAACTTAAAAAGCTTACTGTGTAAACTAAAAATACTGGTTCTACAAAACATACTATCCACTTTTGTGCCATGCTCAGATGGGTTATGAAACATCAGCTTTTACTATCGAAAGGTCTTACTGCACAAGTGAGAGAAAGATTTTGCCCTAAGCAGCAATGTCATGTTTCTCACTCTGTGTTCATCCTCATCCTCAGTTCTTACAAGTGAAGCATTAACCACAAAAAAGTCAGCAATATGGTTGTTCTCTGTGAATCTGTTGGTGCTGTTTTAGAAATCGTGCTGCCCTGAAGCATTTTACACACATGGGGCACTTATATGGTTTCTCACCTGTGTGAATACTAATATGTTCTTTCAGGCTGAACTTCTGAGTGAAGCTTTTGCCACAATAACAACACTGATATGGTCTCTCTCCTGTATGACTCCTCATATGCTTTGCCAGGGATTTGGTGTAACCAAAGCATTTGCCACATTCTTTGCACTGATATGGTTTCTCTCCCGTGTGTATCCTCATATGGACTGTTAAGTTATGCTTGAGGCTAAAAAATTTACCACAGTTTTCACATTGATGTGGTTTCTCTCTTTTGTGAGTCACCATATGTTCTTCCAGGCATATCTTCTGGCTGAAGCATTTTCCACATTCACTACACTGATATTGTTTCTCTCCAGTGTGTGTCCTCATATGATCCCTCTCTCTATTCTCCACCATTTGGATTTGGTAAATATGTGAGGGCTGAGGTGGGTCCTGATCACAGTCACTTTTCACAAAGGAAGGATTGTTTATGAACTCTTTGATATCAGACTCCAGCCCCTGAAGCTGCTCTTCCTCCCGACCTGTCCCAAACTCCTCCTGTTCCTCTTTAATCTGTTTGGGCTCTGGGTCCTCCTGCCCCAGACTGGTGCACCACCACTCCTGCTCACAGTGCTGCTGCTCCCCCTCTTCAGGGATAGGGAGTATTAGCTGCTGGGGATCTAAAAGGAAAGTCAATCAATCAATCATTATATTACAATCGATCCTGACATTATTTTAAAGAACCAATTGTGTATTGGTTGTTTATTGGCAATGTGGCTTGCCTGTTTACATAATCTGCTTGATTGATTGTTGTGATAGTCGCTACCAACCTGCTTTATGCAAATGTATCTTTGGTTGAGTCACGACATCCAGCAGCATCCGTAGACGATCGATCTCCTCCTTTGAACGGGAGATTTCTTCCTGGTACTCTGATACCGTTTTTTCCACGACCACAAATATCTCAACAGCCGCCGCTGTTAATCGCTCGGTAAGAAACACATTCAGCAGATGTAGTTTGGACATTTTGTAGAATGAACGTGTATTAGTTCCTATTGTTTAACTCACGTGGATTAGTAGTATGTTGTGTGTGTGAACCATAGACTGTGAAAAGAAAACGTATGAACGTCACAAGAGTAGCAGAGATTGCAATACCGCCCCCTTTTGTGTGGGTTGATTACGATAATTGTGCTGTCAATTAATGGATGTCTACAAACGTAAGGGCTGTCAAAAATATGTAAATATTAAAGAGTAAGGTTAAGTCACATTACATTTAGGATTACTCAGCGCTGCATCCATCCAAAATATATGGTTGGTTTGTTTATGGCTTTATCTCACTCCAGTCCAACAGGTGGCGGTATACAAATAGCGACCAATGAACAAAGAGCGGTAAGGAAGCATACACTGTTTACTTCCATATACCGTAGGACAGCATTTCTCTGGAAAAAAATTTGGACACTATCATAATGTCTAAACTACATCTGCTGAACGTGTTTCTTACCGAGCAATTAACAGCAGCAGCTTTTGAAATATTTAGGGCTTTGGTTAGAACGATATCGGAGTACGAGTAAGACATCTCCCGATCAAAGAAAGATCGAACGTCTACAAAGGCTAACATTAATAACGTTAGATGTCATCGCACAGCCTGAGATAGTGATATAAAGCAGGTCTGTAGCGTATTGTGATGGTTCCATAACGTTTTACCTTCAGGTATCATAAAGACGTTTCAGATTTTGATAAACCATACAATATTGTGCCCACACGTGCATGTGCGCAGTCGGATCTTCAGTGTCAGAGGAAAATAACTATAGCTATATCATAATATCGTTCGAGATATTTATTTTTTCATCTCTACAGATCCCCAGCAGCTAGTAACTCACTGTTCCAGAAGCAGAAGTTCCCCCTGAGCAGCAGCACTGTGAGCAGGAGTGGATCCCAGATCTGGGGCAGGATGACCCAGAGCCCACACAGATTAGAGAAACAGGAGTAGTTTGGGATTGGTCATGAGGAAGAGCAGATTCAGAGGCTGGAATCTGATACCAAAGATTCATATTAACTTCCCCCTTTGTGAAAAGTGATTGGGATCAGGACCCAGCCCTCATGTATTCACCAAACCCAAACTGTGGAGAATGACTTTCTACCCACTAAAACAACAAAGAGATCCAAACAGAACATGGAGAGGGCTATGGAGTATCAGAACCAAACAGTGAATTACAGCCCCTCTCCAGTAAATTCAGACTGTTCTCCAGCTCAGAATGAAAACAGTGAACGTGTCGATAGTAGTACATCAACTCTGAGAAAGCAGTCTGACAAAAGATCTCTGGGGAGAAACCGTTTAACTGCCATGTGTGCAGTAAATGTTTCCTTACAGAGAAATACTGTCAAAGACATGCAAATACATACAGGAGATAAATATTTTCATTACCATGGTTGTGGCACGTGCTTTACCAGGAAGGGACACTTGGTAGAGCATTTAAGATAGTTATACCCAGAAGAGAAGCCATTCCACTCCCAAGTTTGCATCAAACGTCCTCATCTTTTGAAGGATTATATGAAATTACACACAGGGGATACATATACACTCTCCTCCATATGTATTTGGACAGTGAAGCTAGCATTTTAAAATTGGCTCCCACATTTGGGATTTGAGATCAAAGGTTTCATATGAGGCTACGGTACGTAATGTCACCTTTTATTTGAGGGTATTGTCATATAGATTGTTTTTACCGCTTAGAATTACAAGCATTTTTATGTATCTAGTGCCCCCATTTGAAGAAGTCATAAGTATTTGGACAAATTCACTTAGTGTGTTTGAAGTAGTAAAACGTTTGGGTGCATATTCCGAGCACACAAACCTGTTGCTTGTTGGATGCATTTGTTGTCTTTTGGGTTATGTTTTGCCCAATAGGAAGTGAATGGTTAATTATAACTGGAGTCATTTTCTAGAAGTGTGCAGAAATGTTTCTGATCCTGAATGAATCATGAAGAGGCTACAACAAAACATGCTAACCCCTCACCATTACCATCTTCTCTTCCTACCTCCAATAAAAGGGACTCCAAAATGACAATACATTATTCACCATTTAGTTCCTATTGGGCAAAATGTAATCTGAAACACAACCAAAACTAACTGCAAATGCATCCAACAAGTTTGTATTTACGTTTGATGTAGTCATTGAGTGCAAGGAATATGGGACAAAATAACTTTTGACTAATAGAAGTGTAATACTTATTCAAATTGGGGAACTTGATACATTTAGTGCTTTCATTTTTAAATGACAAAATATATGAAAATGCCCTCAAATATTAAGGTGACATTCTGTACTGTCGCCTCATATGGAACATTTGATCCCAAATACAAAATGTTGGCGTATGGAGCCAATATTAAAATGTTAGCTTCACTGTCCAAATACGGAGGGAAGTGTACATGCTCACTGTGTGACCGCAGCTTTATATCTCAGAGTAGACGAAACATCCACTAGCTAGTTCACACAGGGGAGAAGTGTTTTAGCTGCAATGTGTGCGGCAAATCTTTCCCTAGGAAGGGATATTGACATACATATGAGGATACACACTTGGTAATAAAACTTTGTTGCCGTGTTTGGCATAAAGGCTTCCGTCAAACAGAGCATATGAAGACGAGACCCAAGGGTGGAGGTGCTCTGTGGGAAAAAGGATTCAGTTAGAATATCTGAAGGAACAGTTTAACAATTTAGGACATTCCGCTCATGTCACTACTGTTAGTTGATTTAATCTAATGTATTGATTGATGAATGAGGGTAATTGACATGATTTGCTATGTGTCCAAGGATAATATTTATATAAAAAAGAATAAATACAATCTTATTACAACACATTTCTACATGTTCTCTTCTGTTTGTCACTGTATAAATGTATCACAAAGAATGATACATTTGTACAGTTTTTGCATATCAAAGTGTGAAAATATATTGGGCAACTGTCCACGGTTGAATTTGAACTAAAATGGGATATTGGTGTCGTTCATAAGAAAACTGCAAGTATTGACACTTGTCCATACAGTTAATAAGAAAAAAGAATTCTGCCTTTAAAATAAAGAAAAAAAGGAGAGGGCTGCACGACACACTTTCCATCAAGGAGAGGGCTGCACGACACACTTTCCATCAAGGAGAGGGCTGCACGACACAGGTCACGGATACATTCTGATCCTCTAGCAAAGGGGGAATACCTTGCCAAGAGAAGAGTATGGTAGCATTTTCTGAATTTCATTGTACATTTCAACTTATTTAGTTAATTGAATGGTCAGTGTAGAGTGATTTACATCTGGTATCAGTTATTGTTTTGCTTTTAGCTATCAAAGAAGGGCTCAAGGGAAGAAGGATCAACCTCCAATGGAATTGATGTCCGAAACGGCCAGGGCACAAAAAAGGGAACAGTGGAGGGCAACAAATGCTCTTATGGACCTTCAACCAGAGTAGTCCTCAGTCTCAACACATGACAAAGCAAAGAAAAGTACAGATTGCAGAAAAAATGCAAAAGAAAACTCAAGTTAAACAGCTACGGAGGGTTGAAAAGAAATTGCAACAAAGCAAAAGGGGAGAAATTTCCAAAATATTTAGAGGTCAAACAAAACCAGAAAGTAAGTAAGCATACAATAGAGGGAAAAAACTATTTGGAGAAAAAAGTGGAGTTATGAAAACGGTTGGATGAAAACAGTCACCTGCTGTTTAAGATCCTGTAACCAAAAACAATGTCAAAGTTCAGAGAAGAGGTCTTGTTTAACCTCACAGAACTCCATGCAGCATTCAATGAATGGGTGAGCTCTCCATGTTGTACAGGCAGGCAGTTTGTGCCCATTTTATAGAACTGAATGTGTGACTAACACTTGTACCTGTTATAAGGCTAACCTGAAAGTGCAAATTGTGAGGGCTCATGCCGGTGTCCTGTGTGGAAAACAATTTAAACATAATTCATATAAAAACACCAAGTCATTCATACTGGGAAAAAAACATTTCCGTGTCAAGATTGTGGTAAACATTTCAGTCGAAAAGGAAGCTTGCAGATGCATGAGGACACACACGAAGGAGACGCTGCATCGTTGCCATATTTGTGGAGAGCTTCCCTGACCACACGTATGATGAGTCAGAGGGTTGAAACCGCCTCGCTGTGAAGAATGTCACAAGGTCTCCGCTGAGTGAAGCCCTGACCGTACATATGAAGACTCACCTAGAGGAGAAACCGCATCCGTGCCATGAATGCAGCAGACTTCAATCAGATGGGATCACTTAGAAGGTATATGAGCTTGTTTCACAAACTGGAGGAATCATGATTTGCGTGGGGAAAATGTGTCAGTTTAAACTAAATTGAAAGATACAGTATGTATGTTTAGATATCAGTTAGTATCTCAGAGGCACTGCTTTAGGTTGAAATTGGTAGTCACACACACAGTACTTCCCATCCCATCCCACACACGGTGCTACCCACCCCACACACAGCTACCCACCCACTGTGTTACCCCCCCACACACACAGTGCTACCCACACACACAGTGCTACCCACCCCACCCACGGTGTTCCCCCTACACACGCGGTGCCCCCCCCCCCCCACAGTACTGCAGCCTGAATGGTAGAAGATAAAGTCATCCTGACCTTAAAAAACATTTGACCAATTATTTATTAAAAAACAGTTAACATTCAGCACAGAACAGTACATTTTTACACAGTAATTTCATCAGGGATAACTGTCAAGACCCTAATAGGATAGTCATACAGCCCAGCAGTTATGTCCAAGTCCTAAGGGGAAATAGATGAGGATGATCAAATTCATTGATCTGCATCTACTAAAACAGGCGATATCCTCTGCTTCCTGTAAAATATGTAGTGTATTTACAAAAGAACAACATCAGTCAACATATATATAGCTACTAGCAGTATTCATATCGTCATGCTGGCACTGAACCAAGCATGGCTTCAGATGATGATGCATGCAGCAACACAATCACATGGATCAGTGAAAAACATTAACATTTTCATTACTCAAAGTTATTCCCATTCCCCACTGTATTGTAATGCATTGTTCAAACATCAATCACTGATTCTTCTAGTGTTTTAAATCCTGGCCAATAATTTAACTGCCCAGATTTACATGTCACTCTCCTTCTGTGCTCAGAACTTAATTTCAAGAGAGCGTAAATGTCTCTGCTGTTAACGTTTTGACCGAGCCATTTTCCAGCCATGTGGTCTCTCCCCTGGGTGAATTTTAAAGTGAGTGTTCAGGTGAGCCGACTGGTTGAAACATTTCCCACAGATGTGACAGCGGAAGGGCTTCTCTCCAGTGTGAATGCGGTGGTGCCTCCTCAACATGCTGATGGTTGTGAAGCCTTTTCTGCACACTGAGCAGCTGAATGGTCTTTCCTTGGTGTGCCATCGCATGTGGACCTCTAACTGACAGGAGAAACTGAAGCATTTCCCACACTCTCTGCAACGATACACTCTCTGTATGCCCTGGGGTTGATAGGGGGATCTCTGTTGAGGCAGCTTGGAGGTGTTCTGGCCTCTAACATCTATGTGTAGACCTATACTTTCTCTTTCATATGCACTGCTTGTTCCCTGTGGGCCCTTATATCCTGAGAGTCCTTCTCTCAGAATTCTATTGTTGATATTGGGTTGGGCACCGTTTTCACTCGAAGCTGCAAGACAATCGGAATTCACATTGATGACAGTCTGTAAGTCACTGGTTGGTTCTGATGTGCTGTAGCCTTCTTCATTTTCTATTTTGATCTGCTTAGAAGATATGGTTCTGGCTAAAGAGTCTCCTCTGATGTCCACAGTTTGGGTATGTGGAAGATGTGAAGGCTGAGCTGGGTCCTGATCACAGTTACTTTTAACAAAGGGAGGAGTTAATATGGACTCTCCTTTGGTATCAGACTCCAAACCCTGAAGCTGGTCTTCCTCCTGGCTGATTCTGAGCTCCTGTTCCTCTTTAACCTGTGTGGGCTTTGGGTCCTGGCCCAGACTGGGGCTCCACTCCTGCTCACAGTACTGCTGCTCAGGGGAAGATGCATCTTCAGTGAGATGGATAGCATGGTGGTCTAGAGGGAACAGAAAGGAAGAAAGTCAGCTGAAGGCAATTCTATCTTAGCACCACAGTACATGTATGACACGTGTAGCCTGCATAATGTAATAATGATATCAGACCTTCTTGTTGCGTGTCTGATAATCTATCATTTATATAGGAGTGGTTAAAACAAGCTAATAATGGTCCTTTGAGTATATCAAAAAAGGTTTTGTATACTTCCACTGGTATGCCATCCAGCCCTGGAGTTTTCCCATCCTTAAAAGGCCCCAATTGCATCAAGCAGTTCCTCCTCTGTAATTTGGCCTTCACATGAGTCTTTCTGTACAGATGTTAATTTTACATTATTATTAGGGAAAAAATCCATACAATTAGTTTCAGTTAGTGGAGATGGAGGAGCCTGAAACGAAAACATATTCTTAAAGTACTTTACTTCCTCTTTCAAAATATCATTTGGTGAATTATGCGTGACTCCATTTGTAACAAGTTTTAATACATTTTTTTTTGTAGCATTTCTATATTGAAGATTGAAAAAGAATTTGGTGCATTTCTCCCCATATTCCATCCAGTTCGCTTTATTTTTATAATATATTACACTGGATCTTTCTTGAATAAGTTCCTCCATTTCTTTTTGTTTTTCCTCTAACTTATTCTGTGCCTCTATAGTACCGTTTTTATTGCTATCTAACTGTACTGTTAGTCCTTCAATTTCCTTTGTTAATATGGACTTGTTTGATCTAAATTGCTTTTGTTTTATAGATGAGTACTGAATTGCATTGCCTCTACAGGCACATTTAAAAGTAGCCATACAATAAGGGAATCTGTTAAGGAGCATTTTGGTCCTAGACTTGGCGCTCCAGTCCCGCTTGCCGTGCGGTAGCAGAGAAAACAGTCTATACAGACTTGGGTGACTGGAGTCTCTGACAATTTTACAGGAGTCTCTGACACTGCCTATTATATTGGTCCTGGATGAAAAGAAGCTTGGCCGTACGCACTACCCTCTGCAGCGCCTTATGGTCAGATGCCGAGCAGTTGCCATACAAGGCGGTGATGCAACCGGTCAGGATTGTATGTTATTTTTTATTTCACCTTTAGTTAACCAGGTAGGCCAGTTGAGAACAAGTTCTCATTTACAACTGCGACCTGGCCAAGATAAAGCAAAGCAGTGCGACAAAAACAACACATAGGATAAACAAACGTACAGTCAATAACACAATAGAAAAACCTGTATACAGTGTGTGCAAATTAAGTAAGGAGGTAAGGCAATAAATAGGCCAATTGTGGCAAAGTAATTAAAATGTACACTGGAGTGATATATGTGCAAGTAGAAATACTGGTGTGAAAAAGAGCAGAAAAACAAAAACAAATATTGGGATGAGGTAGGTCGGGTTTTTTTTAAGGGGTGGATCAGCTTAATATTGCGGAAAGAATGTTGCTTCATTTCCAATCCCCCATATTTTTGGGGTAAATATATCCATACACGCATGCATACATATACACATATATACATTTTTAAAGAATATACCTTTATTATTATTCCCCGCAAACCCTACCGCCGATCCCCAATTGGAGTAAACTAATAAACACTTCTGCTTTTACCTTCAATTTAACAATCTTATACACATTTTACAGACACAGTCTACTTTACAATAGTTCTCTCTTGTTTGTTCTTAGTCCTTCCTCTATTTCTGATGTCCATCCAGTTTGATTTCTATTTGTAACTATGCTATTTCACAAAAGTTCCGAACCTATATACATTTTACAGATCCCGTATGTTTTACATTGTTTATCTTGTTATTAGTCCCACCCTTCAGCTCCCTTCAACCCCTCCCATCTATCTCTCAACATCATCCATTTCGGATTTCTATTTGCCATATATTTTTCAACTGTGCTGTGATGCTTCACAAAAGAATTGAACCTTCCTATTCTCATAGCTTCTACAGATTGTAAATTAAAAATAAACATTTTTGCTAAAATAATTATTATATTATTGATTGATTGACTATGGCTTTTCAAATCACCCAGTATTGCTATCTGTAGCGTTAGTTCTAGGCAAATGTTGCAATTCTTCAGCAATTCCTGGACCCGTGACCAAAAACGAGCAACATATGGACAATACCAAAATAAATGATCTAATGAATGCCTCCTCACAGCAGAATCTGCAGAGCTGGGAAGATTGTATCCCCCATCTTATATAACATTCTTTAGTTGGAAGAATTTTGTATAGTAATTTAAATTGAAAAATGTTTAGTTTTGAATCCGGCGTTGTTTTGCGTATCAATTCATAAACCATGTGCCATGGAATGGGTATATCGAAAATCTCTTCCCAACTATTTTGCAATTTATATGGCACAGCTGACAGTTTTTTGGTCCTTAAATGAAATTGGTATATGTTTTTATTTATCACACTTTTCTTTAACCATTTATGTTCTTTAATACAGGGCCGACATACAAGTTCCTTACTTTTTTCCCCTTCAATTTTTGTGGTAATGCTGCAATTAATTAGTTGTAATTTTGGGTAGAGCAGACATTTCCATATGTCTGTGTTAGCTGCATGTGTGACATAACTCCACCAGTCCTATTTATGATATCATTCACTAAAATTATACCTTTTTTTTTTTTTTTTCTTCGATAAATACAGTTTTTTTTAATCAATTAGTATATTTGAATTTAACCACAATATATGTTGTACTATTTGTTCCGTCCTTTCAGGTGGATTAAACTGAAATTGCAACCAACTTTCTAAGGCTTGTTTGAAAAAGAAAGATATTTTGGAGATTATTTCCTTTTCAAACAACCGAAAGTGAGCAGGTGTAATCTGAATATAAGGGGAAAAGGCCCTTCCTGAATATAGGACGAGACATTCGTACCAATTGACTAGAGAACCAGTTTGGATTTAAGTATAACTTTTGTATGACTGATGCCTTTAGTGAGAGGTCTAATGCTTTAATATTTAATAATTTCTGCCCACCGAATTCATATTCGTTATATAAATAGGCCCTTTTAATTTTATCTGGCTTGCCGTTCCAAATAAAATTGAATATTTTTTGTTCATATAATTTAAAAAGCAGGTCAGAGTTAATCAGGGTGATTTTTCCACAAATAGACAGGTATTTTCCTTTCCATGATAGCAAGATCTTATCTATTTTTGCTAACTTTCTATAAAAATTTATTGGAGTGAGATCATTTCTTTCTTTTGGGATTTGTATACCAAGTATGTCCACATCTCCATCAGACCATTTAATTGGTAAACTACATGGTAATGTAAAATGTGCATTTTTTTATGATCCAATACGTAATATGGTACATTTATCATAATTTGGTTTTAATCCAGAGAGGATAGCAAAAGTATCCAGATCCTCTAAGAGGCTGTGGAGACTAATTGTGGTTTTAAAAGAAGATTTGCTTTTGTTTTATAGATGAGTACTGAGTTGCATTGATTCTAAAGGCACATTTAAAAGTGTCCCATACAATAAGGGGATCTGCTGTACCTATGTTATGTCTGAAAAAGTCAGTTATAAATTCTTCTGTCCTAGTTCTAAACAATTTATCATCTAGTAGACTTTGATTAAATTTCCAATATCCTCGCCCACGTGGAAGTTCTGTAAGAGTAATATATATGCCTATAATGTGATGATCCGACTGCATTCTGTCCCCTATCAACACTTTTTTAACTGTTGGTGCCAGAGAGAATGGTATAAGAAAGTAGTCAAGACGACTAGCTTGATTAAGCCTCCGCCATGTACATCTCACTAGGTCAGGGTATTTAAGTCTCCATATATCCACTAATTCCAATATATTCATGACATTCATGATTTCCTTAAATGCCTGAGGGTGATAGTTTGTAGTGTGATTTCCTTTCCGGTCCATAGAGGTATTTAAGACCGTATTAAAATCTCTCACCATAATAATAGAGTCTAGTGTTGCTTGTAGAGTTGATAAATTCTTATATATATTTATTTATTTAAATATATTATATACTATTTAAAATAATCCATCTACCTTGAGGATCTGTTTGAACAATTTGCACATTTGGATCAAAATTACTGTTAATTAAAACCATCACCCCTTTTGAATTTCTTTGCCCATGGGAGAAGTATATTTCGCCCCCCAGTTCTTTTTCCACAAAACTTAATCTAAAACTGTTGAATGAGTTTCCTGTAAACAATAGATATTATATTCCTTCTCTTTTAGCCAGGTAAATACTGATTGTCTTTTCTTATTATCTGCTAAGCCATTACAGTTGTAACTGGCTATACTTATTTCACCACCTATCATAATGAGACACAACTTTCAATTCTTTTTATCAAAATATATGTTTGTAAACGTACCATTAAAAAGTAACATGATGATTGAGTGTCTATATAGCTGAACCATGATATTTGCATTTCTACTAAGTAAACCTCCAATTGGTCCCTACTATTCCACCCACTAAAAGCCCTCCACATCCCGAGTTGGGTTGTCATCCCAATGCCCGGCAGACCACCCTCGACCCCCTGTATCCCATGGTCCTGAACCGACTGGGATCCATCCTTTGAAAAGAGCACACAGTGCCATTTACCGAATTGAAGTAGATCAACTGCCAAATGCATTTCCACCGCCCTCACCTCGATTTGTATTATATATAGCTGTGGATCATCCTCTATTGTCCCTAACATATTTTGCTCCTTCTCAACAGTTGTGGGATACACACATACACCCACACACACTCAACCCATACCCCCACACAACCATAAGCTCACTTACTCAACAATTGCACCAACCCAGAGCCCAACTCAAGATAGGTCTTAATTTACAAATGCACTTGCAGTTGCAGCTGCATGAGAAGGCCTGCAAGACCACGCAAAAAAATTGGCAAAAATTGAGAGATTTTATTTACCATTGTCACATCCTAGATGATGGAGGTCAAATGTACACCTTTTCCCTGAAAATTAGGTAGGTAGTTGGTTGGATGGGCTATTTACAGGTGGACTGTTTACAGCTGCAGCGATCGGTAAGCTGCTCTGACAGCTGACGCTTAAAGTTAGTGAGGGAGAAAAGTCTCCAACTTCAGTGATTTTTGTGTTGGCTTTGGGATGACCAGTGAAATATTCCTGCTGGAGTGAGTGCTACGGGCGGGTGTTGCTATAGTGACCAGTGAGCTGAGATAAGGTGGAGCTTTACCTTTGATTTTACCTAGCAAAGACTTATAGATGACCTGGAGCCAGTGGGTTTGGCGACGAATATGTAGTGAGGACCAGCCAACAAGAGCATACAGGTTGCAGTGGTGGGTAGTATATGTGGCTTTGGTGACAAAACTGATGGCACTGTGATAGACTGCATCCAATTTGCTGAGTAGAGTGTTGGAGGCTATTTTGTAAATTACGTCGCCGAAGTCAAGTATCAGTAGGATGGTCAGTTTTACGAGGGTATGTTTGGCAGCATGAGTGAAGGAGGCTGAGTTGCGGAATAGGAAGCTAATTCTAGATTTAACTTTGGATTGAAGATGCTTAATGTGAATCTAGAAGGAGAGTTTACAGTCTAACCAGTCACCTAGGTATTTATAGTTGTTCACATATTCTAAGTCAGAACCGTCCAGAGTAGTGATGCTAGACGAGCAGGCTGGTGCGGGCAGCGATCAGTTGAAGAGCATGCATTTAGTTTTACTAGTATTTAAGATCAGTTGGAGGCCACGGAAGGAGTGTTGTACGGCGTTGAAACTCGTTTGTAGGTTTGTTAACACAGTGTCTAAGGAAGGGCCAGATGTATACAGAATGGTGTTGTCTGCGTAGAGGTGGATCAAAGAATCACCCGCAGCAAGAGCAACATCATTGATATATACAGAGAAAATAGCCGGCCCAAGAATTGAACCCTGTGGCAGCCCCATAGAGACTGTCAGAGGTCTGGACAACAGGCCCTCCGATTTGACACACTGAACTCTGTCTGAGAAGTAGTTGGTGAACCAGGTGAGGCAGTCATTAGAGAAACCAAGGCTGTTGAGTCTGCTGATAAGAATGCGGTGATTGACAGAGTCGAAAGCCTTGGCCAGATTGATGAAGACGGCTGCACAGTACTGTCTTTTATTGATGGCGGTTAGGATATCGTTTATGACCTTGAGCGTGGCAGAGGTGCACCCGTGACCAGATCGGAAACCAGATTGCATAGCGGAGAAGGTACGGTGGGATTCTAAATGGTTGGTGATCTGTTTGTTAACTTCGCTTCCAAAGACTTTAGAAAGGCAGGGCAGGGTGGATATAGGTCTGTAACAGTTTTGATCATGACCGCGGCCGCATTCCAATCTTTAGGAATCTCAGACGATACGAAAGAGAGGTTGAACAGATTAGTAATAGGGGTGCTCTCTATAATGCTCTCAATGGTGCAGTTGTATAACTTTTTGAGGATCTGGGGACCCATGCCAAATCTTTTCAGTCTCCTGAGGGGGAAAAGGTTTTGTCGTGCACTCTTCATGACTGTCTTGGTGTGTTTGGAACATGATAGTTCGTTGGTGATGTGGATACTAAGGAACTTGAAACTCTCGACCCACTCCACTACAGCCCCGTCGATGTTAATTGGGGCCCGTTCAGCCCACCTTTTCCTGTAGTCCACAATCACATTGAGGGAGAGGTTGTTGTCTTGGCACCACACTGCCAGTTCTCTCACCTCCTCCCTATAGGCCGTCTCATCGTTGTTGGTGATCAGGCCTACCACTGTTGTGTCATCAGCAAACTTAATGATAGTGTTGGGAGTCGTATTTGGCCTCGCAGTTGTGGGTGAACAGGGAGTACAGAAGGGGCCTAAATACACACCCCTGAGGGGCCCCAGTGTTGGGGATCAGCGCGGTAGATGTGTTGTTGCCTACCCTTACCACAGCCTGTCAGGAAGTCCAGGATCCAGTTGAAGAGGGAGGTGTTTAGTCACAGGGTCCTTAGCTTAGTGATGAGCTTCATGGGCACTATGGTGTTGAACGCTGAGCTGTAGTCAATGAACAGCATTCTCACATAGGTGTTCCTTTTGTCCAGGTGGGAAAAGGCAGTGTGGAGTGCGATTGTGTCATCTGTGGATCTGTTGGGGCATAATGCGAATTGGGACTAGGGTATCCGGGAGGATGCTGTTTATGTGAGCCATGACCAGCCTTTCAAAGCACTTCATGGCTATCAACGTGAGTGCTAAAGGGCAGTAATTATTTAGGCAGGCTACCTTCGCTTCCTTGGGCACAGGGACTATGGTGGTCTGCTTGAAACATGTAGGTATTACAGAATCATTCAGGGAGAGGTTGAACATTTCAGTGAAGACACTTGCCAGTTGGTCCGTGCATGCTTTGAGTACACATCCTGGTAATCCATCTGGCCCCACGGCTTTGTGAATGTTGATCTGTTTAAAAAGGTCTTGCTCTCATCGGCTACCGAGAGTGTTATCACACAGTCATTTAGAACAGCTGGGGCTCTCGTGCATGCTTCAGTGTTGCTTGCCTCGAAGCGAGCAAAAAAGGCATTTAGCTCATCTGGTAGGCTTGAGCAGCTCGCGTCTGGGTTTCCCTTTGTTGTCCGTAATAGTTTTCAAGCCCGGCCACATCCGAACAGTGTCAGAGCCGGTGTAGTAGGATTCAATCTTAATCCTTTATTGACGCTTTGTTTATTTGATGGTTCGTCTGAGGGCATAGCGGGATTTCGGATTATTGTCCCGCTCCTTTAACGCGGCAACTCTAGCCTTTTGCTCGATGTGGAGGTTGCCTGTAATCCATCCATGGCTTCTGGTTGGGATATTTACGTATGGTCACTGTGGGGACGACGCCATTGATGCACTTATTGATGAAGCCGATGACGGAGGTGGTATACTCATCAATTCCATTGGATGAATCCCGGAACATATTCCAGTCTGTGCTAGCAAAACAGTCTGCCGTCATCTGACCACTTCCATATTGATCGAGTCACAGGTACTTCCTACTTTAGTTTTTGCTTGTAAGAAGGAATCAGGAGGATAGAATTATGATCAGATTTGCCAAATGGAGGGCGGGGGAGAGTTTTTGGATGAGCATCTAAGGAACTGCAACGCAGCGCTAGAGACGTCACTACAGACCCGGGTTCGATCCCGGGCTGTATCACAACTGGCCGTGATCGGGAATCACATAGGGCAGCATACAATTGGCCCAGCGTCGTCCGGATTAGGGGAGGGTTTGGCCGGGAGGGCTCCACATTGGAGAGTTACAGTGTTGAGACAAGATTGAAATTTGGGAGAAAAGGGGTTAAACGTTTTTTTTTTTATCGTATATGAATAGATCAGACGGTATTCTTGATTTTTTATTTTTTTTTACCAAACGCCCCTCAAGATTATAGTGGAGTTGAATGAAGAGAGAGAACGTTCTCTGCTGAGTTTATAAAATTGTAAAATGAGCAGCACGGTAGTGCATTTTTAGATACAATGTTGTCAACAAATTTAGGTTGCTGTTACTCCCATCCCTATTGCAGGATGCAGCAATTTGACAGCATGTACTAATGTCGATTTAATCCACACTTGCATTAGTACCATTGTTTTGGTGATTGGCATTTAGGCTCTGACAATGAAAAGGTAGCAGACAGACCTACAGTATGTTTAGGTAAGGTGACCTGATTTGTCACTATGAAAATAATTTGGTCAAACAGATTGTGAACTCAAAAGCGTACGTTTGATTCTAGAGGGGGGACAATAAATATAAAAACATTTTGGTTAGGGTGTAGGGGCAGATTTATGTCTTGCCTAGAGCAGATTTGATTATCAATTTAGTCTGATCAGTTGAACAATTCTCATTCTTAACAATGGGCTGAAATAAAAGTGGAATTAGTGTGCATGTCAGAAAGAACACTACTGTTATTCCCCACATTTACAGTATTTTATTGTTCTACTTCTTCCCAATATTGCCAGTGTAATCACAGATTTTAAATCTGATTTGCCTACTTGTGTCTTTGAAAATGAAATTAAGGCTATATATTTTTGCAGCCATTCATGGACAGTTTTGAATAAGTCCTACAAATAAGCATTGGATATTAAAATGCTCCAGGCCTCAAATATAATTTGACATTTTAGTATTGTGCACATGCAAGGCAGCGATACGGGGAGACTGACAACTCATTAACAAATATTTTGTCTATGTAGAGTAAGATAATGACAATGATCTTCAACTAGTAGACATAAACCACCTGAATATTGATATTCATTTGACTTTTTTTTTTTTAAAGGTTGGATGATTGACAAATAAAGAACATCCAGCACTTGGGAAACATAGATCAAGGAGAGCAAACAGGATTTTCATCCAGCACTATTTAAAAGAGTTCACCAAAATTACAATACACTAAATGTTTGTGTCCTTACCTTGAAAGCAGTCTACGACAAAACTGCAATCTATGATTTGGTTACCCACTGCCATCAACCATTAATATTAGTATTTCCTGTGCAGAGCATTTTCACTGACCTTCCCACTGTTTCTCCCATTGGCCTGTTTCCTCATCTAATTTCATTACTGAAAAAAAACATATTTTAAAGTGTCAAACCACCTAAAAAATAAATAAAAAAATTGTATACTTTTAATTCCATCCCACAAACAACTAAAAGTAACAAAGTCTGTAGAATTTTGAGTGTTCATTTATTGTTTAAAGAATTCTGAATACAGCTGACCTGTTCTTTTTTTTTTACCCTGGTCATAGTCCTAAACCATTTCGAAATACATAGAATTACAGGAAATTAGCTGAAAAACAGTAACATTTCACAGGCCGTCTTGGCAAAATCTCACTCCAAGCTTTCTTCAAAGTTGGCAGCCCTGTGGTCGGCTTTTCATATTCTCAGTCCAGTCTAGTCTAACGTTAGTCCAAAAGAACAATTCTGGTATTTTGTATAGATTAGTTTGTGGAGTCTGGCAACAACCAAAACAATTCCCTCGTTTTGAGAAATAAAAGTAGGTTCATATCCTAGCGTTACTTAGCTAGTTACCTGTTTGAAGTAGAACGCGCTGAACAGCGATATCCAGCAGCTTTCGGAGACGATTGTTCTCCTCCTTGGAGCGAACGATTTCTGTCTGGTACTCAACTATCGTACCCTTCACAGCCCCAAATATCTCCTCGGCAGCCGCGGTTAATCTCTTCGTAAGAAATATATTCAACAATTCCAATTTTGACATTTTGTTTGCTGTGCGAGTAGTACCACAAATGAAAGATGTTACTTATCTTTCAGGTAGTATTATTATTTTTAACAATCCACCATCTTTGTTTATAGCTATCTAGTTTCACGAATGTGACGACACAGATGAAACAATGAGCCAGATATTTCACCGGATGTATAAATGTGAAGCATCCAGTTGGCGTTCCCACTTACTACCAAATCTGATAATGAGAGGAAGACCAGTGACCGGCAGTGGGAGAAGATGGAGGGAGATGGATTTTGGACGACATTCTGCAAATTTTCTCATCGATGAAACATTTGATCTACATAGTTTTATTTTTCCAAAACTAGAATTTGTTGCGAACAGAGTGGACTAATATTTGTAGACTATACCCTTTGCAATAGTTTTTTAAAAATTGCGTTTTTTAGGAGCGTAAGGGCGTATTGAGTTAATGCACACGCGCACTTCAGAGTAGGCGTTCGCTTACGGAAATATGCAAGTACATGCTAGCTCTGCCTATATCCTTGCGTATTCTGCCTACTTTGATTCATTTGCTCCCATTGGAAACGCAGGCCATGGTCTATCTTGATTTATAAAAAATCTTCGGCTACGATGCGTCTGATATTTCTGCTTAGATAGCACTGACCAAACTTAAGAGCGCCGTCTGCTGTATCGGAGGGGAAGCCAATTTGTATTGAAAAACACATTTCAAGAATTATAAAATCAACAGTAGTTGATTGATTCAGGTAAGTTTAGGGCACATAATGAACTGAAATGACCCTGGCACTCAGATTTTTCCAAAGTAGCTGTAGCAACCACTTTCTTAGGTTGACATGTCTTTTGAATGTTTTCAGTCATCCTCACGCTATTTGCATACTGTATATAGACTTAATTTTTTTCCTATTGTGTTATTCACTGTACGCTTGTTTATTCCATGTGTAACTGTGTTGTGGTTGTGTTGCACTGCTTTGCTTTATCTTGGCCAGGTCACAGTTGTAAATGAGAACTTGTTCTCAACTAGCCTACCTGGTTAAATAAAGGTGAAATAAAGTCCTCGAGACTGGTGAATAGCAACTATTCATGAAAACCTTTTTATTATGTACAACACCCTTTAGACATTTACATCAGAACAGGCTCAAGCAGGTACAGATACACAACCAACAGGCTCATCATTCAAGATCATACAACTCTGATCAGCAAATATCTGATCACAGTTGACATGGGACAGGACCAACTGGTACTCCAACCACTAAGGCCAATTGTCACATGCTAGCAGTGGAAAGTGTCAGTTGAATTCAGACATGGTGTATGAACATTACAAATGGGTTCAAAGTCAGACAGCAGATTCATAGTCCCTGAGAAGCTGCTTTTTCACATTTTAAGACTAGAAAACACTATTTGTAACAAAAGGTTGAATAGAGAGCAGGTTGGATGTTAAACAATCAACTGTGTTGAATTGTTCAGTCAAATAATTGGGTAGGTTTAAAACATTGTCCAAAATGGTATTTCATCCAAACACACGTGTTGACCAACATACAATACAAATAAAAAAGGGGGGAAAAATAGGTAGGCGAAACTAGAGGAACATGGTAGTTGTATTTAAAAAGGGACTAATTTCAGAGTTAACTTCTATAATACAAACCTGAAAAACAAATCTTACTTTTAGGTCCAAATACTTGAGGGTAAACATTCACTTCATATTTCAAATATAGCTAACTCAAAGTTCCCACAACCACTTTACATTTACCGTTGTTATCAGTTCAAAACTTGAGGTGAACAAAACTTTGTACATGATTTTTGGAGCGTCAGTCTGACAGTAGACATGAGCTCAAGGCAAACGCAGGAGCAGGCTAACGATTAATTGCAGTTCTTCCATTTAAAGCAGTCTTCTTAGCATACACAGATTCAGTCTTTCTGCAACAAACAATGATACATGATTGAACAACCATGGGTGACAGGCCTGGCAGATAAGATCACAAGCTCGTCTTTACAATGCAAGATGGTAATTCCTGAGGATGTTTGAAAAATATATTTGTATATCATTCAACAAATTGTTTGCTTTTTCCATGTTATCTTTCAGGACAAAAAAAAGAAAGCCCAAAAAATAAAAACTTAGACAAGTATATCACTACTAGTGTCAAATAATCAAAAAGGTACAGAAATTAAAATACATAAAGGATCGTTTTCCCAGGACAAAAGGTAACGACTATGAATGAAATAGTAAAGAGTAAAAACAATACCATCTAAAAATGTAAAATACAATGCATTTATTTTTTTATTTAATTAACATAAGTCCCCTCTGACATGTTGGAGCGAGCAACCAGTCTACTACCATGAAATGGGCTGAGAGATGGTGAAGGTGGTTGGAGATCTTCAGTAACATTGATGCCCTGCAAGTTTGTCTGGTAGTAGGTTAAAGTTCAACTGGTGTTAGTTCAGGTGGTTGACTGAGGGTTTTTGATTAGTTCCGGTGGTGAAATTCTATTGGTGGTGATGAATGTAGGAGTTACTCTAGGTCAAGGGTCAGTCAGGGGTCATGAATGGGGTATCAGGTTACATGAACATTTGCATTGGTCAAGGGTCGGTCAGAGGTTGTGAACGGGGTATAAGGTATCAGGTGACATGAACATAAGCGTTACTCAAGGTCAAGGGTCGGCCAGGGGTCGTGATTGGGTTAGCAGGTAGGCCAGTCTAGCTGTCAATCATCTCAGACAGCTCCAGCAGATAGTCGTCCTCTCCCTTGCCGGGGTCCAGCTCCAAGTCGTCTTCCAGACGGTCATCTGTGAACTCGATCATCAGTTCGTCAAATTCGTCCATGGCGGAGGAGCTAACGGTGGGCCGCCGAGCCTTGGGCTGGGTGGGCGTCTTCACCAAAGGACTGGTGAGGAGAGCAAGAGGAGCATGGTTCATTTAACCTCATTCAGCCATGGAAGTTTGGGTTTATTTTATATTTAACCATATGACAGTATAAAGGTGAGTTGTAACCATAGCGCGGTTTGCCAGTGTTACCTTTGTGGGACTATGTAGGTATCTGGGGCTGCTGTGGGGATGGCTGGGCTGTGCTGTTTGACAGGGACCGCCTGGAACTCCTCTCTCAGGGGACTGGAGCTGCGGCCCGGGATAGTGGGAGGACTCCTAGGAACCATCGGACTTATTTGGGCCTGTATTCTGGAGAAGGGAAAGGACACCTGGAGAAAACACACAAGGTTATAAACACAGTATATAATAACAGTGGTTTTATAAAGTACATCTCTATAACATAAAATAAATCCTGTCACAGAGAGAGCTTGAGGTTTGAGACCTACCTCTCTCAGTTTGCAGGGCAGCTCCTGTGGTGGCTCTTCCTGTGCTGTGGAGGTGCAGTTGAGGGGTTTGACTGCAGCAACAGCAGATCTTTCTGCTGCTCTCCTTTTCTGGCCTGGCTTTACCTGGGCAGCCGGCTTCATCACAGAAGGCCTCACGTTCAGCTTGGGTCTTACTGAAACAGCACACAGGAGGTAAGACTAATATTTTGGAGTTGATCTTTGCATAAACTAAGGGGATTTTTTTCTCTCTGCAGGCACGTACCTTTAGTTTCAGTAGCTTGCCCAGCCTTCTCAACTGGAGCCTCTTCCACAGAGGGCCTAGGGGAGGTAGCTGATGCTAAGGCAGCCTGCTTGGGGGGACTGGAACCCCCTGGGGAGCCTCTCTCCCTCTTGCCTGGGGCAGTGCTCAAGCTCCTGGGGCTGAGGGAGGGGGAGTCTGGCTCAGCCTGCCTTAGTGGAGTCCCCTGTTGGGGGGGTAGGGTGGCCCAGAGCAGAGGGGATGGGGCCATGGGAGCATGGGCAGGTGCCTCCAGGGTGATGGTGGGGGGCGAGGAGGCGGCAGAGGGGCTCACCCACACCCTCTTCTCCCTCTGGGGGGCAGGGCCTCCGGCCTGTTTCTGGGTAGATTCAGCCTTGGCGAAGCCCTCTGATTGGCTGGTGGACGAGGCATGCTCTGAGTGGCTGGTGGACGAGGCCTGCTCTGAGTGGCTGGTGTACGAGGCCTGCTCTGAGTGGCTGGTGGACGAGGCCTGCTCTGAGTGGCTGGTGGACGAGGCCTGCTCTGAGTGGCTGGTGGACGAGGCCTGATCTGAGTGGCTGGTGGACGAGGCCTGCTCGGAGTGGCTGGTGGACGAGGCCTGCTCGGAGTGGCTGGTGGACGAGGCCTGCTCGGAGTGGCTGGTGGACGAGGCCTGCTCGGAGTGGCTGGTGGACGAGGCCTGCTCGGAGTGGCTGGTGGACGAGGCCTGCTCGGAGTGGCTGGTGGACGAGGCCTGCTCGGAGTGGCTGGTGGACGAGGCCTGCTCGGAGTGGCTGGTGGACGAGGCCTGCTCTGAGTGGCTGGTGGACGAGGCCTGCTCCTCCTGCAGCTGTTGCCTGCGGAGCCTCTTCTCATGCATGATCTCCTCAAAGGTCTTCACACTCACCCTGCTACCGTTAGCAGGGGTGGCCTAAAGACACAGAGATACTCAGTGATTAACCGCTCTGATTCAGAGTAGGACTACATATTTGGATCTAAGGTATTCAGACAGGACACACATGATAGAAGGTATGGAAGTCTTACCTCAGTAGCAACAGCAGCAGGCTCAGCTGGCTTCTCTTTCTCGGTCACCTCGGATGTCTTCTGGGTGGTAGTGCTGGCAGCTGTAAGGACAACAAAATAATGTCTTAGAATAATACATAACACTACAGCTAGTGGTTGTTATGAGCAATTGGAAAAGGGTTCCCAAATCAATCTACAAATAATTCACAAATTAAAAATATTTGGGATGCACGATAGGTCGGTGAACATATCGGAATCAGCTGATATTAGCTAAAGATGCCGGTATCGGCCCGATGTCTAGTTAACAGCGATGTGCAAAACCAATGTCAAAGCTGACGTGCATACCAAAATAACGTAGGTACATGACGCCACGTAAAATCTGGTGCTACGCAGCATTCCTAACCTAGCCCACAGTGATGTTGGCTTTCGCGACTGGTCGGCACCAGTACACACTACCAAGTGAGTTATTTTTCAGATGTTGCCCTACCGGAGTTACACAGTAATAGCGTCACTGCTATTAGCTTCAATACATACTATGGAACGCCGTTTGAGTCTTTGATTGTCAAATAACATTATTTGACAATAACACAGTTCTATTATAGAATGTTGTGTGTTCTGAATTTGCACGTGCAAGCCAAGTGCCACCACTACCATCAGTAGCACTGTTAAAGCTGTACAAAAAAAGTATGCAAACAAGCAAACACCGGCCACGAACGATGTGTTTACAATACCAAGTTGGTAATACAGCATTATTTGTTCGACCGCAACTTCTGGGATAGCTAGCTAGCACCAATACAACCAGCCTGAAAACAATAACCAGTAGAAACTGCAGTCATTTTCATTATTAGCAATGATTTAGGAATCCTTGTAAGTATTAGCTAGGTAGCCACTTGTTCTTCGCCTATTGAAATTGAACTTCAGTTCATGAAAATAAATAGCTAGCCAGCTACTTAACCCTGTTGCCCAAAGCTAAAGTTATAAGTAGCCAGCTAGCTTCATCTGGCTAGTGAGGCTGGACCAGACCGGGTTATATGTTGTGAAGCTAGGCACAATAAGGTTTAGGCACAATAGTGGAATTTGTGGTTTGCCTTCAAAATAAAAGTACCTATTTGAAAGTGATGCAGAAGGTTACAATTGGTGGAATCATGTCATATTTAGACTAGATAATGTTAAACAAGGTTGGAATGTGAAACAAAGAATTGGGGTATCAGTCTACTCGGTGACACCCACAGAACACAACTGTGAAGGGTTTACGCAAATATTAGCGTTGCAGCTCTTATCGCGGGACTGTGACTGTGTTAAATCACCTCCCCAGTCAGCCTACTGTGTGTATTGACATTCATATTGCACTGTACAGCTTTACCTAAGGTTTGAGGATCAATGAAATGGGCCAACAGTCTACTCAATACCCAAGCAATTTTTTCCTAACATCCTCCTCAGAGTTATCAGACTCCAAAACATCCACGCAGAATTGTTTTCCCCCGGGAATAGTGTTCAATACACACAGGTTGACAATAAATGTGGCTCAATTCACAGTTGTTTCAGGGTCCCGCAATAAGAGCTATGACGCTAACGTTCTCTGGGTGTCACTGAGTAGACTGATACCCCATGTCATTGATCCACAATCCATAGGAAAGGCTGTACAGTGAAATAAGATCAATACATCCAGTGTGATTAACAGATGTCAAATGAACAAATAATTGTCTTTTGTTGATTTATATAACATTCCAACCTCATTTAGCATGATCTATTCAATTATGGCATAATTCACTGTCAATGACATACTTTTATTGAAGGCTAACCGCAAAGTCCACTTGTGGCTAATCCTTATTGTGGCTAGTTTCACATAGATGGGTCCGACCACCATTAATCAAATAAGAACTGTCTTATAAATTAGGGTTATTTTAGATGAAACCTAGCTATATAGATAGCTAGCTAACTATAGCTACTGAAACAGATGTTGTTTTGCTATGTTTTTGAGGAAGAACATCGTTTGCGTCCATGAGCTAGCTAGCTTTCTTTATGACCAGCACTGTAGGTGTGCAAGACAACTTACCCGCATCATAGCATACGTGTCGATGAATCGTTGTGACATATGAAATACGAATGATAGTGTAATCAATGTGTAATAACTACATAACATTTATGAACGCGTTAAATTATTATGTAACATGCAGTTATATTCAGGTCCTGATTGGTCAACAAGCTTATTTGACACGTCAAATAGTGTTATTTGACACGCAAAAACCCAAACGGCGTTCCATAGAAATCCTGGTCAAGAATGAAATGACTGAACAAATGAACAACAAAAAAGCACAGCAAGTAAGTGAAAGAAACAGGTTTTGATTGTTTTACTGGTAATGGGGACATACATAAATGGCAACAAAATAACTTTTTGGTCAGTGTGGTGACTGTGTATAACCTTTATTTAACTAGGCAAGTCAGTTAAGAACAAATTCTTATTTACAATGACGGCCTAGCCCGGACGACGCTGGGCAAATTGTGCGCCGCCCTATGGGACTCCCAATCACGGCCGGATGTGAACACCCTGGATTCGAACCAGTGACTGTCGTGACACCTCTTGCACTGAGATGCAGTGCCTTAGACCGCTGCGTCTATGTGTGTGTTAACTATTTAACTGTACTAGAATGCTTAACTTCTTTGGGACAGGGGGGCAGTATTGAGTAGCTTGGATAAAAAAGTGCCCAGAGTAAACTGCCTGCTACTCAGTCCTAAAAGCTAGAATATGCATACAATTAGTAGATTTGGATAGAAAACACTCTGAAGTTTCTAAAAGTGTTTGAATGATGTCTGTGAGTATAACAGAACTCATATGGCAGGCAAAAACCTGAGAAAAAATCCAGCCAGGAAGTGGTAAATCTGAGGTTTGTAGTTTTTCAACTCTTTGCCTATCCAAGATACAGTGGAAATGGGGTCATATTGCACTTCCTAAGGCTTCCACTAGATGTCAACAGTCTTTAGAATCTTGTTTGATGCTTCTACTATAAAGGAGGGGGGAATGAGAGGGGATTGAGTCAGAGGTCCGACAGAGTGCCACGAGCTGGTCACGCGCATTCACATGAGGTAGCTTGCGTTCCATTGCATTTCTGAAGACAAAGGAATTCTCCGGTTGGAACATTATTGAAGATCTATGATAAAAACATCCTAAAGATTGATTCTATACTTAGTTTGACATGTTTCTACGAACTGTAACATGACTTTCGTCTGAACTTTCGCCTGGACCTGCCTGCGCGTCGTCAGTTTGGATTGTGTACTAAACGCGCAAACAAAAGGAGGTATTTGGACATAAATTATGGACTTTATCGAACAAATCAAACATTTATTGTAGAACTGGGATTCCTGAGAGTGAATTCTGATGAAGATCATCAATGGTAAGTGAATATTTATAATGCTATTTCTGACTTTGTTGACTCCACAACATGGCGGATATCTTTTTGGCTTGTTTGGGCTCTGAGCGCTGTACTCAGATTATTGCATGGTGTGCTTTTTCGGTAAAGCTTTTTTGAAATCTGACACAGCGGTTGCATTAAGGAGAAGTTTATCTAAAGTTCCATGCATAACACATGTATTTTCATCAACATTTATGATGAGTATTTCTGTAAATTGATGTGGCTCTCTGCAAAATCACCGGATGTTTTGGAGGCAAAACATTACTGAACGTAACGCGCCAATGTAAACTGAGATTTTTGGATATAAATATGAACTTTGAGTCCTATTAGTGTCATCTGATGAAGATCATCAAAGGTTAGTGATTCATTTTATCTCTATTTCTGCTTTTTGTGACTCCTCTCTTTGGCTGGAAAAATGGCTGTGTTTTTCTGTGGCTATGTACTGACCTAACATAATTGTTTGGTGTGCTTTCGTCATAAAGCCTTTTTGAAATCTGACACTTTGGCTGGATTTACAACAAGTGTAGCTTTAATTTGGTGTATTGCATGTGTGATTTAATTTAATTTTTATAGTAATTTATTTGAATTTGCCGCTCGGCATTTTCACTGGATGCTGGCAATGCGGGACACTAGCGTCCCACATATCCCAGAGGTTAAAAGGCCGAAAACATTTAAAATATCGATAGGTTTTTTTTGGGCAAGGAAAATATTGGATATTGGTATCAGCCAAAAATGGCATATCAGTGGCATCACTAAAAATATATATATTTACCAGAAGCTGGTTTGTTGATAAGCAGTATGCAGGACTTCTTGGCACCTTCCTCTTTGGAGGCCTGGGCAGAGCCTGGGATTTTCCCGTTAGACGCCTCCTGTCCCAAGGCCTGCATCCTGGCTGCCTTCTCCCTGCGGATTTCCTCCAGGGTCTTCACCTTAACTCTTCCCCCAGGAGGGGCCACCCGCATGGGCATGGCAGGCTCTGGGGGTCTCTGGGAGTTACCCAAAGCTGCTTCCACAGCCAGCAGCTTGGCCTTCCTGAGGCTGGGCCCCTGGTCCTCCTCCAGCTTCCTCTTGGCGTGGAGGATCTCAGAGAAGGTCTTCACATGAAGACCAGCTGCAGATTTGACAGCGGCACTTTTCTTTGAGGCCTTGGAAGCGGTGGTATCAGGGACTAAAGGACGATGGTCGTCCCCTTGACCCCGAGTCTTGGCTAACTTTTCATGCCTAATCTCCTCCAGGGTTTTGATGCGGATTACTTCAGACGCTGTAGTCTTGCTGTTGCTCTCAGCTGAGGGAGAGGTTACTTATCAACATTGACAAAAGGAGAATAGCTGTATACTGTTCAGATTGATACTGTTAAACCGTTTAAAAATGGTATTAGCTACCCAAAGCTCTTTACAGAAGAATATACGAAGTAACTAAATAATTAAAATATTAAAATTAAATCATTAAAATGACTAAGCAATTTTGAGACATTTCAATGAATCAATCAAATGTATTTATAAGGCCCTTCTTACATCAGCTGATGTCACAAAGTGCTGTACAGAAACCCAGCCTAAAACACCAAACAGCAAGCAATACAGGTGTAGAAGCACGGTGGCTAGGAAAAACTCCCTAGAAAGGCCAGAACCTAGGAAGAAACCTAGAGAGGAACCAATTAACAAGTATCAAGAGATACTTGTTAATTGTGAGAGGTGAGTTAATTATTACCTGATTCAGATGCAGCAATGGGTTCAACAGGTAATCCCAGTCTGTCCCTGACAGGTTTCACAGCTAAGGGTTTGGAGAAGAAAATAACATGAAAACCAGTCCTAATTCTACAAAAAAATTACTATCAACAATAGTTTTACTTCTTAGTATCAACAAATCCAACAATACAACTATTGCGTGGCACAGGTGGGTAACCCTGGCCCTAGAAAGAAACTTGTGTGCGTTCCTTTGTTCCATCACAGACACATCTGATTCAGATAAAGCACTAATCAGGGGCTTGAACTAATTAGTACAACCAGAGTCATTTTCATTAGGCACGGAGGACAGACTACCCATAAGAAACACACATTTTTCTTTTCCATTGCCATTTTTTTTTTACATGTTCTCCGTTGAGTGCCCTAATGAACACGACCCAGGTATTTGAGGAATATTTAGTTCAAGACCGACTCAACATATAACATCAAGAACAAAGACTAAATATACCAGTTCAATTACATATACTTAAGAACTAGTATTCCTATAAGTCTGAGGTATTTCAATCCATTGTGGATATATTCAAGTTTCCCCTCGCTCACCTTTCCGAGGGGGCAGGTCCATTTCATCCTCCTCCATGTTCCTCCCGAGGCGCTCGGCCAGACGGCGGTTCATTGGCATGTCACCCCCGGCAGGAACTTCAAAAAGGTCAGAGGTTAATGGTCATGGAAGTTTAAGGTGTTGGTGATAGCACAACTAATAATGCCCAGTGTGATTTTGTAGCTCATGATTGTACCGTTGTGTAGCTACATGGACTGGCAGCGTTGTACATGTATACGCTCACTACTGTAAGTCGCTCTGGGTAAGAACATCTGCTAAATGACAAATGTAATGATTAGTGATTCTCAGATAGTAATGTTTGCACTCTTTCCTCCGAGTCATTCTTTAACTACGACAATACAAGACATTGTTTCCAGAAGTCTCCTTTGACTATTCTCTTCCTGAGCTTGTCCACAAAGTTGTCTCCCAGTCTCTTCACCAAACACCACAGGGGGCAGCATGCATATGTTACAAATTACATGTACATAACATGTAGCAAGTGTGTGTTCATATGTACTTGTGGGATTCACTTCAACAATATTCAAACTGGGAAAACATCTCATCTTGTTAATCAATGCATACACAATGGGGGCTCAGCTAGATCAGTGTTCAATGATTCTTACCATCCTTAGCTGTGAAGAGAGATGGACGCATAAAGGATTTCATGTTCTCCTTCTCGCTGCTCATGCCATTGTTTCCCTGGTCTGAGCCCTGGCCAGGAACTGGATAACCTGAAAGACAAGGACAGTTGATAAACTCACACCATATCACTAACAGTAGGAGAAAAGATAAGTGCTCACTTATGAACAAACCTATTTTTTTTTATCACAACCAGAGTTTGTCAATAGTTTCTTAAAATGACAGTTTTTCTAATATTGACGACGATACAAAAGGCAATGGTTGATGCATTTGGGAGGAGAGAGGAAGGATGAACTCACCAGCTATCCTCATACTGGCTTTCAGGGCTTTCCTCAGTCTGATATCCTCCAAGGTTCTGACACCAAAGTTGAGCGATTCATCTGTGTCCCCCAAAAAATGTGTTAGCCAATTACAGAGAGACAAAGAGGCCACTCAAAGACAATGACGTCCCCTGACCAAGGTTTTAAAAGAGGGTCTTTCTCTACCCCTCTGTAATGGCCACTTGAGACACACACAGCCTTGAATGGGCAAAGCTTTGAGAGGATTGTTCTTTCAAATACAAGACCTTTGAAATATATGCCTGTTGTCACGGAGGCATTAAATTATAAATTATTGATGTTATTCTTGAAGAATAACTTAAATGTCAATGACCTTAGTTCAACTGTTGTACCCCATCAGAACCTAAAATATTATCTTGTTTTACGCCAATGTTTGTAAAAGTAAACGTAAACAAATACTGTATAGTCTCAAACCATGGGTAAAATATCCATAGCTCTATCTGAATTTGAGAGTGGTTACATTTCTCCAGCCACATCACTCAGCTTTTAAATGAAACAGTGGGGGGAAAATACGCTTTGTTATTGATTCAACTTCTGATTGACGCTTTAAAAACAGGCATTGTGTTGGATGTTCATCTGTTCTATTTCTTTGTCCTCCTCATACCGGAGTTGGAGGCCACGGCCATCTTTCTGGGAGAGACCACTCTGGATCCATCTGAGCCGTACCTGCTGTCCTCCCCCTCTGAGAACTGATCTGCATAGGTACACACACACAGGAACCTCCCTTAGTCAAATGGTAGTTCACAAATTAAATCGCAAACAAAAGTACTGCGTTTCCTAACAACATCAATACCATCTCCACCTTCAAATATAATTTACACCTAAAACTTGAATCACCTTGACGGTCTGCTCCATGTGTCTCTGCACTACTGCCCCTTTAAGAGCTCCATTCTGTCTCTGCATTGTGTATCTTTCCACTGCGTTTCTTTCCACTGCCCTGCTCCTTCTTATCCTATGGACTATTTGCTCCTTAATTGTTGTTTATATTGCCTTTCTACATTTTAGTCTAACTTTTGAGTTATGTTAAGTGTGTTGTGACCTTTGTAGATTGCACTTGAAATAAACTTGACGTAAATACACTACACAAAAATGTCATTGTCCTAGTTAAGATGTAAGAACAGTGTGTTTCTCACCATCTTCATCCTCATCATCATCTGCCGGATTGATGACCACAGGCGGGTGGGTAGGGCTGGGAACGTTCTCCTGTGTCTCCGCCTTAATGACCCCATGGAGCTGGGGGTTGACTGGGATGGGGGCAGAGACAGGAGGCAAAGGATCCTCATGAGGCTCCACTTCCTCTTTCAGGGCGAAACCTAAGTGATAAAACCATCCGGTTCAGAAACTATTGACAAACTCTGGTTCTGATAAAAAATTGGTTTGTTAATAAGTGAGCCCAAATAGGCTATTCATCTCAGTCCTGAAAAAAAAAATATATATATATGCAGCACCCTCAGCACCCCTACTTCCCACAGCTATGGGGGCATGGATTAGAAAACCAGTAAGTATATGGTGTGACCACCATTTGCCTCATGCAAAGTGACACATCTCCTTCACATAGAGTTCATGAGGCTGTTGAATGTGGCCTGTGGAATGTTGTCCCACTCCTATTCAATGGCTGTGTGAAGTTGCTGGATATTGGCGGGAACTGGAACACGCTGTCTTACACGTTGATACACAGCATCCCAAACATGCTCAATAGGTGACATGTCTTGTGAGTATGCAGGCCATGGAATAACTGGGACATTTTAAGCTTCAAGGAATTGGGTACAAATTCTTGTGACATGGGACCGTGCATTATCATGCTGAAACATGAGGTCATGGTGGCGGACAATTGGCACAATGGGCCTCAGGATCTCATCACAGAGATAATACACGTGGTTATACATGTGGTCTGCGGTTGTGAAGCCGGTTGGACGTACTGATAAATTCTCTAAAACAATGTTGGAGGTGGCTCATGGTAGAGAAATGAACATTCAATTCTGGCAACAGCTCTGGTGGACATTCCTGCAGTCAGCATGCCAATTGCATTGTGTGACAAAACTACACATTTGTGTGGCCTTTTATAGTCCCTAACACAAGGTGCACCTGTGTAATGATAATGCTCTTTAATCAGATTCTTGATAATCCATCCACCTAACAGGTGTGGCATATCTTAGCAAAGGAGAAATGCTCACTAACAGGGATGTAACAGATTTGTTCACAAATTGAGAGAAATACTTTTTTTTTGGCGTATGGAAAATTTCTGTGATCTTTTATTTCAGCTCATGAAATGTTGCGTTTATATTTTTGTTCAACGTATATCTGCTTATACACAATATCATGTCAAGATAGAATTCTGTCAAGATGCTGAGGAGATGAAGATCAGCAAGTTAACAGTGGCTGGGTCAGAGTCTACTCACTTTTGTTAGGCGGTACGTATTGGCCGTCTATGAAGCGTGGTTTCTCATGGTGGAACGCACAGTGAGGCTTCTGGCAGCCAGCAGGCTGGTTCTCCCAGTAACACGCCATCTCCTTCCTGTTTTTCTGTATGAGAGGAAGAGGTAGAGAGGGGGCATGTCAGAAGACGTAGTAGCATGACTTGCAACATACGAGTATTTTTATTCTATATTTTATTATTTTCGTTTTGGTTATTAAACGTTAAAACTAAGTTGGAATCCTTAACCTTAAGAAAAATGTCTACATTTGCGAGCCATACAAGACAATTAAGACATTGCGAGACGCAGAATTTTAAGACATATGCGCACGGTTCTGCCTGCCCCGCTCTCTCGCACTGGCCTGCCTGCTCTTTCTCTTCGCTAATGACACGAATGTGTGTTCAGTCTTCGGTCTGTTGCATGTAGAATATCTTAGCTTAGGCTACTCATGGGACCAATTTGTCACCGGGTTACAGTTTCTTTGGGCCAGCACGGTAATAAGATGCAGCACATTTTTTTTAATTGTCTGAAAAGTTATCAACATGTTACTGTGTTCTGTCTGTAAAGGGTCGCAATAGATAGAACTTCAATGCCCGGGCCCCTAGAGGTCATACATACGTAATAGAACCATTATTCTGCATTGTGAATTGACCTGGAATTTCGGATTTTTTTGTGTGTTTTAACAAAAATCCTTTAAAAATGGCAGTTGAAACGATAATACAATGTTAATTTGTCACATCCCTACTTGATACCATATACAGGGGTACTATAAATACCAACAGTATGATTTTCAAAACTGTTTTAAAAAGAAATTATAAGCAGACCCCCACCCCCCAAAACTTAAGTTAAGTATAACTAAGATGTGAAAAATGATATCCAGCTCAGGACTCCTGCTATAAATTTGGTTTGTTGGCATCTAGCCACTTAACTAGCAAGTTAAGATCAAGCTTCTTGGTTACAGCAGAAACATTCAATCCCCTTCTGGAACTTGATCCCAGTTTCCTAAATTGTTTTGTGAGGTTTTTTGAAATAGCGCCCCATGGGGATATTCCTGAAATACTTTTTTTGTTTGTGACAAAACTCAGGCAATAATGAGCAAAGATAGTCTAAACACACACACACACACACAGATCAAGGAGATCTATCCTTACCTTAATCTCCATGTGGCGAAACTTGCAGACCTGTCGGAAGCAGCGTCTCTCCTGCCACAGGCTGCAGACATCTTCACTGCCTTTGGCGGCATCACAGTGTCTGAAGGGGCAGCAATCACCCTGCACCAGGAAATACAAACCACAACCATTTCAATACATACACATCTGAGCTGCATTTACTGTCATTTACCCCCCCCCCAGCTCAAAAAAAAAAAAATACTACAGTGCACGATGCCGTTTTTGTTATGGCTCCTACTTTAGCACAGTCGGAGTAGTAGAAGAAATAGCAGTCATCTCCATGGTTAGTCATGTTCAGGCTGGTGGACGGGATTCACTTCCGGGTCAGGGGTGTTCTCTTCAGGTCCAGCAGGACTCTCCCTGGGCTGGCAACAGTGAAACAGGAGCCATGGTCATTTCTCTGGCAAGAGTGGATTTGATTGCTTCACTGTGGCGGCAACAGACAGTCCCTCCAAGATTTTGCAGGGATTTCTTGTTATATTTGCAAGCAAAAATGCTTGATATTGCTGCGGAAATTCTGACATTTTGCATGGCAATATGCAATGATTGTCAAATGTCACAACTGCACTGACAAGGGAAAAAGTTTGTTGACATGTGGCTTTGCTGAACCATATTATGCAGTAAATGTGTGGTTATTGGTTGAAATTGCGAACCTTCTTTGTACTGCGGTGATGGGTCAGTTTTATGCAATAATATTGCTATGATTTGGACTGTCTTATGGAGAAATAGTGCAGTGATATTTGCAAGCCCTCAAATAATGTGGGGTATTGGTGATTTTGCAAAAGATTGTGATAACAGAATTACTGAATCCTGGAGGGACTGAACATAACTCTACAGAGTTTAATTCTAAAGAATTAGAATTCCTTTGTGGTCCATTGTGACATATGTCCACGAAAGGAATGTGACTCGGAGTATAAGTTGCAGAGAAATTAGACTCTGCTTCAGGTTTGTTTGGCTAAATTCACCTGGCGTGGCTGAGAAGATTCCTCCCTTCCTCAAGCACTTCTAATATGGTGTCTCCGTGACTATCATGGTCCTGAAGGAACACTCGATCCGTGAGATAAGAAAAGAGGAGTTCCAGAGACACTTGTCATCCTACGACCTTCCTTCTGACTCTTTCCAGCCAGACTGCTAAGCATTACAGATGGATGGTGCAAGAATGGGGGGAATAATGTGAGAGAAGTGAGGGATTGCGCTCCCAGCAAATCATCCAAAAAGACTGGCAGGAGAAAAAAAAGAGGCTTTGAGAGAATCTCTTTTTTTGTCAATTTCATAAAGGATGATGTCGAAAAATATAGGTGGGATGGGGCTTCTAGGGATTCCAGCAGGCGACAATGAGTGGCTTTTTTTGTTGTTGCATGAAATCTTCAGTAAATCTACTTTTCTTTATAATAAACTCTATCCCCCATCCAAAGAGCTAAAGGAATGAACAAGAAGATGCTTCTTAACCTAGATTTTAATAAAACAAACACTCCCCTGGAAAACTGAAAATAAACAGAACTACAGTTTCTCACCCAAGTGTAAGGAGAGAAAATGTAGAACATAACAAGGATGTACCAACACCATCCACAATAGCGTGTGATAGAGCATAGGTCAAACTGAATTATATCATAACGGACTAACTACACAACTGAGTATTGTATAATCCATTATTGGGAGCTAAATCAGCGCATACTATGCGATACATTTGGATATCATCCCATTCCTTCACATTTAATGTATTTCATTTGGAATTATAAATGTGAAACTGTATATTGTGCGTCATTTGACATCTGTCCAGAGGCCCCCACAACATCAGGGACAGGCATTTCAAATCATGTAAGCAGCTAAACAGCATCCCAGATTAAAACACATAAATATAAAACACTAAATAAATTACACTGAACAAAAATAAAATGCAACATGGAACTATTTTACAAGTTACCGTTCATATAAGGAAATCAGAACTTTTATTTTCTTACAGACCGTTATATCCGTACACTAATACAGGACTAGTAGGAAAGGGAAAAAAACGTCTGATTTTTCAGATGGTGCTGCAGCACCCTCAGCACCCCTACTTTCCACAGCTATGGGGGCATGGATCAGAAAACCAGTCAATTTCTGGTGTGACCACCATTTGCCTCATGCAGTGCAACACATCACCTTCGCATGGAGTTGGTCAGGCTGTGGATTGTGGCCTGTGGAATGTTGTCCCACTTCTCTTCAATGGCTGTGCGAAGTTGCTGGATATTGGCAAGAACTGTAACACGCTGTCGTACACGTCGATCCAGAGCATCCCAAACATGCTCAATGGGTGACAAGTCTTGTAAGTATGCAGGCCATCGAAGAACTGGGTCATTTTCAGCTTCAAGGAATTGTGTACATATCCTTGCGACATGGGGCCGTTCATTATCATTCTGAAACATAAGGTGATGGCGGTGGATAAATGGCATGACAATGGGCCTCAGGATCTTGTCAAGATATCTCTGTGCATTCAAATTGCCATCAATAAAATGTAATTTTGTTTGTTGTCCGTAGTTTATGCCTGCCCATACCATAACCCCACCACCACAGGGCACTCTGTTCACGTTGATGTCAGGCCACTCTAAAACTGCACATTTTAGAGTGTCCTTTTAATGTCCCAGCACAAGGTGCACCTGTGTAATGATCATGCTGTTTAATCATCTTCTTGATATGCCACACTGGTGGATGGACTATCTTGCCAAAGGTACAATGCTCACTAACAGGGATGTAAACACATTTGCGAAAAATAAGCTTTTTTGTGCGTATGGTTCATTTCTGTGATATTTTATTTCCGCTCATGAACCATGGGACCAACACTTTACATGTTGTGTTTATATTTTTGTTCAGTGTAGCAAGACGAATTAGCTACTAGAATTATTGTGCGAATACGATTTTCATCTTCAGTGCGTGGTAGTTACTGAAAAAACAAAAGTAATTTGGACATTTAGTTTATCATTTTTACTCCACAACAGGTATGATTTAAACTAAATTAAAATAATGTTCCAAATGACGATACCACAGGTCACTAAAACAGGCCTAGCATGTGTAATTAGCTAACGTTACTGTATGAACTGTATCTAGCCCCACATCAAATTAACTTAACTAAGATACCGTTACCTAGACACAATATGCCAACGCCAAGTTACCTGACTAGCTAAGAATTTTTTCTTGAAAACAATAGCTTTTGTATTGGAAATAGTTAGTGAGCGCTAGCTGGTTACCGTTACTGTGTCATCGTTTGGTTATTAGCTAGTTACTGTTAGATGAACTGGGTGGTCATTTTCCTTTATTAGGTACCGTTAGATTGTAATTTAATGTTACAACTAGCTAGCTTTAGAATATGGTTAAAGGGCGTCGATGCAAGCAACTAACGTTACACTTCCAAATCCTGGCAAAACTCTGGCCTGGCTGCTAACGTAAGATAGCTAGCTCTCTGGCTGTTACTGTAGTTAGCGAGCCTCGTTGTATTCAGCTAGCTAACTCAGACGTTTTACACCTCACTTCCAGTTAACGTTTTTCCCTTACATACAAATGCAATCACAACAACATTATTGAATAAAGCGAATTAGTTACCAGTAATACTAAAAGTGAAAAAATATGTTCCACTACAATAGAGAAACACGTCCACCAGCGTCGGGTTCCTCCTGAATGCGCAGGTCTGAAAAACGGCCAAAGAACGCTCGCTAGGCTGGAACACTAGAGCGAAGACAAAGCAAATTAATTGAAACGAACCTTCACTGAGCCTCTTCTGATTTGAGTGATGTTTAGAATTATATTTTCCCCAAATTGCACAAAAAAATGCAGAGCTGTCAATTTTTGAAGAAGGCTTGGAGTGAGATTTGCCACATGCTTGGTGAATTTAATTGCCCCTTGGGACAACCCCCAATAAAATTGTACCGTTTAAAGCTAATTTCCTGCAATTCTACGTATTTTGACATGGTTTAGGCATATGACCTGGGTAGAGAATAAAACAATTACAACCACAGGTCAGGTGTATTCAGGATGCTTTGAACATTAAATGAATACTCACAATTCAACGACTTTGTTACTTTGAGATTTTGGGGGGGTGAAATGTTCAAATATGCTAATATTTTTTTTATTTATTTTTTATTGGTGGTTTGACACTCCATTCAGACAGTAATGAAAAGAGAAGGGAGGTGGCAAATGCTAAAAATAGTGGGAAGGTAGGAAGTAGGGATTGATCCCTGTTCTCAGGTTGAAAGTTATGTGCAACATGTGCAGGGAGTTTTACCATTAAACCAAGGATCTGTACAGGAAATGTTTATATTAAATGGTTGATGGCAGTGTGTAAGCAAATCATAGATTGCAGTCTCCTTGTTCATAGACTGCTTGCAAGGTGAGGACACAAACATTTTGTAATTTGGATGAACTATCTCTTTGAAATAGGTCTGGAGAAAATCCTGCTTGCTCTCCAGGAGGGTTGGTCACCCCTGATCTATGTTTCCCAAGTACTGGGTATTTGAAGATGTTATTTTTTTAAATAAAAATGTATTTCTCAAAATGACCCAACCTTCAAGAAAAATCAAATTAATATCAATATTCAGGTGGTTTATGCCTACATAGACAAAATATGATGTCTTTATGAGTTGTGAGTCCCTCTACCATATCTGCCTAGCATGTGCACAGTACAAACATTTCAAAAATTATATTTGATTCCTGGAGCATTTAGTATCCTAGACTTATTTGTATGACTTATTCAAAACTGTCCATGAATGGCTGCAAAAATGCATAGCCTCATAGCATTCATTTCCAAAGACACAAGTAGGCATATCAGATTTCAAATACGTTATTACTCTGGCAAAATTGGGAAGTGGGATACTAAAATAAGTTTGGGGAATAACAGCAGTGTTCTTGCTGACAAGCACAGTGATTACCCTATATTTTAGGCCATTGTTATTAATGATTATTGTTCCACTAATCAGACTAAATAAAGTAAATAGAAAATATAATCTCCTGAAGACAGGATGACAAATCTACCCCTACACCAATGATTTTCATAATTACAAATCACGTCACCTTTCCAAACTTCCCTGCTAAAACATACTGTAGGTCTGTCTGCTACCTTTTCATTGTCAGAGGGTAAATGCCAATCACCAAAGCAATGGTACTAATGCAACTGTGGATTGAATCGAAATTAGTAAATGCTGTCAAATTGCTGCATTCTGCAATCGATTAATGGACGGGAGTAACAGGAACCTATATTTACATAAAACAGCTCTACCTTGCTGCTCTTTTTTTTTACCGTTTTATAAACAACTGAGAACGGTCTCACTCTCCATTCAGCTCCACTCTAATCTTGAGGGGCGTTTCTTTAAAATATGCATCCAATCTCTTTGATCCCTCACCTAATTAGGCTAATCACATGCTTCATTGTGCCGCGGTTCACAGCGCTGTGGCAAAACAGGACAATGATAGATTCCGCTTGTGATGTTAAATTGCAGGCGCAGATGCAAATTCAACACGATTTGGAGTTGAAAAGTTAACGCGCTGACTGGACTAATTAGACAAATTAAAGCAACAATTTTCAATGCGTGAGATAAGAGGAGTGTCAAATGCTTGTTTCACGGCCAATGCATGAGAGTTGGCAGCTCTGAAAATGTGTACCTTTTTATTTTACAATTACAATCGGTTCTTAGGAGGAAACGGAACAATAGCAACTCGTGTAGAAAGTAAACATACGCACTTCGATAGTGTCTAGTGTGCTTATTTCCAAGTACTCCTGACTGCAGTGTGCAATTCGGGCAGGGTTTAATATGGGCGTAGTCAAACGTTTGACCCCGCCCACTTGTTTGTCCATCTGATATTTGACAGTCACACACTGAATACAAATACACACGTTGAATACAAACGTATTTCATTTTTGAAGATCGTAAGAAATATGATATAAAGTACCAGCAGATGTGTTGGAACACTTTTTGCTTCATGCTATATTTGAGACAAGTTACTGATATTGTTGCAGTGAACAACATACTTGTTATGTATGTCATGTACTGTTAAATTGTGTTAATATAATTACAAAGTTATAACATTTAATTGAGCATATATATATATATATATATATATATATATATATATATATATATATATATATACATACAGTTACTACCTATCCTGATTTATAATGCTATTTACTTTCCTCATGAGAATGGAGACAGACTATACCATATAGACATACTGACAAGCTGAATGTGCTCTGTACATTAAGTCATACCAGCTCCAGTAAAGAGATCAGAGACTCTGACTTCTACATCATCTTTACTAAACAACATAACACAAATAACAATTAACACAGCAGACAAAAACAAGGTTCGACCACTCCTCAAAAATGGCTTTACTCCTGCTCCTAAAAAGAAGCAAAGAGAGTCATTTGGTTGTTGTCAACTGCCTCCACATAGAACATCTTATCTCTCTGTAACTGGAACGTGAATGGTTCCTTGAGGAGAATATTTTCCTCTTCATCCAGGCCATCATACAACCGTAGTTCTTTAAGGGTTGTAATGTGGTCTTCCCCGTCCATCCCAACTACACTGGGGAAGGAAACAATGCCTTTACATTTTTTGGAGTTCACACCACCTGCCTGCCTCTAGGGTGTCCCTTAGAATAACATCTGCTTCCTTGAAGAAAAAGGAAGAATACATATTAAGAGTAGTGCCTCATTAGGTGATCAAGTCAAATTACGCCCCACTTTCACAATACCACCATGCAAACAAAAGCCACTATTACAAATTTCAGTGATATCTATAACTACTCAACAAGTCATCACAACTGTTATATCTTGCCATGCATCAAGCCTTCAGCTTTACATACAGTAGACTACATACCCAATTCACAGCTCCCAGTTCACTGTTCATTTTGTTTTCAGTATCGTCTAGAAAGAAAACTGATTGTGGTCATTAAGTAATGTAAGGGAACCTCTAGGGATGTGTGTGCAAGAATGCTGGATGCTGATGTGACATGCTGTGACTTCTTGGGGGGGACGTCTTCTACATCATCTTGAAATATATTGGAGAAGGGGGGAGGGGGAGGTTAAGTCTTTAAACATTGGGTTAAGACCATACCACTCATCATATGACACCTACCTGTAGTGTGTTTTGTTTTCAACACCTTTCTTCATCTTTCAACCTCTCTTTTTCAGACCTTAGTGAGTGAATGACATACATTCAATATGAAAATATATTCAGATCAGTCTGGCTACAGTGAAACAAATGATTTTAAGGATGCAAATGAAAAGACTTACGGCATGGAAAAGTTCTGCAGGAGAACTAGGCACCACCATCGCCTAATTTGCTGCATGTTTCACTTTGAAAAGAAAATCACACAATCGGATGGGTATCCCAAAAAAACTTATATCCACTAGTGATGAGAATTTCATAATTTATACATACCTCAGTAAAATCACACTGCTTCCATTGCAATGTACAGAGCGTGCTGTAAGTTAAAACTTCTTACGGGTGAAATCCCGCTAACGGGTTCGAAATGACAACAGCCAGTGGAAGTGCAGGGCGCCATATTCAAACAACAGAAATCTCCTAATTAAAATTCCTCCAACATACAAGTATTTTACACCATTTTAAAGATAAACTTGTTGTTAATCCCACCACAGTGTCCGATTTCAAAAAGGCTTTACGACGAAAGCACACCAAACGATTATGTTAGGTCAGCAACTAGTCACAGAAAAACACAGCCATTTTTCCAGCCAAAGAGTGGAGTCACAAAAAGCAGAAAGAGATCAAAATTAATCACTAACCTTTGATGATCTTCATCAGATGACACTCATAGGACTTCATGTTACACAATACATGTATGTTTTGTTCAATAAAGTTCATATTTATATCCAAAAATCTCAGTTTACATTGGCACGTTACGTTCAGTAATGTTTTGCTTCCAAAACATCCAGTGATTTTGCAGAGAGCCACATCAATTTACAGAAATACTCATAATAAAGGTTGATGAAAATACAAGTGTTATACATGGAATTATAGGTCCACTTCTCCGTTAATGCAACCGCTGTGTCAGATTTCAAAAAAACTTTACGGAAAAAGCACACCTTGCAATAATCTGAGTACAGCGCTCAGACACAAAAAAAAGCCATACAGGTACCCACCATGTTGTGGAGTCAATAGAAGTCAGAAATAGCATTATAAATATTCACTTACCTCTGATGATCTTCATCAGAATGCACTCCCAGGAATCACAGTTCAACAATAAAGGTTTGTTTTGTTCGATAAAGTCCATCATTTATGTCCAAATACCTCCTTTTTGTTTGCGCGTTTAGTTCACAAATCCAAATTCATGAGGCGCGAGCACTAGGTCCAGACGAAAAGTCAAAAAGTTCCGTTACAGTTCGTAGAAACATGTCAAACGATGTATAGAATCAATCTTTAGGATGTTTTTAACATAAATCTTCAATAATGTTTCAACCGGAGAATTCCTTTGTCTTTAGAAATGCAATGGAATGCAGCTAACTTTCACAGGCCCGCGCATGGCACTCTGCCAGACCTCTGGTTGAAACAGCTCTCATTCTCTCCCCCTTCACAGTAGAAGCCTCAAACAAGGTTCTAAAGACTGTTGACATCTAGTGGAAGCCTTAGGAAGTGCAATCGGACCAAATTTATACTGTATCTTGGATAGGCAAAGAGTTGAAAAACTACAAACCTCAGATTTCCCAGTTCCTGGTTGGATTTTTTCTCAGGTTTTTGCCTGCCATATGAGTTCTGTTATACTCACAGTCATCATTCAAACAGTTTTAGAAACTTCAGAGTGTTTTCTATCCAGATCTACTAATAATATGCATATCTTAGCTTCTGGGCCTGAGTAGTAGACAGTTTACTCTGGGCACCTTATTCATTCAAGATACTCAATACTGCCCCCCATCCATAAGAAGAAAGAGTAGGTTGTGAAGTTTGATAGTTATGATAACAACAATAATAATGATAATGGTAAATAATAATACCATCCCCCCAGGAATACATTTCAGTATGTCGAAGACATCCCCCGCCAAAAAGTCACAGCATGTCACATCAGCATCCAGCACTGCAGGAGTTTGATGTATGAATTGTGTATGTAATGTCAAAACTGTAGGAAATAGGTCCCAAAAAGTGTCAAGAATAATAAACAAGAAAAGTATGAGCAATAACAATAGTGTGCTTACCATGCTGCCAGCACAGAAATAATAATAACTTTTCATATGTTATAACAGAAAATAGGACTAATATAATATACTGAACAGCCAGCATCTTACCATCAAAACAAACAGCCCACAGTTGTTTGAGAAACCTTGCTTTGGTAGATCCTGTGGTGTGAACAAGGTACAATTTTCTGTAAAGGAATGACAATCAAATGGTACAGTTCAGTGGAATAGTTTATAGAAATATCTAACCATCATCTACACCAAAAGTCCTCCAAGGTCTAGTGGACAAGATCTGAGCACTGTTTCTGTGAACAAAGCGTATGTGAAAGTAAAGAAAAAGTACAATTCAACAAGTTTTTATACTCGAGCATGCATAACAGTTTTGAACACAGTTGGAACTGAATTAGCCAAGAGGCTCGAACTCCAATTTTTGGGGGGAGTCATAATGGGTTCAAGAGAACATTATCAGTGGGACAGATATCTATGGTACTGTTTCCATCTGTTTAATGCACCGAATGGGAAGTAACGTATCATACATGTATGTAAGTACATATATATTTTACATATTACATTTTACTTTAAATAAAACAGCCATAGATTTTCTTTTAAACTGAATGGTTGGGTGCGACTCATCTCTCCAGCCAGTGCCATGGAGGGGATCTAGAAAGAATATCTCCCTAGCTTGTGAAAGAGAGGAATAACATTTTTTATTTTTTTTATTTTTTTATTTCACCTTTATTTAACCAGGTAGGCTAGTTGAGAACAAGTTCTCATTTGCAACTGCGACCTGGCCAAGATAAAGCATAGCAGTGTGAACAGACAACAACACAGAGTTACACATGGAGTAAACAATAAACAAGTCAATAACATGGTAGAAAAAAAAGAGAATCTATATACAATGTGTGCAAAAGGCATGAGGTAGGCAATAAATCGAGTAATTACAATTTAGCAGATTAACACTGGAGAGATAAATCATCAGATGATCATGTGCAAGAAGAGATACTGGTGTGCAAAAGAGCAGAAAAGTAAATAAATAAAAGCAGTATGGGGGGTGAGGTAGGTAAATTGGGTGGGTAGTTTACAGATGGACTATGTACAGCTGCAGCGATCGGTTAGCTGCTCGGATAGCAGATTTTTAAAGTTGTTGAGGGAGATAAAAGTCTCCAACTTCAGAGATTTTTGCAATTCGTTCCAGTCGCAGGCAGCAGAGAACTGGAAGGAAAGGCGTCCAAATGAGGTTTTGGCTTTAGGGATGATCAGTGAGATACACCTGCTGGAGCGCGTGCTACGGGTGGGTGTAGCCATCGTGACCAGTGAACTGAGATAAGGCGGCACTTTACCTAGCATAGCCTTGTAGATGACCTGGAGCCAGTGGGTCTGACGACGAACATGTAGCGAGGGCCAGCCGACTAGGGCATACAGGTCGCAGTGGTGGGTCGTATAAGGTGGTTTAGTAACAAAACGGATGGCACTGTGATAAACTGCATCCAGTTTGCTGAGTAGAGTATTGGAAGCTATTTTGTAGATGACATCGCCGAAGGCGAGGATCGTTAGGATAGTCAGTTTTACTAGGGTAAGTTTGGCGGCGTGAGTGAAGGAGGCTTTGTTGCGGAATAGAAAGCCGACTCTAGATTTGATTTTGGATTGGAGATGTTTGATATGAGTCTGGAAGGAGAGTTTGCAGTCTAGCCAGACACCTAGGTACTTATAGATGTCCACATATTCTAGGTCGGAACCGTCCAGGGTGGTGATGCTAGTCGGGCGTGCGTGTGCAGGCAGCGAACGGTTGAAAAGCATGCATTTGGTTTTACTAGCGTTTAAGAGCAGTTGGAGGCCACGGAAGGAGTGTTGTATGGCATTGAAGCTCGTTTGGAGGTTAGATAGCACAGTGTCCAAGGAAGGGCCGGAAGTATACAGAATGGTGTCGTCTGCATAGAGGTGGATCAGGGAATCGCCCGCAGCAAGAGCAACATCATTGATGTATACAGAGAAAAGAGTCGGCCCGAGAATTGAACCCTGTGGTACCCCCATAGAGACTGCCAGAGGACCGGACAACATGCCCTCCGATTTGACACACTGAACTCTGTCTGCAAAGTAGTTGGTGAACCAGGCAAGGCAGTCATTAGAAAAACCGAGGCTACTGAGTCTGCCGATAAGAATATGGTGATTGACAGAGTCGAAAGCCTTGGCCAGGTCGATGAAGACGGCTGCACAGTAATGTCTTTTATCGATGGCGGTTATGACATCGTTTAGTACCTTGAGCGTGGCTGAGGTGCACCCGTGACCGGCTCGGAAACCGGATTGCACAGCGGAGAAGGTACGGTGGGATTCGAGATGGTCAGTGATCTGTTTGTTGACTTGGCTTTCGAAGACCTTAGATAGGCAGGGCAGGATGGATATAGGTCTGTAACAGTTTGGGTCCAGGGTGTCTCCCCCTTTGAAGAGGGGGATGACCGCGGCAGCTTTCCAATCCTTGGGGATCTCAGATGATACGAAGGAGAGGTTGAAGAGGCTGGTAATAGGGGGTGCGACAATGGCGGCGGACAGTTTCAGAAATAGGGGGTCCAGATTGTCAAGCCCAGCTGATTTGTATGGGTCCAGGTTTTCCAGCTCTTTCAGAACATCTGCTATCTGGATATGGGTAAAGGAGAAGCTGGGGAGGCTTGGGCGAGTAGCAGCGGGGGGGGGCGGGGCTGTTGGCCAAGGTTGGAGTCGCCAGGAGGAAGGCATGGCCAGCCATTGAGAAATGTTTGTTGAAGTTTTCGATTATCACGGACTTATCAGTGGTGACCGTGTTACCTAGCCTCAGTGAAGTGGGCAGCTGGGAGGAGGTGCTCTTGTTTTCCATGGACTTTACAGTATCCCAGAACTTTTTGGAGTTAGAGCTACAGGATGCAAATTTCTGCTTGAAAAAGCTGGCCTTGGGCCTCCCGGGTGGCGCAGTGGTCTAGGGCACTGCATCGCAGTGCTAACTGCGCCACCAGAGTCTCTGGGTTCGCGCCCAGGCTTTCTCGCAGCCGGCCGCGACCGGGAGGTCCGTGGGGCGACGCACAATTGGCATAGCGTCGTCCGGGGTAGGGAGGGTTTGGCCGGTAGGGATATCCTTGTCCCATCGCGCTCCAGCAACTCCTGTGGCGGGCCGGGCGCAGTGCGCGCCAACCAAGGGGGCCAGGTGCACGGTGTTTCCTCCGACACATTGGTGCGGCTGGCTTCCGGGTTGGAGGCGCGCTGTGTTAAGAAGCAGTACGGCTGGTTGGATTGTGCTTCGGAGGACGCATGGCTTTCGACCTTCGTCTCTCCCGAGCCCGTACGGGAGTTGTAGCGATGAGACAAGGTAGTAATTACTAGCGATTGGATACCACGAAAATTGGGGAGAAAATGGGATAAAAAAAAAAAATAGAAAAAAAGAAAAAGCTGGCCTTTGCTTTCCTGACTGACTGCGTGTATTGGTTCCTGACTTCCCTGAACAGTTGCATATCGCGGGGACTCTCCGATGCTATTGCAGTTCGCCACAGGATGTTTTTGTGCTGGTCGAGGGCAGTCAGGTCTGGAGTGAACCAAGGGCTATATCTGTTCTTGGTTCTGCATTTTTTGAACGGAGCATGCTTGTCTAATATGGTGAGGAAGTAACTTTTAAAGAATGACCAGGCATCCTCAACTGACGGGATGAGGTCAATATCCTTCCAGGGTACCCGGGCCAGGTCGATTAGAAAGGCCTGCTCGCAGAAGTGTTTTAGGGAGCGTTTGACAGTGATGAGGGGTGGTCGTTTGGCCGCGGACCCGTGCCGGATACAGGCAATGAGGCAGTGATCGCTGAGATCTTGATTGAAGACAGCAGAGGTGTATTTGGAGGGCAAGTTGGTCAGGATAATGTCTATTAGGGTGCCCATGTTTACGGATTTAGGGTTGTACCTGGTGGGTTCCTTGATGATTTGAGTGAGATTGAGGGCATCAAGCTTAGATTGTAGGACTGCCGGGGTGTTAAGCATATCCCAGTTTAGGTCACCTAACAGAACAAACTCTGAAGCTAGGTGGGGAGCGATCAATTCACAGATGGTGTCCAGGGCACAGCTGGGAGCTGAGGGGGGTCGGTAGCAGGCGACAACAGTGAGAGACTTATTTCTGGAGAGATTAATTTTTAAAATTAGAAGTTCGAACTGTTTGGGCATAGACCTGGAAAGTATGACAGAACTTTGCAGGCTATCTCTGCAGTAGATTGCAACTCCTCCCCCTTTGGCAGTTCTATCTTGACGGAAAGTGTTATAGTTGGGTATGGAAATCTCAGAATTTTTGGTGGCCTTCCTAAGCCAGGATTCGGAAACGGCAAGGACATCAGGGTTGGCAGAGTGTGCTAAAGCGGTGAGTAAGGCAAACTTAGGGAGGAGGCTTCTGATGTTGACATGCATAAGGCCAAGGCTTTTTCGATCACAGAAGTCAACAAATGAGGGTGACTGGGGACATGCAGGGCCTGGGTTTACCTCCACATCACCCGAGGAACAGAGGAGTAGTAGGATGAGGGTGCGGCTAAAGGCTATCAAAACTGGTCGCCTAGAGCGTTGGGGACAAGGAATAAAAGGAGCAGATTTATGGGCGTGGTAGAATAGATTCTGGGCATAATGTGCAGACCAGGGTATGGTGGGGCACGGGTACAGCGGAGGCAAGCCCAGGCACTGGGTGATGATAAAAGAGGTTGTATCTCTGGACATGCTGGTCTCAATGGGTGAGGTCACCGCATGTGTGGGGGGTGGGACAAAGGAGGTATCAGAGGTACGGAGAGTGGAACTACGGGGTCCCTTGCAAACAAAGTAACAAGTTATAAAATTAAATTAAATACACTGATGTAACTGAAAAAATAGGGCAAATCAAAAAATGTGAACGTCAAATATATTCAATCAACAAAGAAAGAATTAGTACCTCTGTGCCCCACCGAAGCATGACCCTTGATGTGGTTGTTGACCATATATTGTTCAGCCTTACATGTGCAGAAGGGGCAGTGATGAAATTGACTGCTGCCACATTTTTACATGTTGGGACTCTCGCCCTCCAATAACACACTAACGTGTCTCTATACATCAAAGAAAATAGGTATAGACATAAAATAAGCAATAGGAATTTAATTTCATTATTGTATATACACTATGTGTAGGCTGTGTAGACTCGCTATGTGCAACTTAGGGAATGGCCGTCGGCATCAACGATACACATTTAGAGCCAGCCATACACAACAAGGCATACATTGAAGAAACACAGAAAATCAACGATCAAATCGATTACATAACTGTACATGTAAACCTAGGCTTACTGCTCAAGTAGGCAAATTTGTCCAAATAAGATTCCCTCATTGTAAGCAATTAGCTAGCTCACGTGCAAAAGGGTGCTATTGCTAATTAGCTAGCTCACGTGCTAATTAATGCTATGCTAACATCGGTTGGTTATATAAAAATATACCACTGCACTGGTATAGCATGAATATTACAAAGTACATTATGCATAATTACAGTCTCACTTACTTCCATGGTTTACATTTGTATCCATGTAGGTTAGGTTCGATTAAGATTTGCTTTCGTTGATGTTAATACCTTCGACATGAACCTCAATTTGGGTGGCCTTGAATGAGACGGGAAGGGTTTGGCCCACATTAAGTCCGCACTCGAACTACACACTCCAGTCAGGGGCTTCTCCTTATTTCTGCTAATGAGGAATTTCTATTTCGGGTCTACCGATTGATGACAGCAGAGTACGCTGCCCAATTTTATGTCATTAGAAAAATTAGATTATCCAGATTAAAATGGTTCCCGATTTGGGGAAAAAAAAGAAATATATATATATATATATACGATACATTTATTAAACATAAGAATGAGTGTGAGTTTTTGTCACAACAAGGCTCGTGGGAAGTGACAAGGAGCTCTTATAGGATGAGGGCACAAATAATAATATTATAATAATAATCAATAATTTTGTTCTTTATTTAACCATCACAATGTGTGTATATATATATATATATATATATATATATATATATATATATATATATATATATATATATATATATATACAAACACATTGTGATGGTCAAGAACATCAAAATATTTTGAGATATTTGGCGAAATAGACAGACATGTTCCTATTTTCCCCAAACAATGGTAGTTTGAAAGTCTTTTATTTAACCAACTTATGATTTATCTGCAACCATTTGCCTTTCTGTGTTTAAAATTGTAGTTTGAACTAGGCCCCTATGTGAAAGCGTGGCAATACTTATTATTCACAGATCTACTACTCCGATGACATGGCAGACAGGCAGACTCCTCTGATGGCAGGCAGCACACTCCTGAAAATGAGGTGCTCAGCAAAGCAAAGGCTCGTTTGAAAGCTACGATATTTATTTTAAAAAGCTAATTTTCAGTGTCTGTGTGCAGTGTCCATGTGTTTATATGTTAAGGGGGTGTTATTTTGGCAGATCATGTTATCCAAGTAAAGCAATAATGTTTATGCCATGGCCGGTCGGTTTCATTGTTCATTGTTATGATATAAATTGTTATTTTATAGTTGTAAGTGGTAAAATGAACGAGCAAATATTTTGCAATTCTGAGTAATCACTATTTCAGTAAGGATATACACTTTATTTAGTGACCTTGGGTATAGAACCTTCTTGATCTGATCAACACATTGTTAAAAACATGTAGAAACTGCAATTGCTAAATAATTTCAACAGATGGAAGCACAAGACGACAAATTACATTTCAGAAGATTAGATTTCTCCCTGGATACACCACTCCCCCTCACCAGCAGCCAGCTTTCCATCACAGAAAAACTCACGCGCACGCTGAAAAAGTAACAGATGATTGTGACTGGTCTCATCTGGCTGGACGACCGACTGGTCCTTTCTGGCCGGCCGACTGGACTCATCTGGCCGGACGGACGCATCTGGCTGGCTGGCCGACCCTATCAGGGCCTTCCTAGTGGCTGGCCTACCCTATCGGGACATACCTCCCAAGCCGGCTGGTTCTATCTACTTTGCTGGCCGGACCTATCTACCTACCTACCTGACCGGCCGATCCAACCGGCCAAACCTATCCGGACCTACCTGGCCAGCCGGACCTACATACCTGGATGGTAGATCCGGTCAGCCTGCCGGACCTACGGACCTGGCCGGCCGACCTTTCGTACCTGGCAGGCCGGCCAGACCTACCTTGCCGGCCCTACCGAACAAAAAGTAGAATACTAAATATATAAAAATGACAAAGATAGATGATCTAGACCAGTGGTTCCTAAACTTCTTATAGTCCCGTACCCCTTCAAACATTCAACCTCCAGCTGCACCAGGGTCAGCGCACTCTCAAATGTTGATTTTTTGCCATCATTTGTAAGCCTGCCACACACACTATACAATACATTTATTAAACATAAGAATGAGTGTGAGTTTTTGTCACAACCCGGTTTGTGGTAAGTGACAAAGAGCTCAAATAATAATATAATAATAATCAATAATTTTGCTCTTTATTTAACCATCTTACATATAAAACCTTATTTGTTAATTGAAAATTGTGAATAACTCACCACAGGTTAATGAGAAGGGGGTGCTAGAAAGGATGCACATAACTCTGCAATGTTGGGTTGTATTGGAGAGAGTCTCAGTCTTAAATAATTTTCTACACACAGTCTGTGCCTTTATTTAGTTTTCATGCTAGTGAGGGCCGAGAATCCCCTCTCACATAGGTACTGGTTGCAAAGGGCATGAGTGTCTTAACAGAGCGATTTGCCAAGGCAGGATACTCTGAGTGCAGCCCAATCAAGAAATCTGTCAGTGGCTTCTGATTAAATTAAATTTTCACAGAACCGCCTGTTTTAATTTCGATGAGGCTCTCTTGTTCAGATATTGGTAAGTGGACTGGAGGCAGGGCATGAAAGGGATAATGAATCCAGTTGTTTGTGTCATCCGTTTCGGTAAAGTACCTGCATATTTGCGCACTCAACTCACTTGGGTGCTTCTCTGTTATCACATTTGACATTGTCTGTAAGCTTGAGTTAATTTGCACACAAAAAATCATACAATGATGGAAAGACCTGTGTGTTGTCCTTGTCAATACAGACAGAGAAGAGCTCCAACTTCTTTTAACCATAGCCTCAATTTTGTCCCACACATTGAATATAGTTGTGGAGAGTCCCTGTAATCCTAGATTCAGATCATTTAGATGAGAATAAACATCACCCAGATAGGCCAGTCGTGTGAGAAACTCGTCATCATGCAGGCGGTCAGAAAAGTGAAAATGATGGTCAGTAAAGAAAACATTAACCTCTACAGAGTACCTAACCCGGATCCGGGAGCACCCCCCACCTCCCCCACACTGATTAGCATCGCTAGCATAGCGTCACAATTAAATAGTAGCATCTAAATATCATTAAATCACAAGTCCAAGACACCCAATGAAAGACACAGATCTTGTGAATAAAACCACCATTTCAGATTTTTTAAATGTTTTACAGGGAAGACAAAATATGTAAATCTATTAGCTAAACACGTTAGCAAAAGACACCATTTTCTTACTCCAACAGTTTCTTACTCCATCAGGTGCTATCACCAATTCGGCTAAACTAAGATATTGATAGCCACAAACCAACAAACAAATTCATAAGATGACAGTCTGATAACATATTTATGGTATAGCATAGTTTTTTTTTTTTAAATGTGCATTTTTCAGGTATAAATCACAGTTCTACATTGCAGCTGCAATCTGATATAGTGCTGATGCAGCTAGAACAATTACAGAGACCAACGTTATATAACTAATTACTTGTCTTAAAACATTTCAGAAAAAATACACAGCGTACAGACATTGAAAGCCCAACATCTGGTGAATCTAAACAATATTTCAGATTTTTTAAATGTTTTATAGCGAAAACAAAATGTAGCGCTAAATTAGCATAACCAGGCCAGCCAGAACCAGCTGGACGCGCCCGACCAGTTCACATGCACGACAGATATATGAAATAACATCGTAAATTGGTTCTTACTATTGCTGATCTTTCATCAGAATGTTGATCAAGGTGTCCTTAGTCCTGATGAGTCGTTCAATCCATTCACAATGGCAACTTCCCCTCTTCATTTAGCCTGGGTACTGGTCGACTGGCACGGTCCCTGTCCAAAGTTAAAAAACTCAAAGAACGGAACACGGCAAAACTCCCGAAAAAATTCTAATAATCTGATTAAACTATATTGAAAAAACATACATTACGGTGATATGGTCACATGTATCAAACAAACTTCGAGACGGAGATAGTTTTCATCCGTAACGTCAGCATAACAAAAGACAATGGCTTCTCTAAAACGCGCATCTCAGAAAACCGGAAGTTGTCGGTCACGCTAAAGAAATAGGTCTTATTTCACGTCAGTACAAGATAAACAAAAAATTTCTCCTCTGACGTCTTCCTGACACCTAGAGGAAGAAGAAGGAAGTGTGTTTCGGGTCATAGGTGGCGTGACCATATATAGGCAGAGCGTTGAAGCGAGCATACACATCTTGCAATCTTCTTCTGGCTCAGGGAAAGTGCTGTGAAATGACCTGTGTTTCACTCAGAGACAAAATTGGAACGGTTTTAGAAACCATAGCTTGTTTTCTATCCAATGGTATATGGTTATATGCATATAGTAACAGCAATAATTGAATAAGAGGCAGTTTAATCTGTAGAGGCAATTATGCTAATGCGAAACAGCACCCCCTGTATTCTCAAGAAGTTTTAAGCTCGTCTCTCAATTCAAAAAATGTGTCAATACTTTGCCCCTTGATAACCAGTGTACTTCTGTACGTTGTAAAAGTGTTACATGGTCAGTGCCCATATCATTGCATAGTGCAGAAAATACACAAGAGTTCAGGGGCCTTGCTTTAACAAAGTTAATAATTTTCACTGTAGTGTCCAAAACGTCTTTCAAGCTGTCAGGCATTCCCTTGGCAGCAAGAGCCTCTCGGTGGATGCTGCAGTGTACCCAAGTTGTGTCGGAAGCAACTGCTTGCACGCGCATTACCAATCCACTATGTCACCCGTTACCAATCCACTATGTCTCCCTGTCATGGTTTTTGTGCCGTCAGTACAGATACCAACATGAGCAGCAGCTACGTTTGGCTACATACGGACAGTTAGTGGAATTCCTGCGAGAGTGTAACGGTTAATATGATTGGATGTTAATTATTGGACTAGGCTACGTGTATTTGACATTGTGTTGTTATTTCGCTGAACACTAGATGGTTAAATTGTATTTTTGGCAGTGAATTGAGGCTACTCAGGCGAGAAATAAACCTCACTCAAATGTATAGCTCCATTGGAAAATATCAATGGACTGTTTGAAAATGTGAAGAAAAAAATATATATTTTAAATGTGAATCACATTTTTATTTGGCGTAACCCCAACGGCATTGCGCATACCCCAGTTTGGGAATACCTGAGCTAGACCAAATTAAAATGGTAAAATGAAACCGAACATATTAAAATCATAATAGGGTATTAAAACAACAGTGAAACCAGAGAGACTGATGAAAGTAAAATGAATAAGATGAATTGAATAAAACAAATACAATTATATCAGGTTGATTAAAATAGCACAATAAAATCACCCTAAGTAAATGACGGATAGAAAGGTGTCTTGAGCTCTCTCTTAAAAATGTCTACTGTCTCTGAGGCCCTCAGGTCCTCCAGAAGGCTGTTCCAACTGGTCTGGTCTCATAAACTAGACATAACATAGTAAACATAAATCAGGTACACTCAAATTCGTGTCATATGATACTTTTGGTATGGTTACATAAGACAGGTGGTTGCTTAAGTCAAAAACTAAAAAAGGGTGGTTGTTTGGGGTGGATGGGTGGACGTATAACACAAAAGGTTGTGAGTTTGAATCTCATCAGGGACAAATGTATCATTTTGACTAATTAGCAACTTTTCAACTGCTTACTACATTTTAGCTACTTAGCATGTTAGTTAACCCTTCTCCTAACCCTTTTAACTAACCCTTCCTCTAACGCTAACCTTAAGGGGTTAACTTTAAACCTAACCTTAATCCTAAAACCTAGCTAACGTTAGCCAGGTCGGTCTGCCCGGCCAGGTATATAGGCAGGTCCGGTCAGCCTGCCCACCAATCTAGCCACCTAGCTAGAATTCGTAACATATAGTACCTGTCAAAAGTTTGGACACACCTACTCATTCAATTTATTATTATTTTTGTTAACTATTTTCTAAATTGTATAATAATAGTGAAGAATAAAGAAAAACTCTTGAATGAGCAGGTGTGTCCAAACTTTTGACTGGTACTGTGGGTTGAGTTACTGACGTGATCTTCCTGTCTGGGTTGGCGCCCCCCCTTGGTTTGTGCTGTGGTGGAGATCTTTGTTGGCTATACTCGGCCTTGTCTCAGGATTATAAGTTGGTGGTTGAAGATATCCCTCCAGTGGTGCGGGGGCTGTGCTTTGGCAAAGTGGGTGGGGTTATATCCTTCCTATTTGGCCCTGTCCGGGGGTATCTTCGGATGGGGCCACAGTGTCTCCTGACCGCTCCTGTCTCAGCCTCCAGTATTTATGCTGCAGTAGTTTGTGTCGGGGGCCTAGGGTCAGTTGGTTATACCTGGAGTACTTCTCCTGTCTTATCCAGTGTCCTGTGTGAATTTAAGTATGCTTTCTCTAATTCTTTCTTTCTCTCTCTCTGAGAACCTGAGCCCTAGGACCATACGTCAGGACTACCGGGCATGACGACTCCTTGCTGTCCCCAGTCCGCCTGGCCTTGCTGCTATTCCAGTTTCAAATGTTCTGCCTGCGGTTACGGAACCCCTACCTGTCCCAGACCTGCTGTTTTCAACTCTTAATGATCGGCTATGAAAAGCCAACTGAGATTTATTCCTGATTATTATTTGACCATGCTTGTCATTTATGAACATTTTGAAAATCTTGGCTCTCTCTAATTTTCTCCTTCTCTCTTTCTTTCTCTCGGAGGACCTGAGCCCTGGGACCATACGTCGGGACTGCCGGGCGTGGTGGCTCCTTGCTGTCCCCAGTCCGCCTGGCCTTGCTGCTGTTCCGGTTTCAGCTGTTCTGCCTGCGGTTATGGAACCGCCACCTGTCCCAGACCTGTTGTTTTTCAACTCTTAATGATCGGCTATGAAAAGCCAACTGAAAATTATTCATGATTATTATTTGACCATGCTTGTCACTTATGAACATTTTTGAACATCTTGGCATAGTTCTGTTATAATCTCCACCCGGCACAGCCAGAAGAGGCCTGGCCACCCCTCATAGCCTGGTTCCTCTCTAGGTTTCTTCCTAGGTTTTGGCCTTTCTAGGGAGTTTTTCCTAGCCACCGTGCTTCTACACCTGCATTCTAGCTGTTTGGGGTTTTAGGCTGGGTCTCTGTACAGCACTTCGAGATATTAGCTGATGTACGAAGGGCTATATAAAATAAACTTGATTGATTGATTGATACTGTATATCATATGTTTTAAGAATTCATAACATATAGTACGTTTTGCAAAGTTGTAACATATCATTTGAATTGATGTGATGGACATCCACAAATTAACACATACCACACAAAACTTTACATATCATGCTAAATTGAGTGTCCAGATTTATATACAGAATAATACAAAATGTTTTTAGACCAGGTTGGTTTCATAAGCCCGACCATATTGACTGAACATATACACACCAAATGTTTTAAAACGAATGTCTCAAAATGTTGCATCCTGCTGAACGCACCAGAGAATAGCAGAGTGGAGTAAAGAGTCAGGATGTTTTAAGAGATTAGGTCAAAACTCAAACATGAAAACAATTAACTGTAAAATAGACATGCTCCAGAACACATGGAGGTAGAATACTGTCATGTTGGTATTTTATCGGAAAGGTATTATGTAAGATAAATGTACATACAAAAATGAAAAAAATTAAAACCCAGTCAATGATCCTATCAATAACGATTTTTACAATAATGAAAGTCTGTATTTATTTTTCACAAAAATATTCAGACAAAGGGATAAACATAAATTATGATAAATGATACAGTAAAATATAATTAAATTATAATATCAACAAAATATAATTATAGTTACAGTATGCATTATATTGCCATTTGCATCACATTGTAAAGAAAAAAAAGATGTTAAGAGACTACTGCAGAATAATGGCCGTAGTGTAACGATTCTCGAGCTCTTCCTCCTCCTCGGACGAGGAGAGGAGAGAGGGATCAGAAGACCAAAATGCAGCGTTTGAATTCGACATAATATTTATTTACAAAACGGAAAACACGACAACACTTTAACAAACTACAAAACAATAAACGACGTAGACAAACCTGGACGACGAACTTACATGAAACACGAAGAACGCATGAACAGGAAAACTGACTACATAAAAGAACGAACATACAAACAAACCGAGACAGTCCCGTGTGGCGCGACAAACACTGACACAGGAGACAACCACCCACAAACAAACAGTGTGAAAACACCTACCTTAATATGACTCTCAATCAGAGGAAATGAAAACCACCTGCCTCTAATTGAGAGCCATATCAGGTCACCCTTATACAAACATAGAAACATATAACATAGACTACCCACCCAAACTCACGCCCTGACCGTCAAACACATACAAAATAACAGAAAACCGGTCAGGAACGTGACATAACCCCCCCCCCCCAAGGTGCGTACTCCAAACGCACCACCAAAAGTCTAGGGGAGGGTCTGGGTGGGCATCTGACCACGGTGGTGGCTCAGGCTCTGGGCGAGGTCCCCACCCCACCATAGTCAATCCCAGCTTACGTCTCCCCCTTAGAATGACCACCCTCATTATACACCCACTTAGGTTAAGGGGCAACACCAAGATAAAGGACAGCTCCGGGACGAGGTAGCTCAGGACAGAGAGGTAGCTCAGGACAGAGGGATAGCTCAGGATTGAGGGATAGCTCAGGATAGAGAGGTAGCTCAGGATAGAGAGGTAGCTCAGGATAGAGGGGCAACTCCGGACTGAAGGACAGCTCCGGACAGAGAGACAGCTCTGGACTGAGGGGCAGTTCTGGATAAATAGCCGCTCTGGGCTGAGGGGCAGCTCATGACTGGCTGACGGCTCTGGACGCTCATGGCTAGCTGACGGCTCTGGACACTCATGGCTGGCTGACGGCTCTGGACGCTCATGGCTGGCTGACGGCTCTGGACGCTCATGGCTGGCTGACGGCTTTGGACGCTCATGGCTGGCTGACGGCTCTGGACGCTCATGGCTGGCTGACGGCTCTGGACGCTCATGGCTGGCTGGCGGCTCTGGCAGATCCTGTCTGGTTGGCGGCTCTGGCAGATCCTGTCTGGTTGGCGGCTCTGGCAGATCCTGTGTGGTTGGCGGCTCTGGCAGATCCTGACTGACGAATGGCTCTAGCGGCTCCTGACTGACTAACTCTGACGGCTCTGACGGCTCGGGACAGACGGGCGGCTCTAATGGCTCGGGACAGACGGATGGCTCAGACGGCACTGGGCAGACGGATGGCTCAGACGGCACTGGGCAGACGGATGGCTCAGACGGCACTGGGCAGACGGATGGCTCAGACGGCACTGGGCAGACGGATGGCTCAGACGGCCCTGGGCAGACGTATGGCTCAGACGGCCCTGGGCAGACGGATGGCTCAGACGGCACTGGGCAGACGGATGGCTCAGACGGCACTGGGCAGACGGATGGCTCAGACGGCACTGGGCAGACGGATGGCTCAGACGGCACTGGGGAGACGGATGGCTCAGATGGCGCTGGTGAGACGGATGGCTCTGGCCGGATGAGACGCACTGTAGGCCTGGTGCGTGGTGCCGGAACTGGAGGTACCGGGCTAAGGACACGCACCTTCAGGCTAGTGCGGGGAACAACAACAGGGCACACTGGACTCTCAATGCGCACTATAGGCCTGGTGCGTGGTACCGGAACTGGAGGTACCGGGCTAAGGGCATGCACATCAGGGCGAGTGCGGGGAGAAGGAACAGTGCGTACAGGGCTCTGGAGACGCACAGGTGGCTTAGTGCGTGGTGCCGGAACTGGAGGCACTGGGCTGGAGACACGCACCATAGGGAGAGTGCGTGGAGGAGGAACAGGGCTCTGGAAACGCACTGGAAGCCTGGTGCGTGGTGTAGGCACTGGTGGTACTGGGCTGGGGCGGGGAGGTGGCGCCGGAAATACCGGACCGTGCAGGCGTATTGGCTCCCTTGAGCACTGAGCCTGCCCAACCTTACCTGGCTGAATGCTCCCCGTCGCCCGACCAGTGCGGGGAGTTGGAATAACCCGCACCGGGCTATGTAGGCGAACCGGGGACACCATGCATAAGGCTGGTGCCATGTATGCCGGCCCGAGGAGACGTACTGGTGGCCAGATATGTAGGGCCGGCTTCATGACATCCGGCTCAATGCTCAATCTAGCCCTACCAGTGCAGGGAGGTGGAATAACCCGCACCGGGCTATGCACACGTACAGGAGACATCGTGCGCTCTACTGCGTAACATGGTGTCTGCGCATACTCCCGCTCTCCACGTTTAGCCTGGGAAGTGGGCGCAGGTCTCCTACCTGCCCTTGGCCCACTACCTCTTAGCCACCCCCCAAGACATTTTTGGGATTTCTTCTCGGGCTTCCTCGCTAGCTGCGTACCTTCATATCTCCGGTTCCCTTTTCCGGTTGCCTCTGCTCTCCTCAGTGCCTCCAGCTGTTCCCATGGGAGGCGATCCCTTCCAGCCAGGATCTCCTCCCATTTGTAGCAACCCTTGCCGTTCAATACGTCCTCCCATGTCCATTCCTGTTTCGTGTTCCACTGCTCGAACTTATGCTGCTTGGTTCTAGATTGGTGGGTGGTTCTGTAACGATTCTCTAGCTATTCCTCCTCCTCGGACGAGGAGAGAGGGATCAGAAGACCAAAATGCAGCGTTTGAATTCGACATAATATTTATTTACAAAACGGAAAACACGACAACACTTTAACAAACTACAAAACAATAAACGACGTAGACAGACCTGGACGACGAACTTACATGAAACACGAAGAATGCATGAACAGGAAAACTGACTACATAAAAGAACGAACATACAAACAAACCGAGACAGTCCCGTGTGGCGCGACAAACACTGACACAGGAGACAACCACCCACAAACAAACAGTGAAAACACCTACCTTAATATGACTCTCAATCAGAGGAAATTAAAACCACCTGCCTCTAATTGAGAGCCATATCAGGTCACCTTTATACAAACATAGAAACATATAACATAGACTACCCACCCAAACTCACGCCCTAACCGTCAAACACATACAAAATAACAGAAAAACGGCCTCCCGGGTGGCGCAGTGGTATAGGGCACTGCATCGCAGTGCTAACTGCGCCACCAGAGTCTCTGGGTTCGCCCCCAGGCTCTGTCGCAGCCGGCCGCGACCGGGAGGTCCGTGGGGCGACGCACAATTGGGCTAGCGTCGTCCGGGTTAGGGAGGGTTTGGCCGGTAGGGATTTCCTTGTCCCATCGCGCTCCAGCGACTCCTGTGGCGGGCTGGGCGCAGTGCACGCTAACCAAGGGGGCCAGGTGCACGGTGTTTCCTCCGACACATTGGTGCGGCTGGCTTCCGGGTTGGAGGTGCACTGTGTTAAAGAAGCAGTGCGGCTTGGTTGGGTTGTGCCTCGGAGGACGCATGGCTTTCGACCTTCGTCTCTTCCGAGCCCGTACGGGAGTTGTAGCGATGAGACAAGATAGTAATTACTAGCGATTGGATACCACGAAAATTGGGGAGAAAAGGGGATAAAATTTAAAATAAAAAATAAATAAAAAATAACAGAAAAACGGTCAGGAACGTGACACGTAGATTGTTTGATGACGACAAGATTGATAAGATTTTATAGTTACTACCATACTATAATTATAATTGTGTGCAACATGATTTCTAACATTATGCATTATAAACTGGGTGGTTCGAGCCCTGAATATTGATTGGCTGACAGCCGTGGTATATCAGACCATATACCATGAGTATGACAAAACCATTTATTTTTACTGCTCTAATTACGTTGGTAACCAGTTTATAATAGCAATAAGGCACCTCTGGGGTTTGTGATATATGGCCAATATACCACGGGTAAAGGCTGTATCCAGGCACTCTGCGTTGGGTCGTGCTTAAGAACAGCCCTTAGCCGTGGCATAGCGGCCATATACCACAACCCACCATGTTTTATTGCTTAATTTTACCATTATGCATTATACTGTAATCTAACCAATGATATTGCTACTGCTACAGTAGATCGCCTGCCTTGGATTTAGAGTCCTTAAGACAGTATGAAGTATTCTCTCTGACTGATGAGTTCGGATATATTTTCCCTGAACTCCCTGAAATGCTCTCACACCTGTATAATTTGAGGATATTTTAAAACATCATCAACCAATGCCTTTAGTATTACTTGTGGATGAGACCAAGGGTTTGAATCAAATTAATAAATTGATAAAGATCCACTCCAAAAAGATTTACCAATGTCTTCATCCATCGGACTGTACATGATAGGGCCTGGACTGTGTTGAGGCATGTATTTGACATAATAGTTTAAGGTTTACACTGAACAAAAATACACAACATGTTTCATGAACTGAAATAAAATATCCCAGTAATGTTCCATACACACAAAAAGCTTATTTCTCTCAAATTGTGTGCACAAATTTGTTTACATCCCTGTTAGTGAGCATTTCTCCTTTGCCAAGATAATCCATCCACCTGACATGTGTGGCGTATCAATAAGCTGATTAAACAGCCTGATCATTTTACAAGTGCAACTTGTGCTGGGGACAATAAAAGACCACTCTAAATGGAAGTTTTGTCACATAACACCATGCCACAGATATTGCAAGTTTTGAGGGAGTGTGCAATCGGCATGCAGTCTGCAGGAATGTCCACCAGAGATGTTGCCAGATAATTTTATGTTAATTTCTCTACCATAATGTAGCGACTCTCCTCTTCGTCTGATGATGAGGAATAGGAATCATCGGACCAACACGCAGCGTGGTAAGTGCTCATAGTAAATCAAATCAAATAAACTGAACACTGAATGACAAAAAAACAACAAAGAGAGTGAACGACACGAAACAGTCCTGTAAGGTGAAAAAACACAAAACAGGAAACAACTACCCACAAACACAGGTGGGAACAGGCTACCTAAGTTTGGTTTTCAATCAGAGACAACAATTGACAGCTGCCTCTGATTGGGAACCATACCAGGCCAAACACATAGAAAAGGACAACATAGAACAAAACATAGAATGCCCACCCCAACTCACGCCCTGACCAAACCAAAATAGAGACATGAAAAAGGAACTAAAGTCAGGGCGTGACAGTACCCCCCCACCTGCCCCAAAGGTGCGGACTCTGGAAGCAAAACCTGAACCTATAGGTGAGGGTCTGGGTGGGCATTTCACCGCGGTGGCGGCTCTGGTGCGGGACGTAGACCCCGCTCCACCTCTGGCTTGGCCCACTTAGGTGGCGCCTCTAGAGCGGGGACCCTCGCCGCCGAACCCGGACTGGGGACCCTCGTAGCAGGCCCCGGACAGGAGGGCGACTCTGGCAGCTCCGGACAGGAGGGAGACTCTGGCAGCTCCAGACAGGAGGGAGACCCTGGCTGCTCCGGACAGGAGGGAGACTCTGGCTGCTCCGGACAGGAGGGAGACTCTGGATGCTCCGGACAGGAGGGAGACTCTGGATGCTCCGGACAGGAGGGAGACTCTGGATGCTCCGGACAGGAGGGAGACTCTGGCTGCTCCGGACAGGAGGGAGACTCTGGCTGCTCCGGACAGGAGTTCGTCGCTGGAGGCTCCGGACTAGAGGGCGTCGCTGGAGGCTCCGGACTAGAAGGCGACGCTGGAGGCTCCGGACTAGAGGGCGTCGCTGGACGCTCCGGACTAGAGGGCGTCGCTGGAGGCTCCGGACTAGAGGGCGTCGCTGGAGGCTCCGGACTAGAGGGAGGCTCCGAACTGAAGGGCGTCGCTGGAGGCTCCTGACTAACGGCCTTCGTTGGAGACCTCGTGCCATAACTCCTCACTGGAGGCTTCGTGCCACGGATCATCACTGGAGGCTTCGTGCCATGGACCATCATTGGAGGCTTCGTGCCACGGATCATCACTGGAGGCTTCATGCCACGGATCATCACTGGAGGCTTCTTACCATGGATCATCACTGGAGGCTTTGTGCCACGGATCATCACTGGAGGCTTCGTGCCATGGATCATAATACTTATTTTCCACCATAATTTGCAAATAAATTCATAAAAAATCCCACAATGTGATTTACTGGATTTATTTTTCTAATTTTGTCTGTCATAGTTGAAATGTACCTATGATGAAAATTACAGGCCTCTCTCATCGTTTTAAGTGGGAGAACTTGCACAATTGGTGGCTGACTAAATACTTTTTTGCCCCACTGTATGTTTATACGTGCACAGTATTCTGGATAGTAGCTCATGTCTCGCTTAAGGTCTAATTAGGGATAAGCTGTTTACATGCACTTTTGATATCCCGCTCACGAGTATCCCTGTAACCAAGAATAAACAAAATATTCCTAATTTAAGTTCATATGGGAAAAAAATGCTTCACAGAGTTCAAGTAACATACACATCTCAACATCAACTGTTCAGAGGAGACTGTGTGAATCAGGTCTTCATGGTTGAATTGCTGCAAAGAAACCACTACTAAAGGACACCAATAAGAATAAGAGACTTGCTTGGGCCAAGAAACATGAGCACTGGACATTTTCTCGTGGAAATCTGTCCTTTGGTCTGATGAGTCCAAAGTTGACATTTTTGGTTCCAACCTCCGTGTCTTTGTGAGACGCCGGGTAGGTGAACGGATGATATCCGCATGTGTGGTTCACACCATGAAGCATGGAGGAGGAAGTGTGATGGTGTGGGGGTGCTTTGCTGGTGACACTGTCTGTTATTTATTTAGAATTCAAGGCACACTTAACCAGCTTGGCTTCCACAGCATTCTGCAGTGAAATGCCATCCCATCTGGTTTGCGCTTAGTGGGACTATCATTTGTTTTTCAAAAGGACAATGACCCAACACACCTCCAGGTTGTGTAAGGACTATTTGACTAAGAAGAAGAGTGATGGAGTGCTGCATCAGATGACCTGGCATCCACAATCACCCAACCTCAACCCAATTGTCACGATCGTGTGGAGGAGAGACGGACCAACACGCAGCATGAGGAAAATAAGCCATCTTCATTTATTTAATGACGAAGGCAAAACGAAACAAAAAAACACTTACACACTAAACAAAACAAGAAAACGATCGTGAAGCTAAGAACGAAGTGCACATACATGCTACAAACGTATAACATAGACAATTACCCACATCAAATGAAAGCCCATGGCTACCCTAAATATGGCTCCCAATCAGAGACAACAGAAATCAGCTGTCTCTAATTGGGAACCCATTCAGGTAACCATAGACTCTCCTAGACAACTACACCAACATAGACACAGCTAGACACATGCACTCAACACAAACCCATACACTACACCCAACACCCCCTTTACCATATAACCACCCAAAACCTATAAAACACAAACATTCCCCATGTCACACCCTGACCTAACTAAAATAATAAAGAAAACAAATAATACTAAGGCCAGGGCGTGACACCAATTGAGATGGTTTGAGATGAGTTGGACTGCAGAGGGAAAGAAAAGCAGCCAACAAGTGCTCAGCATATGTAGGAACTCCTTCAAGACCATTGGAAAAGCATTCCCGGGGAAACTGGTTGAGAGAATGCCAAGAGTGTGCAACTCTGTCAAAGGCAAAGGGTGGCTACTTTGAAGAATCTAAATATAAAATATATTTAGTTTTTTGTAACACTTTTTTGGTTACTACATGATTCCATGTGTTATTTCATAGTTTTGATGTCTTCACTATTATTGTACAATGTAGAAAATAGAAAAAATTAAGAAAAAAATTAAGAAATGAGTAGGTGTGTCTAAACATTTGACTGGTACTGTATATTAATATCGCAGAATAAGGGAACAAACTATATTGCTACTTCTGGGACATGCATTGGGCTCAACAACTCTCAGTCTCATGCCAGAATTAGACATTATCCATGTTTTTCAAATATCAAATTTCGATGTTGTTCCAAACGTCATATTTCAAAGTGTTTAAGCTTAACTATTGTGTGCTGTTTGTGGGACCCATTTTCACTGTTTGCCAAAATAAAAATTATACAATGATTTGTTTTTTCAACCTGAGGCTCATTGGCCTTTGCTCATTTTCTGTGAAAAACATGTAAAATAACACATTTGAGTGCACATTCTGCACCCCCCTATATGTGGTGTTCGAGTCCACTGGACCCGAGGGTAACGAAAGTGTGTGTAGTTGAAAACAAGTAAAAATGAAACAAAAAGGTTTGCTGTGTGCCTTCACTCTTCACTCTCTTCACTCGCCTCCAGTATTTATGCTGCAGTAGTTTATGTGTCGGGGGGCTAGGGTCAGTCTGTTATATCTGGAGTACTTCTCCTGTCTTATCCGGTGCCCTGTGTTGAGTTTAGTTGAGTTTATTTTATTTTTACAGGGACAGTGCACATTAATCAAGTTTCAGTAAAAGTGCCGGTTTTAGCCAGCCAGCTAATTTTCAACCGCAGTCCCTGGGCATGTTATTAAAAACAATTACAATATAAACAATCATTGAGCAGTGAGCACATGCAGAGCAACATAGGACAAGCAAGACGTAGCATACAGACAGAGCAACATAGAACAAAAAGCAGTAAGCAAAAATTCATAAAAGCAACAAAGTGTTTCCACACCTCACAAGCTACAGACAACAGACGACATGGAAAGCGACAATACACAGCTAGGGATTATGTTCACAAATCTGATTGATCTTTAGCCATGTCTTCATGCATTTTGTGAAAGTGTGATATGTGGTGCAGTTATGTGTGTCTGATGGCAGTGTATTCCAGACATGGGAAGCTCTCACAGAGAAAGCGGATTTACTAAAGGTGCTTTTCCTTAAGGGAACTATACAGTCACCTCACATGGCAGACCTTGTGGATCTGCTGCCATATGTTTGGGTTTTCTGTTTAACAAAAACACTGAGTGGAGGGGGAGCCAGGCCATTTAGGATCTTGAATAGAAGACATGCGTTGGTGTATTGCACAAGATTTTCCCAACTCAGGAGCTCATGCTTTCTGAGGATGTAACAGTGATGATGGCTATTGGGCTTCCTATCAAGCACTTTGAGAGCCTGTTTGTAGACAGACTGAATAGGTTTTAATGTTGTACAGCAAGCTTGGGCCCAACTAGTCAAGCAGTATGTTAAGTGGGGGAGTATCATAGATTTGAAGTACAGTTTTGCTACCTCTGTAGTCAAACAATTTTGTATAAATCGGAAATTAGCTAGGTTGAATTTGGTCTTAATTACCAAATTAATTACCAAAAACAGCATTACTTAATTATCTTAATTACCTTTTTCACATGCTTTTCAAAAGAGAGGTTGGAATCAAGTATGATCAAGGTAAGGTACTTAAAATCAGATACCACCTGGAGCTTCTCCCCTGGCTCAGTAGCATATGTTGCCCTCTTTGTGAAGAACATGCAAACAGTTTTTTTCACATTGAAATGCAAACACGAGTCACTGAACCACTTTGTAACCTGGACCATTACAGTAGTGAGTTCTTGTGCAGCTTGTTGTTTGCTCTTTGCATGCACATATATCACTGTATCATCTGCATACATTTGAACTTCAGACCCAGTACAGACAGAAGGCAGATCATTAATGTACAGGCTGAACAGGAGGTGCCCCAGTATTGACCCTTGTGGCACGCCCACATCATAGCTAAGAGTGGGCGACAGCTCGTTGCTCACTCTGACACACTGAGTTCTGCCTTCAAAGTATGATTTCATCCATCTCAAGGCATCGGGGGAAAAGTTGACAATTTTGAAATGAGAATCTCATGATTAACAGTCTCAAAGCCTTCCTTAGGTTCAGAAACACAGCCCCAACAACGCCCCCTTTGTCTATCTTGGACATCACATTTTCCAGAAGAAAGCAGTTGGCCGTTTCTGTGGAGTGTTTCGCTCTGAATCCAAACTGCATGGAGTGTAATGTGAAGAGGCTGTTGTTGAGGTGGGCTATCAGTTGTTTTGCTACACACTTTTCAACAACCTTTGACACCACAGGTAGTATACTAATGGGCCTGTAGTTACTCACGTCAGCAGGGTTGCCCGATTTAAAGATGGCCGCTAATATGGCCGACTTCCATACCCTTGGAAACACCCCGAGACCAATAGATGTGTTGGTGACCTTAGTAATGGGGCCAATGAGTGACTCTTTGTAGTTTTTAAGAAAGGTAGAGTCCAGCCCAAACACATCTTTGGCTTTAGAGTTCTTTAGTGAGCTAATCACCTTGTTCACCTTTGACTCAGAAACCTCACTTATGACGAAGACAGGTTGAGTGTCATTTACTAGCACTGAGCCCAAGAAACCAGTGGAGGGGTTCTGTGTCAGTACCCTGACAGAGTCAATAAAGTAGGAATTGAAGGCTATTGCTATGTCGACTGCATCCTGTGTTAGATTGTTATTCACCATGATTTCTAGTCTTTTTCCAGTGTTACTATGGTCTTTCCCTGTTAACTTTTTTAGATTCTCCCAGATCAATTTAGAACTTCCCTTTGCTTCTCCAATTATGTTAAGACAAAAGTTTGCCTTGGCCTGTCTGATATATTTCATCACCTTATTTCATAACATGGTAAACCTACGTCTGTCATGCTCTAATTTGGATCTTAGGGCTATTTTTAGAGCATAATCTCGTTCTTTCATTATTTTCCAGATTTCTCCATTTAGCCAAGGAAGAGTGCTCATTTGGCCAGGTTTGGATTTGATTTTCTTTAGGAAACAATTTATTGTAGTCTGGATTGTGGATAGAAAAACCTGACTGTCAGCTTCCACGTAGGTATGGGACAAGAGATCATTCGAGTCAATTCCCTTAATTGCCTTTTCAAAATAGTTTAATTCACTCTTAGATATTCTTAGTTGATCCGGCTTTCTAACAGTAGAGAGGTTAAACCTGCTCTTAGACAGCTTTCTGGCTATAAGTTTTAGATCATGATCAGATAGCCCAGTAACCATATTGAATGATTTAGTCACTCTCTCTGGTTTATTACTGAACACCAAATCAATCTGTGTTTTAGAGCAACAAGTCAGCCTGGTTGGCCCGTTAACTAGCTGTGTAAGGTCAAAGGTATTAGTGATCCGTTTGAGGGTTTTCCTACAAGACTTGTCTTCATAATTAATATTAAAATCTCCCATTAAGATAACCTATTTCTCAAAATCTCATTCCCTAAGCATGTTATTAAACTGATCAAAAAACACACTTTTAGTGGAAGGTGGCCTATACATTCCAATAAGGGTAAAGAAATTTGGGGAGACAGTGTAATGTTCAGGCCAATACATTCTAATTCATTATCACATGACCACTCAATTTGTTTACATCGGATATGTTCTTTAACGTAAATCATCACACCCCCTCCTCTTCCTTCAATTATGTCTCTCCTGAAAACATTGTAGCCAGGCACAATCAAAGCAGCATATGGAGAGTTTTTATGGAGCCATGTCTCTGAGAGGCAGAGGAAGTCAAGGTTGGAGTCTGTGAGTAGATGTTGAATTTGATCACTTTTTGCAATGACACCATGAATGTTCAAGTGCCCCTCTAGTAGTCCCTTAGCTCGTAGGTCCCAGATGACTCGAGAGTGATTGACACATTGAAAAAAGTTACATTTTCTGTGTTTTCTGACGGCTGGGTTTAGGCCGTTTTGTTTAGTTTTGATTAGTGGCAGTTCGGTAGCGCAATTAACAATCCCTCCCACCTGCACTGGATGCGGGGAACTAATTAAAACCGCTTGCGTACCAGAAGCAGAGTCAGGAATCGCATATAGCAACTTGGGTATGTTTGAAGACTCAAAATCTATCCTGGAGCCGGGTGCGTCGAGAGAAACCATGGGACCATAGCACTCACCCACTTCCACAGCGACGATCAGTGGACGAGGCCATCCACTGCTTTCCACTCCGGTGAGTATCGCTGGCTCGGTGATGTTAGGCTCAGGGTTAAGTTGCACATCCCCGGAGAGTAGGAGGGTAGTGAACAGGTAGTTTAACATTTTTGGACTTGTGTTTGTTACGCCTAAGCGGTTCAGTGGAATAGGGAGCGAGGTAGACTTGGACATTATTCAGAACATTATGGTATGCTGTGTATTGTCCGCTCCCGTGGAACGGTGAACCAATGTGTTTGGTGTTGATATTCTCCGGTGGTAGACTGATTGTGTCATCCCAGCAAGGACACACTGAGATTATCAGTAGAGCAGCTACATAACTGACAATCATGGCAAAGTACTGGAGATAAAACACATGAATGCGCCTTGCATGAGTTACTTAGCTGGGGTCAGCGTACACCTGATGTTTTAGATAAAATAACAGCATTCGTATGAGAAGCGGCACCTGCCGCACCACCCTGTTTTCCGTCCGCTATTATTCCGTCCGCCTTCAAATTATGCTAAATTCAAGTTGTGAATTTAAGTATGTTCTCTCTAATTCTCTCTTTCTCTCTTTCTTTCTCTCTCTCAGAGGACCTGAGGCCTAGGACCATGCCTCAGGACTACCTGGCATGATGACTCCTTGCTGTCTCCAGTCCACCTGGCCGTGCTGCTGCTCCAGTTTCAACTGTTCTGCCTGCGGCTATGGAACCCTGACCTGTTCACCGGACGTGCTACCTGTCCCAGACCTGCTGTTTTCAACTCTCTAGAGACAGCAGGAGCGGTAGAGATACTCTTAATGATCGGCTATGAAAAGCCAACTGACATTTACTCCTGAGGTGGTGACTTGTTGCACCCTCGACAACTACTGTGATTATTATTATTTGACCATGCTGGTCATTTATGAACATTTGAACATCTTGGCCATGTTCTGTTATAATCTCTGGCCACCCCTCATAGCCTGGTTCCTCTCTAGGTTTCTTCCTAGGTTTTGGCCTTTCTAAGGAGTTTTTCCTAGCCACTGTGCTTCTACACCTGCATTGCTTGCTGTTTGGGGTTTTAGGCTGGGTTTCTGTACAGCACTTTGAGATATCAGCTGATGTAAGAAGGGCTATATAAATAAATTAGATTTGATTTGATTTACCCTTTGTAGTGTGCGAAACTACACAATGTGTTGCGGGAACCTGCACAATGTTATTACGATACATTGTAAATAATTCAGTATTTTCCAAAACTCTACCCCAGCCAGGTCCAAATTGGTGGAGGGATCAATCAGCATGGCAAAAATAATCTCTGCTCGGAGGGCTTTAGAAATATTTTTTGCAGAGAGAGAAGCTAGTGTGGAAGAAATGTCTTCCACTTTGGAAGATGAAGAATTTTCCGAATATGAGGATCATGTCTCTGTCAATTCAGAGTCTGACAGTGAGTTGTAAGAGGAGGATGAGATTGACACTCAGCCAGCCCCAGGACCAGCCCGTCAGCAACCAGCTCATCAGCAGCCTGCAGGAGGAGAAATATGGATGTATAACAATATAAAATTGTGAAATTGAATGGTCTTCTTGCCCAAGAATGAGCCACCCCGCATTGGCTGCCAATGTAATAAGGATTTAACCAGGGCCAACGCGGATGGCGGTTACTCATGTGCAGGACATAGTCTTCTTTTGAACTGTTCATCCCAGAGACCATTCAGAAAATCATTCTGGATTGCACTAATTTGGAGGGAAGGCGTGTTTTTGGAGAGAGATGGAAGGAGATGGACCAAACTTATTTCCATGTATACTTCGGGGACCTTATTCTTGCTGGTGTTTCCAGATCAAATGGGGAATCCACAGATAACTTATCTGTGCAACAATGTCTCTGGAAAACTTCCACATTATTTCCAGGATTATCCGCTTCGATAACTGAGATACCAGACCAGCTCAGCGGCAGAGAGACTAGCTGCTATCAGGTCAGTGTGGGATTAGTGGGTCGACCGCCTTCCCCTGTTTTACAACCATGGGCCCAACATTCCTGTTGATGAGCAGCTTATGCCATTTAGGGGCCGCTGCCCCTTCAGGCAGTACATAGCGTCTAAACCCGCGCTGCAGATCTGGGCTGCCTGTGATGCTGCTTCATCATACGCGTGGAACTTGCAAGTGTATACGGGGAAACCAGATGGAGGAGCCCCTGAGAAGAACCAAGAGATGCTGGTTGTCCTGGATGTGACACAGGGACTCCGTGGCCACAACATCACGTAATAACCTTTTTTACTTTGCACAAGCTGGGACGGGAGCTCCTCAAGAGGAAGCTAATGATGGTAGGAACAGTACAAAACAAACACCCAGAGCTCCCAACTCAGCTGTTGAAAACACGGAACAGGCCTATCAATTCCTCTAAGTTTGTGTTCACAGCCGACAAGTCCCTAGTGTCCTACATGCCAAAGAAAGGCAGAAATGTGGTACTCATGAGTACGCTGCATAGGGATGGGAGAAACTGTGGCCAGGAACATCAAAAACCAGAAATCATAATCGATTACAATGCCACAAAAGAAGGGGTGGACAGTTTAGACAAGCTGGTGACTGGCTACAGCTGAAAAAGAATAACCCTACGCTGGCCACTTGTGATATTTTTCAACATCTTGGAAATAGTTATAAATATACTAAAACATGCTCAAGCCAATTATACTGTATCATCGAGAAAGCCATATGTATAGATGCGCTTTGACATTAGAATTCTGATAACATGATAAAACAAAACCCCTACTATTTACATTTCAATGACAGTCTTTAATGCTCCATGTTCACTCAAATGCAAGACCCTCAACATAGCCCACATGGTTAGAATGCACATTTACAAACAGTTTATTCATCTTATATTTCCAGCATTAACTATTCTCATCACTGAGACACCAATCTGTAATTGGCAGATTGGTATCTCAATGCATATAATTTTCACAGTGTACAGACCTCCAAAATGAATATGATACCCCAAATAAACATTTTAGGGCAACCCTAAATCCATTTTCAGGCACAGTTGACCACCCCCCTCCTTCCCTGCACTCCTCTTCTGGCGTTCTTTCATGTTCTTTTTCAGATAGTGTTTCAGTTCGTCCTCCCAATGGAACGTGTTCAAAGTGGATGGCCCTTGATAATATCTCTCACCTGAGCCACCACTGTACTTTACAGTCCATCATGTCTTGTCCATTTTCCTACCAGTACACCAGCAGCATAAAATAAGTTTGGACAGGATCTCTCTCCATGCTCACTCCACGTGGACTCATGTCGCACTCCTGAGAGAAAAAGGCAGTTGATAGCCTCAACTGGAAATGGTGCACAGCTCGGACCCAGGTATCATGGCAGAAGTGGTGCAGGACAAAGTCGTAGTTTTCTTCAGCTATTTCTTCAGCCGGTTAGGGGGATGAGGTTCACACTGTTTTCATCAATTTATACCTTACATGCATCAAGAAACCATCTGTAGTCACTATTGCCATAACTTCGAGAGAGGACAGACCAAAACAACTGTTCTGAAATCCAGACCAACTATTCACCCTATGACAAATTATTACACTCCGAATTTTCTTAATACCAACATTTCTGAGACAAATGTCAAAGAGCATAGCAACACACTTGTTGAAACCATTTAGTAAATTTGTTTATACTCCCTTATCATACTGGCAACCTCCCCGCAGAATTACCCCTTAGTCCTGGCCATAGAGAGGCTTTTATTCTCTATTTTGGTTAGTCCAGGGTGTGACTAGGGTGGGCATTCTAGTTTCTTTAGTTCTATGTTTTGTATTTCTATGTTTTGGCCGGGTATGGTTCTCAATCAGGGACAGCTGTCTATCGTTGTCTCTGATTGGGAATCATACTTAGGCAGCCTTTTTTCCTTTGGTGTTTGTGGGTAGTTATCTTTGTTAGTGGCACTAAAGCCCTGTTAACTTCTTTGGGGTATCCCCCCTTCTTCTCAATTTCCGCCTAAAGACATACCCTAATCTAACTGCCTGTAGCTAAGGCCCAGAATCAAGTATATGCATATTCTTGGTATCATTTGAAAGGAAACACTCTGAATTTTGTGGAAATGTGAATTGAATGTAGGAGAATATAACACAATAGATCTGGTAGAAGAAAATACAAGGAAATAAACATACGTTTTCTGTTTTTTATTGTTGCTGCATCATCTTTCAAATGGCCAAGAACAGCCAAACATACAGATAGGATGCTGTGGATGAATTGAATGAAGAACATAAGATGGCAACAGTAGCTGAGCAAAGTTTTAGACAGATAACTTCAAAAATGAGTGAGCTACATGATATTGAGCACGAAGTCACCCAGGTGTCCCACACAAATGTACCCAAATGTACCCAAGTGGCCAAATTGGTACAGTGATACATATGTAAGGAAAGAACTATATACAAAATACATAAATGCTATTCTAACACACCCCCAAAAAATAAATATATATAAATGAATTTCTTTGGGGAAAAAAAAAAATAATAATAAACAAACAAATAACAAGGGTAACTATTTACACATTTTCTATTTACAATATTGTGAAGACCATCAGTCCTCTACACAATATTGTGCTGCTCATGCCATGCCCCATAGTAGTCTCTTTCTGCTGTAAAGCAGAGGGTTACTGAACAAGTGGTGCAGGTGATGGGGCATTTCCCGTGACAAAGCGCACAACGACGTCTCCCTACTGTGCCCTTTTTGCCCTGAGTCACATTCATGCCTGCAGAGATGAATCTGGGCTGGTGAACAGCACTGGTTGGAGCAGAATGTGCTGCAGTGGACTTGCTATAGCTAGCAAGCTCCTGGATGAGCAGCTCCCTGAAGGCTAGCTGTGAGATGGGGGGCTGTCCACAGCTCTTGGCCATTTCCTTCTGGAGGATGAAGGAATTCACCACAGCAATGTCAATGAAATGATAGAAAATGTTTTGTACCATTTCATGGTCTTGTGAAAAACATTGTAGTATCCTATCAGCGCATCTGACAGGTCCACACCTCCCATGCTCTTGTTGTAGTCCTTGATGGCTGCAGGAATTGGGACATTTTTGCCCGGCACCATCCTTCAATGCCCCGGCACCATCCTTCACACGTCTGATGATATGATCTCCACTGAAGGACTTGTGGATACTGGAGCACATGACCACCTCTCTGGTATCCATCCACTTCACAAACAGCAGGCCATCTTCACGGATCCATCGCATGGTACCCCGCTCAGCCCGCTTAGGCATGTCGTTCACCTTGGTCTTTGGAAATCCCACCCTGTTGGTCCGAATGGTGCCACAAGCCCACACATCCAGCTTCCTCAGGTCTGCAAACAGGGTAGGGCTTGTGTAGAAGTTGTCCACAAAAAGTTTGTAGCCCTTCCCCAGCAGTTGAAAATCCAATAACTCCATAACGGAATCATAACTCAGTCCATTACCGGTAGCAAAACTGTTTTTTCCCTCATAAACAAAAAAATTGCAAGTGTAGGCACACACAGAATCAGCCAAAACAAACAGCTTGTAACCCCATTTGGTTGGTTTGTTACGCATGTATTGTTTGAGGCTGATTCTGGCCTTTGAGGCTACCATTCTCTCATGGATGGACAGGTTCTGGGCAGGCTGAAAATAAGTCTTGCAGGCATCAACGATGCTGGGGTAGAGAGGTTTTATTTTACAGAGCCTATCAAACCTTGGTGTGCCTCTTCTTGTCATTCTCCCCATCAACTTCTGGGTCACTGATGTGAAGCGCCCGTGAGATAGTCAGAAACCTTTTAGAAGACATGACAGTCATGGGGAAAGGCAGTTGATAGAGAGCTGATGTTTTCCAGTAGTCCCTTAGAGTTTTCAACTTCACCAGCCCCATGTAAATGACCATTGAAAAGTAGCAGAAAAGGTCTGACATGGAAATGGTCTTCCATGCCTCTTTCTTTCCTGCCTGCTTCTTAGCCCCATACTTATTGGTGTTCGCCACCAGGGAATCAACAACTGACGAGGTGAAAAACAGTTGAAAAAGTTGAAGGGGGCTGTACTTTGCAGTCATGTCTAGTTGAGGTCCTGGCTGCCCTTTCGGTCGAAAAACTGGTGGATTTGGTTCCACATCACCTTCTAACACAGAGTGCCAACGACCCTCTGGCCCTCTGTCTGCGGGTTTCTCTCTTCCCCACCTCCTCTTCTTTGTCACTGACTTCACAACTCTAGATGGCCGGGTAGGTGTGGAGCCGGAGACAGCGGGGGTCTGGCTGGATGAACCAGCTTCAAAGGGAGATGGACACCTAGACATTGGCGGCTCATAATCATAATCACTGCCGCTGTGAAAGATAAAAAAATCAGTAACAATACTTTCACGTATGAGTCCTGTATCAACACGTAAAATAAACAGATATATATAGAGTACAGTGAACATAATCACTATGGTGAAGTGCTGTTCCATTCCATGTTTATGTAAAATAAATGTAAAATATATATCACACACATACAGTATTGCCAATGTGTACTTTACACATTTCATTACAGATTATATTTTTATACATTGCAAAAAAACAACAACAAAAAAAATAAATCTCAAATGAATATTATTTCATATTAATTTCAAACAATGACATTAGCATTAGAACTTACCAATCCAGCATGGCATCCTTGCATGTATTGCATGAACATGTATTCCGCCTGGGAGTCAAAACTAGCTTCACTAAAAGATTCATCTTTCTGAAGAAACTCTGTCTCGCTGTCTCTATCAATTTCCTCTATAATTTGGGTTAAATTTGTATACCTAGACTTTGTTTTAGCTTTTCCTGATTTATTCGCCATAATTTAAATATATAAACTTGTTGAAAATGCTGTTGAATATGTACTGCTATAAGTAACACTCGTGGCTCCGTCAAGTAGGATTTGCAATGGCGAATGAACCTCTTTTACGCCAGAGTTTACGACAAAGGCTGGTCTTCAAACGTATAACCATTACATATTGCCGTTTACCTCAGCTCATTGGCTATCTTCCAAGCTAGATTTCAAGATGATCAGTGGTCATTGGGCCAAAATACAGTCAATCAACGATAGACCGGTCCTACCTTTGGTGCGTAATGAGGTAATTGATTGGTGTCTTCAAATCGGTTTGCTTCAGTCAATACGTCCCGGGAAAAGAACCATCATGTATGGTTGTGTTAGTAACAACCAGAGGATTGCAATAAAACCAACCATGACTGGATAAACGTTTGTTTAGTGCGTGTAATTACCACGAATGCTTCGTCCAAAGTTGAATGAGACAGAAATCACGACGCAGCCGGTTTACAAATGTTTTGTGTTAGGCTATAAAAATGGATTTTATCAAACAAAACGAACATTCACTGTGTAGTTAGGACACTTGGCATTGCCACCAGAGGAAGATCTTCAATGGTAAGCGATTTATTTTATTGTTATTTCTGACTTTCGTGACGCTAATGCTTGGTTGGAAAATGCTAGTAATACGGACGTTAGCGTCTCACCTACCCTAGAGAAGTTTAGCATCACGGTCATTTCTTTGTTTTTTTGTTTTGTTGGCGACATTTTTCATAAATAAAGTAAAATGTACGCTCACCACGCTGCGCCTTGGTCTCCTTGCGACGACGGCCATGACATTAGGGAGTAATCCCGACCGTACAGCAGGACCAATCTGGTGAGATTTGTCAAACAAGGCAAAAACAAAACAAACAACACAGCAACAGCAATACATTTCTTCATATAAACTAGAGGTGGGAAAACCTTTTTTATTTTATAGGCAGACATGTGAAGGAACAAATGTGCATATTTACCAAAGGGCCCCAGGTAATTAAAAACAACAACACTGCCTGCTAAATCAAAAATAACCAAATTAGAATTACAACTCTAGGTTTCCATAAGGAAATAATTGTATCCCATAAAGTAATAGTAAAATAGACTAGAGACAGGTGTCCCTCATTCTATCTCTCCTTCTAATGTTCCAAATCGCACACAGGACTATTACTAAATTATAAACTTCTTCCTAATTATTAGTGTTTGCTAAGCCCATTTGAGGAAGTCAGAACAAAGGTCATTCAACCCCATTAAGTTTTTTCTTTCCCTTTTCTTTCCATGCACCTCAGAAACCATTTAAAACATTTCAAATATTTCCATCATTCTGCATACCCATTTTACAAATTTTAAACCAAATGTAAAAAGACCCCACACAATATATCAAACACGGTTTAAACACCACCTAACAAATATTCATAGCCAGTGGGTTGTGTGTACGTGCCAGTGAGTGTGTGGTAAAACGTAGGGCAAAAACAAACAAAGAAACAGCCAGGTCTTACTTATCTGGGAGCTCCCTCTATGGCCGGATCCGTACACCTTTATACTTTATAAAACTGCAGAATTTCACTAACTGCTCTCTCAAGGCAATAATCTCCGGAAACATTTGAAAGGGAGAGAAAATAAACATTTAGTTAGTTGTCACTTTGCTAAATCTTAATCAGTCCAAACAACTCTTACTTTCTTATTAACTTACTTTACCAGATGAAGAAAAAGTTTTAAATTACAGTCAAACAAACATGATAACTTCTGTCACACAGGGAGGCCACCGTCCTCCCTCTCATTAACCGTTTTTGTCTAAAATGTAAAAGGTATTTTAGGTTTGGCCACCCACTGCTGGCGCCTGACACAGTTGCTTTTTCAAAACTCTACAAACAAAAACTCACAATACTTCTATTCAGAATAAGACATAAAATGTCTCACGAGATTAAAACCCCTAGGGTTTTCCTGTGTTTGGTCAGGCCCAAAACCGCATTGTTCCTACTCGATCACGTGTAATGTGCTTCATGACTTCCGAAATCAAAAACCCCCAAATATGTTATATCTTGCTTCGCTGGTTGTACTTTCCCATATGATGTTTGTGACCCTGCTCTGCCAAATAATTTACTAATGTGGTGATGTCTGGCATATGAGATATCTACTGCAGCCCTCATCCTCCACATATAACACCCATTCAGCCAGTCACATTCTGTTAATGGTGCCCAAAGCACACACATCCCTGGGTCGCTCGTCTTTTCAGTTTGCTGCAGCTAGTGAATGGAACGAGCTGCAAAAAACACTCAAACTGGACATTTCTTCATTCAAAGACTCAATCATGGACACTCTTATTCATCTCAATGCATTCTCAGTCTAAATTAGTTTCAATGTCTTTTTACGCCAATAACAAATTTACTACATACTGTACCAACCCTCAAATTTACATCCTTAGCGATTGTTTCAATGCGGTGTGATTCAAAGCTGGACGAATTTACAAAGCATCCGAATTAAAAATGTCCATTGAGAACGCACAACAACTATACCATTTAGCTAAGCTAAGAATGAAGTGAATAATCAAGTCAATAACCATTGGGTAGTTAGATAGCATATACAGTTGAAGTCGGAAGTTTACATTCACCTTAGCCAAATGCATTTAAACTCAGTTTCACAATTGCTGACATTTAATCCTAGTAAAAATTCCCTGTTTTACGTCAGTTAGGATCACCACTTTATTTTAAGAATGTGAAATGTCAGAATAATAGTAGAGACAATGATTTATTTCAGATTGGATTTCTTTCATCACATTCCTAGTGGGTCAGAAGTTTAAATTCTACATTCTCAATTTACTTCACAAATAGTATGGTTAGTGTGGTTATACTGAGTACATCTACTAATCTTGGTTTTATTGGTTCTTCTTTTTTGTTGATAGAACACTGACATCAAAACGCTGGTGTATTGAGCTTTTGATTTTTCTTTTATGTCATTGTGCCAATTCACAATAGCATCTCTGAATTCTTTATTAGATTGGAATTTTCCATCAGCAGGGAAATGCTACCCAATGATATCCTTGATTAGATTTTCCCATATTCGAGCGAAACTGGTAGAATGCTGTTGTGCTTCTTTTAGTGCCTCTATGGCTTTGCTATTGTTTACCTCTTCTATGATGTTTATTTCTACCCCTCTCTCAACGGAGCCAGAATTTAGATTTCCTCACTCAGGATTTGTTACATATGCCAATTAAGTGTGTGTGTGTGTGTGTGTGTGTGTGTGTGTGTGTGTGTGTGTGTGTGTGTGTGTGTGTGTGTGTGTGTGTGTGTGTGTGTGTGTGTGTGTGTGTGTGTGTGTGTGTGTGTGTGAGAGAAAGTTCCATAATTCTCTCTATGTCCATTTAGAAAGTTTCCTAAAGTGGCCTGTCTTGTAAAAATGTGTAAGTAAGTCATGATGCGATGAATGACAACATGTGCCAGTTTTGCTTTTCTTTCCTCTTATTAAATGTGATGCAACTGAAGACAACGCAGCTCAATTTTATCTTGTAGGTGAATATTTGCCATATTATTATTTCTCTCTCTCATTATAGAGACCTCTCTAGTCACTTTGAACATCATAATCTTGCATTGACACTGCCTTCTCACAAGGGAATTACTGCAGCAGGTCGTGACAGTATTGTTTATTGTTATTCTTAAAATTCTAATTCTATATTGCTCCAAATATGTGCTCACCCCATGCTCCATAACGTTGTCATAGCAAATATTAATGTTACCAATCAGCAACTTCACCGTAAATCCAGCTGCATATTGAACGTTGAGCTTGCTGAAAGGCTAGGCTCTTTGACAATGACAAGGAGTGGAATGTTAGCTAAAGAGATTGGTACTCAGGCTACTGTGCTGTACATTTCCACAACTGTGTCCCAGAGTTCATTTACAAGCTCCTTGGTGCTCATTGTTGAGTGTTTGCTTTGCAATTCACTATTCCGTAGAGGGAACCAACAGGAACTGCTGAATGTATGCTGAAATTATGCGAATCACTACAATTTAACACAGGTGGAGGCCAACTAACCTGGATTGTGATTGTTCAAGGCAATTGGTTAAACCTAAACTAATTTAGGATTTCTATTACAAGGGGGGTGGACACTTATCCAACCAAGTCATTTCAGTCTTTATTAGGTGTGTATTCAAAGCAATGCACAACTCTAGATTTCTTACATACTGATATTATTCTTTGATTTATTCTCCTCGCTCTATCGCTTAAATTACTTCAACTATTGACATGAAACCAACTTCCAAATGTGTAGACTGCCCCAACGTAGACTGCTTGAGAAAATCATTAGGATATTATTTGTTTTGTACCACAACAATATTTAAATGAGATCCCTAAAAGAGCCCCCAAAGCATTTCAATAGCAATAAAAGTACCTTAGACTTACATGGGGAAAACTTTGACATTTTTGGGCGTGTATCTACTCCTACACCATTTAAAATTGTCCTACTCCTTTGCCAATTATGCTATAAGACCAACTTTAAAACAATAAAGCTATCCTAACTTCAAATTCAACTTTAACTATAAACATTTGCATAAAATAAATCACCAATAGTAACTCTTGAACCGTTCAATCTCGAGACACCAAACCAACTTTATTATGTTCAGTCTATCATAACTTCAAATTCTTAACCTTTATCAACTATAATTATATAAATGTGCATGAATTTGTATAAAATAACCAAACAACAGCAACTCTTGAACCATTCAAACTAGAGACAACAAATCAACTTTCACATGTTCAGGCTATCCTAACTTCAAATTCTTAAAAACTTGTATCAACTATAACAATACAAATGTACATACATTTTCATAAATAACTCACCAACAGTAACTGTTGAACCGTTCAGGCTAGAGACACCGAACCAACTTTCTCATGTTCAGTCTTTCATAACTTCAAATTCTTAAAAAATTTCATCAACTATAATTATATACATTAGCATAGATTAGCGTAAAATAACCAAACAACAGTAACTATTGAACTGTTTAAGTTAGAGACACCAAACAAACTTTCACGTGTTCAGGCTATCCAAAATTATTTAAAACTTTTATCAACTAAAACAATACAAATGTACATGCATAAATAACTCACCCACAGTAACTCCTGAACCGTTCAAGCTAGAGGCACCAAATCAACTTTCTCATGTTCAGTCTATCCTAACTTCACATTCTTAAAAACGTTTATAAATTATAACTATACACATTTATACACATGTGCATAAAATAACTCGCCAACAGTAACTATTGAACTGTTCAAGCTAGAGACACCAATCCAACTTTCTCATGTTCCCTCTGAGCATGGTGAAGTTATTAATTACACTTTGGATGGTGTATCAATACACACATTCACTACAAATATACAGGTGTCCTTCCTTACACAGTTGCCAGAGAGGAAGGAAACCGCTCAGGGATTTCACCATGAGGCCAATGGTGACTTTAAAACAGTTACAGAGTTTAATGGCTGTGATAGGAGATAACTGAGGATGGATCAATAACATTGTAGTTACTCCACAATACTAATCTAATTGGAAGAGTGAAAAAAAGGAAGCCTGTACGGAATAAAAATATGCCAAAACATGAATCCTACTTGCAACAAGGCACTCAAGTAATACTGCAAAAAATGTGGCAAAGTATTTCTATTTTTGTCCTGAATACAGTTTTATGTTTGGTACAAATCCAAATCAACAAATGACTGAGTACCACTCTCCATATTTTCAAGCATAGTAATGGCTGCATCATGTTATGGGTATGCTTGTAATTGTTAAGCATTTCTGAGTTTTTCAGGATAAAAATTAAAGCTAAGTGTAACAGATGTATAATGTACTCTCCATGCGTTGTGTTTTGTCAAAATAAATCACTTCGGGCAGTGGTCCCAGTTGAGCATAATTTATTTCTGTTGTTAAATGGGAAACAGCACGTTAATTGTGCAGAGCTTAACAGTATTGATGGCTGTCGATGGCAAAATCCCTTGCATCACATTTTCCTACTGGGCGAACAAAATACAAAAATACAATACAAAATATAACATGTGTAAATACCTTTTGTTAAATGGGAAACAGCACGTTAGTTGTGCAGGGTTTAACAGTATTGATGGCTGTCGATGGCAAAATCTGTAGCATGAAGACAACTGTGTTAGCAGTGGCTTATGTGACCATGACATCGGTGTATGCTAGCTAACACACTTATTTACAGCAATCATATGCCAAAGCAAATCCCAGAAAGCCCCTCAATCCCTAACAGGTACCATATACCCACACATGTATAAATCAGTAACGTACAGCAAACTTGTACACATTGTAAAATAGAAAATAGAAAACAGTATTCAGAACGTGACCTACCCCTTGCATCACATTTTTCTACTGGGAAGACCTGACATTCGCGATCTCCCCCTATCTGCAAGCGGGGCCAATCACAACACACCTTATTGTCATCAGAGTTGAACTAACCAATAAGAATGCTTGAACATTAAATACACATTTCTTTAGAGGCAAGTGGAAACATAACCAACCCTGTTACATAAGCACAGGCAAAATCCTAGAGGATAAGGGTTCAGTCTGCTTTCCACCAGACACTGGGAGATTATTCACCTTTCAGCAGGACAATAACCTAAAACACAAGGACAAATCTGCACTACAGTTACTTACCAAGGAGATAGTGAATGTTCCTGAGTGGATGAGTTAAATGTTTTGCTTAAATATAATTGAAAATGTATGGCAAGACCAGGAAATGGTTGTTGAGCATTGATCAACAACCAATTTGACAGAGTTTCAACAATTTTGAAAAGAATAATGGCAAATGTGGAATCCAGTGGTGGAAAGCTCTTAGAGACTTACCCAGAAAGCATCACAGCTATAATCACAGCCAAAGGTGCTTATACAAAGTATTGACTCAGGGGTGTGAATACTTAGGTAAATTATATTTCTGTATTTCATTTTCAATAAATTTGTAAACATTTCTAAAAACATGTTTTCACTATGTCATTATTGGGTATTGGGTATTGTGTAGATGGGCGAGAAAAAATATATTTAATCCATTTTGAATTCAGGCTGTAACACAACAAAATGTGGAAAAAAATCAGGGGGTATGAATACTGAACATTGGCATAAATTAGCATGACAAAACTCACCAATAGTAACTCTTGAAGCGTTCAAGCTAGAGACACCAAACCCACTTTTCCAATGAGCACTTTTTTTCTCTCAAATACTTCATTACAGTTGTTGGTCAATTAGCTAGCAATATTAGCCCTCCATGTGCTCGCCAGAGGTAGCCTGACTGCCATTAGGTCCCGAGATGAGATCCTCAGACCCCTTGTGAGACCATATGCTGACACATGCACATTTGTGGCCTGCTGGAGGTCATTTTGCAGGGCGCTGGCAGTGCACCTCCTTGCACTAAGGCGGAGGTAGCGGTCCTGCTGCTGGGTTGTTGCTCCACGTCTCCTGATGTACTGGCCTGTCTCCTGGTAGCGCCTGCATGCTCTGGACACTACGCTGACAGACACAGCAAACCTTTTTGCCACAATTCGCATTGATGTGCCATCCTGGATGAACTGCACTACCTGAGCCACTTGTGTGGGTTGTAGACGCCGTCTCATGCTACCACTAGAGTGAGAGCACCGCCAGCATTCAAAAGTGACCAAAACATCAGCCAGGAAGCATAGGAAGGAACTGAGAAGTGGTCTGTGGTCACCACCTGCAGAATCACTCCTGTTTTGGGGGGTGTCTTGCTAATTGCCTATAATTTCCACCTTTTGTCTATTCCATTTGCACAACAGCATGTGAAATTTATTGTCAATCAGTGTTGCTTCCTAAGTGGACAGTTTGATTTCACAGAAGTGTGATTGACTTGGAGTTACATTGTGTTGTTTAAGTGTTCCCTTTATTTTTTTGAGCAGTGTATTTAGTCTAATCAACATGAGCTAAATATTATGTGGCTGTACATGTTTCTGATTTCTGTGTGTGTGTGTGTGTGTGTGTGTGTGTGTGTGTGTGTGTGTGTGTGTGTGTGTGTGTGTGTGTGTGTGTGTGTGTGTGTGTGTGTGTGTGTGTGTGTGTGTGTGTGTGTGTGTGTGTGTGTGCATTTGTGCAAGTAGAAAAAAACATGTTGACTCGCCCTACTTGTAGAGAAACGCCAAAGCCCTTTTCCTCTTTCATGTTGATGAAACAGTCTATGACTCTGTGTTACGTTCCCCAGTTTCTGTGTTGTTGTGGGTTTGTATGTGTGTGTGTATTTCAGGAAATGGAACCCTGGATTCCTCAAGCAGCTGATTGGTCGGCCCCATCGCTGATTGAAGCTCTGACCCTCCCTCTCGTCATGGGAAACAGCTGTCTCTTCAATTACCAACTGTTTCTCCATCTTGATAAAAGCCAGTGTTCCTTTGTCAGAAAGAGAGCTTCTTTGTATGTCCTGTGTTGGTTGTTGGTCAGTAAAAGTTTTGTTGAAATTATTTTGTAGCCGCTCCTGCAGAGATATGCGTATGCCAATTGGACTTAGTGTTTATGATTATTTAAATTGTTCACTTAAAGTATTGGTGAATTATTATTTTTCATTTGTTCCTGGGGGGGAAGGGGAACGCACCTTTGGATTGTTTAGGCAAGAGGCCTGCGGGCATACATAACCCGTAGCATTTACTCTGTCTATGCCCAATAGATAAGACCTGGGCGGACCACCTCCTGTATTTTGGTTAGTGCGCCAGGTGGTGCTAAAGATTAGGTAAGACGTGGGAAGGCAGGTAATATAGGAGAGGGAACACTTTTACTTTCTTTGCTTTGGTTCCGTCCAGCCCCTATTCCCCACATTGCCGTGTTTAGGAATAATAAATAACCTGCAAACTGTATTTTTCTCTGCCTTGGTTGTCTTTCCCCGCACCTACGATCACATACTTTTTTCACTCCATGGGGAGTTGACATGTAGCAGGGTGTTGCGCTCCCTCCTCCAAGAGGCGTACGTAACACTCTGTCATACAGTACATGCTTTTAAATTGTGGTGTCCTAGGCTACCTGGCTAAAATGCTTGCTCGCTACCCTAACTTCCTTTCATTAAGATTAGTCTACTACATCTACCTCCATATTGAATGTCCATCATCTCACTCCAATGTGTGAATATATAGTTGGATCAGAATCGCATTTGAAATCATTGCCATTATGGAGAATTAAGTGAAACCAATTTTAGCTAGCTAGTTAGCCACCGGAGGACAACAACACAACGAGACGTAACAATTGACGTTTTTTTCTGTCAACGACGTTTTGCTCTCGATGTGATGGGACTGAGGTGAAGCCAAATCCAAACTGGCTTCCCATTCACAGTTGAGCTCACTCAGTTTCGCTCAACGCTGATTGGCTATTATTTTATACTTTTTTTTATCAAGGGAGACCAAATGGTCACTGGCTTACCTTGCATTCAATGCTAGGAGTGACAATATTGTCATAATCTTTTTGACCAGACATCATCAGATAGATGGCGTACACATACAGAGACAAAGGGGTGCTGTTTCACTCACTCGGATGCTTTTTCCAGTGAGATACATTCAGTCTCTTGTGAATTGAAGGAAAATGATGAAACACAGAGAGATGAAAGATATTGTTGTGTATATTTTTTTTCATATTTTCTTGATTTAGATTTTTTTGGGGGGAAGCCTTACTTCCCTCGACATCTATGAATATACGCCACTGCAAACCCTGCATCGTGTTGGGTAGCAGGATCCTTGTAATCCCCATGTCACTTCCTTAGATCAGGCCTATGGCTACTGGACTATGCTGTCAGCCCGACTGCTCCTCACCTAGCTACTGGCTGGTGTTCATATACTGTCCTATACAGATTAACCTGACCTACTACAATGCCATGATGTCTGTCAGTTCAAAAAAAATTGTGAAATGAGGAATATTAAGCTGCCATTTATTTATTTATTAAGGTTTTCTTTTGTGTTTTGTGCTAAATTGCTGTGTATATGTGTGTTTGAGAGACGGGATTGGTTTTAAAAATAATCTCTGTTGGATGTTTTTCATTAATGTTTTGGTTATATGAGGAATTTCAACGTTTGTTTTGTACTATATCTAATTTGCAGCCCCATTCCCAAAGATAGTGGATGTGTATTTAAACACCCTTCTATTTAACTTAAATGTGTTTTCCACATGTTTTCACTCCCCTTTCACATTGTCTTGTGCCAGTAGCAATATAGGCTCCTGTGTTGTGAATTCTATGTTTTTTTGATTTCTATATGTTTTTTGTATTACTAAACCCCAGTAATAATAATACTGTATTGTATTACTGGTATATTTTCACCTTCCATTGGATGAGGAGTCAGTTAATAAAGGGGGAAAGATACGGATAGTCAAATAGAATAGAGAAAATATAGTTAAATGGCTTTGGGTTTGTAGAAGTATCGCAATACAAAGGTGCAATGTTAATAAAGGTAGCCTCAAGGTAATATATGTTGTAGGGGTAAGAATGAAAAGTCTTAAAAACCATGTCAAACACAGGGAAAATACAACAAGATAAAGCAGGAAAAAAATGTTTTATTCATATGCTTCTAAAGTAAAATGCACATTCAAATCAACCAATTTCCACTACTACTAAACTAAGTGCAAGACTCAACTGAATGCATCTCAGTTGTCTACAGAAATAATTCTTCCACAAAACCTTTTTTTCACCACAGTAACACTTGAAGTTGATAAATACAAAGTTGGTGTTAGCTTTAGCATTAACGATGCTAATGGACCCCAGGAAGAATAGCTGTTTTTTCTTCAATAGCTAATGGGGATCCGAATTAAAATCATAAATCATAAATTCATTCCCTCACAACACGCTCAAGGCCACACACAGCACTTGCAGCTATCGTTGAAGACGGTGCCGCTGCCGCATTTGCTGAGGTTAGTGATGCCACCAGCGCACATGTAGAAGGAGCTGTTGTCCTCTGGGTTGGCGTAGATGCCATCAGGCTTGCCGTTGCAGAAGCCGGTCCCAGGGGCGTGGGTGGTGGGGCGTGTGGTGGTGGTGGGGCGTGTGGTGGTGACTGAGCCAGGTTTGGGGGTGGTGGTAGGGGGAAGAGGGGGCAGCTCTGGATGGGAGGAAAGAGAAAAGGAGAGAGGGTTTTACCATGAGGGACAGAGCTGAGGTGATGAAACGTCTGGACATTATTTCATCTGACTGCATTTATCATAGTGGCCCCCTCCACAGTGGGATAATCTGGTACAGTAGTTGGTTCACTTCAGATTACACTTTAGTTAAGTTTTGTATTGTCAAGTTTGTTCCTTCACTGAAATGGCAGACTTACCAATGTCAAGAAGGTTGCGCAGATGTCCCAGCAGAGGGTGGTTACCCTCGGCGCAGAACTGGTTGGCAAAGTCATCAAGATCCAGGGCCCACACGAAGGCACCGCCAAACTTGTTGTCCTTCATGTAGCGGACCTGTGGGATTGAATGAGGACAGAGAACGGTAGAGAGACAAAGACAGAGAGAGAAAGGGTATATATTTAGAGGCTATGTCACTCAATTTTTCACAAAGCTTAGGTATCGTACCAGATATTTTGTTTACCACTTTAATGACTGGGCAATAATGTCTTATTTTTCTAAATTAGTATCATGGTAAATGTTGAGTTGAAAATGACCTTGGTCTCGTAGCTCTGCCTGTTGTCAAATCCAACCCACTCATTGCCCTTGTAGGCATAAGGAACCATCTGGTCTGCAATCATCTCAACTGTTGTGCCCTTCACAAAGGTGCAGATCTGAACAAAGCACATGAAACGGGAGATTGTTTTGTGAAATCATCATGCAAATGAAATCCTTCTTGAAATAACAATGAAAAACAAATATTAAACTTTGTTTAACATTTTGGTCCTGAGTTTTTGAATGTTTTGGCCCCCAGCTTTCACCTCATAGTAGGCCCAGAAGCCGGCCTCGCGGGTGTAGGGCCCGGCGGAGGCGGGGCCACTAGCTGGTGCTCCAACACTGCTGTCAGATGATGTCAGGCGGAAGGTACGACCATAAGAGGCGAAGCCCATGTTCAGCTTCTCCACTGGGGTGCCATTGTCTCTCCAGTACTTCATGGCGTAGTCCTGAGAGAGAAAGAGAGGGGTGGTGGGATGGAGGGGGGGATGGGGAGAGAGGTGAGAAATAGCAAGTTCCTCAGCAGTGCTAGGGCATTTATTGTTGTTGAACAGGGATGGGTAAATTTGATGGGGGTGGGGGCCACAAATAAACGGAACTCATCATTAGGGGCCGCAGTGGCTCGTGGGTCTGCGTACTCACATCCATACCCCGCCACCTTGTGAGCAAAACATTTTAGCGGCCCCCCTCGTGACAGAAAAGAGAAAACATTTCCTGCAATTCTGCTCATCTTGCCATGGGGTGGAGATAAAAATGTGAAGTTGTACAGCTAATTTCCTGAAATTCTACACATTTTCCAAAAAAGGTGGAGGCAAATGTTTGCAGTGTTTAATATGATAACTGATGATCACTGGGCCCCACCCCGGTCGGTAATTCGACCATGATTACTACAAGTTTAGATAGCTGACCGCTAGACTAACTTACCAATGTATAACAAATGTATCTGACATGGGCTAATTAAGGGATTGCTGATGCACAACCAAACTTCAAAATTGCACCTCGTGTATTCTAAGACCCTGACTGAGTCCCCCCCCCCCCAAAAAAAAATTATGGGGGCCGCAATGTCCCATCCCTGTTGTAGAATAACACTCAAAAGTAAAGTGGCACTATGGTGTTTCTTTATCATCGTAGCAAATGTCATAATTATACCATAATAAGTAAATGTCATCGGTAAAGCTGTATGATGTATGAAACCAATTTGTCTTCATGAAGATGGTTGGAATGAGAAGGGTTTTAAACTTACTACTTTCTTCCTTCTATAGGTTTAGTCACTACAAAAGTATTATTATACACACTGCTAAACATTCTGTCAGTTTGTGTGGAATCTTTCCTTACAGTGTTGAAGAAGATAAGGTCTCCCTTGTCATGAGCACCACGGTAGAGTGGGCTGTTGTGTCCAGTGAATTTCTCCCAAGTTCCGTGGAAGTCATAGGTCATCACGTTGATGAAGTCTAGAGACCTGGAGATACACACACAAGCAGACACGTAAACTATAGCTATTGAGATCAGAAATAGCACCTGGAAGCTGTTTCTAAAGATCCAGAGCTCACTATAAAAACTGATGGAACACTGCTGGAAACATTCATATTCAAAATGGCCTCTAGACTCACTTGGCGATCTCAGCAATCTCATATCCAGCGTCGATGGTTCCCTTTCCAGCGGACACGGCAGCAGTCAGCATGAGCTGGGCATTGCCGGTGGACTTGGCCTCAGCTGCGTAGGCAACCACGAGCTCCTGTAAAACGTACAAACACAATGCATCATGGGTCAGAAAGGGAAAATATATGAATAGGATGCACCCAGTTTTCGTAAAGCTCTTTGAATGCTTGGAAAAGCATAAATAAATCCAAACCATTATCTACATTGTTTCCATTGACTAATAACTGTAGTGGAGGTGCCACACCCACCTGGCACAACAGAGTGAACCTCTTCTTGTCCTCTGGGGGGCTCCCTCGGGCTCCAGGGTACTCCCAGTCCAGGTCCAGCCCGTCAAAGCCATGAGTCCTCAGGAAGCTGATGGATGACTGGATGAATGTATTACGGTTGGCAGCATTGCTCACCATGATGGAAAACCTGAGGTGAGGAAGAAAGTTTTTTCATAAGGCTGTATTACAATACACCATATAGTTTCTAAATACAACCTACTACTGTTCTACTTCCACAGATATATTACTAGCTAATCTCTCATGGACCAACTAAGTAAACTTGTAAATTGAGCATCTGACAGAACTAGGTGAGATTTTCATTCTGGGTTAACTCAGTTTACTACTAGAACACCATTATGGAACACCTAAGAGAAGATCAAGGTTTTATCACAGTGCCTTAATATAATACACTACGGTTGCTAAGGTGTGCTAAAAGTAAATTAGTACAGATATCAGTAGTCATATAGTACTGATAGTCATGATGAAAGTTATCTTGACAACACAAACGTGTAACATTGTCCTTTGTCAAAAGCACTTTGAACAGCATATTATCTTCACTTTGCTTGTAAAACATGATCGTTGTGTGATTTCAGGTCCCCTAGTATAGTTAACATACATCCAGACAACCTAAATTCAGCTATTTCACACATGTACACGTGTGTATTAATATGTATGTGTGAATTGGAAATGTATTTTTTGCATATTCCAACTCTTCTTGAAACAACCTCAGGGAGTGGGGTGACAGCCAGGGTCTGCCATTATTAACAGCAACCCTGGTGCAATTAGAGAAGTGCCTTGCCCAAGGGCACATCGAGAGATATTGAATCTTGTTGGCTTGGGGATTCGAAATAGCAACCCTTCGGTTTGCTGCCCTTTCCGCCAAACACTACAATACTGTAGGTACAGTTGAAGATGTACTCTAAAACTAAGTATGGTTGTTTAAGCCAAATGTATGGTGTGTTTCATAGCCCTGTGGCATGACTAAGGAAGGTACTTACTGGGAAGAACCAAAGTTCCATCCTCCGACAGCCAGCAGAGTCTTAAGATGAGGGTTCCTGCAGAGAAACGGGAAAGAATGGCGGGTTTGAGATCATTCAGCAATTTTGGATATAAGTAGATTGAAAAATCTAAGTGGCTGCTAAAAACTAGCCCCAGTTCAGAGAAATGAATAACAACACCAATGAAATATCCTGGACAATTGGGAAACTAAGTTCCTCATTCAACACCAACACTAATAAGTTGTGAAGCGAGCCACTTACTTGGTCTTCAAGGCGTTGAAAGACTTGTAGAGGACGTCATCGTTCCACTCGTAGGTGACCAGCTCGTTGCGGCTGTTGAGGATGGAGAAAGCGTAGATCAGGTGAGTGCACAGGTGGGGGTCCACGTTCTCGGGCTTGTACTTCCCTTTGTCTGGTCTGTACTGAGACCAGTTGGTGAAGTAGCACACCATCTTGGGAGAGGCTGCAGCTGTGGTGGACACTGAGGTGGAATCACCCAACTGGCACAGCACCAGGCACAAGCCTAGAGAGAGAGAGAGAGAGAGAGAGAGCAAAAACTTTTATCTGCACTGATGTGATAGTGCAGTTTTGAAAGGCAAAGCAAATGCCTGTGTAAATTGCCAAAAAACGTTTTGTCAAAGCATATCCTTTTATTAGACGACAAAGGGCAGTGATTGTGCCTGATGTAAACTATGGAGTCGTAGTGGATGAGTTGTATGTAGTCACCTGCTAAGATTGTCAGCTTAGACATCTTGACTTCTGTTTGATACAAGACAGAGAGAGAGAGACAGAGATTCATCAATTAATCTTGAATCTGATATTAATGATTACAGTTGGTATTTACAGTGGGTTATGCCAGCATGGAACTGATGCAAGGTGTCAAACATTTACCTGCTCACTACATCACAACAATAAATTACCCACCACTAATAGCTATCTCCCCATTAAATAATTAAACCTGACCAACTGTACTGTGCATGGTACTGTCCTAAACAACATGTCCTACACTATTGAAATTATAGCATTACATGTGTTCATTCACTGACTCTCCTTAATAAATTTAGATACTTAGAATCTTTAGTAAATTAATTTAGCAATAGCATTAAAAGCAACAGTGTCTAGCAACTAAAACAAGATAGCAGCTAACATCAAAGGTTTTTTCATTCAATTACACAATGAATCATTGGTCAAAATATGACGGAATAAACTGTCAGCTCTCAGAGTTTCCTTCCAAGCTTACCTTGGGAATTTCAACGATGAAAGAACCAGTGATGAGAAGTTTAGTCTGTCCTTTTATATTGTTTATGTGACCAAATGGGAGGGGGGTTAATAAAAGTATTGCAATACAATCAGATAAGATATGTACAGAATGGTCTGGATTGGGTGGAGATGTATTTATGACAGGCGCATGCCAGGTAATGTACAGTACTCAGCTGAGAAAGGCAAAACAAGAGAGATAAGACACAGTGCTTATAGAAAGTACACTGCCTTGAACTTTTTTTCAAATATTGCTGTGTCATCAGCCACGTTTACAGTGCACAGTATTCCGGATAGTAGCTTATACTCTCACGAGTATCCCTGTAACCATGAATAAACAAAATATTCCTAATTTAAGATTATATGGGTTAAATGGAATGGTAACTGAAATCTGGACACTGACCGTAGTCCTATAACCTCTCACATGTAGCCTAATAAAATAGGAATTATTGCAGACATGCAATTGTTGCAGGAAAATGATATAACACATGTTAATTTTGTCCCTGGAACAGAAGTGGAGAAATATGATTACTTTCTTTAACTTCTTATGGCTGGGGGCAGTATTGAGTAGCTTGGGTGAAAAGGTGCCCAGAGTAAACTGCCTGCTACTCAGGCTCAGAGGCTAAGATATGCATATTATGAGTAGGATATAAAACACTCTGAAGTTTCTAAAACTGTTTGAATGATGTCTGTGAGAATAACAGAACTCATATCACAGGCAAAAACCTGAGAAAAAATCCAACCAGGAAGTGGGAAATCTGAGGTTTGTAGGTTTGCCTATCCAATATACAGTGGGATATTGGTCATTTTGCACTTCCTAAGGCTCCCACTAGATGTCAACAGTCTTTAGAACCTTGTTTGATGCTTCTACTGTGAAGAATGAGGGAAGGAGAGCTCTTTGAGTCAGGTGTCTGGCACGAGCTGAACATGCGCACTCACGTGAGAGCGACCTGCTTTCCATCGCATTTCTGAAGACAAAGGAATTCTCCGGTTGAAATATTATTGAAGATTTGTGTTAAAAACATGCTAAAGATTGATTCTATACATCATTTGACATGTTTCTACGAACTGTAATGGAATTTTTTGACTTTTCGTCTGAGCTGCGCGTCATTATTGTGGATTACTGGACTGAACGCGCAAACAAAATGAAGGTATTTGGACATAAATGATGGACTATATCGAACAAAACAATTTTTTTTTGTGGAACTGGGATTCCTGGGAGTGCATTCTGATGAAGATCATCAAAGGTAAGTGAATATTTATAATGCTATTTCTGACTTCTGTTGACTCCACAACATGGCGGATATTTTTATGGCTTATTTGAGCTCTGAGCGCTGTACTCAGATTATAGCATGGTGTGCTTTTTCCGTAAAGTTTTTTTGAAATTTGACACAGCGGTTGCATTAAGGAGAAGTTTATCTAAAGTTCCATGTTTAATACTTGTATCTTTTATCAATGTTTATTATGAGTATTTCTGTGAATTGATGTGGCAGTCTGCAAAATCACCGGATATTTTGGAGGTAAAACTTTACTGAACATAACGCGCCAATGTAAATTAAGATTTTTGGATATAAATATGAAGTTTATCAAACAAAACATACATGTATTGTGTAACATGAAGTCCTATGAGTGTCATCTGATGAAGATCATCAAAGGTTAGTGATTAATTTTATCTCTATTTATGCTTTTTGTGACTCCTCTCTGGCTGGAAAAATGGCTGGGTTTTTCTGTGACTAGGTGCAGACCTAACATAATCGTTTGATGTGCTTTCGTCATAAAGTCTTTTTGAAATCGGACACTGTGGTGGGATTAACAACAAGTTTATCTATAAAATGGTGTAAAATACTTGTATGTCTGAGGAATTTAAATTATGAGATTTCTGTTGTTTTGAATTTGGCGCCATGCACTTTCACTGGCTGTTGTCATATCGATCCCGTTAACGGGATCTCAGCCGTAAGAAGTTTTAAGCAACTCTTGAGAACATTTTAATATGTGTGTAACAGTTATCTTTTACACTGCTATGCATGTCACGACTTCCGCCGAAGTTGGTTCCTCTCCTTGTTCGGGCGGCGTTCGGCGGTCGGCGTCGCCGGTCTTCTAGCCATCATCGATCCACTTTTCATTTTCCATTTGTTTTGTCTTGTCTTCCCACACACCTGGTTTCAATTCCATCATTACATGTTGTGTATTTAACCCTCTGTTCCCCCCCATGTCCTTGTCCGGAATTGTTTATTGTAAGTGCATGTGCACGTTTATCTAGTGTGCGACGGGTTTTGTACCCATTGATTGTTTGTTCTGATCCCGGTTGTTTTTATTATTAAACTGCTCCGTTGTAAACACAGTTTTTGCTCTCCTGCGCCTGACTTCTCTGCCACCAGTACTCCCCCCTTACAATGCACCAGACAGTATTTCTTATCAGAAACGTATAGGCTTCTTTCTACTGTTTTGAAGTCATTGCGTTTACTCCCAGGTCCCTAAACGAAACAGACAAATTTACCGATGTTAACTATTTTACTAATGCATTCATTCTATCGATGTAAGACCTTATTCTACTTTTTTTTGTCTTCAAGGGCAACAAGTTTTAAAAGAAGAGAAGTTGCATGTATCTAACTATAATTGACAAAAAAATGGCCTTCCATATGTCGGAAATTATCATATGCCATACCAAATGTTTAAAACTGTAATCAGAAAAATATCTACATTTGTTGTGAAAGTAGCCTAAGCCAATAGGCTATATGGTCCAGTACGGACTATCAGCAAAATAAATTATTATGGAATTATTATAGTGCATTGAACTGTGCAGAAAGCCTACTTTTTAAACTCTAAAATCAGTATATCCCAGGCATCTTATCCAGGTTTTTCATATCTGGATACAAAGTTTTTCGGGTTATTATTACCGGGAAATTATGTATATATGCATCAACTCAAAAACAGAATACTTGAGTATCCCGAATAATAACGGGATATTGGTGTGCATGTAAAAATATATGGTCAGTGTGTAACGTTCGTCTGATGGTGTATGAACGGACCAAGGCGCAGCGGGTGATGAATACATACTGAATTTAATGAACAGACGAAAACACTGACAAAACACTAGAACAAACTACAAAACAATAAACGAAGGCAACAGACCTGAAACAAATGAACTTACATATAGACGAAGGACGCAAGAACAGGAACAGACTACATTAAACGAACGAACAAACGAAACAGTCCCATGTGGATTACACAGACACAGGAACAATCACCCACAAACAAACAGTGAGAACAACCTACCTTAATATGACTCTCAATCAGAGGAAATGCCATACCAGGCAACCCATTAACCCAACATAGAAAACACATAACATAGACTACCCACCCAAACTCACGCCCTGACCAATTAAACACATACCAAACAACAGAAAACAGGTCAGGAACGTGACACAGTGCGTCAGAGTTTCATGCATTTAATTTAAATAAGGATTTTCCCCCTACTTATCTACATACCATACTGCACACTTTTAAGGGGAAAAAATACATTTTTTATCTTGAAAAAAAAATGTATATAATAAAAATACAAAACTGTCTTTTTTTAGATATTCTTTTACGGATAGCCAGTGGCACACTCCAACACTCAGACATAATTTACAAACTAAGCATTTACATTTAGTGAGTCCACTAGGTCAAAGGCAATATGACCAGGGATGTTCTCTTGATAAGTGTGTGATTTAAAACATTTTCCTGTCCTGCTAAGCATTCAAAATGTATCGAGTACTTTTCGGTGTCAGGGAAAATGTATGGAGTAAAAAATATATTATTTTATTTAGGAATGTAGTGAAAGTAAAAGTTGCCAAAAATATAAATAGTAAAGTAAAGTACAGATACCTCAAAAATAAGTACTAGGTAGTACTTTACACCACTGTCAGCTAGCTAACATAGCATCCTTCGCTGTTTAAGCAGTTTAGCAATTACACCGGCAGGCCCCATTGGCAATACATTAATAAAACCAAAAGCTTACCTTGACTTGGAAGTGTTCCAGTATTGGATAGCCATAGCCAGCTAGCTAATATAACCGGTGTGAAATGGCTGTCTAGTTAGCAGTGGTGCGCGCTAATAGCCTTTCAATCGGTGACGTCACTTGCTCTGAGACCTTGAAGTAGTGGTTCCCCTTGCAAGGGCCGCAGCTTTTGTGGAGCGATGGGTAACGATGCTTCTTGGGTGACTGTTGTTGATGTGTGCAGAGGGTCCCTGGTTCGCGCCCGGATCGGGGCGACGGGACGGACGAAAGTTAAACTGTTACACTAACATACCATCCCTCTCTGTTTGACCAGGTTGTTTTAGTAGGCTAAACTAGCTAGCTGCATTTGCAAAAAAAATGTATCCAAATATCTCTCCCGCTCTCTCTTGCTTCTCCTTAATTTTTGAAGATATGTATTTGTTCAAAACTGTTCAACTATTGTCTTTCTATTTGTGTCAACTACTCACCATGGTGCTACCCTACAAAGTGCTGCTGAGAATACTGTAGACCCTTGCAAAACACTGTATTTTAATCAATTATTTGGTGACATGAAAATAGTTAGTATAGTTTAATCTAAAAATGAAAACGTTTTTAATGTTTCATTATTATTATTTTTTATGAGGATGATTCTCCCCTTCCTCCTCCGAGGATCCTCCGCTGAGATAGGGATAGGCTTTTAAAAGATGTATACCCAAATAAATGATATTGCTTGGTTTGAACATGCAATCTTTAGAACCAGAGGCAGATACTTTTCTATCGCTTGGTTTGAACATGCAACCTTTCGAACCAGAGGCAGATGCTTCCGCCTATCCGCCATCCCTGTCCACAACACCCAACTAAAGCGAAACCTACTTGAAGTTAAAAACACTCACTGTTGCCCCTAGTGGCCGGTTTCCAAGTCATCTCCCGACACTCTCAGACATAGATGGACGTCAAATACTGACCTGCCTGTTCGGCAGGCTTCTGGTTCAAGAGCTATGGGTGGAAGAGTGGAAGAGTGAATGGAAGATGGAAAGGCCAGTGGAGATGCCAGCGGAGATGCCAGTGGAGATGCCAGAGGAGATGCCAGTGGAGATGCCAGCGGAGATGCCAGCGGAGATGCATGAATTGTGCAAGAAGGGAACAGTGAAGACAGAGATGTGTAAATTAGAAGTTAATTCATAGGCTGGGCTATTAATCCATCTTTAATATACTAGCCTACAGTTGAAGTCAGATGTTTACATACATCTTAGCCAAATACATCTAAATTCAGTTTTTCACTATTCCTGACATTTAATCCAAGTAAACATTCCCTGTCAGTTAGGATCACCACTTTATTTTAAGAATGTGAAATGTCAGAATAATAGTAGAGAGAATTATTTATTTCAGCTTTTGTTTCTTTCATCACATTCCCAGTGGGTCAGAAGTTTACATACACTCAATTACCATTTGGTAGCATTGGTTTTAAATTGTTTAACTTGGGTAAAATGTTTCGGGTAGCCTTCCACAAGCTTCCCACAATAAGTTGGGTGAACTTTGGCCCATTCCTCCTGACAGAGCTGATGTAACTGAGTCAGGTTTGTAGGCCTCCTTGCTTGCACACGCTTTTTCAGTTCTGTCCACACATTTTCTATAGGATTGAGGTCAGGGCTTTGTGATGGCCCCTCCAATACCTTGACTTTGTTATCCACAAGCCATTTTGCCACATCTTTGGAAGTATGCTTGGGGTCTTTGTCCATTTGGAAGACCCATTTGCCACCAAGCTTTAACTTCCTGACTGATGTCTTGAGATATTGCTTCAGTATATACACATCATTTTCCTACCTCATGATGCCATCTATTTTGTTAAGTGCACCAGTCCCTCTTGTAGCAAAGCACCCCCACAACATGATGCTGCCACCCCCATGTTTCACGGTTGGGTTGGTGTTCTTCGGCTTGCAAGCTTTTTCCTCCAAACATAATGATGGTCATTATGGCCAAACAGCTCTATTTTTATGCCATCAGACCAGGGGACATTTCTCCAAAAAGTACGATATCTGTACCCATGTGCAGTTGCAAACCGTAGTCTGGCTTTTTATGCCGGTTTTGGAGCAGTGGCTTCTTCCGTGCTGAGCGGCCTTTCAGGTTATGTCAATATAGGATTCGTTTTACTGTGGATATAGATACTTTTGTACCTGTTTCCTCCAGAATCTTCACAAGGTCCTTTGCTGTTGTTCAGGGATTGATTTGCACTTCTCACCAAAGTACGTTCATCTCTAGGAGACAGAACGCGTCTCCTTCCTGAGCGGTATGACGGCTGCGTGGTCCCATGGTGTTTATGCTTGCGTACTATTGTTTGTACAGATGAACGTTGTACCTTCAGGCATTTGGAAGTTGCTCCCAAGGATGAACCAGACTTGTGGAGGTCTTGGCTGATTTATTACGATTTTCCCATAATGTCAAGCACAGAGGCACTGAGTTTGAAGGTAGGCCTTGAAATACATCCACAGGTACGCCTCCAATTGACTCAAATGATGTCAATTAGCCTATTAGAAGCTTATAAAGCCATGACATCATTTTCTGGAATTTTCCAAGCTGTTTAATAAAAGGCATAATCAACTTCGTGAATGTAAACTTCTGACCCACTGGAATTGTGATACAGTGAAGTATAAGTGAAATAATCTGTCTGTAAACAATTGTTGGAAAATGACTTGTGTCATGCACAAAGTAAACGTCCTAACCGACTTGCCAGAACTATAGTTCGTTAACAAGACATTTGTGGAGTGGTTGAACAACTTGTTTTAATTGACTCCAACCTAAGTGTATGTAAACATCCGACTTCAACTGTATATTAGGCCTAGCCTACTACAGTGAATATAGGTGACCACCTGTGCTATGCAACCCAGAGACAAACATGTTTTTTGTCTGACGCACGTTTTGTGCCAATGTATTGAAGTTGAACTTGAACATCTCCAAATGCTTTAAATAATTGTGCAATTCAAAATATATAGTGCCTAGGCCTATTTTATGAAACCACGGCTGTTGACATAGACAACAGATCGCGAAACAGAATTTCCAATTCCCAACTGAGCTCCTTTTTTGAAATGGGAAGTTCACTTTCTCATCCATAAACAAATATCAAGTGCACTTTCCAGCAGCTCACATCAGCAGGATGGGGGGCCTTTTCATCAGTAGGGATGTCTAACGTGGATCTCAAAATGAATGATTTTGATCATATTTCATCAATTTAAATATTAGATCTATGGGGACACCTATATTGGCAGCCAGGCGCAAGTGATCATTGTAGCCTTTTATCATGTAGACAAAACCACCAGGCTTCCGGCATAGACTCATTTTAATGAACAAATAAAGAATTACGGGAGGCCGTTTGGAAAAAACAGATCCCACGGAAATCTTCCTTCTGGAATAAGGCAGAAACTGGGATAATAATTACATAATAACCAACGTCTCTAGTAATACTATAGCTGTAAAGGTTTTCTTCCAGGGGTGAAGGAGAGGACCAAAGTGCAGCGTGGCTAGTGTTAAACATGTTTAATTAAGAACACGTGAAACACTACAAACAACATACAAAATAACAAATGTGCAAAACCGATACAGACCTATCTGGTGCAGAACACAAACACAGAGACAGGTAACAAACACCCACAAAATCCCAACACAAAACAAGCTTCCTATATATGAGTCTCAATCAGACACAACGACTACCATCTGTCTCTGATTGAGAACCCACACTAGGCTGACATAGAAACAGACAAACTAGACACACAACATAGAATTCCCACCCAGCTCACGTCCTGACCAACTAAACACATACAAAACAACAGAAAACAGGTCAGGAACGTGACAATAGCTGTCTCTCTCTCACCCTTTAAATGTTCCTTGTCAATTAATTTGATAGGCAAAATTATTTTAACATTATGCTATACCACATCCTAGGCTTACTTTCTGATGGACTTCGGCCAATAATTGAAGGTGAGTCCGAATACGTTTTTAGGAAAGAAGTAATGTGTTTTGTGTGTGTCTGAGGTCCGTTGGTGGCTTTGATTGATTGAACATTCCTAAAGGGCCCTGTCTTGTAAAAATGTGTAAGCAAGTCATGATGGGAGGAATGATGACAGGTGCCAGTTTTGCGTTTCTTTCCTCTCATTAATGTGATGCAACTGAAGAAAACGCAGCTCGATTGAATCTTGTTGGCGAATATTTGCCATATCATTATTACTCTCTCATTACGGAGTCCTCTCTAGTCACTTTGAACAACATGATCTTGCATTGACACTGCCTTCTCACAAGGGAACTACTGCAGCAGGTCGTGACGGTATTGTATAGTTGTTCTTAAAATTCTATATTGCGCCAAATTTGTGATGCGCACCCCATGTTCCGTAAAGTTGACATGGAAAACATGAATGTTGTTTCCAACTACCAATTAGTTACTGCGCCGTAAATCCAGCTGCATATTGAACGTTGAGCTTGCCGAAAGGCTAGTCTCTTTGACAATGACAAGGAGTGGAATGTTAGCTAAAGAGATTGGTACTCAGGCTACTGTGCTGTACATTTCTACAACTGTGTCCCAGAGTTCATTTACAAGCTCCTTGGTGCTCATGGCTGAGTGTTTGCTTTGCAATTCACTACCCAGCAAAGGGAACCAACAGGAACTGCTTCTAGGTCACAGTTGTAAACGTTCTCAACTAGCCTACCTGGTTAAATAAAGGTTCAATAAAAATCCTGAAATGATGCAAATCACTACAATTTAACACAGGTGGAGGCCAATTTACTTGGTGTGTGATTTTGAAGGTGATTACACCTGAGCTAATTTAGGATTGCTATTACAAGGGGAGTAGACACTCATCCAACCAAGCTATTTCAGTCTTTATTAGGTGTGCATGCACAATTCGAGATTTCTTACTTACTCATATTATTATTATTATTATTATTAATTGCTTGCTCTAGTGCTTAAACAATGTCCAAATGTGCAGACTGACCCAACTTAGATTGCTTGTGTTTATTATTTTTATTACATTTTGAACAGTAAGCATTTTAAATGTTAATAAAATGTCCACAAGCTTGAATGGGAAGTATTTTGATTCTCCACTGCTCTTACACAATTTAAGCTATCAACACAAGACTAATGTTGAGATGCTCAGTCTTACCCAACTTAGATAGCCTGCATTCAGATGTTTTATAATATTTAACATTTTTGAATTTAACCATTTAAAATTTGCATACATTAACATGGGTTTGAAATAGAACCACAGTAAAACAATGGTAGCTATTTAAAATAGTCCTAATCCTTGGCGAAATAAGCTATAAAACCAACTTGAAAAACAATCACGTTATGCTAACTTCAAATTCTTAAAGATCTTTATCAATTATAACTTAACACATTTGCATAAATTAACTCACCAACAGTAACTCTTGAACCGTTCAAGCTAAAGACACCAAACTAACTTTCACATATTCATGCTGTCCTAACTTCCAGTTCTTCAATACTTTTATCAACTATAATTATATAAACATTGCAAGGTGTGACGTGATAATAGCAAATTACTGAGTCTGATGTACAGTGCGAAAAGGCCTTAAGACATTGATTTGCATTTCTGGCAGGTAGCCCCTACTCAGAGGACCGCTACAAGCCTTTGACGAACCGCTTATGATGTGATTTGCATCTCTGGCAGGTAGCCCCTACTCAGAGGACCGCTAAACTAAAAATCAATAATTATATAATACCTACAGGTAACTGCCAAAATAAAGGAAACACCAATATAAAGTGTCTTAATAGTAGTGATGGGAAGTTGGACTCTTTTACTGACTTTTCAACTCGTTCAGTAAGAGGAATGAATCTTTCCACTAACTTGATTCAGTAATGCCCAGAGCACACAGGACCCACTGGCGAACAATGAACTAAAAACTAGAATAAATCATGATTCTGCAAGCCTCTCATTCACCATAGGGGGCTTATTGGAGATGTGGAGACTTATTAAAATGTGCTTCAAACAATGTACATGTATTTTTCTTCTCTATGCATGATCTATTGTTTCTGCACACACATGATAGACGTCTCTGGAGCAGCTGAGCCAGAGGAGCGTGTATTAACCCTGCTGTAGATATCATTGCGCCCAGCAGGTCAAACTAATGACTAAAGTGAACAAGTCACTCGGAAAAACGATCATGACTCTTCAGTCACAAAAATGAGTGCTTGAAAAATTATGAATTGTTCGCGAACTGCACATTACTACTTAATAGGGCGTTGGGCCACCACGAGCCAGAACAGCTGGCTCAATTCTACAAGTGTCTGGAACTCTATTGGAGGGATGCAACATCATTCTTCTACAAGAAATTCCAGCATTTGTTGTTTTGTTGATGGTGGTGAAAAACGCTGTCTCAGGCGCCGCTCCATAATCTCCCATAAATGTTCACTTGGGATGAGATCTGATGACTCGGACGGCCATGGCATATGGTTAACATTGTTTTCATGCTCATCAAATCTTTCAGTGACCACTCGCGCCCTGTGGATGGGGATATTGTCATCCTATGGGGGCATTTCCATGGTAGCCAAAATAATGGCCTGCCCAGCATTTTTATACATGACCCTAAGCATGATGGGATGGTAATTGATTAATTAACTCAGGAACCAGACCTGTGTGGAAGAACCTGCTTTCAATATACTTTGTATCCCTCCTTTGCTCATGTTTCCATTATTTTGTCAGTTACGTGTATATAAAAATAAATGGGACCAGGGAGCAGGCATGCTGCTGATTTGACACTGAAAAAAAGCAGCTTGCCCTTTGACTGGCAGCTGTAGTGTCGCAGGTCAGGAAAAGGGCGGTTGGGGTGTGTAAGGAAAACGGCATGTCAGCAGCAGGAGCACGGCTGTCATGTGACTAAAGCGGCCAATCGCAAGCACCTTACCGGTGAGGCCACCGAGCATCTCGGCTTTCTCGCCATGGCGCAATCACTTTGGAGGGCTGCCTTCCTGCTGCCTGCTTGTTGCTATCTGGGTACTTCTTAGTCTACTGATTACAGTAATATATACTAGTGGTGCAATGTCTTCAACAACAATTGAATAAACTGTCTATCTGTAAGTAATAAAGCATTATCTAAACTGTCCTCATGAAATATGGTACAGCTTGCAGCTATGCATTTGTTTATTTTTTTCAAACCTTGACTTTTAGTGTTCAGTGACAGCAATGGCAGTTCATATCAATCATGTAAGTCACATTTTTTCTTAAAATCTTTACTGAACAAAAATACTGTATAAACGCAACATGCAACAATTTAAAAGATTTTACTGAGTTACAGTTTATATAAGGAAATCAGTCAATTTAAATAAAGTCATTAGGCCCTAATCTATAGATTTCACATGACTAGGAATACAGATATGCATCTGTTGGTCACAGATACCTTAAAAAATGGTAGGGGCGTGGATCAGAAAACCAGTCAATATCTAGTGTGACCATCAGTTGCCTCATGCAGCGTGACACATCTCCTTCACATAGAGTTCATGAGGCTGTTGATTGTGGCCTGTGGAATGTTGTCCCACTCCTCATCAATGGCTGTTCAAAGTTGCTGGATAGTGACAGGAACTGGAACACACTGTCGTGCACATCAATCAAGAGCATCCCAAACATGCTCAATGGGTAACATGTCTGGTGAGAATGCAGGCCGTGGAAGAACTGGGACATTTTCAGCTTCCAGTAATTGGGTACAGATCCTGGCAACATGGGGCAGTACATTATCATGCTGAAACATGAGGTGATGATGAGGTGATGATGTCTGCCATCTGCCTGGTACAGTATAAACCGGGATTTATCCGTGAAGAGCATTTGCCCACTGAAGTCTGTTACGACGTCAAGCTGCAATGAGGTCAAGACCCTGATGAGGATGACGAGCACACAGATGAGCTTCCTTGAGACAGTTTCTGACAGTTTGTGCAGAAATTCTTCACTTCTGCAAACCCACAGTTTCATCAGCTGTCCGTGTGGCTGGTCTCAGACGATCCCACAGGTGAAGAAGCCAGATGGGGAGGTCCTGAGCTGGAGTGTGTACACGTGGTCTGTGGTGGTAAGGATGGTTGGACGTACAGCCAAATTATCTAAAATGACATTTGATGCGGCTTATGGTAGAGAAATTAACATTAAATTCTATGGCAACAGCTCTGGTGGACATTCCTGCAGTCAGCATGCCAATTGCACGCTCCCTCAAAACTTTAGACAGGCCTCCTGGGTGGCGCAGTGGTCTAGGGCACTGCATCGCAGTGCTAACTGCGCCACCAGAGTCTCTGGGTTCGCCCCCAGGCTCTGTCGCAGCCGGCCGCGACCGGGAGGTCCGTGGGGCGACGCACAATTGGGCTAGCGTCGTCCGGGTTAGGGAGGGTTTGGCCGGTAGGGATTTCCTTGTCTCATCGCGCTCCAGCGACTCCTGTGGCGGGCTGGGCGCTAGCCAAGGGGGCCAGGTGCACGGTGTTTCCTCCGACACATTGGTGCGGCTGGCTTCCGGGTTGGAGGCGCGCTGTGTTAAAGAAGCAGTGCGGCTTGGTTGGGTTGTGCCTCGGAGGACGCATGGCTTTCGACCTTCGTCTCTCCCGAGCCCGTACGGGAGTTGTAGAGATGAGACAAGATAGTAATTACTAGCGATTGGATATCATGAAAATTGGGGAGAAAAGGGGATAAAATAAAAAATAAAAAATAAATAAATAACAACTTTAGACAGTTGTGGCATTGTGCTGTGTGACAAAACTGCATATTTTAGTGGCCTTCTATTGTGCCCAGAACAAATGTGCACCTGTGTAATGGTCATACTGTTTAATTTGCCACACCTGTCAGGTAGGCGGATTATCTTGGCAAAGGAGTAATGCTTACTAACAGGGATGTAAACGAATTTGTGGCCACATTTTTTGATAAATAACCTTTAAGTGTGTATGGAAAATGTTTGGGATATTTTACTTCAATTCATTAAACATGGGACCAACACTTTACATGTTGTATATCTATTTTAGTTCAGTATAATTTGTAGACTGCAAATTGACGGCAAGAAGCCCAATACAGTGCATTCGAACCACTTGATTTTTTCCACATTTTGTTATGTTACAGCCTTATTTTAAAATTAATTAAATACAATGTTTTACTCATTAATCTACACACAATACCCCATAATGACACAGCAAAAATAGGTTTTTGATATTTAGCAAATTTATAAAAAATTCAAACAGAAATACCTTACATACATAAGTATTCAGACCCTTTGCTTTGAGACTCAAAATTTTGCTCAGGTGCATCCTGTTTCCATTGATCATCCTTGAGATGTTTCTACAACTTGATTGGAGTCCATCTGTGGTAAATTCAATTGATTGACTGCGTGGCCATGCACGCTTCCAAAAAGATCATCAAGGACAACAACCAACCGAGCCAATGGCTGTTCACCCCGCTATCATCCAGAAGGCGAGGGTGCAACAAAGCTGGGTACAGGTGCAACAAATCTGGGACCGAGAGACTGAAAAACAGTTTCTATCTCAAGGCCTCAGAGTGTTAAACAGCCACCACTAACATAGAGAGGCTGCTGCCAACATACAGACTCAAATCTCTGGCCAATTTAATAAATGGACTTAATAAAGGTATCACTAGTCACCTTAAATAACTTTAATAATTAGGTTATAGACAGCTCTACCTGGATGTTTACCAGCAAACATGATAAACCACCCCCATGGTTATAGACTGCTCTACATGGATGTTTACCAGCAAACATGATAAACCACCCCCATGGTTATAGACAGCTCTACCTGGATGTTTACCAGAAAACATGATAAACCACCCCCATGGTTACAGACTGCTCTACCTGGATGTTTACCAGCAAACATGATAAACCACCCCCATGGTTATAGACAGCTCTACCTGGATGTTTACCAGCAAACATGATAAACCACCCCCATGGTTATAGACAGCTCTACCTGGATGTTTACCAGAAAACATGATAAACCACCCCCATGGTTACAGACTGCTCTACCTGGATGTTTACCAGCAAACATGATAAACCACCCCCATGGTTATAGACTGCTCTACCTGGATGTTTACCAGAAAACATGATAAACCACCCCCATGGTTACAGACTGCTCTACCTGGATGTTTACCAGAAAACATGATAAACCACCCCCATGGTTATAGACTGCTCTACCTGGATGTTTACCAGAAAACATGATAAACCACCCCCATTGTTATAGACTGCTCTACCTGGATGTTTACCAGAAAACATGATAAACCACCCCCATGGTTATAGACTGCTCTACCTGGATGTTTACCAGAAAACATGATAAACCACCCCCATGGTTATAGACTGCTCTACCTGGATGTTTACCAGAAAACATGATAAACCACCATGGGAGTGGTTTATCATGTTTTCTGGTAAACATCCAGGTTTGTAGGAATGAAAATATAAAATGTTTATTTTTCCGTCCCCGATATTAACTTAGAAATTACTTGGTAAACTGGTAATAATATAACATTGGCTGCTAGGACCATACGTCAGGACTACCGGGCATGCTGACACCTTGCTGTCCCCAGTCCGCCCGGCCTTGCTGTTATTCCAGTTTCAACTGTTTCTGCCTGCGGTTACGAAACCCCTACCTGTCCCAGACCTGCTGTTTTCAACTCTTAATGATCGGCTATGAAAAGCCAACTGAGATTTATTCCTGATTATTATTTGACCATGCTTGTCATTTATGAACATTTTGAAAATCTTGGCTCTCTCTAATTTTCTCCTCTCTTTCTCTCGGAGGACCTGAGCCCTAGGACCATACGTCGGGACTACCGGCCGTGGTGACTCCTTGCTGCCCCTGTAAGAGCTGTCGCTCTCCTCATCCTCAGATGAGGTGAGGAGAGAAGGATCTTCTGACCAAAATGCGGAGTCTGGGAAATATGCCATCTTTATTATAAATAACCACGATGCAGATGGCAACACGAAAACTAAACAAAACACTTTAAAACTACAAAATAACAAAACGACGTAGAACGAAAACCTGAACATAAACTTACATAACTGAAACGTAAACTCACGAACAGGCAACAGACGACATCGAAACAAAACGAACAGCCAAACAGTCCCGTTTGTGAATATACATCAAATAACGACACGAAGACATCACAGGAGACAATCACCCACAAACACACAGTGATAATGCCCTACCTAAATATGACTCTTGATTAGAGGAAAATGCAAACCACCTGCCTCTAATCAAGAGCCATACCAGGCACACCGAAACCAACATAGAAACAGATAACATAGACTGCCCACCCAAAACACATGCCCTGACCATAAACACATAAAAAACAACATAAAACAGGTCAGGACTGTTACAGTACCCCCCCCTCAAGATGCGCACGCCGGGCGCACAAGCACAAAGTCCAGGGGAGGGTCCGGGTGGGCAGTTGACCACGGTGGTGGTTCCGGCTCAGGACGCTGTCCCCATACCACCATAGTCACTCCCCTCTTCTTTCTACCCCTTCTAATGCCCACCCTAACACTACCTTCCCCTAAATAAACAGCTAGCACCAGGACAAGGGGCAGCACCGGGACAAGGGGTAGCACCGGGACAAGGGGCAGCACCAGAACAAGGGGCAGCACCAGGATAAGGACCATCACTGGGACAAGGGGCAGCACCGGGACAAGGGGCAGCACCGGGACAAGGGGCAGCACCGGGACAAGGGGCAACACCGGGACAAGGGGCAGATCCCGGCTGAAGGACTCTGGCAGGTCCTGTTTGGACGGCTCTGGCAGGTCCATGCTGGCTGACGGCTCTCTACGCTCATGGCAGGCTGACGGCTCTTGACGCTCATGGCAGGCTGACGGCTCTCGACGCTCATGGCAGGCTGACGGCTCTCGACGCTCATGGCAGGCTGACGGCTCTCGACGCTCATGGCGCTCTGACGGCTCTGGCTGCTCATGGCTCTCTGACGGCTCTGGCTGCTCATGGCTCACTGACGGCTCTGGCTGCTCATGGCTCTTTGACGGCTCTGGCTGCTCATGGCTCTTTGACGGCTCTGGCTGCTCATGGCTCTCTGACGGCTCTGGCTGCTCATGGCTCACTGACGGCTCTGGCTGCTCATGGCTCTTTGACGGCTCTGGCTGCTCATGGCTCTCTGACGGCTCTGGCTGCTCATGGCTCGCTGGCGGCTCTGGCAGATCCTGTCTGGTTGGCGGCTCTGGCAGATCCTGTCTGGTTGGCGGCTCTGGCAGATCCTGTCTGGTTGGCGGCTCTGGCAGATCCTGTCTGGTTGGCGGCTCTGGCAGATCCTGTCTGGTTGGCGGCTCTGGCAGATCCTGTCTGGTTGGCGGCTCTGGCAGATCCTGTCTGGCGGGCGGCTCTGGCAGATCCTGTCTGGCTGACGGCTCTGGCAGATCCTGTCTGGCTGACGGCTCTAGCGGCTCCTGTCTGGCTGACGGCTCTAGCGGCTCCTGTCTGGCGGATGGCTCTGTAGGCTCATGGCAGACGGGCGGCTTTGCAGGCTCATGGCAGACGGGCGGCTTTGCAGGCTCCTGGCAGACGGATGGCTCAGATGGCGCTGGGGAGACGGATGGCTCAGATGGCGCTGGGGAGACGGATGGCTCAGATGGCGCTGGGGAGACGGATGGCTCAGATGGCGCTGGGGAGACGGATGGCTCAGATGGCGCTGGGGAGACGGATGGCTCTGGCCGGATACGGCGCACTGTAGACCTGGTGCGTGGTGCCGGAACTGGAGGCACCGGGCTAATGATAAGCACCCTCCTACTAGTGCGTGGAGCAGGGACAGGGCACACTGAACTCTCAAAGCGTACTCTATACCTGGTGCGTGGTACCGGCACTGGTGGCACCTGGCTGAGGGCACGCACCTCAGGACTAGTACGGGGAGAAGTGACAGTGTGTACAGGACTTAGGAGACGCACAGGTGGCTTAGTGCGTGGGGCCGGAACTGGAGGCACTGAACTGGATACACGCACTATAGGGAGAGTGCGTGGAGGAGGAACAGGGCTCTGGAAATGCACTGGTAGCCTAGTGCGTAATGTAGGCACTGTAGGTACTAGGCTGGGGCGGGGAGGTGGCGCCGGAAATACCGGACCGTGCAGGCGTACTGGCTCTCTTGAGCATTGAGCCTGCCCAACCTTACCTGGTTGAATGCTCCCGGTCGCCCTGCCAGTGCGGCGAGGTGGAATAGCCCGCACTGGGCTATGCAGGCGAACCGGGGAAACCATGCGTAAGGCAGGTGCCATGTATGCCGGCCCGAGGAGACGCACTGGAGACCAGACGCGTTGAGCCGGCCTCATGACACCTGGCTCAATGCCCAATCTCGCCCTACCAGTGCGGGGAGGTGGAATAACCCGCACCGGCCTATGCACACGTACAGGAGACACCGTGCGCTCTACTGCGTAACACGGTGTCTGCCCGTACTCCCGCTCTCCACGGTTAGCCTGGGAAGTGGGCGCAGGTCTCCTACCTGCCCTTGGCCCACTACCCTTTAGCCCCCCCCCAAGAAATTTTTGGGAGTTACTCACAGGCTTTTTCGGCTTCCGTGCCAGACGTGTTCCCTCATAATTCCGGTTCCTCTCTCCGGTAGCCTCCGCTCTCCTAAGTGCCTCCAGCTGTTCCCATGGAAGGCGATCTCTACCTGCTAGGATCTCCTCCCATGTGTAGACACCTTTTCCATTCAATACATCGTCCCATGTCCATTGCTCCTTCTTCTGTCCCTTACTCCGTTTAGCATTCCCATACCGCTTGGTCTCTGTATTTTGGTGGGTGATTCTGTAAGAGCTGTCGCTCTCCTCATCCTCAGATGAGGTGAGGAGAGAAGGATCTTCTGACCAAAATGCGGAGTCTGGGAAATATGCCATCTTTATTATAAATAACCACGATGCAGATGGCAACACGAAAACTAAACAAAACACTTTAAAACTACAAAATAACAAAACGACGTAGAACGAAAACCTGAACATAAACTTACATAACTGAAACGTAAACTCACGAACAGGCAACAGACGACATCGAAACAAAACGAACAGCCAAACAGTCCCGTTTGTGAATATACATCAAATAACGACACGAAGACATCACAGGAGACAATCACCCACAAACACACAGTGATAATGCCCTACCTAAATATGACTCTTGATTAGAGGAAAATGCAAACCACCTGCCTCTAATCAAGAGCCATACCAGGCACACCGAAACCAACATAGAAACAGATAACATAGACTGCCCACCCAAAACACATGCCCTGACCATAAACACATAAAAAACAACATAAAACAGGTCAGGACTGTTACAGCCCCCAGTCCGCCTGGCCTTGCTGCTATTCCAGTTTCAACTCTTCTGCCTGCGGTTATGGAACCCCTACCTGTCCCAGACCTGCTGTTTTCAACTCTTAATGATCGGCTATGAAAAGCCAACTGAGATTTATTCCTGATTATTATTTGACCATGCTTGTCATTTATGAACATTTTGAAAATCTTGGCTCTCTCTAATTTTCTCCTTCTCTCTTTCTTTCTCTCGGAGGACCTGGGCCCTAGGACCATGCATCGGGACTGCCGCCCGTGGTGACTCCTTGCTGTCCCCAGTCCGCCTGGCCTTGCTGCTATTCCAGTTTCAGCTGTTCTGCCTGCGGTTATGGAACCGCCACCTGTCCCAGACCTGTTGTTTTTCAACTCTTAATGATCAGCTATGAAAAGCCAACTGAAAATTATTCATGATTATTATTTGACCATGCTTGTCACTTATGAACATTTTTGAACATCTTGGCATAGTTCTGTTATAATCTCCACCCGGCACAGCCAGAAGAGGCCTGGCCACCCCTCATAGCCTGGTTCCTCTCTAGGTTTCTTCCTAGGTTTTGGCCTTTCTAGGGAGTTTTTCCTAGCCACCGTGCTTCTACACCTGCATTCTAGCTGTTTGGGGTTTTAGGCTGGGTTTCTGTACAGCACTTCGAGATATTATCTGATGTACGAAGGGCTATATAAAATAAAATTGATTGATTGAAATTGATTGTTATGTATAATCTTGTGTGAGATGACGAAACCCCCTAACTTTGGGAAGTTCTTTGAGACCAAGAGAAAATTGCTAAACTATAGTATTTGTAATTGATTATGACGCATTCTTATATGTATGTGGTTATATTTGCAGGGAGGAGAGAGACCGTTGACTAAATTATTGATATATGCAGTGTAGCTCTTTCCTGCAGTTAAATGAATCCAGGCTGTATCACAACCGGCCGTGATTGGGAGTCCCATAGTGCGGCGCAAAATTGTCCCAGCGTCGTCCGGGTTCGGCCGGTGTAGGCCGTCATTGTAAATAAGAATTTGTTCATAACCGACTTGCCTAGTTAAATATAGGTTACATTTAAACAAATGTTAACACATTTAAAATGACCAGATTGCCTTCTAGTGGCCTCATGGGTGGAACGTTGTTAATATTTTTCATAATTTCATAATTAATATACAGGATTGGAAAAAACTCTGAAAATCCAGTGTTTCTATGTCAAACACCAAGCAAAATTAAACATTCACATTATATGTTATTATTTTTTTATTGAGGAAGATTGTAGCCAGGCAAACGGGAAAGGACAAAATTAAAACATTTATTTTAAAGATTAAGTTGCTAAGGTAGGTTATTGCCGTAACAGCATGTTTTCATTGAAGGTTGTTATGGCATTCTAACTAATTGGTTCTACAGTACATAGCTAGCAGTAATTCAGGGCCAGTTGCAGCACTTGCAAGCATCAACATAGACCAGGCCGGGCTGGCATTTGTGCAGGTAGGTGTTGCCACGGAAACACTGGAAGTAGGTGGTGTTGTCGAAGATGTTGACGTACAGGCCGTCTGGGCGTCCGGAGCAGAAGCTGAGGATGGGGTCAGGAGTGGTGGTGGGTGCCCGAGTGGTGGTGGGCTTGGGGGCGAAGCCTGGGAGAGGGAGGGAGAAAGGGAAGGAGGTATGGAGAAAGGGAGGAGAGTTTGAGATGATATATAGACCTACATACTGTATACCTTTCCTATACTTGACTTAGAGGTTTGTAAAGTCAATTTAATTGAATTCAATTGAACTGAATGGAAGTTCATTTACCCAGAGAGTTGCGGAGGTGGTTGACGAGAGGGAAGGAACCATCAGCACAGAAAGCACCACTGAAGTCATCCATGTCTAGGGTCCACACAGAGGCTCCTCCCAGGTTCTTGGTCTTCAGCCACTGGACCTGATGAAGCAAAGAAGACACAGACAGATGTGCTAACATGGACATGGCTTTAGAGATAAATCAGTTGATTGCATGATTGATTGATATTGACTCATATGTTCCTGGCATGTACCTTGGCAGCGTAGCTCTCCTTGCTGTCGTAGCCCACCCAGGAACTGCCTTATACGGCGTAGGGGACCTTCTGCTCATCAACCCATTCGATAGTGGCACCGGAGGTGAAGGAGCAGACCTGGGAGGAGTGAAACATTCTGTTAGATAATGACAAACAAACAGATAAACAAACAAACTACATAAAATGACGTGTAGTGTTATGAGATTCGTGGCCTGTGTGCTTTGAGTAAAAAAAAAAAATATATATATATAGATCAGATGTATGATCATGAACATAGTTATTAAAGTTTTGGCGCACCTCGTAGTAGGACCAGTATCCTGCGTCACGGGTGTAGGGGCCTGCGTCAGCCGGGCCGTTGGTGGGGGCTCCCAGGCCAGTGTTGGAGGTGGTGAGACGGTAGGTACGGCCGTAGGTGGGGAAACCCATCAGCAGCTTCTCAGCGGGAGCACCGTTGTCCAGCCAGTAGGTGATTGCAGAGTCCTAACACACAGGGACAGGTGGTTAAGACAAGGGAGCTACAATGGAGGACATCTATACCAATTTTTCCTATATTTACATAATTTCTTCACAAGTTTCCTGGTGAAAAACTTGGTGTAGATGTTAAAAAAGAAAGTTGTCTTACGACATTGAAGTGGTAGTGTGTCCCCGAGTCATGGCTGCTGCGGAACAGTGGGCTATTTTGTCCTGTGGCTCTCTCCCAGTGTCCGTGGAAGTCATAGGTCATCACGTTGATGAAGTCCAGAGAGCTGCAGAGACATAAATAGACAGAGGAATGAAGTATATAAAGTGTGTTTGTTTGAAAAAGAGAGAGAGGGAGAGAGATAAAAAAGAGAAAGAGAGAAAACAAAGACTTCAATTTATATCAGAGACTTATATCAGTTGAGTGGGTTTCTCCCAGACCCATGCTGTCTACAGTACCTGGCGATCTGGGCCACCTCGTAGATGGAGTTGATAGTGGGCTGAAGAGCAGCCACGTTGGCAGACAGGAGCAGCTGGGTCAGCCTGGTGTCTTTAGCGTCATTCTCAAAGGCCTTCTGCAGCTCCTGTTAAGCCATACAGAGACATTAGGTACAGAAAATAGTCAAAACTATACGGCCGTTCAGGCTGAGCCGGATAGACAGCACTACAACGCTAACAAGTCACAGAAAATGACAGAAACACATTGAAAGATAAAGGTGCAAATCCTCACTTATGTTATAACTGTCAGTAAAAAAGTTTATGTGCAAGCTTACTCTGACGAGCTCGGTGAATCTCTCTCTGTCTCCATCGGGGCTGCCGTTTTGAGTGGGGAACTCCCAGGCCAGGTTGAGACCGTCAAAGCCATGGGAACGCAGGTAGCTGATGGCTGACTTGATGAAGGCCTGGCGGCCCTCAGGCTTGGACACCATGCCGATGAATCTAGAGGGGTGGAGGGAGACAATGTAAACCGTTACTCTGGTCCTGAGCCTATTGATGTGCAGAAGTAGGGAAATTGAAAACACTATGATAAAACACAATGATTAAACACTATGACAAAACACAATGATTAAACCTGATAAAAAAGGAGTGGAATGGGAAACAATAAAAACCTGCACCATTGAAATTGACTTTTTCAGATGCTGGGTACAAAAATACAATTCTGTTTAATGTGGATTAGTGGAAAAATGTGAAAGTTAAGTTTCATCTTATCGCAAACCATGCTTTTGTAGAGCTGTGAAATCGCAATAAAATACTGTGAAGAACCAATAAGAGACTTACGGGCTGAGTCCGTTGACTGTGCCTCCGACAGACAGTAGAGTCTTCATCATTGGGTTCCTGCAGATCAGAGAGGTAAGATGAGGAGTCAAACCTTGTGTTCACCGTGGAATTATTAACTAAGGCCCAACTCTCACTGATGTCAATCCAGAGTCACTCACACATTCTTCAGGTGGTTGAGGCTCTTGTAGAGGGTCTCGTCATTCCACTCGATAGGGGCGACCTGGTTGAAGCTGTTGATGGTTGCCAGGGCGTAGATCACGTGGGTGCAGAGGAACGGGTCGATGTTCTCAGGGGTGAACTTCCCAGTGGTTGGGCGATACTGGGACCAGTTGGTCATGTGACACACCAGTTTGGTGGAGGCGGCTGGAGGTAGAAGAGGAAATCTATCCAGAGGCTGAACTTCACACTGACCCTTTGGGGTGCTCTAAAATAGTGGGTTGGATTATTGTGCTTTATGGGATTCCTAATTTTAAATGCTTATGTAGGATGCGTGAATTTGAGTAGGATTACCGAGCCTCAGAGGTGTAATTGGGGCTCAGATAAGGAGATCTAAACCACAGAATTACATTGAACACAATCTTTATCTCTATGGTTTAAACATGTCAATTGAGAAATGTAAAAAAGTTGATGAGGGAAACACTTACCAATCTGCAACATCAGCAGAAGGCCCAGACCTGAGGAAAGATTACTGAGTTAACAGAGTAGACACTAGGGACTCGTTTGCCAGAGCGTCATGTTGAAGAATAAGATGAGGAGGATGATAATGATAAGCAGGATGAGGATGATGATAGTGATGGTAATGACTGAAGAAGGCATAGGAATATACCTGCAAGCACAGTAAGTCTGACCATTGTGTTGTAAAAATAAAGAATGTTTTCCTTAGAAACAATGTACCTGAAAGAAAGGATAGATTATTAAAATAAATTAATACATACAAACAAATAAACAAACAAATGACTTAATAAATACATTCTTAAATATAAAAATATAACGAAAATCGTATAATTATGCAATTATAACATTTCATACATTAAATACTTTTTAAAAGCAGAGTGCAATTCTGTTGTTATGTTGTTAATTCAGATCAACCAAGTTTGTAAATATTAGATATCACAAAGTATTGGATAGTGTTTCACAATTAGTATTGGAACGTATTTCACAATCTCTAAAATTTAGTAACCCATGTAACTATTGTTCTTGATTAGCTGGATATCAAACAAAACCACATTAGTCTATACCCAGACCTAGGTCAAATGTATAAACACTTTCAAATACTTGAAGTGCACTTCACATACTGTAACTTGACTGGTATAATGGAACCAATTAAAAAGTCCCCCAAATTGTATTTTATTTTTATAAATAAAAAATAAAAAATGTAACCTTTATTTACGCCCTGGCCACCATAACCAAAAGGGTCAACTCCACCCACCCTGTAGTGTATTCAATAATGTATTTGAACCAAGTCTGATGTAAGCATACACACACTTATATCCACTGTTAACAAACCTAAATCTTTTCAAATACTATTCACACGTTAATTAATAAACACGCTGTTATCACAATGTCATGCATGATAAGTACGTTGCAAAATAGCGGTGATATTACATATGAAATGACAAGATATGTTACATACATTAATATAGTATTACATATTACATACAAAACATGAATGTGGATGTGATCGTATTACCTTTCTCCACCAGTGACAGAGGGCGAGTTTCTAGCTGTGCTTTGTTCTTGCTCATTTATACTTTCACTTTCCCTAATAATAATTGGTATCAAAGTGCAAGTGATAAGTTTCGTGGCTATTCTGGGTAGTGGGAGATTGACTGATTAGGGGAGACCGCGGTTGGCTTTCACACTTTTTACTCTCATGTAATTCTCAGCACCAGTATATCTTACAAGACTCGTTTAAGCCTTAATAGAAATACCAAGGCCTTGGGTTGACATACAGTAGGGACCCTTTCTATCCTCATATCGTATTCCAACATTGAGCTAAAAGCCATCAAACACACGCTCCATTCTGGGGTTAGTTGTCACAATGTTTGCTAGTTGCTTATTCCTTTTGTAACAGGAACTATAGCATACAGAGTCTTAGAAATAGTCAAGCCTTTCTTTGATCGAGAAATATTCCCAACAAAATTCAGCATTTTATGCCGTGAGAGCAACATATGACACGTGTGTGTGTGTGCATTTCATTGGACGGTGTATACCATGTGTATATCCTGTACATACGACTAATAAAAACGTGAAACTTGTCATGCTGACATGAATTGACCAGATGGATGAGATCTTTCAAATAATTTACTTATTTTAATATTACACAGCAATCTCTAGGGAATAATAAGGACTGTGACAATCAACCCAGGTCCCCCTCCCTAATAGATGAATTGACGCACACTAGGTAAAATGGCAAGTGTTTAGGGGCTATTCATCCTGATATGTCACAACTGACATAATAAAGCAATCTTTGATCATGCTACATCATCCATGCAAATTGAACAGTGATAAGGAAATAAAAAACCCAGTGGAAGAGGAACGTTTTAAATACAACCCCAAGGTGTTTATTTAGTCATATTTACAAGTGCCATCCCCCCTTCACATTCCCATTCAACCACAGATTTAGATTGGCCAAATGGTATCATAACATATCAACATTTCAGCCCGGCCAGCTGACAGACAAACACATCCTAACAGAGAGGTTGCCCTTTTTAACCACTGATACAGGGACAGTGTTTTCACCCCCTTAATGCTTCAGGCTAGTATTAGGGGGAGAGTAACTGATCGCAGATCTGTGGTTACGGGCAACATCTACTTCGAGCACCATCATAGCTTCCACCACGAAGTGAGAGATGAACCGACCAATCAGACTTCCTGAAGTTGACACAACATTCCGATAACAGTTTTTGGACATGATGTCACCTTAGTATTACAGAGATATCTGATGGTAGTTTTAAATATGAAAAGCGTTGCGTTAACAAACACATTTACACACACACACACATACACAAATGAATAAGCTAGCATTAAGTACATAACCAAAAGGGCAACAACATTCCATGGCTGAGGCAACCTTCCCCGTTGGGGTAGAATAAGCAAGTGCAGATCACGTGTACTTGTGCGTCTTCTCAGACCTATACCAGTGCTGGGTGAGGAAGGAACAACACTACCCACCAAACAGTAGGCTCTGAGTTGTGAGCTAAGTATGTGCTAACAACTGTACTCTAGCAGCACAGTACAGTACAGTACAGTATCTACAGACCGATGATAAGTGAGATCCAGTGTACAAATACACTAAGTGTACAAAACATTAGGAATATCTGCTCTTTCCAGACTGACCGGGTGAATCCATGTGAAAGCTATGATCCCTTATTGATGTCACTTGTTAAATCCAATTCAATCAGTGTAGATGAAGGGTAGGAGACAGGTTAGAGAATGATTTTTAAGCCTTGAGACAATGTATTGTGTATGTGTGCCATTCAGATGGTGAATGGGAAAGACCAAAGATTTAAGTGCCTTTGAACGGGGCATGGTAGTAGGTGCCAGGCGCACATGTTTGAGTGTGTCAAGAACTGCAACACTGCTGGGTTTTTCACACTCAACAGTTTCCCGTGTGTATCAAGAATGGTCCACCATCTAAAGGGTATCCAGCCAACTTGACACAACTGTGGGAAGCATTGGAATCAACATGGGCCAGCATCCCTGTGGAACGCTTTCAACACCTTGTAGAGTCCATGCCCCGACGACTTGAGGCTGTTCTGAGGGCAAAAGAGGGTACAACTCAATATTAGGAAGGTGTTCCTAATGTTTTGTATGCTCAGTTTATGTCTTTACCATAGTAACTCCTATCCTGTGTTTACGGGAACACAGGCTGCTTTCCCAGTTGGTGGCTGTATCAGTTTATCTTAAACATTATTGAACAGCTAGATGTGATACAGTGTACAGAGCTGAGTGGTCCAGTGGCTTTCAGCATATCAGGCCTTAGTAACTGATTGACCCTGCAGAAGCTGCTAAATGAGATATATCATCAACAATATGTTTGACTATACTTTGACCGGCATGTTGAGAGTCAAGTTGATGTCCTTGTTCTGCAGTTTTAACGACAGTATTACCATGCATTCATTGTCTTCAACGTCAAAGTGAGAGTTTGTGTTTCCTCAAGTAACTCATTACTATAAGACGTATGGACAGTCACGTCTTCTCTTTTTTAGCTGCCCTCTTTATTTTAAGGTACAGTGATCAACATACCAAAACAGTTTATAAAACGCAACAGTCCTGATCCAATAGAAAATGACCTGAACACTGTCAGGCACAGGATTGGGTGGCTTCACACACTGGAATCAAAACAACACTACGGGTCTGAAACATCAAAACTGACAGGTGTTGAATACATCAATGTATTATGAAAACAACGTGACTGTCAAAACTGGGTACTCTGGGTATAGTGGCGTTGTTGCTGTACTAACAGATTGTCATCAAAATGTTTCATATCCAGTGTGTTTGTATCTAGCTCATTCTGATGTTGACAATCAGTTGATGTCTGTTTAAAACAAACAATAACTTCTATACAGCTTTGGCCCTAAAATGTGAGATGTAGCTAGCAGACAGCACTGGAAAAAACAAGTGGTCCATCATCCAACCACTTGCTCAACAAACCGTTTTCAACTCCCAGACTTTAACAAATAACAAAAAAAGACCCCTTGCAAACCATAAAATGTATTGTTTGATTCCTACACTCCTGAGATGTTTTGAAATCATAGAATTACAATTAGTGATGACTAACAAACCCTGGAGTGCCGCAGAGCTTCTTGGTTCCTAGAACTGTTGCATAGAACAACATGTAGCAGCACAAACGTACTGCTACTGGCCAACCTGCCTTTATATGGTTCAGACCAACAGAAATGGAACAAAACAACAATATAAAACATACAGTAGTTGCCATCTTGTTTCACGTTAAGATGTATCTAACAGTAGTTATATTGAGAACAGACACACTGTGTTGGAACAGCAGTTTACCATTGAACTTCTTGGCTACGTCCAAAATCAATAGTTCAATGTACTGAACATACATTCCACAGACTTTCTAGGTGCAGGAGTTATCAGATGGGAAAATATAGGAGAAGACCCACTGTTCAAAAGCTGCCACGGTTTTAATGTACAGTGGCATAACACTTGACAAAGACAGTGGTTGACATGTTGCTATTGTAACTGGAAACATCGGGAACATCTAAATAGCTTGCGGGAATTCTCTTTGCTTTACACCCAAATCAATATCACAGGGCCTTCATGATTAGCTAGCATATGCGGTATGTTCCTTGGTCCCGTGTGGCTCAGTTGGTAGAGCATGGCACTTGCAACGCCAGGGTTGTGGGTTCAATTCCCAACGGGGGGACCATGATGAATATGTATGAACTATCCAATTTGTAAGTCGCTCTGGATAAGAGCGTCTGCTAAATGTCTTAAATGTAAATGTAGATGTCGTATCCTTGCTGTGAAACCTTCTCAGACAGACAGTATTTATGGCAGGTGTGTTGCATGATTAACAGTTAATGAACAACAGGACATGTTACATAAAAGTTAATAGATAACGGGTGACAGAATAATGGTGCATTAATAATAATACTAACGATAACTCTGTACTTTGTGATCACACTTTCATTGTATTTTTGCTGTTGAAAGAACTGATGAAGCTCTTTATCAAGTTGAGTTCTCTCATCTAAACATAAACAATAAAAAAGGTAAACATTCATTTGGACCATTGAAGTTATTCATCCTGATGCTGCCATCGCAAACAAATAATAAAGCAACCAATCAAATGCACAGGCAGAAAATCCAAAGAGAAAATGGACCATTTTAAACAGACTGTGTCATAAGAAAAACCAGTAGACTAAGTTAGCGTTCTATTTACAGTGAGTTCCATTTGAAGTAGACTTTCTCAAAAATCATGAGATTTATGACATCACTGTTTTGTCCCCCTTCATCTTATTCTAGATACAAACGTTTGAGTTGGTCAGTGTATGAGGGAACCAAAGATGTTGTCTACTGTTCTGTATGTATGTACCATAGATAATTATAGAGGACTCATCATTGTACCTGTCCCATTATGGTGTCTGTGAGGGCACGGGCAGCGCCATTGAGACCATCTCCATTTTGAAGTAGTACATTTTCTTCTACTACTACTTCTATGAGTTGGTAAAAAAACTGAAAGGGTGCATACTGCCACCTGGTAGTGTGTTGTTTAAACAGGTATAAAGGGAAGGTTGGCGATTTACTGCCACCTGCAGTTACGGAATGTTTGATCACAAGTATAATTCATTGGCTGATCCCTCCTGATGACCTGGATGGAATTATGTGATCCTTCCTTAACCCATAGGATGTCCCACCCATTTGACAACTTCAGAATGGTGAAAGTCCTCAATTGCGCAGCCCAAGCTAAAACGTGCTTTTGGGCACTAGAGTCCTCTTTCATTCTCTATGGTATGTACACATGATGCTCTACATACACAGGCTGATTTGGGTGACATACGCCAGTGAGCCTTGGGTTTATAGCAGAGTAGGGAAAGCCAGGAGACATGGAGAGAGTGACATATTGCTGTGAAGCACAAAGGCCTCTCTTATCCCCATAAGGCATGGTTCTAACGACACCAATGTAACTGACAATCAGGTAGTCTGACCCACTTGAAACCCCACTTGAAACCCACACATAAAAAAATTACCCTCTTTGATTTTCTTGTAAAAAGAATAAAATAACCATTCGTCATTTTGACAACTCCCACCATCCCCCTTGTTTCAAAATATTACCCCACACATCCCTCCGCACCTATTCAAATTCATCCCTTAACCCCACCCCAACAAAACTCCAGATAGGTGAATTTGACCAATCGGTTTAGACCATGAAACATAATGTCCAGGGATTGTTGTAGATCACAGGTCCAGTAAGCCAATGAGAGTGATGGAGAGAGTGGCGGTGAGCAGGAGAGGAGCATGATTGGACCATGGGGATCCCGCCTGGTTCTGCACCATCATTCCAGTTCCTGTTTGAGAAAGAGAAAGAGAGCGAGATAGAAAGCGAGAGAGAGAGAGACAGAGAGAAAATTGGGGACATGCTCTGGTACAGTATTATTAAAACAGTTGCCTTCTTGTCTCCTTTGCTTATTGGAGGAGTCACAGTTCTAATACTGAGCTCAGTAAGCAAAAGCTAATTGACAGACACGGACTAACAACCACTGTCTCTCTGACTGGCTCACACAGCCCTCCCGGGTCTAGAGACTGGGACTAGAACACAGCTAGTCTTAAGCATACTCCAAAGAGCAATGTGTGTGTGTGTGTGTGTGCGCGCACGCGCATATGTGTTCAGTATGTGTGTATTCCTGCATGTGTGTGATAGACAGGCACTAATACAGAATCCAGTGAGGTAAACCCCCATTAACCCTCTCTACCTCTCATTAAACCCTGTCACTCACTGACGAACCTCAACTTTCCACAGCAGCCTATCAACCTCACAGGCAGCAACGGAACTCCAGAAAGCTACCCAGTTCCAATATTCCAATTGCCACCTGAGAAATGATAGGCTATCAGAAACAGGAAGGCCAAAAAGATCATCAAGGACAACAACCACCCGAGCCACTGCCTGTTCACCCCGCTATCATCCAGAAGGCGAGGTCAGTACAGATACATCAAAGCGGGGACCGAGAGACTGAAAAACAGCTTCTGTCTCAAGGCCATCAGACTGTTAAACAGCCATCACTAACATTGAGTGGCTGCTGCCAACACACTGACTCAAATCTCTATCCACTTTAATAATTAAAAATGTTATGTAATAAATGTATCACTAGTCACTTTAAACAATGCCACTTTATATAATGTTTACATACCCTACATTACTCATCTCATATGTATATACTGTACTCTATACCATCTATTGCATCTTGCCTATGCCGTTCGGCCATCGCTCATCCATATATTTATATGTACATATTCTTATTCATTCCTTTACACTTGTGTGTATAAGGTAGTTGTGAAATTGTTAGGAATTGTTAGATTACTTGTTAGATATTACTGCACGGTCGGAACAAGAAGCACAAGCATTTCGCTACACTCGCATTAACATCTGCTAACCATGTGTATGTGACCAATAACATTTGATTTTTGATTTGATTTGATTTGACGTGGATTTCACAGAACAGTTTGACCTCATCCTCCCAACTGGGCTGCCGTGTATAGCCGTGTGGTTCCAATTACCACTTAAGCTTTTGTAACCTTCTGTGTGTGACAGCTAGCTAATCCTGTTAGCCGTGGGCTACACTAGCTGTTGGGGCGGAATCATGCAGAACAGGAGATGGGATTTGGTTATTTCATATCCTCCTATAGTGAGTTCTGATCACAGCAGGAGTGGTGTAGCTGTTAGACTAGTCCTAGGTGGGGTTGTAACTTAAACTTGGCACAAAACCTTGCCTGAAGAAGATCTGGCGCTATGTGGTGTGTGTAGTGTTGCAAAGCTACTGGTAATATACCAAGGTTACTGGAATGTTGGTCATGAACAGGTAATCTATGGCAACGTTGCTAATTTATACTTGTATAACTTTTAAATGTATTCATATTTTACATGATTTTTAAAAATATCTGTGTCCATATTGTCCATGAGTTTCTAGTGGATAGAACATAAGTGTTCAAGATAATATAGACTAATTCATGAAAAAAGTAGCTAATCAACAATGGCCACTCTGCAACTCTTCCAACAATTGTCTTTTATCACAACTGCCACCAGTTTGGCTCTAAAACATTTACAACAAAGACATATTGACATCGTAAAATAAAAAAACGTGGGTAAAAAAAAGACAAAGGCTATTTCATGCTGAAACCCTCAGTAGAAACACCAATGGTATTATTTGATTATTTAACATATTATACATGTGATAAGGCCACACAGAGGGACAGAGATAATTAGACACCTGTGATAATCTGAACTACCCAAAAAGGCCCTAGATTCAATCTGATAAAATTCCACAAAATCCTTGAAAGTTACAAAAATTATGTTAGTGTGCTCTTGTTCACTTCCCTTCACTGATATGAAAGGAAATGACTGGTATAAGAAATATGGTAGAAATAATCTATAGCCCATCCTTTCACCAATCCAATGCTTATAGATTTAGGGGAAGTAGTGAACGAGTGTACACTTTATGAGAAAAAAAATATTATTGGAACACACACCCAGTCAGTCCAAGTCTCACCTGAGTCTCGGGAGACGATGGTCTCTTGAGCGGCTCCGTCGCCCCCCTCCCCCCAGGAGCGTATCTCCAGGACCACGTAGCCATTGTCTTTGGGTAGGGGCAGGGTCACAGACGTCTTCCCCTTGTCCAGAACCTTCAGAGCAGACTGGCCCTCGTGCTTGTACAGGACCTGAGAGAAGACAGAGGGAGGGAACCTATTCACACAAACTCTACAGAGGAAATACATTTGTTGGGTTATTGAATGTGTGTCCTTTCCCCCTTTGTTAACTATTATTTGTTTTATTAAGCTAATGTTTTCATTACTTTTCTGTTTTCTCTCTGCACAGCATCACACTATAAAACCAGAATAGGATGGTTCATCTTATCTATTGATGATATGCCATATCTTGAATGTTTTTCTATTGCCAGGCTGAGCCTTATCAAATGCTCTTTGATTCTTTTACATTCACTTTTTATTGCACTACATATCTGATTATTTACAGAAGGGTTGACCGCATATCCCCTTTCACTTCACACATCTTAACATGATTTTATATATTTTGACAGTGCATTCGCAATATGACAATAACATACCTACCTACCTCTCCTACAAACAGACACCACTCACCTTGTAACCCAGTACGGCTGATTCATTGTCCAGGGTCTTGACATGATCCCACCTAACAGTTACCCATGAGCCATCAGTCTTCCAGGACACGTTGCCAGGGGGACGATTAGGAGCTGTAAAGGTAAACAAAGGAAAACAACAAGAGACAACAACTTATTGACCTGTCTCACTTCCTGGGAGTCACATGACCAAGACATGAATTAAACTTAGATACATGTACTTGATAATACAATGGTCTCACACACGTTTTACGGACACAGAAACATGACGATCCAAACTGTAACCGAAATGCAACCCAACAGGCATGATATCATATAGAATATATTAATATAGGCATATGTTTGCCTAATGTTGACAGTGGGTTAAGGTATCAGTATCAGTAGCTTAAGGACAGGAGATCCTCTGTATCAGGATCAGCACAGACATGATTCCCTCTCACCCTATAAATCCTCCACAAGAATCTCTTTACACCCTTAAGCCCAGTAGATACTGGAAGCCAGGTCCATATCCACCCTCCCAAAAACACTGGGGCCATACTTACGAACTTCAGACAAAGTTTAAAATCAAGTTTAAGCATCAGCCAATAAAAATTCTTGCCGTATTGATACGCGATAGAATGCTGCATTGCAGCTGGTCCCATCAGATAACAAGGCACACGTTAGCCCTATGCTAAGTTCACCAGGTGGCAGTGATTATTTCCTTTAACAACTTCCTCATCAGCCTATCAAAGATGTTAAACTTGTGGGCGACAAAAGTCAAACGGCACAATCTGCTTTTGAAGTTACTAAAAAGCGTCTGATTTAAACTGTATGTTAAGATCACAGTGTAGCGATCCTGGCACCTGGTACTTTTCACGGTGAGCGGCAAGTTGGAATCCCAGGTGAGATAGATTTCTTTTCCTTTTTCCTTTAAAAAACCTTGGAAATGAAGATTACAAATAGGTTACTGCTACTACGTAGTCGTATAACATTAGTGCTGCTGGCGCGACGCTCCACCACTTCTCAGAATGGTGCATGTTTAATACAGTTTATATCAAAGCTGAATCAATGTCTTGCAAGACCACTTAATGATGAATTTGTATTCTACATAGGCCAAGCATACCGAATATAATAGCATAGTATAACAGTACTGTTAGACCAAAAACATCCTTTAATTTCTGATGTAGGCTACACTTACATGTACAACGTTTTGTATGCATTGATAGAATCATCCACTTCGTCATGTAAGCCTTATTTGAATTGAGCATTGAGGACCAGCAGTGAACAGTTATTTTCTCAACAAAAAAGCTTGACTTCACAGGGACTCAAACCCACAATTACTGTGCTCCAGAGATGACATGTTAAACCCCTTAGTGCTATATGCCATCTGGCAGGGATATCAATTGTGGTAAATGACAGCTTTTTGACAAGGCCACAAGGCTCTTCGTCTTTGTTTTTACTATGTACGAAAAACTTTGTCTGACTTTAGTAGCTAGTAGCCTAGGCAAGGATGCATCATGCTACATATTGATCTTTGTGACAGACCAAGTGGAACAAAAGTAAACTTTGACTTTGGATGTTTACCAAATCCATCTGGAGGCCAAGTTGACCTATTTCATTGAAATGCTGTTGGTTTGTGGAGAAAAAGTTGAACATCTCTGATACGCTGATGAGGGAAGTTGTTACAGGAAATAGTCAGTGCCACCTGGTAAAGTTAGCCTAGGGCTAACGTGTGCCAGGTTATCTGATGGGACAGCTACAATGTAGTGTTTTATCACATGACACTACGTCAGCCATTTAAATATGCTGATGCTTAAACTTAACCTTGAACTTAAACTTTTTCTAATGTTTGCAAGTATGGCCACATTGTGTTTGACCCCCTGGGGTGATCTCAGCTGGTAGGGACAATCCATCTCAGCCCACAGGGGAGAACTCATACTTACACTAACGCAATAATGTCAACCCATGGCTCACATCTGCTCCTGAAGGAGGCTTTGGGCCAGAGATTAAAATCATTTTTGAGTGTGTGTTATGTCATATATACGGAATGGTGTCTTGATGGTGGCAATACTGTGTGTGTGTGTGTGTTTGTGTGTGTGCACGTGTTAGGTATCCTACATACGTGGTCTCCTGGTAGTGACAGTGGTTCTGGGTGAGGCTGGTCCAGTGCCAGCGCTGTTGTAGGCCATTACGGTAACATGGTACCGGGTGCTGGGTCTCAGTCCCACCACGCGAGCCGTGGTCTCAAGCCCAGCTGTACGCACACGGTCTGCAGACGCCTCCCGCTCATGCTGACGCCAGTACCGGATCTGTAAACACACACATACACAGCATTGTCAAACAATTTGTTATGTGACCGTGGTTACATCTCTTAAAGGAATGAGATGCCTAATACTGGAATTGTTTCTTCTACTAAAAAAACAAACACACTTTGTCAAATCATTAGGAATGTTAGATACCTGTACTCTTCCTCACAATATACTTTGTGGTACTATAAATTGGAGCATATCTTCTGGTGAGCCTTGCATCTAAGCCCTTTGTTGTTTCATGCTTCACCTGAAGGCACTGTGTATTCTGTATTTTTTCTTCTCTTAAACTATGTTTCCTTACAAATATGTACAATAAACATATGTAAGATGAAAGTGTGACACCTGTTGATCCGTGATAATATGAATGACTCTACCATTGTTTCCCCACAGGGCCATCGTGATAACCAACCGTCAGACCTAATCTGCCTGTCGACAGACTGAACATGCTGATCCCAACCACACACAGCCCAGCTAAAAATGAGTACCATCTTTATTAGTGTGGGGGTAAAAGATCAAGGCTGAGAAGATAAGATGAGGTGAGGTCAACTCCAGGACGGTCTCTCACTGGCGTCAGGGGACTGATGGCACCATAGCTGGTAATGACTGGGACTGACTGGTTTTGAGCAAAAGTCCAGACATGGGTCCCAAATGGCACCCTATTCCATTCATAGTGAAATACTTTTGACCAGGGCCCATAGAATAGCTTGTCACATATATGTTATATGCTGGTGTTGTGCAGGTCCTGACCTCGTATCCTTGGAGGATACCGTTGGTGCTGAGATGTTGGATGGGGTCCCACGATACCTGCATCTCGAACGCTGTCAGAGCCGTTGCGTTGATCCTCGAGGGCGCCACCGTGGGCTCTGCATGGAGGGTCATGGGTAAAATAAGTGTTGGGGAGTCGGATCACATCTAACACACATAAGTACGATAAACACAATGAATTTACATAACGTGGTTGGTAAACATCTGCTTTTTTGTGTTTTTGTTCGCCCTCTTGTGGCAATCCAGCATAATGCTCCTAATCCTTCCTGTATGCCCCAGACCTGTTCTGACTCAGCCTCCTCTGCAGAGTGCACCAGGGTGATCTGACTGAAGGGTTAAGACTAGGGTTGAGGTTAGGGTTAGAGTTAGAGTTTCGGTTGCTCACCCTCTTCTGCAGAGTGCACCACAGCGATCTGGCTGAAGGGACCCTCTCCTTTACGGTTGTAGGCTTTGATCTTCACCTCAAAGAGGCAGTAGGGAGACAGGCTCTGGTTGGAATAAACGTAGCGAGACGACTCCACATTGGAAACACGCTCCACCACCCACGTCGGAGAGTTCTGCTTCCGGAATGCCAGGATGTAGCCGAAGCCATCTCCGTTCTGGTACTCTCTGGCCATGGGCTGGGATCAGATTCAAACAAAACTTTGTCAATTTTCACAATGACAAAACTCTCTCTAACACACACACACACACACACACACACACACACACACACACACACACACACACACACACACACACACACACACACACACACACACACACACACACACACACACACACACACACACACACACACACACACACACACACACACACACACACACACTGACCGTCCAGGTGATGATGAGTTCGTTGCGGTCTCCTCCTCCTCCACCTAGTCCACTAGGGGCCACTGTGGGAGCTGCTTGCTGGGTGCGTATGGTGTGAGAGGACATACTAGGCTCTCCACTGCCCAGGATGTTACTGGCGATGACCTGGAACTCATAGTCCATCCATGGCAACAGGCCAACCACACGAATCGACTCAGCATTGCCTTCAATGTTAGATGGGTCTGTGGGAGAAGAGAGGAGGAGAATGCGGGGGAAGGAAAGAAGGAGAAGTCAGGGACTAATTGATTGACACAAAAACACACAGGTACACAGATAAGCACACACACACAGACAGTGGTGGTCCTCTTACCTGTCCTCATCCTCTTCCAACCAGGAGACAGCGGCGAGTGACCCATGATAACATACTTCCCGATGGGGCTGTGGTTGTCATAGCCACGACTCCACCGCAACTCCACCGACGTCGCGGCAACGTTCTTCACCACCAAACCGCCGGGAGGTCCCGGGGGACCTGAGAAGAGACAGTTGGAGAATGCCTAGTCAGGACTTTTATCTAACCTCCTTCATTTACATGCAAGTACAAATTCTCACCCAGAAAGTAGTGGACGTAGCTCATTGTGGCCTGGGGATAAAGATGATTATGTAAGTAAGTCATTAACTAAAAAATCCTTATAAAATGTTACAACCAAGTTCTGTAATGCTGTAAAACAAACATTTTATAAGGATGACCATCATAGAAAAAGGTCAGGTGAGTTGTTGTGATATGATCGGGGTCTTACCTCTGACCACCAGTTTAGCAGAGGCTGAGGCGCTGTCCACCACGGTCTGAGCTGTACAGCTGTATGTACCTGCCTGACTCAGCTGACCACTCACTATCAACAGGTCACCTACGGTCTCCTTCTGTTAGAGACAGATAGATGGGTGAAGAGGGAGAGAGAATGGGAGGTTGGAGAGAGGGAACAAGAGAGAGTGAGAGATTAAAAAGAAAGAGGGTGAGAGATTAGAGATTAAAGAGAAAGAGGGCAAGAGATTAAAGAGATTAAAGAGAAAGAGGGCATGAGAGAAGTTAAAGATAAAGAGTGCGAGAGATTAAAGAGAACGGAGGCAAGAGATTAAAGATATTAAATAGAAAGGGGGCAAGAGATTAAAGAGATTAAAGAGAAAGAGAGATTAAAGAGAAAGAGGGCGAGAGAAAGGTAGGCAGATATATATAGAGAGAGAGAGACAGAGAGAGAGAGAGGAAAGAGAGAGCAGGTGACAGTGGAGAGAGAAAGAGCTTGTTTAGTAATTGGAGACATGGTCTGTCTGCTACAGAGAAACAAGCCAGGTATTCAGTATTCATATCATCACAATTTCACAGCAGTATTGAAGGTAACTTTAATTAAAATGAAATTCAATTGTATCCAACACTCGGCTTTAAAAGTATATACCATTATAAAGATGACTCCAGTGACAGTGAAATCTTGGTGCTGACCGAAACTTGTTTGGGTCAAGATTCTAAACTCTAATCCCCAGTACACCCAGAGGCATGGAAAATGGCAGTCACATCATCAACCTAGAAGTGTTTGGTCAGCAAGACGTGAACGGTAGGGAGGGAGACACATTACATGGATGGTCTCCTTGATATGGTCTGCAGCATAGATCTTAAGTGATTCAATTAAGCGTATAATAGCTGTCTCTAATCAAATGTTTGTTGTTTAAATAAACCCTGCTGAATGGTTCTTATTTTCATTAATCACACTGGGAATCATATTAATTTCAAGCTGTTTGATTCCAAAATCAGTTAAGCAGTTTCATTAAATTTCTAACTCTTTGATTCAAAATAACCCCAAGAGAACCCGTGGATTTTTTTTGTGTCATTCATCATGACGCACCCCATTCCTGCAATGGTTTGCTCTACTGTGGCTTGACTAACTCACCCCCTCCACGCGGTGGTACGGTCCACCGGGGTCCTCCAGGTCCAGCAGAGCTCCGTTGAGAGCCCAGGTGAAGGTGAGGTCCATGGTGGGGTCATGTGAAGCGTGACACTGCAGCGTGACGTTCTCCCCCTGGTTGATGTCAGCGTTAGAGGGAGCCAAGGTGATCTTAGTGGCATCTGGAGGGAAGGAGGGAAAGGACAAAGGGGAGAGGAGAAGGGGAGAGTAGGAGGAGCGGAGAGGAGGGGAGGATAGTGAGGGAGCTCAGTTACCTCTGACAGATGCAGTGTGTGTGTGTGCGTGTGTGTGTGCGTGTGTGTGTGCGTGCGTGTGCGTGTGCGTGTGCGTGTGCTTGTGCGTGTGTGTGTGTGTGTGTGTGTGTGTGTGTGTGTGTGTGTGTGTGTGTGTGTGTGTGTGTGTGTGTGTACCTCTAACAGACAGGTGTCCAGTGCTGTTGGCCTTGCCCAGGTAGTTCTCAGCAAAGCAGGTATACTTCCCCTCATCGGCCCTGCTGATGTTGTGGATTCGCAGCATCCCGTCTGGAGTCACTGTCACCCTGGAAGAAGAAGCAGGAAGCTCAAGTTACCTTCATTATCTTAACAGTTTGGAAATTATTTTGGGCTTTTTAAATGTTTGGGCCTTTTAAGTGTTTGCAGTTTGTTGCTAGATGGGAGTTAAGGACGAAATCAAATCTAAAACATGACAGACTTTCCTTCAGATCACGTTTCCCTTCTAATCTCCATTTGACCTTAACTTCTACCTTTTATGTTTAATTCTCTCTGGAGATGTATCAAGTGAACATTCATACACATACCCACACACACACACACATGCGCATAGACACACAGGTTAATTAATTATGTTTTTCATCTAGACACACAGACCTAACAAAGCACCAAAATGTGATGAAATCCGCTGAAATAGGTTCCTTTGATACACACATAACAGGGGAATGCTCTTTTGATCTTACCTTCTACTACATACCTATTGCACCTTTTGGTTTCTCAATCAAGCCTCAGGGTAAGGTGTGTGTGTGTGTGTGTGTGTGTGTGTGTGTGTGTGTGTGTGTGTGTGTGTGTGTGTGTGTGTGTGTGTGTGTGTGTGTGTGTGTGTGTGTGTGTGTGTGTGTTTGTGTGTGTGTGTTTGTGTGTGTGTGTGTGCATGCCTAAGTGTGTGTGCGTGAGTGTGTGAAAGGGGAAAGGAAAAGGGGGATACCTAGTCAGTTGTCCAACTGAATGTATTCAACTGAAATGTGTCTTCCGCATGAGTGTGTGTGTGTGTGTGTGTGTGTGTGTGTGTGTGTGTGTGTGTGTGTGTGTGTGTGTGTGTGTGTGTGTGTGTGTGTGTGTGTGTGTGTGTGTGTGTGTGTGTGTGTGTGTGTGTGTGTGTGTGTTTACCTGCTGCTGTTGGTAAGGAGCTCAGTACCGCGGCTCCAGAACAGGGTGGGTTTGGGGGCGGCTCGCGGCCGACACTCCATCATCACCTGCCCTCCTCGGGCTGCTGGGACCAGCCTCCTCACCGGGTTGGAGCGGAAGTCTGGGACTTGGACTGGAGACCACAACATGGAGAGGGGGAGAAAGTTACAACTGGGGTGTTAAGTTTCAGTTCTCTTGGACTGCAATGTTTACAGGGTTTGGTTTTAACCCTTGAACCCTGACCTCTCACCTTGCACCCTCAGCTCGGCGTTGGAGTAGATGGTGCCGTGTTTGTTCTCAGCCACACACTGATACATCCCAGAATCCTCCAGGGCCAGGTTGATGACCTTCAGACGACCCCCATTGACCTCCACCCGGTCCTGAGAGAGAGCAAGGGATGGATTGAGAGATAAAGGGAGGGAGAGATAATTGGAGAGATAGAGAGAGGGATGGATTGAGAGATAAAGGGAGGGAGAGATGATGGGAGAGATAGAGAGAGGGATGGATTGAGAGATAAAGGGAGGGAGAGATGATGGGAGAGATAGAGAGAGGGATGGATTGAGAGATAAAGGGAGGGAGAGATGATGGGAGAGATAGAGAGAGGGATGGATAGAGAGATAAAGGGAGGGAGAGATGATGGGAGAGATAGAGAGAGGGATGGATTGCGAGATAAAGGGAGGGAGAGATGATGGGAGAGGGATGGATTGAGAGATAAAGGGAGGGAGAGATGATGGGAGAGATAGAGAGAGGGATGGATTGAGAGATAAAGGGAGGGAGAGGTAATTGGAGAGATAGAGATAGGGATGGATTGAGAGATAAAGGGAGGAGAGAAGATGGGAGATAGAGGATTGTATGTGTGTGTGTGTGTGTGTGTGTGTGTGTGTGTGTGTGTGTGTGTGTGTGTGTGTGTGTGTGTGTGTGTGTGTGTGTGTGTGTGTGTGTGTGTGTGTGTGTGTGTGTGTGTACCTGTGTGCTAAGGGGCTGTCCATTGCGTAGCCAGCGTATGGAGGGTCTTGGTTTGCCTGCTGCAACACAAGTCCAGTGCAGCTCAGAGCTGATCTCCACCTCAGAGTCACTCATCACCTGCAGCCACTCTGGTTGTGCTAGAAGGGACCAAATAAACCCAGGGACAATAGAGGTCAGGTCAACACGCATGGTTTTGATGGTCATGTTGTGTCTCTACTCTACCTTGCACTGTGATGGTCATGTTGTGTCTCTACTCTACCTTGCACTGTGATGCGTCCTTGTTGTGTCTCTACTCTACCTTGCACTGTGATGGTCATGTTGTGTCTCTACTCTACCTTGCACTGTGATGGTCATGTTGTGTCTCTACTCTACCTTGCACTGTGATGCGTCCTTGTTGTGTGTCACGGCCCTCAGAGTTGTAGGCCTCACACTCATACACCCCCTCTTCATGGAAGGTCATCTCAGGCAGTGTGAGGATGGGTCCCTCTGCACTAGCCCCGGCCTTAGACGGCAACAGACCATCCACCTTCCTCCAACGGAGCTTTGGGACGGGACTGGGGAGGGAAGGAGTAGGAGAGGGGGATAAAGAGTGCAAGAGGGTTGGAGTTGGGGAGGAGGAGGGAGAGGGGAGGAGAGACAGAGAGGGGAAATGGGTGGAAGGCAAGGAGAGAGGTACAAGAGGAGGAGAAGGAGGGAGAGGCAGGAAGGGACATGTAGGGAGAGAGTGTGTGAAAACAAAAGAAATACAACAAATCAGAGATATCCTAACATGGGACAAGAAAATGGATCAGGGACTTACTTTCCGTAGGCGAAGCATTCAAGCTGGGTAGTGTGTCCTGTCAGGGCATACGTCTCTGCTGGGAAACCCACTTTGATAGCAGGAGCTGACTTCCTGGCGTTGGCTGTGGTGAATAGATAGCACATGTCAACAACAGAGAAAATGGCTGATGTGGTTCAAATCTTCCCTCTTACAGGAGAAACACACTTTATCCTTCCACTTTATTTCACTGTCCTGAAATTGTCAATTGAAATGTCAAAACTTTTCAAAGCTGTACAATTACTGTGTAAGAGTAACAGAGTCTTGAATAGGCCTTTTTTCTCACTCAGCTACACGCACAAACATACACACACACAGAAAGTCCTGTACCATTTGGCTGCACGGTGAGCTGGTTAGCCTTGCTGAAGGTACTTTTGGTGCTAATGTCCATGTTGATGGTGGTGAAGCAGAAGTAACTTGCTGTATCGTTAGGCTCCGCCTTGGCCAGGTACAAGTTGCCCGTTACCTGGGAAACGAACCACCGACCCCCGTCAGGCTTCATGAAGCTAGGAAACTCGCTAACGAACCAGCGGTAGGAAAGAGCTAATGAGAGGAGAGAAAGAGAGAGAGAGAGAGGAGAGGAGAGGAGAGGAGAGGAGAGTGAGACTCAGAGAGGATGCAGAGATTGAGCATGTGTGTGTGTGTGTGTGTGTGTGTGTGTGTGTGTGTGTGTGTGTGTGTGTGTGTGTGTGTGTGTGTGTGTGTGTGTGTGTGTGTGTGTGTGTGTGTGTGTGTGTGTGTGTGTGTGTGTGTGTGTGTGTGTGTGTGTGCACCTGGGTAGTGGGCGGGGGGCTGGCAGGCCAGGAAGGCACCTGCTCCCTCGTAAGCCGTCTGTGGGCTCCTCCCTTCCCCAGGGAAGTCATGAAGGTCTGGAAAAGGAGGAAAGAAGGATTTCACAAGAAAAGAAAAATGTATGAAATCCACTCAGTCAAGACAAAAATGTAATTCTCACTGAGAAACGTATTCTTTTCACTATGTAAACCAATCAATGGAATGAGATGAGATCCAAATAAGGTTTGATGAACAACACCTGGGATCCAGTAAATGTTGATGAATATGCATTGTCCCCATCAACACTGAGAGAATGGTAAATAATACCTGAATAAATAAATCAATGTACTCACAGCCGAATTTGAGGTTGGCGGCCCGGCTGAGTATGGTGCCACAGCGGTTGATGGCCAGACACTGGTAGGAGCCTCCATCACGGCCGAACTGGGGACCGCTGATCACCAGGTTACCGGCTACCAGCGTGTACCGGGGGTCACCTACAGGGACGTCTGTACCATTGACGCGCCAGCTACCGGACAGGGAGGGGTTAGATAACAGACCTGTCTGATGTATACTCTGGCTATACCCTTCGCTCTCGTATGTGACCAATTCATTTGATTTGATTTGTTTTCTGTCTGTGTGTCTGTGTGTGTGCTTACCTGTACGTAGCAGCAGGACTGGCTCTAGCCTGGCAGTTGAGAGTGACTTTGCCCTCACTGAGTCCCTCTGGGTAGACCACACTGCTGGGCTGCTCTTCAAACACTGGTCCACTGTCATGACCCGTTATGCACACGTGCCCGCCTGTCAACACACACAGCCAATCAGAATCCCCCATCACCCAATGAGGGAGTTCTATTAACCTGAGCCATGGTGTACCGGTCCACAGCCCGTGGAGTAAATGGGAAAAATAGATGAGGGAGGTGAATAGTATTCTGTGCTGTTAGGTCATGTAATCAACCAGGCAGGATGGTGCATCGTCCAGAAACATATAACATCTCTTTTCCATAAAATATACGTTCATATTTTCAAGCAAATTTTCACTGGGAAGGCAGATAAACTGTTTTTTTAATCAAAAGCAATCACTTTTGCATGTGAAAACACAGAATTCTACTCATTACTCCACGTGCTTAATCTAGCCTAGGCTACGTCACTTTTGTTTTGAGCCGACTTTGCCTTGGGCTTGGAACAGGGGACATGGCTCACGCCTGGGAGGCAGCCTGTTACAAAATGAATGCAATCACTTTTCACCCAGTGCAAACTCCTCCCACCGAGGTAACCCGGGCCAGATAATCGAAAACCCTCAATGTCCTACTACCAGCCCCTTCCAACCAATCAGGATTCAGAGTTAAAAACTAATTCCAGTGACTTTCCCTTTTCAAACAAGTTGTTTTGTATCACTTTAACATATTTTTGCTTAATTAAATGAAAATGTTTCATCACCAAAACATCCTGAATCCCATTCAGTTCACTAGAGGTAAATCAGAGGTAATCTGTGCTTTGGGAAGCCAAGGTAAGAAACATTTGAATTGTCTAATTGAATGATACATTTTTACAAACAGAAGAATTTGATTAAATGTAATCTAATCCAATTGTATCTGGTACTCTGGGAGAGTGTTTGGATGGCCTGTTTCCCCTATTTCCTCTTCCCCTGACAGAAACCCACACTTATTTTTGCATGGCTCAGAGACGGTAACATAAATTATTTAAAATCAAATCAAAATAAATCAAAACGTATTTGTGGCGTACACAGATTAGCGAATGTTAAAGGTGTAGTGAAATGGTTATGTTTCTAGCTCCAGCAGTGCTGTACATTTCTAACAGTACAATATGAATACACAAATAACCCCCCTCCCCCAAAAGAACCAAAAAAAGAACCAACTAAAATGAAGAAATATCCGATTTGATTTGTGTAGTTAATGTGTGTGTGTGTGTGTGTGTGTGTGTGTGTGTGTGTGTGTGTGTGTGTGTGTGTGTGTGTGTGTGTGTGTGTGTGTGTGTGTGTGTGTGTGTGTGTGTGTGTGTGTGTGTGTGTGTGTGTGTGTGTGTGTGTGAAGCAGGAGTTGTGCAGGCAAACAGAGTACAGGATCCATCTGCACTAGAGGTGGGAGTGAGTCTGGAGGGGCTACAGGCTGTCAGGGATAATACTGTTGCTACAGTGAAGAGGAGAGAGGGAAATGAGGAGATGGGTAGAGGGAGAAGAGGAGGGCCTGAGAGGGGGAGAGGAAGGAGGGGACATAGCTTAAAAAGAGGAGAAGATAGTGTTGGGGTGGAGGTGGAGGAGAGAAGATAAACAAGTGTAGGGGTGGAGAGAGGGAGGAGAGGCGTGGGTAGAGGTGGAGGGGAAGAGAGTAAAGGGTGTAGGGGTGGAGAGAGGGAGGAGAGGCGCAGGTAGAGGTGGAGGGGAAGAGAAAGCGATAAATGAGGAGAGTAGAAGGTGCAGGTGAAACAGCAGGCTGGAGCAGACAGCTATTCTCAAGGTACACAGAGAACCCATCCATGTTACACAGCACAAACTGGGTTAGAGATGCCTCATGAACATATGGGAATTTAATAGTGAGTCCTCATGGCACAGAGCGTGTGTGAGAGAGAGAGGGAAAGAGGGATGGTGTTTTTGTGCATGGTGTGTGTATGTATGTGTGTGTGTGTGTGTGTGTGTGTGCGTGCGTGCGTGCGTGCGTGTGTGTCTATAAAAGCGAAGATCTATCTTTTTCAGCCATCTATTTCCTGTGTTTGGGGGCTGCGAAATCCACTGGTCACTTACTGTAAATCTCGCTGAATTGATTGTTTTCATTTTACACCTGCGACCCTTTCATACTCTTGCTTGTGCCTGTCGTTTTTTCCGGCTAACGTTACGACCGGGGAAACGTTTGTAATGACCTGTCAAACACACCCCGGTAATGGCTGAAATGGGCTCAATGGGATACCTTGGCTTTCTGTTGAATCTATAAGAAAGCTTTGTCTGGGATTTAACACACCATCTCCACATCACAAGAAAGAGAAGAAACATAACTTTATTTTGATGGGTGTTCATTTTTTGTGGAATTTAAAAAAAAGCTATAATTTAATACAGTTGAAATTTTACAAAATAGATTAGTTGAAATGAAAGCAACTTCCGAAAATGAAAACTCGGATTAGTGATATTAGTGATATTATGTCTAATCTCACAAACAATGTAAAGTACGTTGAGATAGGTGTAATCTAGAGCTAAACATGTTGATTTTTAATCCCAGGGTATCCTGCTATTGACACACTTGTTGAATTAAGAGAACATCACAACAAACGTAATTAATGAGGCAGCACAGGTGAGTGCAGGTAGGCCTAGACAGCAGTACAGGCTGGTGGGAGGAGCTATAGGAGGACCGTTCATTGTAATAGATGGAATGGAATAATTTGAACGGTATCAAACACATTAAACATTGGGAAACCAAATGCTTGACTCTGTTCCATTAATTCCATTCCAGCCATTACAATGAGCCTGTCCTCCTATAGCTCCTCATACTAACCTCCACTGCTAGACAGAGCAAGTGTTTGGTGGTTGCAGCCTTTTCGCTATCCTTTATGTTATTTTATTCATATATGCAAATACACCACATGTATTTATGCAAATTAGGCGCATACCATTTTCTATCACAAAATACTTAAAAAATACCTGATACAATAAGAAAATGTATATATGGGTGCATTCTAAGATTTAAAAATAAATAAATGGACAATACATTGAATACCTGAATTCACACCAAAATCACTGAACATTCATTATTTGTCCATACCGGTAACATGTTTCTTGTGCTATAACTAAGTCAATATCTGATGGATGTTGTGTGTGTATTTTTATGTGTGTGTGTGTGTGTGTGTGTGTGTGTGTGTGTGTGTGTGTGTGTGTGTGTGTGTGTGTGTGTGTGTGTGTGTGTGTGTGTGTGTGTGTGTGTGTGTGTGTGTGTGTGTGTGTGTGTGTGTGTGTGTCAGAGGAGGGACCAAGTCACTATTATTCGAGTCACAAGCAAGTCTCAAGTCACAAGGTTCGAATCTCAAGTCGAGTCCCAAGTAGAATGGGTCGAGTCGAGTTAAATCCAAGTCGTGCATTCTAAGAGCAAGTTAAGTTTTTTCAAGTCATCTCATGTCAAGAAAAGAAAAATCTATGCAGACAATGACTTCAATTACATATCTTTGTCTATTTATTGAGGCTACCAGACAGCCCTTTTCTTTATTTTGTATACAACACATTTTGATTATATAAAAATAAATTTTTTCAACAAATTCCAAATGAATTTGTAAATCATAAATTTCAAGGCGTGCACCTTTTTGCTTCTGAAGCACAGATTAGATGTTTTTGAAATAATTTGGTGCAATGCCTTAGGCCTATGTTAGTGACCAGTATGAATAAGCTAAGATATGCATATAAAATACAAATGGTAGGCTATATGTAGCCTATTAAAATATGCATGAATTTGTTTTTATTTTTCCCATTCAGTTTCACTCTCATAACCCTCCAAAACCTTCTCACTATGTTATCTCTCCTGACCTGTGTTGATTTACAGTGTGCTGGTCTAATCAGAGGGTTGAGTGTGTGTTTCACAAGCCAATTAGTTTTTTCCAACTGCCATACTGTCTCTATTCTGTCTCTGGCTGCGTGGACAGTAATCCCCAGGGAATCTGTGCCACAAAATGAGTGACAAAACTTAACAAAACCTTGCTAGATCATTTCAAGTCATCAGTCTTAAGTCAAAGTCGAGTCCCAAGTCTTGAGGATTCAAGTCCAAATCAAGTCTCAAGTTATTTGATTTTCTATCAAGTCGAGTCTCAAGAAATCAAATTTGTGACTCGAGTCAGACTCCACACCGCTGGTGTGTATACAGTATGTGTGTGTGTATGTGTGTGTGTATGCATGCGTGTGTGTGTGTATGAGCGTGCGTGTGTGTGTGATTCACTTCATCAACAGACCAACGGAGCATTGACGGAGCTAGTAATTACAATTTCATGGACTGTGTGCTGTCCACAGGGATCGACTATGCGTGACTGCACGCTTGGCTACAGTGGAAAAGCTTTTTTAATTTCAACAAAGGAACGCTACAACACATCTTCATTTATCATTCATGAGATCACTGAATTATTTCAACTCTGTCGTCAAAAGAAAAAAATAAGAAAAAGACATCTCAAGAAAATCGAATCCCTTCCGCCTGTTGGTAAAAAGAAACAGCTTAACATTTTTATCTGGCCTGAAGCCCCCAAGATCTGCAGAACCCCTACTTTTGGTTCTCCAGACACACATTCTCACACCCAACCATCAGTCTGATAGCACGCATGGACATGCTGAGTGTGTGTTTGGTGTAAGAGGCAGTGGCTGGCTAGGGAAGCACCATAACAGAAATAGGTTGCATGGGCAGGGGAGAGGTGAATGAAGGGGAGGGGAGAGGTGAATGAAGGGGAGGGGAGAGGTGAAGGAAGGGGAGGGGAGAGGTGAAGGAAGGGGAGGGGAGAGGTGAAGGAAGGGGAGGGGAGAGGTGAAGGAAAGGGAGGGGAGAGGTGAAGGAAAGGGAGGGGAGAGGTGAAGGAAAGGGAGGGGAGAGGGTGATTTTAATAACGAAGAATGACATAGTGGATGTGCTCATTTTGATGGGGAACGAGCCTGGAGCTGAAGTCCATCTTAATTTACTAGTCAATTCAGGCATTGAATACCACTCCTACGGAAAATGTCCTTTTATTCAATTCACAGGCCAGGACTGACAGGAGACACATTCATTGGTAGTATTGAACGTTTCTGACTGATGGAGTGAGCGTGAGAGGAGAACTGACAGTGAAGGGGATGTGAGGAGGAAAGGTTCTGACTGATGGAGTGGGCGTGAGAGGAGAACTGACAGTGAAGGGGATGTGAGGAGGAAAGGTTCTGACTGATGGAGTGGGCGTGAGAGGAGAACTGACAGTGAAGGGGATGTGAGGAGGAAAGGTTCTGACTGATGGAGTATGCGTGAGAGGAGAACTGACAGTGAAGGGGATGTGAGGAGGAAAGGTTCTGACTGATGGAGTGGGCGTGAGAGGAGAACTGACAGTGAAGGGGATGTGAGGAGGAAAGGTTCTGACATTGGAACACAGGACAAAGAGAATAGTCGGGAATACTGGAGGAGAGGACAGGACAGGACAGGAGGAGAGGACAGGACAGGAGAGGACAGGAGAAGAGAGGAGAGGAGAGGAGAGGAGAGAAGAGGAGAAGAGAAGAGAGGAGAGGAGAGGAGAGGAGAGGAGAGGAGAGGAGAGGAGATGAGACATGGAAGGGGAGGAGCAGATATGAGAGAAGAGGAGAAGAGATGATAGGAGAGGACAGGAACAGACATGAGAGGAGAGGAGAGGACATGAGAGAAGAGGAGAGGACATGAGAGAAGAGGAAAGGACATGAGAGAAGAGGACAAGACATGAGAGAAGAGGAGAGGACAGGTGTGAAGAGGAGAGGACAGGAGCAGACATGAGAGACTAGGAGAGGAGAGGAGTGGAGAGGAGAGGAGTGGAGAGGACAGGTGACAGAAGAGACAAGGAAAAAGTGAGAAACCTTACCGACAGCGTAGCTCAGAGCTAAGGAGCTGAGGCTCAACAGAAACAGCAAAAGCCCCATTCTCACACTCTGATCAGAACTGGACCGAACAGGATCAGAACCAGATCTGCACCACACCAGGAGGAAATTAGAAGTGGCTTATCAGTGCCTGTGGAGAACAAAAAGAAAGACAGATTTACTCCTGGTTAAACTACACGGCTAGCACTCTTACACTTGGCCTACAAGCAGAACTTATCTATTCTTCTGAACATCCTAACAGTACAATGTCTCTGGACTGAAGCATTGTGGAACAACACTAGAGCTGGGGTATGTCCCAAATGGCACCTTATTCCTTACTACATCATTTTTGGGGGACTTATGGGCCTTGGTCAAAGGTAGTGCATTATATAGGGAATAGGGTGCCATTTGAGACTCAACCCTGGTTAGTATGCTCCAGTGGGCTTATCTCTTTAGTAGCTATTTCTCCTGCTGCCTCTCACACACCCAAGAGACTGTCTCCCCATGCAGTGTGCACTCTGCTTCATGTTACATTACAGAATAAATACTAGCCCAAGGTAGAGGAGAGAGAGAGAAACAGAACAAACAGAACAAACCTTTAACAATGTCGTCTCTTACCTTCTTATATTCCCTCCGTCCCCGCTCTCTATCTCCTTCCCTTTCTCTCTATCTCCTTCCCTTTCTCTCTATCTCCTTCCCTGTCTCTCTATCTCCTTCCCTTTCTCTCTATCTCCTTCCCTTTCTCTCTATCTCCATCCTTTTCTCTCTATCTCCTTCCCTTTCTCTCTATCCCCTTCCCTTTCTCTCTTGCTCTCTCTCAGTTGAAACCGCTGGCCAAACACGCAGACTCACTAAACACATTTCCACCTAATCTAAATTCAGCATTGTATGGCAAAAAATACCTCAAAACAATATAGTCCAATCCGAACGTAGAAAGCAATGAGAGGGTATTAATTGATTAAGTGTATTATACTCTTCAAATCCAATAAAGGTCCAAGGACTTTAGAAACATCAATAGAACAGGACGGTTCAGGCTTTTTTCCTCGGAAGCTGGCACATAAGGTACAATTAGATCTAGCACATCTGTCGAAATGTCGTCCAGACAGCTCACAGCCTAGTAGACTCGCTTACAGACCAGGAACAAGTTCCTCCATGGCAGAATTCCCCCCGACAGACCCTGGCTAACATAATCTACTCTGTCAGTCTGTGTTCTCGCACAGTGTTCTCCCTCTGTGCGCTCCCTCTCTCCCCAAACTGTCACCTTCTGACATTTCACTGGATACTACTGTTATTAAACACACAGCAGAAATAGAGGAGGGGAGATTGGGAGGAAGGAAGAAAGAGGGAGAGAGAGAGTTATGACGAGAGAGAGGGGGGATTGGGAGAGGCAGAGGGAGAAGGAGAGAGAATGAGAGGGGGGCAGACAGAGAGCGAAAGATAGCAATAAATAATAATATTTTGAGGGTGCTTATATTTGTTCTGTTAACACAAGTGTATAATGGAAATGCCCAACGCTCTAACCTTGCAGCTACCTGCCATCCTGAAGACAGCAGAGAAACAGACAGAAACCGAGCCGGGAAGAGACAGAGAGATATAGCTCATCAAATCAGCTCACAGCTTAATGGACTGTGGAAGGAGAAGAGGCGAGGGGAGCAGCATATCACATTGCTCTCACGTCTCCATTGCACCACAGCCAAACATCTGAGGCTGGTTCAACAGTTAGCTCAAAGCAGATAGAAATATTCTTTATGACATTCTTTATGTCCAGTCTATGCTTTAATAAGGCTTGGATACACTGAGTTGGCAATGGCGCTGGAATGTATAGCGGCCATTTTACATGCTCCTGACCAATTCTGTTATTTTTTTATTTTTTTTGCGTTGATCGTAACTTTTTTTTTACACAATGTTTCTGCCATCATTTCCTATGACCGAAAAGAGCTTCACTAACCTCGATTTGGATGAAGATTTCTACTTCAATGAGTCTTCGGTGCAGGACATACTGCTCACCCCAGACCAGGCCCTAATTCCCGACACTCGGAAAAGAAAGAGACGGCGATATAGAGGCCGACGTGCGGGCAACCTGATTAAACTACAGACGCGAGTAAATACCCCCCCTCTACCCTCTGTTCTAGTGACGAATATACAATCACTGGAGAACAAACTGGACGAGCTCCGTTCAAGATGATCCTATCAACAGAAACTTGACTGAACAAGGACATGGATAATACACATCTAGATGGTTTTTCTATGCATTGGCAGGACAGAATGGTAACGTTGGGTAAACTCAAGGGGGGGGGGTGTTTGTCTCTTTGTTAACAACAGCTGGTGTGCTATCTCTAATATTAAGGAAGTCTTTAGGTTCTGAGTTAGCTGAGTGAGCTACTCCTCACAATAGGCTGTAGACCATACTACTCCACACACAGAGATGCATACAAAGCTCCCTCTCGCCCTCCATTTGGCAAATCTGACTATAACTCTATCCTCCTGATTCCTGCTTACAAGCAAAAATTTAAACAGGAAGTACCAATTACGCGCTCAATACGGAAGTGGTTGGAAGCGGATGCAAAGCTACAGGACTGTTTTGCTAGCACAGACTGGCACATGTTCCGGGAATCATCCGATGGCACTAAGGAGTTTACCACATCAGTCACCGGCTTCATTAATAAGTGAATAAACGACTACATCTCCACAGTGACCGTACGTACATATCCCAACCAGAAGCCACAGGCAACATCCACACTGAGCTAAAAGGCTAGTGCTGACGCTTTCAAGGAGCGGGACACTAACCCGGATGCTTATAAGAGATCCTGCTATGCCCTCTGACAAACGAACAAACAGGCAACGCGTCAATATAGGACTAAGATTGAATCCTACTGCACCGGCTCTGATGCTCGTCGAATGTGGCAGTGTTTGCAAACTAGCACGGATTACAAAGGGAAACCCAGCCGTGAGCTGCACAGTGACATAAGCCGACCAGATGAACTAAATGCATTCTATGCTCATCGAGTAAAGCAACACTGAACCATGAGTGAGAGCACCAGCTGTTCCAAACAACTGTGTGATCACACTCTCCATAGTCAATGTGAATAAGACCTTTAAACAGTTTAACATTCACAAGGCCGCAGGGCTAGATGGATTGCCAGACGTGTACTCAGAGCATGCCCTGACTAGCTGGCCAGTGTCTTCAATGATATTTTCAACCTCTCCCTGACCCACTCTGTGTTACTTACATGGTTCATGCAGATCACCATAGTCCATGTGTCCAGGAACGCCAAGGTAACCTGTCTAAATGACTATCGCCCCGTAACATTCACATCTGTAGCCATGAAAGGTTTTTAAAGGCTGGTCTTGGCTCACATCAACACCATCATCCCAGACGCCTGGACCCACTCCAATTCTCATTTCTCCCCAACAGATCCAAAGATGATGCAATCACCATTGCACTCCACACTGCCCTTTCCCACTTGGACAAAAGGAACACCTACGTGAGAATGCTGTTCATTGACTACAGCTCAGTGTTCAACACCATAGTGCCTTCCAAACTCACCACTAAGCTAGGACCCTGGGACTGAACACCTCTCTCTGCAACTGGATCCTGGACTTCCTGATGGAATGCCCCCAGGTGGTGAGGGTACTGTAGTCAACAACACATCAGTCACGCTGACCCTCAACACGGGGGCCCCTCAAAGGTGCGTGCTTAGTCCCCTCCTGTACTCCCTGTTCACCAATGACTGCATGGCCGAGCACGCCCCATTCGCATTGACGGGGCTGTAGTGGAGCGGGTCGAGAGCTTCAAGTTCCTTGGTGTCCACATCACTAACGATTTATCATGGTCCAAACACACCAACACAGTTGTGAAAAGGGCACTACAATGCCTCTTCCCCCTCAGGAGGTTGAAAATATTTGTCATGGGCCCTCAGATCCTCAAAATGTACAACAGCTGCACCATTGAGAGCATCTTGACTGGCTGTATCACCACTTGGTTTGACAATTGCTTGGCATCCAACCGCAAGTTGATACAGAAGGTAGTGCATACAGCCAAGTATATCACATCCAGGACTTCTATAGCTGGCGGTGTCAGAGGAAGGTCCTAAAAATTGTCAAAGACTCCAGCCACCCATCATAGACTGTTCTCTCTGCTACCGCACGGAAAGTGGTACTGATGCACCAAGTCTGCACCATCAGGACCCTGAACAGCTTCTACCCCCAAGCCATAACACCCATTTTGCACATATTCTTTTGACTCATCACATGACGCTGCTGCTACTGTTTACTATCTGTCACTTTATATCTACCTCAATGACCTCATACCCCTGCACCCCTGCACAGACTCAGTACTGGTACCCCTGGTATATAACCAAGTTATTGTTACTCATTGTGTATCTACTATTACTTTTATTATTATCTGTTTTACTTTTCTATTATTTATCTATTTTCTTTCTCACTGCATTGTTGGGAAGGGGTGTAAAGTAAGCATCTCACTGTTAGTCCACACCTGTTGTTCACAAAGCATGTGACAAATACAATTTGATTGATTTGATTTAGATGAAGACAAGACAAGACAATTAGTAAAAAAGGAAAATGATTGTTGCAATGGAACACGACTCCTGCAGATGCAGGTGCATCACTTTAAAGATCAGTGCAGACATTTTGTTGAACCAGATGGTTTCCTTACGGTATCTCATTACTAAATGAGGAGCTACAACCAGGTGTTGTGCATTTAGCAATCAACCGAACCACAAATGAACAAGACACGTCTGTCTCACAGAATGAGAGTTTTCTGTCAATCGCGCGGGACTAATTGTCGTATTAGAGTGAAATCTGTCCAGTGTGTGCAGTCAGTGCAGACCCTTCCATTTCTGTGTGCAGCGCTGTGGAACATTGTGGCCCATTGTGGATCCTCGGGGTGAGTCACCCATCAGTGCACACCTCTTCCACTCTATTCCTCCTCTCTCTTTCTCTCTCTTTCTCTCTCTGCTCCCCTCTCTGCTCCTGTAATTGGAACTCAGAACTCTGACAAATTCTGACAGATAACAGTAATGGAACCAGCACTCTAGAAGGGAGAGGTTCCTCCCTTGGGCACTGATCTAGAACCTGTTATATAGCCTCTCCATATCCTAACCCTAATCATAAGAGGGGGAAAACACAACTGACCCTAGATCAGTGTCTGGTAGTGGCAACTTCATTGTTATCTGTTTTCTGCTCTTAGCTGAATCATTCTGGGTTCTTTCTGGGGACAAGCCGGTCCCAGCAATCTAACCAAGGAGAACTGATGAGGCGTTTTTAATGAGTGGTTTGAAGAGGAGAGGGCCCAGAGTGGGGATTCTACAGAGTGGTGATTCTACAGAGTGGTGATTCTACAGAGTGGTGATTCTACAGAGTGGGGATTCTACAGAGTGGGGATTCTACAGAGTGGGGATTCTACAGAGTGGGGATTCTACAGAGTGGGGATTCTACAGAGTGGGGATTCTAAAGTGTGGTGATTCTACAGAGTGGGAATTCTACAGAGTGGTGATTCTACAGAGTGATGATTCTACAGAGTGGTGATTCTACAGAGTGGTGATTCTACAGAGTGGGGATTCTACAGAGTGGTGATTCTACAGAGTGGTGATTCTACAGAGTGGGGATTCTACAGAGTGGGGATTCTACAGAGTGGTGATTCTACAGAATGGTGATTCTACAGAATGGTGATTCTACAGCATAGAGTGAGCAGCAAAGAGAGGGAACACACACAGCAGCACTCAACAACATGCCACGGACACACACACACACACACACACACACACACACACACACACACACACACACACACACACACACACACACACACACACACACACACACACACACACACACACACACACACACACACACACACACACACACACACACAATATGGACGACTGGGTCTAGACTAGAATAAAGGGTGGCTGGATGCGGTAGTCCATCTTGGTAGTACGCGCAGTGTGTGTGTGTGTGTGAGGGTGTCCATGCATGTTTGTGTGTGTGCTGTAGCTGAGGGGTTGAGTTAACACTGACTCCACTTGTGTGGAGTGGAGTGTAGGTCTGATTGCTGAAGAAATCTCTGCTGCTCACTCCAACTCTTGTCTCCCCTCATTTTCACAGTTTTCTCCTATGTGCTCCTCTCCTCTCCATCAGACTGAGTAGGAGTGCTGGTTGATGGTACTTTTTTGGGAGGTGGACAATTTTGCCAATTGACATTCAGATCCTCGTCCTTCACAGTGCTTCCAAACCACATCCCACAGACAGACACCACAACATCTCCCTTTCCTTCTTTTACCACTATCTCTCATTGTCTACCTTCTCCTCCCTCCATCCCGTCGTCCCTCTGAAGTCGTCACGCTCCGTTAAGGAGAAAGACTGCCTGAGGCCACGGAGCTTTTAACTCAGCCTAGACATCTGCCGACGGGACACACACAAGGACCGCGCGCACACACGCACGCACGCACGCACGCACGCACGCACGCACGCACGCACGCACGCACACACACACACACACACACACACACACACACACACACACACACACACACACACACACACACACACACACAGGAACAACAAAGGACACTCTCAAAATGCACTACACACCCCAGTTGGCTGTTTGGGACACAACTCTGGGCAGGGGGAGGGGTAGAGGGGAAGAGAAGGAAGGAGTGAGGAAGAGAGGATGAGAAAGGAGGAGGGAAGTGAGGTGACCCACAGGGACACCAGAAGACAAAACCTTTATTTATTGATCAGCTAAGATCCCCACAGTACTGCCCTATCCTCTGGGGTGACAACTAATATCCTGTCTGCTCTGGCCTTAGGTGCGGGTGGCACACACAGACACACACACACACGTACATGCACACGCACAGGCTGCTCTGAAATCTCCTGTCTTCTTGGCGATAACCATCTCTTTAGCAGGTGTTTGATGAGAAAGCAGAGGGAGTTAGCTGTCCCTGCCAGTCCCCCTGAGAACATCAAACAAAACACTGATCTGCTCCCTAAATCTATCTCTGGGATGAACTGTGGAGATTGTGAGCTCTGGATGGCTTCTACATCATACACCTCTCTGAATATCACACACACACACACACACACTTCCATACTCACTCACTCACTCACTCACTCACTCACTCACTCACTCACACACTCACTCACACACTCACTCACTCACTCACTCACTCACACACTCACTCACACACTCACACACTCACACACACACACACACACACACACACACACACACACACACACACACACACACACACACACACACACACACACACACACACACACACACACACACACACACACACACACACATCCTGATCCCTCCCTGTTGATTCAGAGATAGAGAGGCTTGAAGATGGAGACGGCTGATATTGCAGTGTGAGATGACAGACACTGGCAGCGTGACTGGAATCATATAACGGAGTCATCACATCACATCACATCACATCCACACACACACACACACACACACACACACACTCTCTCCCTCACACACACACACAC